>NC_143423.1:10563863-11211590 GCF_059467195.1 Physcomitrium patens | reverse complement strand
TGTAGCATTCGTCTGTGGTTTGCAGCACAATGTGCGATTCTTTCTGGAGATTCTACAAAATAGAAAGTCGGATACACTCGAGTGGATCATTATTCTTCTCATCACAGGAGAGATATGTGTTGGTGTTTACCAGATCCTTTTGGAGACCAACGTCGTTTAGAACTCATACGCGTAGCTTGGCCTATGGGTTTTCTCTTCATAAATGGTCAAGATTTCATAATTTTATAGTTTTTTAGAAGCTTCAGGGAGTCCGTCAGGAGTCTGATTTGGAGCAATTCATTTTTTCACTTTTTAACACCCTTTTTTGCAAGGTTTATCGTCATGTAGACGCTCATTGAAATCCTTCACATTTGAGTCTCATCTCCCTCATTGCTTGCTGGAAGTCTCCTTTCAATGATAAAGTGTTCTGAATCAAGCCGAGATTATTGTGATCTACAACCTAATTTACAGCACAATGCCGGCATAATCCACAGTTGTGTTCAATTTCTATACGGTATAAACCTCCATACGATAAAAAAAAGAAAAATAGAGGAAAAAACGAAATCTCAATTATCATGTTTCTCCTTTACCCTAAATAAACATGACTGATACCTTCTCCCATGTGAAAGATTAAATATAAACCTGCCCTGCCTTCCATGGCATTGAAGACGGAGGGAAATGCCACAATGGAGCCTTTACCAAAGTCCTGAGGATTCTCCAGCTTCAACAGCCCCCCCCCCCCCCCCCCCCCATCCCAATAGCCCTAAACCCAGAATTATGAACTCTGGCTTCTGTGTTCGCTTCCACTGGATCAACCGTAATCAGCCCAAAGACTGCGAAACAGCGATCATCGCAATCGCCACCAAGGAGCAAGATAACGTGATTGCGGAAGTCGGAGCTGCCGCAGTGGCTTTTACAGCTGACGAGGGTGCTCCGTCGTATGAAGTCGAGAGCCTGTGCGAGCATTTTGGGGAGAATGTAGGCTACTGATATTTGAGATTTCTCTGTGTTCGTCTGTCTCGTGTGAGTTATGATTTTCAGGTAAGACATGAATTTGCTTTTGGTGGATGTGTTTGTTGGATTGCTAGCTTAAATCAAGTCGGAACTAATGGTTCCATTTGGAGAGACATTGGAATAATTTCGGACTTCATCCGTAGTATTGTCTTGAGGGGAAATAATTTGGGTCCCTGAAACCTGATTGATGTAGCTGTGTGCATTGACCTCGTTAGAAACTTGGTGGACTGCGAGTAATGTTTCTTCGGCTTGTACATATATTGCGAGGTGGAGTTCTCTATTAACCTTCTGAGCTGTATTTTGGGCGAAGTAAAGATGTTCTAGTAACACGGACAGTGGGTCATTTTGACATGGCATTAGTACTGTATGGGCCTATAGTTGTGAAACATTGTATTTGATGAGTATCTTGTGAAGCTGCACTAATTCGAGCAATCAAACCGTCTGGACCTCATTGTGATTGGCACTCTTGAAAATTTTCAAATCACCTTCTCGTCTTAAATTTGAACCATGTAGGAAACAATTTTTTCGTAAGTTTACCAGGTTTACATTGGTTCCTATCCGACGATTTGGCAGGTCGTCAAACGGTTAATACTTACTCGCACCCTGCATTTCCGAGAGATAAGGTACTCAAACTCAGCACCAGATTTAAGTTGCTTGTAAGTTTGACGTGTAATGTTGTTTCTTGTAAATAGGGATGTTTGTATGGCTCGATTGGGATATGAATAATAATGTTGGTAATGTACGTTTTAGTCCGTAGATAACTGGTTCAAGAAATGGCAAATTGTTTTATACTTCAAGTTGTAGATTTGGGTTTACTTGATGTGCAGCATACCAAGTCTAATAGACTTGGTGAGCACATCAGGCTTCACAATATGACAGCAGATTTGCAGTTTCCTGAACAGTTGCTCATATTTTGCAAGCTCCTTACGTTTTTTTCATGAAGTAGGAACAACGAGGTTCAGTTTACTGGTCAATTACAGCCTCATGGGTGTGTGTTTACCCTGAAGATTCCAGCAGGAGACTCACAAGCAAACATGTCTCTGGTTTAGACACCAGAATTATTTGCAGAGAGCGTCCTATGCGTAACATCGTCAAGATTTGGTGATGCATTTAATCTCAGAACATAAATATCGTATTATGTGGCCTAGTTCGATTTACGTGCGCATGTATTAAAATGTCGTGGATAATGTTGCATTCTTGTGCAGGTCCTGAATAGGCAAGTCGTTAACTCTGATGCTGCTACAATTAAGGTGCACTTTCTTCCTACCTTGAGAGCTAGTTGACGCATGTGGTTCTTGGTTGTGTAAGGCAACTCCAAATGTTATTGTTGTTTGTTTTAATAACCTATTAATACAAAAAGTGGTATGGAAGTATTAATGTGAAGATCGTCATCGTGCGTTTGCTGCTAAATAACCTTCATTTCGACAGTTTTTTTTTTTTTTTTTTTTTTCTTACACGAATTATGTGATTTTTTCCGTAAATGTTTTGGCTCTGTTTTAATCGGTTGAATGAGGATATTTCTGAAAATAATGGGTTTATTTTTTTCTGGTATGCAGGTGTCGGAACTTAAGTTTGAAGTTCCTCCACAATCACAACGTGGGACACTCTACGGTTAGTTATTCTTAGTTCCTCCACCAAGTTTTTATTTTAACTAGTGAACTTTCTTAATTTTCTGAAAACTGCTTCATAAGTTTCATGTGGTTGCGGAGCAAGCAAAATGCAACACGGTCATTGGTTGCCTAATGTGTAAAGTGAGCAAGATTTTAAGAAACAACTTTTATTGCTGATTCACATTCTAGGCATTTGGTATATATCGTATAATCTATGGTGTTGATTAGAACCTTGTGCTTGACGTTTTACTCTCAAGCCTGTGTATGCACTTGTTTGTGCAAATGAGGAAGTTAGTATTGTACGTCATGTTCTGCTCTTTCTCAACCTCTTTGGCCAACCCTCGTTGCAACTTTTGAATTTTTATCCGTATACAGCTTGTAAAATCTAGTTCTCCCGAATAGGTTTTAGACACTGGATTCATATATATATATATATATATATCGTACTCTTGAATGCCTGTTTGAGTCTGTTTGATATAGGACTGTGCGTTTTCATAACTTTGGCTCCAAGTTTCTGCCTCGATGCTATTAGATAATGGTGTTTCCATCTACCTGTGACGCATGTGGAGTTTAAACGGAGACCCACATGTTTGTTACCAGTATCCACACTCCATTCCTGTATTTGGCTTTTGTCTAGAATGTATCTTAGGCCAAATTCTTGCAATGTACCTTTAGGATCATCTTTCGATTTGGAACTTTAGATCCACAATAGATAGCACTTATTTGCTTATGGTTCTGCCTGCATCATTTCTCTGATTTAGCACAGGCTCAACTCCGTTCTAAATGTGTGCTGAAGGTTTTGAACGACTTGCTGTATTGTAGATATGTACTCCTCATTTTGCGAATGAAGTCGGACATGAATGTTAGCCCCGAGTCTAAAGAAGCGGGGTGTTGTAAAGCCACTTCCTCATCACAAGATCTACACTAGGTGGGAACTTTTTCCATCTAGCACTAATTCCATTTGCCTCCAAAATGGTATGGGTGTGTGGCAGAGTATATCAAAATCGAGTTGTTAAGCCTTCATTTTTCCATTTGGTTGCAGTTAGTAGAAGAAAGTGAACATTAGTCTTGGATGATGTTCTTGCAAACTCCTTCATATCACCAGGAACATATGACTTTGAAAATGACAGACAATTAACATGTACGCTCTTCCTTCATCATTACTCTGCCCATGTATTCATTGACATGTGAATTGACACTGGTCTCTTTAAGTGGATGTCTGCAATTATAACCATATTATTATCTGTAGAAACCTCCAAAGGTGTCTTCTTGGTTTTGAACCCAGCTGTCGTGGACTAGTAACAGCTGGTATTTTAAACACTGAAGCTATTCGAAGTTAAGCTGCTACTCGTGAACTCATAAGGAGTACTGATTGATCTATTAACGTGATTTCGCAGAGGAAGAACATGAGCGAACTCTTGAACAGAACTTGGTCCTTGGCCTGAATGACATGAATAACTCTACTGCAGATGCAGCTTATCCCTCAAAGCAGAAATTCTATCCACACATTATACTTAAGAGGTTGATAGAGAACGTATTGAGCTGGAGACTCTTCTCACTATCTCTCTTTTTTTTGTCATTGGACTTTCCTAATATTCTACCCATCTAGCTGGGTTGATTTTTCCGAGCTTTGGTGCCTTAAGTTTGCTAATAGGTGCAGACTTAAGCAGAAACATTGACCTTGGTGGTACATTAAAGATGTAATATTCCGCATTCATAAAATGGAGATTACAGGATGAATAACTTGGCCTATGAGGCCAATTGTCCTAGAGGAGTGTGGAGTTCGCAATTACCCGTTTGTGCTTCAAATTGACCCCTCGTGGATCCTTTTTGTTGCCAAGTATGAGTTGCACGAGCAACATGGTATAAATTGCAAAGCTTATGACTTTGTTTGTAGACGTATGGCAGGAACTTTGAGGAACAGGATTGGTGCCAATAACAACCTCCAGTGTAGGGCCCAATTTGGGGAACACATTTCATAGTAGATTTGATCAGATTTTTTTGTATTAAAAATTATTTAATGACCACTTCTCGATACAACACAGTACACAAGAGTTAACTTCCTTATTTCTCCAAAAATACATTTACTATGATCAGGGGAAAATTGGAGTTATCATGAAACTATGGCCAACGAACCAATAAACAAGCGGATGAAGAGGTGGATGAGAAAAGTGACATGGGGGCTCTAAATAAAAACAAATAAAAACATTCACAGTTCAACTTTTCTTATTTTGATCAGTCAGCATCCTCACAACATCACAACCTGAGAAGTGTTTTTTAAAAGGCAAGCTCCAGTCGATCAAAATGCATTCATGTTGAAACTAGTCCTGGACATCAGCTGAAAGTCACCATAGTAGCATGACGGCTCAGCTGGCAACACTGCAACAATGGGAGCAGGGCAATCCAAGAAGGAGCTACCGAAAGCAGTAATACCTGCAAAGCATAAAGGCTCCCGGCCTGAGACTGAAATGACGACAACAGAGGAGAACACAAACGAAAGCAACAACAGCAGAAGGCATGCAATGGGTTCCTGAATGCATGGGACGGGAGTAAAAAGGCGCTCTGGTAGAAGAACCTGCAGCAGCAGATTAAGAAACTCTCGAGGTCAACGTGACATGAATAAAAGCTTCGGCACAAGAGACCTTGTACAACAATCAAAGGTCTTGTGCTCAGGAAAATCATGGTGGGGCTGGCTGCAAGTGACCCAACAGAGGGAAATGGCGGTTAGTCGGGTTAGAATCAAGCAGGCAGAAAACATGTACTGGGCACCAACATGCAGCAGCAGGACTGTGAGTGAGTGAGAATTAGTTGCCGCGTTAGCGTCACTGTAACGGCAGCACAACACGAAGAAAAAGTTGAAGTAGAAGGACGGAACTGTCACCTGTCTCTTCCGGAAGAGGAAGAAAAACATGATGAGGAGGCCCTCCCTATGACCGCGGATATGGGGACCCAATAGAAGCTCAAGTGAGTCACGGTGGATCACAAAATTATTCTTACAATGGAATGCAAGGAAGGAGTGTGGTTGGAATTATATCCATTACAAAATGGCCCTTCTCTATTGCCTCCTGAAGTGATGCACATGTAATTGGAAGGAATGTTTGGCATGTTTTTTGTATTTCAACAACTTTGTACTAATGTTGCACATGAGTAAAGATGATTTAGTGCAAAGATGACAAGTAAACTTCAATCATCTCTAATCCTTGAAGATTTATGAAAGGTTGGACTATTTCTTGCTCAGGCAAGAAGACACTGTCACCATAGGTGAGATTAGATGAGATTATACTTAGACAACAAGTTCAATTCTTTGCACCTTCTTGACGAAATGAAATAAAAATATATCTTTTTATATTGCCAATTCCTTGAGTTAATTTCAAAAATAATTACATTGCATAGTTATCTTAATAGTATAAAATTAATGAGTAACATACTAATGCTGCAAGAGTACAAGCTTTGCAGTGAAAGAAACCAAAAATCAAGTAAAAAGTTGTAATTAGGTGCATATTGTTCCATATAGGGTACAATAATATGATATGTTAAAACTCTAGATGAAATAGATGCTGGTGATTTTTTTTAAAATTTATTTCTTCTTATATTAAATATGTAGTTGATAATGGGATTTCATTAATAAATTAATTATTTTATTATATTTATACATACATATATATATATATATATATATATATAATTTTTTTATTGATGAAATAAAAGACACAATTATTTAACAATAATTATAAGTGTGGATAACTTTAGATAGACTTTAAAAATAATTTATTTGTATATGTCTCTTAAATCACTAAAAAAAGATAGACAATGTAGATAATATATATATATATATATGTGTGTGTGTGTGTGTGTGTAATCATATAAATTAAGAAAAAAATATAATTGACGTAAAATTATAAAAAAAGGTGATTCTTTTAAGTTTAATAGGATATTTATGTTAAAAAAAATTACACTCACAAATATTTTCTAAAACATATTCTAAATGTCTATTGAATAAGATGCACACCAAGCTATTGGAAGTAGCACTTTTCGCTCTTCTCTACCAATAAAGGATAAAATAATATCCATGCTCTTCTTTGGAACTTCTAAAGGGGGCAATTCTAATTACATGGCCAGTAAATCTACCATATTATGTATATATATATATATATATACATACATACTTAGAAAAAATATAAGACGTTTCTATAAAAATAGGCATATAAATAAAAATAATACATATTAAATTTATTAGAATTAAAAGTTTAGCTTTAAAAATATCCAAGATGTTTATAGGATAATGTAAATGATAATATAAGAGTGTTAACTAGTTTTGGTTGTTTTTAAATAAGTAACAACACTATTGCCAAAAAAATAAATTTCTACGAAAAATTCTAAGTAAAGTATCATAAAATCATATTCTAATTATCTAAAAAATCCCTTGGTGTAGATGAAGTTAAAGTAGAATTATATAAGCTTCTCAAAACATCGTAAAAAAAATTACTTTAGGATACTGAATTAAGTACTAATATAAAGAGTCTTTTTAATAAATACTTTAAGATGCAAAGTTCAACTATTTTACAATTTTTTCACAGTACAAGTTAACTTTTCAAAAATCAGGAAGAATTTTTGATAACATTGTTGAAATGTTTTAGTCTTTAGTCTTTATGAGTTTAGTCTTTTGATTGGAGATACTTTAAAAAAACTTAATAGTGTATTATAAACTTGGAAAAATCCTAAACCACCTTGGGCGGATTAAATTTTTAGATAATTTATTAGAATCTATATCAAAAAATTCATATATATATATATATATATATATATATATATATTATCATTATTGTTGAAAATAAAAAAATAACACTTTAATTTAACTCCAACTTGCAAGATCTTTTATTTAGGATTGATAAAATAAATAAATAAATAATAAGTATGCACTCATTCAACGAGATAAACATTTTCTAGATTAGTTTCTAATCTTCTACTGTAGTTTGGGATTATAAAGCAGCATTTAAATAATAAAAAATAAAAAATAAAAAAGAATATTATACATGCTCCATAAAATTTTAAAATCAATTTTTGGTATAATAATAATCACCACAATCATTAAGAATCTTCATACAAACCTTAAACCTTTCTATGGTTATGCAGCAAATTCCTTCTGTACTGTTTTACATTATTTGTGGAATTTGAAAGCTGAATCTATTAATTTTTTTTTATCAAGATTACAAGATTGATTATTTAAGATACATTTCAATCTTGAAACCTTGCCTTAATCAAGTGGCACAAAACACTAGTCACTAGTTATAAATCTAGGTAATAAGAAATAGTCTTAGATTTTTGTGCGACAAAAAAAATTAAATATATTTGATTAATATGGTACCAAAAAAATAGCCATGAGTACTCAAAGTGTATACATGAATGATAAAAAAAAAAAAAAAAAAAAAAAAAAAAGATTTTTTGTATGCTTCTTTTATACTGCAAAGTATGTGTTTTATAAATTTTAAGAGCATATGCAAGTATATCAAATTTGAAATTAGGTCTCATCTTTTGTCAATAAAATGGTTGCAAGTTTACAATAGGAACTTAGCAGAGTATTCTGTTAACAACAAAGTTTTTTTTTTTTTTTTTTTTTTTTTTTTTTAAATGTGTTATCTAAAAGATTCAAAAAAAAGTAAAGAATAAATTGAACCTTTCTCTAGACAAATGCATGTATATATTATTTTAAAAAAGGAAGAAAGGTACTCATAATAAAAGCAGAACCTCAAAGCAAAACAAAAACAAAAATCTCACTCATCTAGTCAAAAATCACAAACTACGGTCACATTATGTAGGGCGAAATCCAAAAAGCTGTTAGAAAATAAAATAAAAGAAAAATATTTTAATTAGATGATCAAATTCTCTTGGTTCTAAAGAGAAAGAGATATTTTTTTGTTTGGAATACTACAATTTCTCTTAGAAACTTAATTGTGCATGTACTAACTGTGGAATAGAAGCATAAACCCAATGTAAATTACTCAACAATTTGTTACTCCTAAATTTGTCCTCACAGCAAAGTGTTAGGGCCAAGGATACCTAGTATTTGCTCAATGGATCTTTATTTAAATGTACAACAATTATAACAAAACAACAAAAGAAACAAAACAAAAATGTCCTATAAACGTCCATATTATCAAATGTCCACAATGCAAAAAAATAGTGTGGAATGGTTTTCATGTCATATTGAAGTGTGTATCTTCAAACAAGTGATCAGGGACATACAGAGCAGCCATGTAAGAAATCAGATATGTAGAAGCTTCTAGACATGAATGCTGTGTAAGATTCCTATCTGGAGTAAAGCCGATACAATACTTATTCACTTGTCCCAACAGACAATGCTGCTTTCTCTTTCTTGGGATGGAAAGGCCCTGGACAGCCAAGCTCATGCCCTGGTGCTCTTGTTGCTGTTGCTGCAGGTCATTCTGTCCCCTGTAAACTACCTGTTCAATGAATTTATGTAACATACAGAGCTATTACTACTACTATTACTACTATTACTTCTACTACTAGTATTGCCATTCCAATCCCCACCAGGGAGGGCACTCACTCACACTGTTTAACAGCAGTCAGCCATCACTGACATAGCCCCACTGTCATGTTACCTGTGGGACAAAATTTGTGTTGTAAGACAGGTTTAGCTCACACTTGATGATGAGAGGATACTGAATTTCTTGTGGGAACTGGAGCCCTACTTTGCCATGTGGGGATTGTAGAATACACAAGGCTTTTGCTTTGGGAGATTAGTTGGACTGGAGTTGAAGGGGAAATAATGGTTTAGTAGCCAATTCAAAACTCACTTCATGAAGCAGTAGTAACTGGCCATACCAATGTGATTATTGAATGAATGAGTGAATGAATATGAGATGATGGATGCATATTAATGGGAGTCATGGAATTATGGATGATGGAGTGAGTTCATGCAGTGGTCCAGTTCCAAGCCCCAAGTGCTGCTGCTGGGAAGTGCTATTTTGTGAAATTGTTTTTTTTCTCACTCCCCTCCCCCATGTTAACATAAATGGGCATGAATATGAGTTCCTGTCTTCTTTGATTTATGGGGTTCTGACTCTGTCAGATGGTTCTGTGCTCCTTGAAATGGTAACCCTTAAATGTGTGTGTGTGGATAAAAATAATAACACAGATTGCCACTTTTGGACAGCAAACAGTGCAGGCAGCTGGGATTTGATTTCATCTTCAGTGTATTTGCAACTAGTGACAACAACCCACTATGTCACATACTTTGCTGCATGTATGACATAGCTACAATAGCAACACCTGATTTTGAACTTTGAGCAGGTACCTCTTAAAGAGTTGCCTTCTGTTGAAACCAAGGTTTTTAAAGTTTTGTGTCTGTCTATGAATACCTAAAAACAAACATAAACAAACAAACAGTAACCTTGGTGCACATTTCAAAGGACTATACATTCAGGGCATTATCCAAAGTGTAAGGGATTCTTTTTTTTTTTCTCATGCAAGAAGAGAATCAGGTTGAACTGAAGTGTAGGGCCACCAGCTATTGACAATGTGAGTTATCTGAAAACCTCAATGGAAATCTCCATGACAAATGCCTGGTGAAAGGTTTCTTCTTCCTCTTCTTCATAAGAAACCTTCATTTCAATCAATCATTATATATATATATATATATATATAGTATAAAACCAGCAGAGAGAGGCAGAGCTTGTGCTTCTTCCACTACAGCAGGTGACAAGGGTACAGGAGGGGTGAAGGTGAGAGGTAGGTACCAGGACCATGACAGCAACCAATGCTGGTACCCAGGCAAAAGAAATGATGTAAAGCATGAGCCAAGGGTGACAACCACGAAGTCAACCTCACCACCATTAATACCCACCCCCCCTTCACCCAGTTGTCTCTCAATACCTATACCAATGCTCACTAGCTAGCTAGCTAGCTTTCAATAACAACACCAATAACAACTTCAACAATGATCTTCTTCTCCTTCTTTATATTCATCATTGCCATCTTCTTCTCCTCCCTCTCCTTCCTCTCTTGTTGTGCAATCAAACCCTGAAATCAGTACAAAAGGAAATGCAATGGTTGTTGTTTTCAGGTGTAAGTAACTATATGTTGTATTGGCTGTATGGTGGGTTGGGTGGTATTTCATTCTTTTCTTTTTGGTTTGTGCTCTTGGTGTGGTGTCCTTGAGGGTGAGCAACTTTCATGTGGGAGTATTGTCTCAAAGATGCAGCCAGCTTTATTGGGGTGCCTTGACCCTTTCTTGTGTAGTTTGTGGGTCTGTTTCAATAAGTTACCTGGTGGTGGGCAAAGGGGGGGTTGCTGTGCATTGTGGAATGTGACACCAACTTTGTCCTCAGCCATTGATCAATGCATCTCTCTCCCTCCCCTGCCAGCTTCCTTCCAAGGCAGTGTGGCAAAGGTCACCTTCAAAGCCTGATCCCTGTTCCTGCTCCTGAGATTTTGACCCACAATTAAATGAGCAACTGGGGGGGTAAACAATTGGTTTTTGATCCAATTTCCAACACAGTCAATAATTCCCTTAGGAATTATATGTTTTCTTTCAGTTCAAAAAGAGGACTAAGAAGTCATGATACATGTGGACTCACTCTCTCACTCACTCACTGGACTTTAGCCCACCCTGGTTTCATGTGGCTGAACCAAATTTACTGCAGCTCAGGGGCAGGCAACACAGACAAAGAACCAGAATTTAAGGCTCCAGTGTAGAGAGCTATGCAGCCAGTGGGGGGTGGGGGCTTTGGGTTGTATCCATTGGAGGTGGCACAATCACCCACATTATTGTCCAGATTATTTGATTTCAACCCAACAAGGTTACTCAACTCAACTCCACCCCCAACTGCATTCCTCTGTCCTTTAATACCTGTAGCTCTGAGCCTGAGCCCCCCCCATCCCCAATGAAGTTTGATAGCGCCTGGCACGTTCTACTGGGGCAGAGGCACAGGCAGAAGCAGAGGCAGAGAGGGAGAGAAGGAGCACATCACTGGATTGATCCACATTTCTTACAAAGATGGAACGTTGCTGAAGAAGAGCACATGAAAGTAGTCAGACTTAAACACACACTCTCTCTCTCTCTCTCTCTCTCTCTCTCTCTGTTGTCATCCAGGCTACACAGGCAGCCTGGGCTCTGGAACTGAGCTTTTGAAGGTTTTATTTTATTTTATTTTCTTTTATTTTATTCCCCTTTTCACTTTTCCTTTGGGGTTTATGCCAATTGTGGCTCCCCATCTTTTCTGCCCTGGCCTATACTAGTTGGAAAAGGCATGTACAACATTCACACATGAGCATCACAAAACATTTGCCTTTTGCAGCCTCATTTTGGACACTATGGACTTTGCTCTTTGGTTTCTGACTCCCCCCATTTCCATCAGAATGAGTTTATGAGTGATTTCAATGTAGCTAGTCAAGTTAGCAAGTAATCAGTTAAATGTAAACTAAAAAACTTCAAGTCATCATGTGTAGAGTTGAGACAAACTTAATTGAAAGACATTAGATTAGATTCTGATTTGTTTTGATTAGGCACTGACCCTAAAAAGACCGAGTTCATAACTATTCTTGCAGTCAATGATTAGTTGGAGGTTGTTGTTGTTTTTTGGTAGAAGTACACAAATTAGTTCTTCTCATCATTGTTGCTATGTGGGAATCTTACCAGCTAATGTAATTTATGATCATCTGTGTGCAAAGAGAGTACTTGTTTTGATTATTCTTGACATTTGGTTGACAATATGCTCTCTGAAAAGTTCTGTGTAAATTACGAGTTTTAATACAAACAAAAGTGTGGGCCTGTCATGATTCAGGTTTTTACAATTATTTTAATCTGTAAAGAAATCTCCCTATTGAGATACTTTTGCAATCCAAAGCATTCACCCAATCAGAAATTTGAACTAGAACATATCATTTGTGTTGAGAGTAGATTATTTCAATTATCACACATTATCTTTTATTTCTTATTTCTCATTGCTTAATCAAATAAAAAAGTATTGAATTTGAATTGTGAGTTTTCTTCACTTTCAACAAGAAGGTACATGTATGTATGTATGTATGTATGTATGAAGTTGCTAAACAAAAATCCTTGTTGAGGCTTGTCAAAAAAACATTAATTTCATCAAAATTTACCTCTAATTAATGAATTAAATTCAAAATCAATACATGAAAGAATTTAAGTATCATTGTATAAATTTAATAAAATTTCTTTTATACGGTAATACAACATATTGAAAACAAAGAGAAAGATAAAAGGATGGTCATGTCACACAATCATTATTTTTTTGCACATTAAGAAGCAACATGTTCATTGTTGTGCATGGTCTTTAATGCTTACATATTATATTTGAAACGATTTTTCCTGGAATATTAAAATATCCATTAAAATATCCTCCATTGTAGTTACAAAGAGGATTGTACCCAACTATATATATATATATATATCTACACACACACACACACACACACACATATATATATATATATATATCTGTATGTAATAAAAATCCCAATTGCATGTCACAATTAACTTGAAAACCAAGCAATACTATTTTGCAGAAGCAAGGACTCAGCACCAAAATATGGAGGACATGGTGGATGAAATTGTCAGCATTGGCACCTACTATGAAAGAGAGAGGAAGGGCCAACCAAGCAACAGGAATTGGAGATATTTGAAAGGCTCACAAAGCTTGCACCAAACCCTTCAATTGCTCTCCATCAAGCAAAGTTTTGGTGCATGACCCATAAGTCTAATTTTTTCCAGTACTAAATTTTATAATTAGTTACGTTAAGTAAAATATGTGTACTTAATACTCAACCAGTTTGAGTGGATTGGTGAGTTGGATACAATGGGACTTGTACAGGAGACTACAATGAATGATGAGTTTTTCTCAAAACCTTCAAACCATTACTGTCTCTCTATCTCTCTCTCTCTCTCTCAGTCTTTTTTGGCATTTTGCCATAGAAAGCAAAGCCAGTTCACTATTGCATTGGCCAACTTCACAGGTGTACCACATGACCATGACTATTTCAACATTACTCACATTTTCACATTTTTTAGTGGTAAGGTTTTTGTTTTATTTTGTTTTGTTTAATTCCCACAGCTCAATTTTCAATTTGGATGTTGTAGAAGCAATGGACTTTAACCTATTACGCCCACAATAGGGAGACACAGAGTTGAAGATTTGGGTAAAGAGTGAATTCATACTGAATTTATTTAAATAATTGGTAATGAAATGGATTCAAGGTTCAATGAATGCAACTTAAGAATGTGATCAGAGGAAGAATAATTTGATATTTTTCTAGATTTGAGGGATTAAACCCCCTTCTTATCTTCAGTATTCTAAGTGATTGGATGCCTCCTCAAAATCATAATGAAATAATTCTAAAGACAAAAATAAATAAATAAATAGGTGATGGAAGTATGAAATTGTAGAACTTCTCTACTATGCAATGTGGCTTCAAGAGACATTCTCCAACCTAGTTTATTCTATTTTTCTTTGCTATTGCTTTGATGAATATATTCTTATTGATATCTAGTAATATATAGATTTGAGAAAGTAGAAAATGTATTAGAACCAATGTGGATGTAATTTCTACCAATCATGCTACAAAACATAAATAAAGTCTTGTAAATCACACACCAAATAGGAGATGCTCTATTTTGTATATGGTTTGGCCTCAAGTTTACAAAAATAGTTGGGGTATCCTTGCTTAGTTGGTACACAAATGGTGAAGACACCCAAATGCCACAATAAGTTGCAGTGCTTGAAACAAGACTGAATTGAAGTAAGTAAAAGAAGGAAAAAAAAAAAAAAAAAAAAAAAAACAACAACAACAACAATACAGTTGTGGAGGGGGGTGTTGCACAGTGGCACATGTGAACTGGGTGTGTTTGGTTTAGTGGGTGTAATGGCCACCTCAAGAGAATGAATGAATGGCCATGAGAGGGGCTGCTGCTGCTTTACTTTGCTTTGCTTGCTTCACATTATTTGGAGCAATGGAGCCTCTGAGACAATGACGTGTTTCTATCACGCCAACAGAGGCCCTGCTCTGCTGTGTTGTTGCCTCAACCCATATATATATATATATATATATATATACATATATATATCCCTTTCCCAAGCTGCAGGGAGAATTTAATTCTTATTGCCTTTATTACACAATTATTTGTTTATTTGTTTACTTAGATTTTTCAAGTGTGTAATATATTATTCTGTCACAAGCTAAAATGAATCGTGATATGAAAATAATAGTTTAATTACTCAAATTTACAGAAGTTCTTTATATATATATATATATATATTAGGAATTGCAACTAGGGCTTAAAGCACCCACAATGATAGAGTCCTAGCTAACTGGAGGCCACTTTGTGTTGGAACTGTACTAGTGATTTGGAATGTATGGTGAAGCCATTACACAAAGGTTTTAAACCAAATGATTAAAGTTTTCCAGGTATGAACCATTTATGAAAATACCTAATAGAAATGCATCAAAAAAATACCGGAAAATGTATTACTATATTCATATGAATGTAACTTTGCTTAATCTTTCAACTCAGGTTTCAGAATTTAAGTGATTTGTTGATTCTATAAAATTAAATACAAAAACAAACATTTTGTAACTGACCTTAAGTTGTATTGAAGATAGAACCAATTTAATTTCAAAGAAAATTTTCCAAGATTATTAATGATTTATGATATAATATGTTTACAAAAATCACTAGTCTTTAAAATTTATTTTAATATATATTTTTGGTTTCCAACACTCTATTTATAATATTATATCTAATATGAAAAGGTATATTTTATATTTAATATTTAATTCAAAAAATAATTTAATTTGTGCTCTGTATAAACATTAACATAGAAATATCTAAAATTTCAAGCTTTGTCATTGAAAAATATTATTACTGTATAAATTTTTTATGATACAACTTTATAGGCTCATTAAATTTATATAGTATTTAGTTTTCTACTTAATTAGTTAAGATTTCAATAATATTGTTTTAAAAAATATAAGATAAAATTATAAATATATATAAAAAATTAATAGAAATTAATTTTTTCAACAAAATAAAACATTTAAATAATCACAAGCTAAATACTAGAGGTGCTAAAATCCATGAAGTTTTCCTATAGAATATTTTAAATGCCCACCAAATAAGATGTATATTGTGCAAAGAGGATGTTGCTCCTACTCTTCCTTAGAATTCTTATAGGAATGTTTATTAATGGTAGGTAAGTGTTCCATATTCTACATAAAATAAGTTAAAAAAATACAAGGTATTATAGTAAAATTTTATTATTATTTTTAGAATACATACTTTTTTAAAATTTATATTTAATTAGAGTTTTATTATATATACATATATATTTAATATTTAAAAAATTAAAAAAAATAATGTGATTATTTTTTTTCACAAAGATTAAATATTTTGAAACATACAAAATTTTTTGTATCATTCAAGAATCATAATTTAGCTTTACATTAGATTGTAAATGTATATTAGTAGCAATTATAATTTTTTATATAAAAATTTAATTATTTTGATTATTCTTGCCAAATTTGTAAGATTTAATTCTTTGGTAGAAGAACTACCATTTCAAAATCTTAGAGTTGAACACAAATCAAGTGTTAATCTGGACAACCTAAGTTGGGAAGGTCCCAAAATTCCCTCGTTTGAAATCCCTCAACAATACAAGGATGTGGAAGAATCCAACATAGAAGAGTATAAATTATGGGATGATCTTAGCAAGTTAAAGACAGATTTCTACTAAATATTTAATTAAAAAAAACCATATAAATACATATTATAATTAATTGCAACTCTATATCTATTATATTTTTATCCAAATAAATATATCATAAAGTAATGTATAAATATTTTTAAATATTGAGCTTTTATTACAAATAAATGTGATAGTAGAATTAATGGCTTTTTTTTTGCACTTTTATTGTAATAGTTGGCTGCAACGTCCAAAGTAGAACTATTATATGTATGTGTAGGATTAAAGATGGTAGTAAATACTCATCTATTTCCAATTTTTTATAATTTAATATAAAGGTAGTTTGGTTAAAAGTGTTTTTCTTGATAACATATTTTTTTTATAAAATAATTACTAATAGTAATATCAATTTCTTATTCTATATTTAAAAATAAGTAAAATTTAAAATTAAATTAATTAATTTTTTTCTTCTTATTTTTTCCAACTCTCACTATTAGTTACTTATTAGAGATTTTGATAGTGCTTATTTTTATTTGATAAGGGTTCTATTCTATATTTAAAAATGATATTACATAAGAATTGTTAATAGAATATAAAATCAATGAACTTATTTTTTATAATTAGAATACCAATATATAAATTTTTATATGTTATATCTTAAATCTTGCAAAAATAAGAAAGAATTAATTAGAGTTATTTTTTTGTCTATATAGTTGCTAAAAATATTTTAAGTAATTATCTATTTTATGTAGAGATTAAATCATATAATAAATCAATTCTACTAGTGTGACTAATTAAAGCTTGATTTTTTTGAATCATCTTTAATTTTAATTGTTTTACTAGTTAAGCATACCATCTTTGTTTGTTGTGAAATTTCATCATTTTCTTTTTGTTTGAATAAAGTACTAAGTTCTTTTTAAATTGTATGTAGTTGTCATCCCTCACATCGTCTTTAGCTCCCCTACATATTTCCAACATAATTAAGGTTTCCATATATATATATATATATATATACGTACACACACAATTCTTTTTTCACATTTATTTAAATTTATATTTCTTTTCTGTTGTCATATTGTATGTGCCAACAAAGGGAAGGCAACAACTTCAGTGAAGACAACATCAAACAGCATGGCTCATGGTTTTGCACTCGGGGTGTGGACAGTAGCAAGAAACACCATCCTCTGCCCCCTCCCCCACCACCCAAATGTTTTCCATTAGGGCTGTGATATGGCAGTTCTGGTGCTGCAATTCAGAAGTGGAAGAAAAATGGGCAGGGTCAGGGCAACAAATGCTGCAGAATATTGAAGAAGAAGTTAAGTTAGAAGAAGAATGGGGCTAGAAGGTTCTAATCCCCTTGCTGCTACTGCCCGCAGTTCATTATTGTGTTGCTCTTGCACCCACCGACTCCATTTAATGAGGGGCCATACATTGTGGCTCCCACACCCACACTAGTTTCCTGCCCTTGTCTGTGAGGGCCATGGATAAGATGCTGATCCCTGTGTTTCAGGTGTGTCCAGCTCAGCGTTACGAGTGTCCACCTCAGTATCACATTTTTTTTCACCTTCCTTCCTGCAGAGAAATACTTTGTGGGTTGAGTTTGTATTTATCAAAGAGGAACTTGGGATTTTGATAGAGAGGTGGTCTAGTAATTATATTATGCTTCTTTATGCATGATTTGGACCCATTTCTTTGGTTCGGTTTTTTTGTAGAAAAGTATATTCTGAATCGTTTTCCTAGGCATGATCATAAGCTGCCTATTTTCACTCTTTTACGTGTATCATTGTCCTTTTTTAATTTTTTAATTTTTTTTACTTTAAATGAAGATGATGACTAGTTCATTAATCCATTGACAATGACTTAGCAGCAGTTCACAATATGTATTCGTCTTGAGCAGAAGAAAGTAGGCGTTCCAGTTGTCAATCCACAAAGATATTTCATACCGACTAAGTGACTTATATATGTATTAATGTGTGAGTGTGTGTGTGTGGTTTAATTCACAGGTCCATTCACTGGACAATCTAGTCGTAATCAACTACATCATTACACGCATAATGTTTTGCAGCAAGAACTAGACGTCTGATCTACATCAACAGCTTCAAATTTGTTACAGTAGCGAAGATTAAACAACAGAGTCTGATATTGATCAAGGTTGTCTGCTATCCAAAGTTCCTCATGATATTCAAATATAAGACAGGATAGCTTTGCTTTTGAAATCTAGATCAGGAATGAACTCTAGACACCCTGACCCAACACCTGCACGACGCTGGCTGGAGTGGGTCATCAGAGCACAAGATTTGCAGGTGAATTCGCAGGTCAAATTATTAAAGCAACAAAAAAACTCGAAACAGCCAACGAAGACCTGATGTGCGGCCAAGAAGAAATCCATGTGAGATTCAGCTCATACCGCACAAGATAACAACAGTTCATGTAGAGCTCCAAGAGGATGCCGATCGTGTATCCATCAAGATCTGCTACAATGCGCTACCAAAGTGAGGGGAAGAATGTGGTTGACTTGGTGTGTGTCCAGACTGATGACAAAGATCTGAGACTGTTTACGGCTGTGTTAATTCGGCGATGCGTTTCTGGAACATGGGCTACGATTGTCAGAGTGCCGGGCCCGCGATTCTGACACCGGGATCCGGCAGTCCCAGGCACCGCAGCCATTGCTGCACTAAAGCCCTGGACGGGACGGGGGGGGGAGGGGGGTGTGTGAGGGGATGCGTAGGCAATGAAGGAAACGAACTGCAGGTGGCCCCATACCGATGTTGTACTGGGCGGTTGAAGAAGATAGAATCCCGCATTACCTTGAGACCTCTTGGATGTTGCTGTTTTAATAGAGCTCCCACCGGATTTCACTTGAGTGCCGGTGTTGGATTGTGTGATCGGTTTCATGCGAGTTGAGGGACGCTGGTTGCGTGGACGTGGAACAAGTTTGCAGCACCAGACGCAAACTGTGTTTTGGGATGCGATTTTGGCTGGTTTCTGGGGCACTGCTCTGCGGCTTGCTTTCGGGTCTGTGTGGAGAACTAGGGACATTGTAAGTGAGTGACCTGGAGTACTTGAGCCAGAGGTTTCGTTTCCACCCGCCAGTTTCGAAACCCTGCTGGAAAGCGGCCATTTATTGGAGCTAGGGTAGAATCGGCTTCATCCTTCAACTAGTTTCTTATTTTAAGAGTCCCAACGTGATTCAGAGGAAGCTAGTACATGGGCAGAGCGAGATTGGTTGTCTTGGAATGAGCACTTTCAACTCCACTACAAGCGCGGCCGCCACTGAAAGGTCTTAAATACGACGCTACTAGCAAGGTGAATATATTTTTTTGTTCTGAAATCAGCTGGATTCACTAATATCTGGTCATTGTGATCGTTGTATCCACGTTCCTGTGAATCTAGGGCAGTTTTGTGCAGATCAGTTTTTTTGAAGGTTTGTGGAGTGCAACGTAATTCAACCGTATGCTCACTACTCAATCCCACGAATATTGCCAGGGCATGCAGTGTCCATAGTCTGCCACTTGAGTATCGAGCTATCTTAAATTATTGCAGTTTAATGGGCTGCTGATGATTGATAGAGTCCGTGCTGGAACAGCAATGATCATGGCTCAGCCTTTGTTTGCATTTAAATTTATGTAGAGATGCCCGCTCCTCTGAACACGACAACGTGTGAAAGATACAAATGCTTGCAGGTATGCATTGCAGCCTGCATTGAACTCTTCAGAAACTGTGATTGAGCTTGCGCTTCTGCACAGCTAACTGTGCCGACGTTCGGATGACTCGCTTCTTCCTGTTCTTCATGGACCAGTCTCTGGAGTTCTGAGTTGGGTCCAAGGAGTCGCTAGCGACGCTCACGTTTCTTATTCAATGACAGAATGCGAGGATTATCTCAAGTGACCTCCGATTGATTCCCGAAACCATGTACACTAGATTGAGACAAGCTCGTAGTGACTATCAAGATCATAAAGGTGAACTCTACTCTGAGGCTAGCCAATAGTTCCTGAGATCCTTGAAACGTATTATGTAACCATGCTCGGGTCGCCGCGAAGATTTGGTACAATGGCACCAACAAGGTTGATGGTCATCGCAATGTCGCTGTTATCTCTTGCATGTTTTTATTGTAGTGTCTCAGCTCAGTCGAGCAAGACAGACATCGTAGCGTTGCTGAGTTTTAAAGAAAGCATCACCAACCTCGCTCATGAGAAGCTCCCTGACTGGACATACACGGCTTCCTCTCCGTGCTTGTGGACGGGGATCACTTGCAACTATCTCAACCAGGTCACGAATATTTCACTCTATGAATTCGGATTCACGGGCTCCATCTCCCCCGCCCTCGCATCGTTAAAAAGCCTAGAGTATCTAGACCTGAGCTTGAACTCTTTCTCCGGAGCCATTCCAAGCGAGCTTGCCAACCTTCAGAACTTGCGAGTTCTAGACCTCAACTCAAATAACCTTCTCTCGGGGACCATTCCCGAGAATTTCTGGGACGGTCTCGTGAAGCTGGAGTACTTGGACTTGAGCTACAACATGATCTCGGGGAGTATCCCGGCAAAGATTGGCAATTTGAGGATGCTGAGCACTTTAATCCTCGCGGGGAACTCCTTCACCGACGTAATTCCCCAGCAGCTGGATGGGTTGGTGAACCTGGTGCAGTTGGACTTGAGCATGAATTCCTTTGAGGGCGAGCTTCCGTTGCAGCTGTCTCAATTAGTGAACTTGGAGTACATTTCTTTGAGCTCGAACAGGTTGACGGGTGCGCTGCCCACGTTGAACGAAGGCATGTCGAAGCTCCGGCATATCGATTTCAGCGGCAATTTGTTCTCCGGACCGATATCGCCCTTAGTCTCTGCATTGTCGTCGGTTGTACATTTGGATTTAAGCAATAATCTATTAACGGGGACTGTGCCTGCCAAGATCTGGACCATTACAGGACTGGTGGAGCTTGACATCGGGGGAAACACGGCCTTGACGGGAACCATTCCGCCTGCAATCGGCAACTTGGTCAATCTACGGAGTTTGTACATGGGCAACTCCCGTTTCGAAGGGCCCATTCCGGCGGAGCTTTCGAAATGCACCGCATTGGAGAAGTTAGATTTGGGCGGAAACGAATTCTCGGGCAAGATTCCAGAATCGTTGGGTCAGCTTAGAAACCTCGTCACGTTGAACTTGCCAGCGGTCGGGATTAATGGATCCATACCGGCGTCTCTCGCAAACTGCACGAAGCTCAAGGTTTTGGATATCGCCTTCAATGAGCTTAGTGGAACTCTTCCAGACTCGCTCGCGGCGCTTCAGGACATCATATCATTTTCGGTGGAAGGCAACAAGCTAACAGGGCTGATTCCATCATGGCTCTGCAACTGGAGAAATGTTACCACGATCCTCCTCTCCAACAACCTCTTCACCGGGTCGATCCCCCCGGAGCTCGGCACCTGCCCGAATGTCCGCCACATAGCTATCGATGATAACCTCCTCACGGGTAGTATTCCTCCGGAGCTTTGCAACGCGCCCAACCTTGACAAAATCACGCTGAATGACAACCAACTATCGGGAAGCTTGGACAACACTTTCCTCAACTGTACTCAGACAACTGAAATCGACCTCACCGCCAACAAGCTATCTGGTGAAGTGCCGGCCTATCTCGCAACTCTGCCGAAGCTAATGATTCTATCCCTTGGGGAGAACGACCTAACGGGAGTCCTCCCCGACCTGCTGTGGAGCTCGAAATCTTTGATTCAAATTCTCCTATCGGGAAACCGGCTCGGCGGGAGGTTGTCCCCTGCCGTGGGGAAGATGGTCGCTTTAAAGTATCTTGTGCTCGACAACAACAATTTCGAAGGCAACATCCCTGCTGAGATCGGTCAACTCGTGGATCTCACTGTTTTGTCCATGCAGAGCAACAATATATCCGGGTCCATACCTCCGGAACTCTGCAACTGCCTCCACCTCACGACTCTCAACTTAGGCAACAATTCCCTGTCGGGGGGTATTCCTTCTCAAATTGGGAAGCTTGTGAACCTCGACTACTTGGTTTTGTCGCACAACCAGCTCACAGGACCAATTCCTGTCGAGATCGCATCGAACTTTCGCATCCCCACCTTGCCCGAGTCTAGCTTTGTACAGCATCATGGCGTGTTGGACCTCTCCAACAACAACTTGAATGAGAGCATCCCGGCTACTATTGGTGAATGCGTGGTCTTAGTAGAGCTTAAGCTCTGTAAGAATCAGTTGACGGGTTTGATACCTCCCGAGTTGTCGAAGCTCACTAATTTGACAACGCTAGATTTCTCTAGGAATAAGCTCAGCGGCCACATTCCTGCAGCGCTTGGGGAGCTTCGCAAGCTTCAGGGTATCAACTTAGCCTTCAACCAGTTGACAGGGGAGATTCCAGCTGCGATCGGGGATATTGTGAGCTTGGTGATATTGAACTTGACAGGCAACCATCTCACAGGAGAGCTTCCCTCGACGCTGGGAAATATGACGGGGTTGTCCTTCCTGGATGTGAGTGTGAATGAACTAGTTGGGGTGATCCCCGCAACCTTGTCCAACCTCATCTCTGTCGTGGGACTTGAAGTGCAGGAGAACTATTTCTCGGGAACCATTCATGGTCTCTTCTCGGAAAGCTCCGCGTGGCACCAGATGCAGACACTCAACTTGAGCTACAACCTCCTCAGCGGCGAGATTCCGGCCACCATCGGCAACCTATCAGGGTTATCGTTTCTCGATCTGCGAGGAAATCATTTCACGGGGGAGATACCAGACGAAATTTGCAGTCTTGTACAGTTGGATTACTTAGATTTATCTCACAATCACCTCACGGGAGCATTTCCAGCCAGTTTGTGCAATCTCATCGGTCTGGAATTTGTGAATTTCTCGTACAATGTCTTGTCTGGGGAGATACCCAACAGCGGAAAATGTGCTGCATTTACGGCGAGCCAATTTCTCGGGAACAAGGCGCTGTGTGGCGATGTCGTGAACTCTCTTTGCCTAACTGAGAGTGGATCAAGCTTGGAGATGGGCACGGGGGCCATTCTGGGGATCTCTTTCGGAAGCTTAATTGTAATTTTGGTTGTGGTGCTCGGAGCACTCCGTCTGAGGCAGCTGAAGCAAGAGGTAGAAGCCAAAGACCTTGAGAAAGCAAAACTTAACATGAACATGACCTTAGATCCATGCAGCTTGAGTTTGGACAAGATGAAGGAGCCTCTGAGCATCAATGTCGCAATGTTTGAGCAGCCATTGCTTCGTCTCACACTCGCCGACGTTCTCCGTGCTACCAATGGCTTCAGCAAGACAAACATCATCGGCGACGGCGGATTCGGGACGGTGTACAAAGCGCACCTCCCCGACGGACGCATTGTTGCCATCAAGAAACTGGGTCATGGGCTCTCCCAAGGCAACCGGGAATTTCTCGCGGAGATGGAGACTCTCGGTAAGGTGAAACATAGGCACCTGGTGCCATTGCTGGGATACTGCTCCTTTGGTGAGGAGAAGCTTCTGGTTTACGATTACATGAAAAATGGCAGCCTGGATTTGTGGCTGCGAAACCGAGCAGATGCGCTTGAACACCTAGACTGGCCAAAACGGTTCCGCATCGCGCTTGGATCGGCCCGCGGGCTCTGCTTTCTCCACCACGGATTTATTCCGCACATCATTCACCGCGACATTAAGGCAAGCAACATCCTTCTGGACGCTAACTTCGAGCCCCGAGTGGCAGATTTCGGACTGGCAAGGCTCATCAGCGCATATGATTCCCATGTTAGTACCGACATTGCCGGCACTTTTGGTTACATTCCTCCGGAGTATGGCCAGAGCTGGCGATCCACCACACGTGGCGATGTTTATAGCTACGGTGTGATTCTTTTGGAGATGCTGACAGGGAAAGAGCCGACGCGTGATGACTTCAAAGACATCGAAGGGGGAAACCTGGTCGGCTGGGTGCGGCAGGTGATCCGGAAGGGCGATGCGCCTAAAGCGCTTGATTCTGAAGTCTCGAAAGGGCCGTGGAAGAACACGATGCTCAAGGTGCTACACATTGCCAACCTGTGCACAGCGGAGGATCCCATTCGGCGTCCCACTATGCTTCAAGTGGTGAAGTTTCTCAAGGATATCGAGGACCAGGACCACGTATAGCCTTCGTCCGTCATTTCCACCTTGGCAAGCAATTAATCCTCCCACCTCCCATGCTGTTCACGTCGTGCGACTCCTGCGGTGGAGTCACAGACTACTATTTCAACATTCGAAAGTTTCTTTTGGTTTGCAGGACGGAATTCGTAGACCGCAGATTTCATACGTTCACAATCGTTTCGCTGGCTCTAATTCTTCTCTCAAGGCCATTTAATTTTAAGGTAGGTCTCACACGATCCATCACAACATCTACTCTTGCAACATTTGCAAGTGCCATCTTTCCGTTCAGCTCTACATCGAACATGCTTCTGATTCCTGTATTCCAATCACGTCTGTCTGCGCAGCTCCCTCGATGCTTCCACACATGAAGCGTGGCTTTGTGAACCCGCTCTCGTGTCCTCCTCAGGATGTAGGTGCTACACTTTGGTTGTGTTATGAATGGAACATAATTATTACACAGGTTTGTATCATTTATCAGACTCGCTGTACTGTACAGAGCACGGAGATGAAGAGAAATTACTGTAGCTCCTAGTGGCATTCTCGAAACATTGAGCGTTATGCAACGCTCCTGCACTGAGATCTTTATGTATGAGTTAGATCGTAGAAGATTGATTGATATGATATCAGAGTATCCATCGGGGAATTCATTTGTGTAGCAGCTTGCGGTTACCATTAGGCTCAATAAAAAACTACCCTCATGCATATAATTCAAATTACCACATAGCACCGTTCTCTCTGTCGTCGCCACAAGCTGAAAAGTTACTTCTAGAGCAAATTTTCCCAGTGATAGAACCTCATATCAAACACCGATTGATTAAAGATTCCTATCCATCCATCTGAGATACCTACCACATCATACTGAATTGAACGTCCTGAAGTCTCACGCAGCGAGAAACAGGGAAGTCTCGGGATTGGGGCTGGAAACTTTCGATGTCCACCGAGCACATGAATCTGTGTACCAATCTATCAGTCGCCAGAAAAAGTATTTCGGACGTTCCTTACAGCCTTCCAGAATCATCTGACAAGGCCACTGACCGGCTTCGATTCAGGCTCATCAAACCATTAAAAACTGAAACTCCACATGTATGATCTTCACACAACTTCGTGCAGTTTGTGAAACATAGTCTGTGATTGCAAGCATCCACGTGATCTGATACACGAGATCACGTGGAATTGTCTTACACTTTGTCCCTTGGAATGAAGGATGCATCAGATATTTCTAACGCACCACACTCTCAAATAATATAATAAATAAATAAATAAATAAATATATTGGTGGAAACTTGTGCTGTTACAAAAAAAATATTGTAACCTATGTGTTTTAAATTAACCTTTTGTTTGAAGCTTCATACGAAGTGAAACTCCATGTTGTATGCTATTCTACTATATTCCAGGTTGTTGTGTTTCTGAGCTCCACACCTAGTGATCTCATAGTGCTACTCTCATCAATTTGTGGCAACAACACCCAGATTTTGATCTCTAATTGATCAAAAGTTGATCAAAAGTTGAGTTATTGAAAACAATGAGATATGCAACCAATCGAAGATGGTTTTTGTCTGTGATTTATCCCATTCATTCATCCCTGAACTGTTTTATAAGAAATACATAAATGTGTGTGTTAAGAAAGAGAGAAGGGGGCACCTTTTCTTAGACTTCAAAGCCATCTAAAAATGAACACCTTAAAGCAAGATGAGATATAAGAATAACTAAGTCAAATTACATGAAAGGCCATGAACCCGAACATGATTAAAATTGACAAAAAAAATGGATAAAGTTGAGAATGATTTCACTCTTTCTCTATACTAAGAAGTAACATTGAAGTCATTATTGAAACCTTTTGAGAAGAATTTGATCTTGATGGGGACCTTACAGTTGAAGAAAAACTATTTCAATAAGAAATTGCTATTTAAAAACGATTGAAAGAGGTTTTATAAGATGCTGACAATGTTGCGTTCAAAGACACAACCCTAACAGTTGAATACATCTTCGAACTGTTAGAAACTAAAATAAAATATTAATCACATACACTAATATTCAATAATAAATAATTATTGAAATTCATTGTAATTTATTATAACAAATGAAGAAGCTTAGACTAACTAATACAATGGATATTGGGTTCTATAATGTAAATTAAGCTTGTAGAAATGTTTAGAATACAAGCTTATGTAACACTAAGAAAATGGCACACTAAGAAAGTTCATATTTATTAGATTGACTTTGGTTGATGATGTAAGAAAAAGATTCACAAAATTATTACAATCATCTGACTTAATTGCCATCATCAATCACCTAAATCGTGTTTTGCAGTATAAAAATTGACACAACAATTGCATTGAATTTTCATGCTGGTTTGGTTCCATGATGAAATTATTTTTGTAAATCATAATGTTTTCCTTTAAATAAATGTTTTAAAAAATAATATTTTAATTTTATTGCTTATCTATTTTAAAATCATATATAATCTCTATCTTGTATTACATTATAGTACAAGAGATATCAATTTGAATTAAAAATGATTAAATGTAAGTATTACAATTGTTCCATCTAACAAATTATCTCTGTTGAGTTAATCACATTTGATTGCCATTCCGATATGATAAAAACTCAAAAATTTGCATAATTAGGCTTTGGACTATGCTTTTAATTTTAATCTTAGCTTGATTTGTGAATTTTTGATTCCAGCCATGATTGATTGCCATTTTTTTGCTGTTGATTATACAATTTAATTTTAAAAAAACACATGCTGTTAACAAGAAATATTAAATAATTTAGGAAAACAGAAAAAAACTCCATCTATATTGTGAAGTGCTCGTTTTAAATTTCTGCTTTGTCAAAGACAAGTTTACATAGTTAAGGGGATGGAAAAAATAAAATAGAAACTAAAATAAAATGCAAATATTTTGATAAAGTAGCCACAAAGTGAAAACGCACCTTTGATCTTGAGAATTTGGTAAGCCACGACACATTCAACTCCTGCCACGTCACAATGCCCAGTCAGCATAAGTCCACGCGGGAAACGTCACTTCAAAGCACGCTGTCAGGACGGACGTGGTTTCGTTTTCATCTACTTATTTGGATGATCATTCATCACTTTTGCGGGAAACAGGAGGAGGAGGTTCGAAGGCTTCCACCTCTCGGCGTTCCGAGATCCACACGTCCCCTGCCCATCGATCCACCAGAGCCTCAGCTGCACCGACTCTGAGCACTCAATTCGGTCCTGATTCATGGAAACGCGACGCATCCACAGATTACTTCGAAATCAGAGAAGAATCGAACGAGAATTGTTCCGTGAGGAGGTTTTTCCTGAGGAGCGAGTGACCGCGGAACTGGTGAGTGAAGTTTCTTTGAAGAGGAGGATTTTACTGTTTTCTGTGGACGACTAGTTCGCAGCTATGAAGGACTCAGAAATTTTAAAAGATGGAGCCGACTACACGGTGGATATGGACGACATGTTTGCGAATCCCAGCAAGAAACGGAACCCTCTTGTACTTTGTGGTGAGGTTCATCTACTTTTGTACGTGAAG
This sequence comes from Physcomitrium patens, assembly GCF_059467195.1. Classification (NCBI taxonomy): domain Eukaryota; kingdom Viridiplantae; phylum Streptophyta; class Bryopsida; order Funariales; family Funariaceae; genus Physcomitrium; species Physcomitrium patens. The sequence goes on along the minus strand of NC_143423.1, from coordinate 11,183,627 downwards.
TATTGTGGGATTTTCTTGTTGGAGAATGAAGCATGAGGTGTCTGAAATCAATGTTCAAGCGAGAGTAGTGGGTTTCCAATTTTCTCTTGCATTTCATGTGTTCCTGCTTCATTGATTCTGATGACTTCCTCGCTAATTGTAATTGTGATTGTAATGCTTTGCCAACCTAATTGTCCGGGCTGTGTGTCATCGTGTTGCTCTTTCGAAATGCATTCTGGTGATAAATCGAAGTCGTGGATATTTACATTTGCTGCTCATATTAGTGCACTTTGTCTTTAATTCACTACACTTGGTGTAGTATTTTCCATTCACACGGTTAACTTAACTCCCTGCTTTGGTACATTGTTTTAGTAACCTATTATCGGTCGCTTCTCGTCTTATAAGTACGATAATTGATTGCTGAATAGCTGATATCAATACAAAACGAAATGCTGTGTTCATGTCTTGGTTCAAGTGGTTTCAGAAGAGAAGTTGGATGTTTGTGTAATATGAGCCTCGGCCACATAAACTTTTCTGGATTTTGCACTTGGAGATTTGGCTAAATGGGTGATAAAACACGAGACTGAGGGGATTTTGTATGCTTTGTAGGTGCACTTGCCACTGCTGGTGTGCTAGTGGGAGGATTAGTATCTTTCCGCCAGGGTAACAGAAACATGAGCCAGATGTTGATGCGCGCTCGAGTTGGATTTCAGGCAGCAACAGTGGCTCTCATGGCTGGGACTGTATATGTCCAAGGTAGAGCTCCCTGAAGGTCGCGATAATGTTGAAGTCAGCACCACACAAGATCTTTTGCATTTGACAAATAGAGGCTCCTGCTTCGGCTCTTCCAATGGACACGGGGTTGTTGATTTCAGGTTACTTAATCAGCTCAAGAAGCTAATCAATTTTCATATTCTCAATTAGTAGTGGGCATAGATATATGCGTTTGATCTTACACTTGGGGAAACTGTGGTAGTATTTATTATTTAGGTGCTTAGAAGCATAGATTATAATCTTCATCTTGTTGACATTTATTTTCCCGTCGTCTGTATCACAAGGGTACCACGAAGGTATACATATATGCAATGCGAATTTGAGTTGGTAGTGTCGTGAATTTGAAGTTCTAGATAATTGCAGGAATCAAGTTTTCCAATACCAAGGAACTGAGGTATGAAATTTAGAAGTTTTTTTTTATATTCCTACTCTTTGGAGTTAATTCTGTAAATCTTGACTTCATTTTCTGCAAGGCAATTTAGGGGTCAAGTTTGTGAAAGAGAGAAACTAAAAAACTGGCTGGGAATGCACGTCATACTGTTGAAGTAAATGGTCACGTTAAATTCTGTTACAAAATTGCGAAATTAGTCATAATTTTTCAAGGAAGTAAGACTGCAAATAGATTGCGAGTACAACACTATATAGAAAATAGCACTTCTATACTGACATCCCACGAACCCTTGGTTACCGACACAGGGGCCACCCTGCTCTCTGGACCAGGATTCTACTTCCTGCAAGCAAAGTTGGATAAGCACGACGAATCACACTCGAGACGTCACAAGTTTAGGGCACAATTCCACCTTCCTATCCGAAATTGACACAAGACGGGAGCTAACTTGTATACGCAACTTTGAATGCCGCATGAAGTCTTAATGGCGAGACCAGCTCTGAGCCTCGTCCATGGGTTTGTTTACATTAACCAAGGGATTGGTTAATAACCTCAATCAAAAGCGGATATGATAGAAAATAGATTGCTAATAGCCAATATGGAGTCTAAAGTAGAATTTATTAAGATACATGTCCATATTTGAGATGTTTTTTTGTATCTAACATTAGACGACGACCAATGGTAGTATCCCTTGTCAAAAAATAAAAAACTTTATTTCATTAATAGTTCTTAAAACATATATATGTATATGTTATTAAAATGAAATAATAATAATAAGATCAAAAGAGTAGAAAGAGAAAAAAAGAAGAAGAAAAAGTGTAGTAGGAAGAAGGAGAAGGGGAAAAAAAGAGATTAGAAAAAAGAAGAAGAAAAAGAAAAAGAAAATGAAGAACAGAAAAAAAAAAGAAAAAAAAAAAGAAAAAAAGAAGAGAAGGTGATAAGGAAGCTAAGAGGCTGTCCAAGAATGGCGGCAACCTCTTCGTTGATAGGAATCCGGTTGCCTAGATCCCTGGGTTTTTTGCCTGGATCAGAGTGCTGTTGGACCTCACTCTCTTTTATTTTATTTTATTTTATTTTTTCTGTTCATGTCGTTACAAGCTCCATGCTATATTTCCTTTGCATCATCGGAGCGCTGCGGTGCAATACTTTTTCTTCCATTGTTGTTTTTTGTGTATGTTGGTGTTTCAAAGGGTAGAGCTCTATAAGGCTCTTCTATTGCCCGTTCTTGCTATGAAGCAGCAAAGGTGTCATTCTTCATTTCGTTGCTGCGGTGTAGTAACCGTGTATTGCGATGTTCCTAATTTCTTCCATGTGGCCATTGTGTGGTGGTCAAGGTAAGCAAATAAGCAGCGAGCTCGTCTACGTTCCTTCTCTGCTGTTATCGAGCATCGAGGGGTTAGCTACTACGTGGAATTGAGTTGATCGGAGGCGACCCAATTTGAAAATTGTCTCCAGAGAGAAGCAAGTTGGTATTCAAGCGCAGCAAGGAAGTATCGTCGACTGAAGTGTGTGAAGCTTGAGCATCGTCTAGTGTCAATGACAACATCAATGTGAGCAATTTGGACCTGCTATAGAGGTATTGCTGAAGTGGGTGGCAAGATTTGTTGGTGATGGTTGATGATGTCTAAGCAAAGGATTTCTTGCACGGTGTGCAGAGAATGACCAGGCAGCGGATTCACTAGTGTCTATTGTATGTTCCACTACTAATGTGGCGAGGTGACTATATTCATTGCAACTAGACTTGTTGCACCACTGCACAAAGACTCAATCCTCACAATTCTTCCTTGACAACAATGTTAACATCTTTTGATTTATCTTACAACAACCTCAATGGTACGATCCCTCCAGAACAATCTCTCCAGAATTCATCTCCCTGACTTAGTTTAGTAGATTAAACTTCTCTTTTAATAATCTGAGTGTGAAAAGCTGTCCACAAACCTATGGGATGCTTGAACCTCCCTTCATTTGGAGAAAATTCTCTGTTTTGTGGAAGTCATCGACATTGCAGTGGAAGCCGCCGTGGCCTTTTGTCCTTGTGTTTTTTTAGCACATTAGGTTCTTCCATGAGCACAAATTTGATAGAAAAGCACATATAATCCACGTCACTTAGTTGGTTCTATGACGTTGAATTGAACCCCAACTCATGGGCTGCTCAAGTGCCGCAAGCAGCATCTATTCCAATGATTATGTTCGAGAAGCCCTTACTCAATCTTACAAGCCACGAATAGCTCATTGCAGATTTACAGGCTTAATCGTAGGAGCACCATTGAGATATATTACACGCAAATAATCAAAGTGTAGCACCTACATCTAATCAAAATAAACTTGTCTAGGGAGATTCAAACATGGAAAAAGACTATCTGCATGAATTTTCACGTTAGGATCACACAATTAAGGATCACACAATTAACTGTCTTCTAATCAACTAAAACAACCAAGAAAGGTGCAATGCCTCCTACATTCTATCAAATAAAATATTACAATTTATAATTCTATATTATTCATTCACTATCTCTTCTCCTCTCCTACCTTATGACGACAATAGATAATACTGCACTTTCTTAAAAGACTGTATAAAACATTTCCTACTCAATCATTAGAATTCTCCAAAACTAACCGTCATTCCTAGTAATTTGCTTCACACAATTGCAGATTCTACAATCTTTTTTTTGGCTCACTCTCAACTCTCAAAAATCAATGCATCATAATTCTTCCAGTTATATCCATACTTCATAAATATCTCCCATCATCAACTTTCCAATCTTCTAGTTATAATTCAGCACATAATAAATTTAATTTTTTATTTAATATCATCTAAATCAAATCTTTCTTTCATTTTAAAATTTCACTTCACATTATTCAAATTCTATCCATTACTCTTCTTCTACAAAGAAAACAAAGAAACAAAGAGATAGCACCAAGCTTACCCTTGCTCATGACTATCACAATTTGGCCTCGTCTATTTCTTCTTCAAACTACTTATGCTTTTTTCAAAATGTCAACAACTACACAATCGATGATAATTATTTTTTTTTGATTACATCATCCCTCTCGTCTTCTAAACTATCCATTCATCAGTTTACTAGCTTTTCTTAATCTTACATATTATGTATTGTAAAACATAAAATATCCTACCTATTCTATATAGCCTCACTCCTAACTGTGCAGCATCCTTGCAAGCACGGAATTGATAAAAACAAACTTCTTCAATAGAATCTTCACAAAGTTTCTAACCCTTTAATTCACTAGATTGATCAATCCCAATATTTTCTGTGGGTGGTTCCATTGATTCTAGTTCTAATGATAAGTCTTCATCCTCTTCCAATACTTCCATTGGCTCTTTTATCAATTGGGTTGATAAGTCTTCATTATATGCTCCCAATTCATGAACTTGACCCTCTAACTACAGGATCTTGACATCTTTTACTTCCAAATAGTGATGTTGTTGCCTCATTTCTCTTTTAATTCATCAATTGTTGAAACGGGTGGAATAGACATCAATGACTGACCAATATTCGCTAAATTATCCTCCAATTTTGTCACTATAGCCTTCAAGGTTTCAATTTCTACTCGTAATGTTGTCGTTTCAATTCGATACTAGTCATCCAATGTCTGCTTTTTCTATTCCAGTAATGCTATCTTTTCTTGTTTCATTTCTAATTGACACTTTATCTTTTCTTGTTCTAACATTGGTGTACTACAAATCTAGATTAGGTCTTGCCTTTGGCCTTCTATGATATATTGAATGTGTGTTTTTTTTTTTTTTTTTTTTTTTTTTTTTTTTTTTGTTTCCAAGCTTCTAGTTTCTTCTCAAATTTACACTTTAATAGCAACTTGGATTTTACATTTTCCTAGATAATTTGATTGTATTCCTTACTTTGGTGGCTTTACTCCAATATTTTTTTCTGCTCGCCTCCAATTGCTACCTTAAATTTCCTTCTCGATCTAGTTTACTCACCGTAAGTTGTAATTGAGAAATCTGAGCCAATATGACATCCTTGAGATTCACTCTTTTTAGTATTCTATCATGTGGAAATACTAATTGATTTATGTCTATTAAAATTAGAACTTTGGTTTTGACCTTGATCGCCAAATAAATTAGAATCTGCTCTGATGTAATCTCTGGTATAGCCTCCTATCTCAACGAGTTACTTGATTCTCCAATTTTGTGTACCACGACCCCTAGACTAGCTGTCAATGCCGTTAAACTCGGAATACTTAATTGAGGCACTGGACAAGGCATATTTTTCTCCCTTACTAATAGTGTTTGAGTCAATATATATACAATCATGGAGTATACATAATTAGAACAAAGCAAAGACGCAAATTTTTCTATCTTCCGCTTGACTCCCATCTCCGCATAGATTCTAGTGGCTACAAAAGCTATCCAATTAAACGCCATACTTTCAAGCATTCCTATCGTAGCAAATAGTATCCATTTGGACATATACGTGGTGTATCAATTAAAGCCTAATTGCTTCTAAATAGAACCCATCTACTCCATAAGCTCTGACGTAAGTACTTTCATCATTTGCCAACCTTGACTCTTCTCAAATGACAATATGCCACCTTTGAAATAAACTTCCTAGTCTGAAATCACTGGACACTTCAACACCTACCACAAGCTCACCAATTGAGAGGTGCAATACCTTTTGTAAGGTAGTTTTATTAATTCTAATAATGCTTCCCTTAACAATACTTGAATCATCCTCCGAATTGTAATTTGTTATATACTCTTCTATCAATTCCACATCAATTAGCGATAAGTTATCTAACCCTTATAGAAATTGATAAAACTGTGTATTTCTAAAAGCTCTTTGCCTTTTTGGGAACCAATAGATTTCCAACTTTATTGATTCCATATTGATAAAAACCACTTGGGACGACAGCCTCAAACTGATCTTAGCTCTCACATTATGGCAGCTTTCTTCTCTGTCCATAGCTCTCTTCATGCTTTCTATTGATATTGTGGAATACTTACTTCTCACTCTTTGCTCACACTAATACTACTTTCTTACTTACTGCAGTAAATCCTATACTCCAATAGTTACATGCCAAACAACAATGTTCAAAATGCTGAAGAAAACTTCTATTGTGTGCCCCGCTCTTAACCTTTCAGTGAGGGTATGGATCAAGAATCTCTAATCTTGTTAACCAAAATCTCGCTTCTGATTTTCCTTACTAATTGGTATTAAGACCTACAACCAACTACCAACCATCTTTAATATCCATCATACACCTATGAGTATAAACAATCTATCATTAATAGGTAAATCTTCTTCCTTCCAATTTTTTTGAAATCCATCTCGAATTTATATATAATAAAGTTGTAATCAATTTTTGTTGATACGTGTAGTAAATTGGATACCCATAAAATCATCCAATTGAACTAAATCATTAAAAAAATCTTCCACTACATGATATAGTCCATGCCAACAGACTTGGAATTTTTCCAAAAAAATGTTAAATTGGATATGATAAAGAAGTACTAGATCATTAGGTAAAAAAGATTTGAGGTGTAATTTACTATCATAATAAAATGTGGCTACTATATTGGCATTATTAGTTTTCATTGCCACTGCAACAACCCATTTTGTTATATAATCAGTTGCTATCAAAATATATCTTTTCTATCCATTATACAAGATTGGAGTAATTGGTCCTACAAAATCAATATCCCATTTCTCAAATGGTGCTTGTGCCAAAATTGGTACCAACGATATGGCAAAAATTCTAGTAGGTCAACCAATTTTTTGTGTCATGGACATAATCATGTAAGCTAGTAATTACATATATAAATAGGTAGAAATAAGTAAAAGTAGGTAAAAGTAAGTAAGTTCTACAGTATTTAATATGGAAGCTTCCTAGAAGCTTCATAGATGCTGCTTCGACTTCATAGGTGTCTTTAATTGACTTTTTGGATTAGAAACTTGGTCAACAAGTTGGTCATGTGCCATACATGTTGTTAGCTTGAAGATCAAGCTAACTATGTGGCCCACACGTAGAAGAACTTGCCTTGTAAGCCAAGGCATGTATCCTACAAAGTCAACACATATTGGAGGTCCTATAGAACGTCGCCACGTAGCCCCTAGTTAGATAGTATATATAGAGACAAGAGTGAAGGCTTCTTCACTCTTGTCAACTCCTTTCTTGCTTCTAGTCTAGTTTTAAGGGTCTCTAGTTTTCTTATCTTTTGGCAATAGCCATTCGAGTTTCTCTTTCAATATATATCCTTGTTTATATATATTTTGTTACCTCTCTTTGAGTGAAGGCTCACTTGTCTGAATTATTTTTTCATCGAGTTCTTGTCCTTGACAGATTGACAAGAGTACACCTACAATATCAGAGCTTTGTCTAATCTTGATTAAGAGTGGATTACCCCTTTTTCTTGATAAGATATAAGCATATTAGAAGTTGCGGATTACCCTCTTCTAAACTGATATTATCCTTAGTATTTTCTTTGTTCTCAAGTCCTCTCTTCTATTTGTCTTGAGCGATATTAGACATCTTCTCTCTTCTAAGTGTTATCATGGCAGAACTTGTTGAAATGAAGAGTGCAATGGCACAAATACAAGAGCAATTGAGGGAGTTAATGCTTGCGATGCATCAACTCAATTTACCACCACAACAAGCAACAAGATTGGCAAGAAGTGAAGATATAGAAATGGTTGGAGCTGCTTCAACATCTGCACCAAACCATGTCCTTTCTCCTATAGTAGAACGCCCTTCAAATATTAGAGAACCAAGAATTGCCCTACCCGAGAAGTTTGATGGCACCAGATCCAAGTTTCGAGGATTTATCAATCAAGTGCAACTTGTGATTGAACTTCAATCCCAAAGCTATCTAACTCCAAGATCGCAAGTTAGATTCATTGGTATGTTTCTTTCAGGTTCAGTACTATCGTGGTTTTCATCTTTTCTTAAATGACGAAATTCAATATTGGATAATCTAGAGGCTTTTTTGGTGGAGTTTTGATCCATGTATGGAGAACATGATGCAATTCGTGTTGCAACTAATAAGATCCGTATTTTACGACAAGACAATCGATCAGTAACGTTATACGCTTCACAATTTTGAAAACTTGCAATTTATATCAATGGGATGATGCTGCACTTATTAGTCAATTTCTCTATGGATTACAATATGAGGTAAAAAAATTAATGCTCAACTTACCTGATCCTCAAATATTGAGTCAAGCAATTGACTTTGCTGTGAAGTGCGACAATCGCCTTTTTGAATTCCGATTTGAGAACCGTACAAGTGGACCTCAACGTTACTATAATTCAATGGCAACACCAACACCTCTTCAAGACATACATTCGAAAGTAGATGATATGTAAATTGATGCAGTACGTTTCAAACCTCTTACTGAGCAAGAAAAGACTCGTCATCGTCAAGAAGGATTATGTTTATATTGTGGAGAACCAAAGCACACTGCTCAACATTATCCAAAGAAATGATGCAATCACAAAATGAAGAGTATGGCTATGAAAGAAGATAATATGTCAGAAAATGAGTTTGTCCAGCTACAATAGGGACCATGCGGTTGAGACCTTGCACAACATCTAGTAAAGGCCCTATTCTCTCCTCAGAGCCCTCTCCTTGTTTTACATTAAATGTTATTTTAGGACCTAAACATTACAAAGTCTCTGCCTTGTTAGATTCAGGAGCCTCAGCGTATTTTTTAGATGAAGAATTTACTAAAAGACATAGCATATCTTTAGTAAAGAAAACTAAACATGTTCATGTAGAAGTCATAGATGGTCGTCCATTGTCTTCTGGAGATATTAGTCACGAAACCCTTCCTATAGAAGTAATAATCAATGGTCATAATAATTTTGTAATATTTAATATCATTAGATCTCCCTCTAATCCAGTCATTTTAGGTTTATCGTGGTTAGAAAAATATAATCCTCAAATAGATTGGATTTTCCGAACTCTTACTTTCTCTAAAAGTATAACTAACAGTGTAGTTAATCAAGTAGAAAGTCATAAGTCCAGTTCAATTAAACCCGTATTTATAAGTGCAAAAGCTTTCTTGCATGCTGCTATGAAAGAATCACCATATATTATTTATGCCACACTCGTTTCTACTGGTGAAAAGACTTCAAGTGGCATTCCAAGCCAACATCAAGAATTTCAAGATGTATTTGAAAAAAAAATATGGATACACTCCCGGAACATCGTCCCTATGATTGCTCAATTGACCTTGAAGAAGGAACACAACCGCCATTCGGACCAATCTACAGTTTATCACAAAATGAGTTGGCTGAACTTAAGGAGTATATTGAAGAAAATCTAGCCAAGAATTTCATACGCCATCCTAAATCTTTGGCAGGAGCTCAAATTCTATTTGTGAAGAAAAAAGATGGATCATTGCGGATGTGTGTTGATTATCAAGGACTCAACAAGATTACCATCAAGAACAGATATCCACTACCTTTAATATCTGGACTTCTTGATCAGCTGAATCAAGCTAAGATCTATACAAAAATAGATCTTTGAGGAGCATACAATCTAGTACGCATCAAAGAAGGAGATGAATGGAAGACTACGTTTCGAACTAGGTATGGACATTTTGAATACAACGTCATGGTTTTTGGACTTACAAATGCACCAGCAGCTTTTCAACATCTAATGAATGATGTTTTTCAAGAGTTTTTAGATGATTTTGTGGTCTGTTATCTAGACGACATCTTGATCTAATCTAAGAATCCAGAAGAACATGAACTTCATGTTCGTCATGTGTTTTAAAAATTAAGAGATGCAGGATTCTATGCCAAGATAGAAAAGTGTGTGTTCCACACTACTCAAGTCGATTTCTTAGGTTACATCATTTCAAATGATGCACTTATGATGGATCCTAAGAAAGTTCAAACTATTATAGACTGGAAGATCCCAAAAATGATAAGAGATGTCCAATGTTTTTTGGGATTTGTCAACTACTATCAGATCTTCATCAAAGACTTCTCTCGAGTTGCAGCTCCCCTTACACGTTTGACTTGTAAAGACAAACTCCAATGGAATCAAGAAGCGGAAGTTGCTTTTGAATCTTTGAAGACAGCGTTTGTTTCTGCACTAATCTTGTATCGTGTTGATTTTTTCAAAGCATTCTTTATGGAAACAGATGCATTGGATTTTGCTCTGGGTGTAGTTTTATCACAAATGGGAACAGATGACAAACTTCATCCAGTAGTCTTTCATTCAAGAAAATTCTCAGCAGTAGAAATCAATTATGAGATCCACGACAAAGAACTTCTTGCAATTGTGGATTCTTTACAAGAATGGCATCATTATCTAGAAGGTGCTTCCAGTCTAGTCACAGTGTCTACGGATCACAAGAACCTCGAATATTTTATGTCAGCATGCGTATTAAATCATCGCCAAGCTCGTTGGAGCATATCTTTATCAAGATTCGAGTTCATCATCACTTATCGGCCAGGAAAACAATAAGGTTTGTCCGATGCCTTGTCTAGACGTTCTTATCTTGTACCAAAAGAAGGAGATGCAGCTTTTGAGTAACAAAGAATGGTTCTCTTAAAGCCGGAGCAATTTCATCTTCGAGCAATAAAATCAACATTGACTGTTGATTTAACTTTTCTTAAGCAAGTCTAGTTAAGTATGTCTTTAGACCTTCTTGTTCATGATATCAAGAATAATTCTTCTAAATCTCATGATCCCTCTAAATTTGAATTGAAGAACAACCTACTCTATTTTGAAGGACGCCTATATGTTCCAGAAGGAGAAGCACGTTTACGTGTTCTTCAAGCTCGTCACGACTTCCTAGCAGCAGGACATTTTGGATATAATAAGACTTTGAAGCTGATATCTAGGGATTTTTAGTGGCCTCAAATGTGGAAGGCAGTTAAAGACTTTGTACAATCATGTGATGTTTGCTCAAGATCGAAAACTCCTCGTCATCGACCTTTTGGACTTCTTCAGCCATTACCCATTCCAAAACAACCATGGTCTTTTATTTCTATGGACTTCATAACGGTGTCGTATTATGTGCTTTCTTGCTCGAGAACGTGTCGGGCATCTGGCTGTAGAAGGTAGTATGGAAATTCGCCAATATTCAAGCAGTCTATCAGTTTTTGACTGTTGGAATATAAACGACTGCAAGAATACACCGTAAATCTATACGGATGCCCTCGCTGAAGTCCTTTTTTGTCCTAGCCGGTAGGTCTCTAGATGTTACAGAGAACCCCGAACAACCCAAACTGCTAATCTTCAACACCGCTTTATACTCACGATCTTGTATCCACTGATTGTCTCGTTAGATTAACCCAATAAATTTCATTCACTCCGCATACTCAATCCTATAGACACCCTTTGAACTCTTCATCACAGACGTAACTCGATTTCACAAAACAGTCAAGAGTAATCAAACCCACTTCATTAAAAATCCCGATTCACCATTACAACACTGACTTCAGCAACGATTGCCTCAGTCTTCCCAAAACCCTATGAAGAAAAAAAAAAAACCCAATTCTTTGTCTTTTTTCCCCGCTTGAAGCATGAAGCTAGCTCTCTCCGATCCTTCAAAAATCCCCCATAAAAAAAAAACCTCTCTCCCCTCCCTCCTTTCTTAACCTTAATTCTGAATTTCTTCAATCTTCCGTCTTGGATCCGAAATTGGCTCCAGCCGTCAGAGCTTAGATCCGAAATTAGCTCTCGCCATCAAGGCTTAGATCCGAAATTGGCTCTCGCCGTCAGAGTTTTTTCCTTGTTTTTACCTTTAAGAAATCCATTTACCGAAAATAACATTCCCTGAAACGGCATAGAGAATAGGACAGCCTGAAATAGAATCAAAACCCCGTACTCGGGTCCACATTGAGTGGCCCGACCAATTCAGGTCTCATATTGGGTAAGATGCCCGTAGTAACCTGGATGTTTGCGTAATTGGGTCAAATTGGTCCTCGTGTCAGATTGGCTAAGAGGCCCGTAGTAAGACCTAGATGTTCCCGTAATTGGATCAAATTGGTCCTTCGCGTTGTCGTATTACGTGCTTTCTTGCTCGAGAACGCGTCGGGCGTCTGGCTGTAGAAGGTAGTATGGAGATCCGCCGATAGTCAAGCAGTCTATCAGTTTTTACTGCTGGAATATAAACGACTGCAAGAATACACCGTAAATCTTTACTGATGCCCTTCGACTGCTTGTCGAAGTCCTTTTTTTGCCCCAATCGGTAGGTCTCTAGATGCTACAGAGAACCCCGAACAACCCAAACTGTTAATCTTCAATACCCCTTTATACTTACGATCTTGTATCCACTGATTGTCTCGTTAGATTAACCCAATAAATTTCATTCACTCCGCATACTCAATCCTATAGACACCCTTTGAACTCTTCATCACAGACGTAACTCGATTTCACAAAACAGTCAAGAGTATTCAAACCCACTTCATTTAAAAATCCCGATTCACCATTACAACACTGACTTCAGCAGCGATTGCCTCAGTCGTCCCAAAACTCTACGAAGAAGAAAAATCCAAATTCTATGTCTTTCCTTCCCCGACCCGAAGCATGAAGCTCTTCTCTAATTCCCCTGATCTTCCAAAAACCTCCAATGAAAACCGAACTAGTAATCTTGCAAAAGCTTGAAAACTCGCTCCCCCCGATTCCCCCCCGAAAAAAAAACCTCCCCCCTCAAAACTATATCCCCCCTAACCTTATCCTCTGAATTTCTTCAATCTTCCGTCTTAGATCCGAAATTGGCTCCCACCTCAAGCTTGGATCCGAAATTAGCTCTCGCCGTTAAGCTTTCTCCTCCGTTTTTACCTTTAAGAAATCCATTTATCAAAAACAACGTTCCCTGAAAAGGCACAGAGAACAAGACAGCCTGAAACAGAATCGAACCACGTAATCGGGACTACATTGAGTCGCCCGACCAATTCAGGTCCTATATTGGGAAAGATGCCCGTAGTAACCTGGATGTTCCCGTAATTGGGTCAAATTGGTCCTCGTGTCAGATTGGCTAAGACCCGTAGTAAGACCTGGATTTTCCGTAATTAGACTGCATTGGGTTGACCGGCCAATTCAAGTCTCATATTGGATAAGAGGACCTGGATTGGATTATCGAAATTGGATCCAATTGGCTCCTCGAACCCGTCATGTGAATTGGTCCTTCTCTTCCTGCTGACTCCCGTTATTGGAATCGAATGGAGCATTTCAGTATGCCCCGGCTGACTGTAACGGAGTGACTGAACCTGACCACTCAGTATTTGTACTGGAGTTGGTTGATGCTCCCAATATTTGAGGTAACTGAATATTAATAAAATTCCCCTTTCTTTTTATTTTCACTGTATACTCGTGTTACAACACGACAGCGTCAGACTGGCTGAGGCCCATAGTAAGACCTGGATTTTCCCGTAATTAGACTGCATTGGGTTGCCCGACCAATGCAGGTCTCATATTGGGTAAGAGGACCCGGATTCGATTCTTGAAATTGGATCCAATTGGCTTTTCGAACCAGGCTCACCCGTCGTGCGGATTGGTCCTTTCTCTTCTTGGTGACTATCGTTATTTGAATCGAACGGAGCATTTCAGTATGTCCCGGCTGACTGTAACGGGGTGACTGAACCTGGCCACTCAGTATTTGCATTGGAGTTGGTCGTTGCTCCCAATATTCGAGGTATTTGAACATTAATAAAAGTCCCCTTTCTTTATATTTTCATGGTATACTCATGTTACAACACGACAATGGATCTTCCAATCTCAGGTTCTTATGACTCTATATTCATGATAGTAGATCGTTTTACCAAGATGGCACATTTTGTACCATATACAAAATCTATCACAGGTGAAGAAATAACTAAGCTCTTTCTTGACAATATCTATCGCTATCATGGATTACCCAAGAATATTATATTAGATAGCAGAACTCAATTTGTATCAAGATTTTGGCGGACTCTTTTCAAGATTCTTAAAGTGGATATAAAACTATTTTCGACATTCCATCCTCAAACTGATGGACAAATGGAGCAGGTTAATCAAGTTTTGGAGCAATATTTAAGATGTACCATTAATTACCAACAAGATGATTGGACAACTCTTTTGCCATTGGCAGAGTTTGCTTACAATAATACGGTACATTGTTCTACAAATTAAACACCTTTCTTTGTTAATTATGGTTATCATCGACGATTTGATACTTTTGACTTTTCAAAAGTTGATAATCCTGCTGCAAAAGATTTGGCGATTCATTTATGAGAGCTACATGCAACGATGAAGGTGCAGTTAAAAGAGGCTCAAGAACAACAAAAAGTCAATGTGGATGTCTATCGAAATGAACAACCATCATTCGTCTTGGGTGATAAGGTATGGCTACTTCGTTGCAATATCAAGACCACTCGTCCTTGTGACAAGTTGGACTATCGAAGGTTGGGACCATTTTCTATTTTTGCACAAATCAATCTAATTGTATATTGTTTACATCTACCGGAGTCAATGAAAATCCATCCAGTATTTGATGGGTCTCTTTTTGAACCAAACAAGACAGTGGACATACCAAGAAGAAGACAAGCTCCACCTCCTCCTATAGAAGTGAACAATAATGAAGAGTTTGAAGTAGAAGAAGTCTTAGATTCAAGGCGACGCCGAAATAAATTAGAATATCTTGTCCATTGGCGTGGATATGATATTAGTGAATGCATATGGGAGCCAATAAAGAATCTTGTAAATGCAGCAAAAGCGATGGAGGCTTTTTATCGACGACATCTATCAAAATCAAGATGAAAACCTTCTTTATAAAAGAAACAACATCTAGGCAAGATAACATTCTACTTTCAATTCTTGTTCATAGCTTCTTTGTAGTAGTGACGCTCAGGAGATGGAGAACCAACAACCAGCAGATTCGACTTAAGAGCCTTCATTTGCTGACCTGTTGGACGAGACATTACGATTGTCACAACCTTCAAGAAAACGTAATCGAGATGAAGATCTTCAAGAACGACATGTTCTTCCTCGAATAGATGGCAAGATACAATGCGTTTAGTATCACAATTTGGGAAGAGACTCCCGATGTTTGGTGATTGTTCTAGAGGTAAGAACAACTCCCGATGGTGTTCCAAATATTTTATTCAAAGGAAGTTACGAAGGCCTCAACAATAATCAAATAACTGGGTGGTCTTCCCACCCTGGTATTGGACACTACTGATGGTTGAAAGGCCCTATCAATCATCTTCGAAGAGAACAAAGATCAGAGTATGTGGCGAATACAATTCGTCGCATCATAGATTTCCTGGACATATGATGACCGCTCCTCGTGGAACTCGTCCCTAGAAGGGGGGGTAATGTCACGGACATAATCATGTAAGCTAGTAATTACATATACAAATAGGTAGAAGTAAGTAAAAGTAGGTAAAAGTAAGTAAATTCTATAGTATTTAATATGAAAGCTTCCTAGAAGCTTCATAGATGCTGCTTCGACTTTATAGGTATCTTTAATTGACTTTTTGGATTAGAAATGTGGTCAACAAGTTGGCCATGTGCCACACATGTTGTTAGCTTGGAGATCAAGCTAACTATGTGGCCCACACGTAGAAGAACTTGCCTTGTAAGCCAAGGCATGTATCCTACAAAGTCAATACATATTGGAGGTCCTATAGAACGTTTCCACGTAGCTCCTAGTTAGATAGTATATGTAGAGACAAGAGTGAAGGCTTCTTCACTCTTGTCAACTCTTTTCTTGCTTCTAGTCTAGTTTCAAGGGTCTCTAGTTTTCTTGTCTTTTGGCAATAGCCATTCCAGTTTCTCTTTCAATATATATCCTTGTTTATATATATACTTTGTTATCTCTCTTTGAGTGAAGGCTCACTTGTCTGAATTGTTTTTTCATCGAGTTCTTGTCCTTGACACGTTGACAAGGATCACAACGTCAAACATATTGATGTACATCCAAAAATATTGTTGGCGATTAATATCTAGCCATTAAAGCTTTATGAGTAATACTATCATTGGCAAAATATCCACCACAACTATCCAAATAGTAGCCTTCTAATATGATACGTACTTCACTTTGAAAGATACAACGTTGTTGTATTACGTGCTTTTTTGCTCGAGAACGCGTCGGCAGTCTGGCTGTAGAAGGTAGTATGGAGATTCGCTAATATTCAAGCAGTCTATCAATTTTTGACTATTGAAATACAAACGATTGTAAGAATATATCATAAATCTATATGGATGTCCTTCGACTGCTCGTTGAAATCTTTTTTTGTCCCAGCCGGTACGTCTCTAGACGTTACAGAGAACCCCGAACAACCCAATCTGTTAATCTCCGATACCACTTTATACTCACGACCTTGTATCCACTGACTGTCTTGTTAGATTAACCCAATAATTTTCATTCACTCTGCATACTCAATCCTATATACACCCTTTTAATTCTTCAATCACAGACGTAACTTCGATTTCACAAAATAGTCAAGAGTAATCACACCTACTTCATTAAAACCCTGATTCACCAGTACAACACTGACTTTAGCAACGATTGCCTCAATCTTTCCAAAATCCTATGAAGAAAAAAACCCCAATTCTTTGTCTTTTTTTTCCCTCTTGAAGCATGAAGCTAGCTCTCCGACCCTTCAAAAATCTTATTCTCTCTCCATTTCTTAACCTATCCTCTGAATTTCTTCAATCTTCTATCTTAGATCCAGAATTGGCTCCGCCGTCAGAGCTTTCTCCTTCGTTTTCACCTTTAACAGATCCTTTTATCGAAAGGATGTTTCCGGAAAGCCACAAAGGACAGAATAGCCTAAAACAGAATCGGAGCCCCGTAATCAGGACCACATTGAGTCGCCCGACCAATTCAGGTCTCATATTGGCTAAGAGACCCGTAGTAAGTCCTGGATGTTCCCATAATTGGACCGCATTGGATTGCCCGACCAAGTCAGGTCTCAGATTGGGTACGAGGCCTAAAATAGGATCTGGATTGGATGTCTTGAAATTGGATCCAATTGGCTCTTCGAACCAGGCTCACCCGTCGTTGAATTGGTCCTTTCTTTTTCTGCTGACTCCCGTTATTGGAATCGAATGGAGCATTTCAGTATGCCTCGGCTGACTGTAACGGGGTGACTGAACCTAGCCTCTGAGTATTTGCACTGGAATTGGTCGTTGCTCCCAATATTCGAGGTAACTGAACATTAATAAAAGTCCCCTTTCTTTATATTTTTAGAGTATACTCGTGTTACAACACGACATCAACTCCCTCTGAACCTGTGCATATTCTGGTATGCACCAATTTATCCAATTGCTGTTTGATTTAGAATATATTCTCTACGTCTTTGTCCAATTCGTCTTCGTCACCTTCATTATCCAAATCACTTTCAATCTCTTGCTGCGGAATCTCTATACCTTCATTAAGG
Source organism: Physcomitrium patens (assembly GCF_059467195.1). Classification (NCBI taxonomy): domain Eukaryota; kingdom Viridiplantae; phylum Streptophyta; class Bryopsida; order Funariales; family Funariaceae; genus Physcomitrium; species Physcomitrium patens. The sequence continues at coordinate 11,166,124 of NC_143423.1, read as the reverse complement.
TCTTCCATATTCATCTCCATGTGTCTTCGTTAAAATATTTTTACTCGCTTCCCTGCAATTGGTATTTTCAATTTTGTACCGTCTAACTTCCGTAATGAGTAAGTCGCATTATCATGAACAGTTGTTACTACATATGGTCCAAACCAACGCTTTAAAAATTTTCGCAAAGTACTATGTTGATTATCCAGACTATTGTCATAAACAAGTACCCAGTCACCTTCCTCGATTGCTTTAGATCTCAATTGATGTTGCTTATCGAATCGCGCCTTGTTTTGTAACCTTGCTCTTTTTAACCTTTCCAATGCTATTTGCACATCTTTCGATCTTAGCTCCAATTGTCGAATCCTAACAGCCAGAAGTTCTTCTCTTGTCAATCCATCTTCCCATGCTAGCATACTCCAAGTAAGTACCTTTTCTTCAATCGGCATAATTGGTTTTAGACCTGTCATAAGTTCTACTAGCATATATCCTGTCACCAAACTATGTGTTGTTCGATCAGCCCATAATGCAAATGACCAAAGTCGTGGCCACTCTTTAACTTTCCCATTACAAGCTTTAACTAATGCTTTTACAATCTGTGGGTGACCACGTTCGCTTTTTGCATTCCCTTCTGGATTATAAGTAGTAGTCAGTGATAGTTTAACTCCACATCTTTCAAAGAACTTACGAGCTTCTTGTGCATTTAATTCTCCACGATCTGCAGTGATTTTTCCTACGCATCCGTAGCGGCAAATGACATCTTCAAGCAAAAACCTACAAATCTCCTTTGTAGATTTTGTCCTCAATGCTCTTCCTTCTACTTGATTTGATAAATCTTCACAAGCTAAAACCAAATATCTCATCTGCCATAACCCAATTGACATAATAATCAAATCAACAATCCATTTAAAATGAATAGCCAGAGGATACGTAGGATGAAGACCATCTCGATGTCGGATATTAGAATACGATTGACAGATTTCACATGACTCTACAAATGAGAGCACATCTCGATACATATTTTTCCACCAATATCGTTTCTTGAGTTTAGCAAAAGTAGCCCAGATTCCTCTATGACCTGTTCATAAACTATCATGAAACTCCTTTAATAAATTTAGTTTTTCTTCTTTTTTACCTTTCACTCGTTGTGGCATCCCAATTCCTTTCTTTGGTCTCTTCCATAAGAATCCATCTCAAAGCAAAAATCCATATGTTTTTTTTCTTATTTGTTTGAATTTTTCTGTAGACCAATTCTCTTCCTTAGTCAAGGTATTCAAGTAATGACCAATATCTAATAATTCTCCTTCATAAGATTCTTCAAGAAATAGCTTGTCTTCCCTGTTGAGATTTGATATTGAATAGAATTTCAATCTGACATCATCAATGTCTTCAACCATTTCGTCCTCCCTCTCGTATCTTGCTCGAGATAGCATGTCTGCTACTAAATTGTCCTTCCCAGTGATATGCTTAAATTCTGGATTTAGTGACTTAATATAAGCAATCCATCTCAACATTGCAATATCTATCATTGAACACTTAAAAATCATTCCAAGCAATGGTAAGCAATCTGTTTCAATTACTACTACTGCCCCAGTCAAATAGTCCTTTTCAGCTTTCATAGCCGAAACGACTCCCAAAAGTTCTCTTTTGACTTGCGAATATGCACGCTGACGAATACTTAAAACTTTAGCCCCAAATCGAATTGCAAATCTACTCCCATTTGAATCATCTTGATCCACAGCCCATCCAATAGCAATTAGACTAGCGTCCACAGTAAGAATCACTGCTCTATTGCACTTATAATCAACCTTCCTCAATATTGGAGGTGACATCAATAATTTCTTCAATCTTTGCATTGCTTGAATATGCCTTTCTTTCCATTTAAATCTGTAATCCTTGCGTAACAGTTCATATAATGGATCCGCTATATGAGCATAATGAGGGATCCAGATTCGATAAAATACACATGCACCCAAAAACCTGCGAACCTCTATTAAAGAATCACAATCGTCTTTCATCCTTCCAATTGCATCAACTTTAGTCGGATCTGGTTTTCTTCCGTAAGATCCACATAAATGTCCAACAATCACAACCTCTCGTACTCCAAATACGGACTTCATACCCGATAATGTAAGATGAACTTCTCCAAGCCGAGTTAAAATCTTTTCACAATCTTGTATATGATCAACAACATATTTGTGACACCCCCTCTTATCTAAAGTTTCATCTTTGTCTCCTTCACTGCACCCTTTTATAGGAACATCATCTAGAAAGGCATAGTCTTTTCCGGAATAAAATCTCTCAATACCTTATTCATCCCATTCATCATATGCATAACTGAGTTGGTCGCGCCTTGAGGAAGAGTGCACATTCTAACCAATCCAAGTGGTGTCCTCATTGTTGTCATATCTCTACTTCCTTTGGCAAGTTGAAATTGATCATAACCTGAATACAAGTCACTCATTGAATAGTTCGCCCTTCCAGCAAACGCCTCAGCAAATTCATCCACAATAGGTCCAATTCCTGCATTCCTGACAGTTACCGTATTCACCGGTTGCATATCTTGAATAAACTGAAGTAACCCATTCTTCTTAGGTACTGTAAACCATCGACTAGAATACGGCGCAAATGAGGGTTCCAATATTTTCATCTTTATCTTTTCTTTTAATAGTTCCACCAATTTAGGTAAATGTGCCTTCGATACTGGAATCGGTCTTAGATTCCAAGGTACATGCGGTACAGTGAAGATAACCATAGGTGTTATAATATTTGGATCCACACACCTAATTTCATAAGATTCGAAGGCAAACGATCTATCTTGTTTAGCCAACATCTTTTTGAAGCAAGTAATTTCCTTTGGCAATAAAGAACCATCAGAACCAATGTTCAATTCTTCAAAAGTCTCTTTAGTAAACTGATGTCCAATACTCATTAGATCTCTTAAACTTGCTTCTTTTGATGCTTCTCCCATTTGTTCCTTAGAATCTTCTGGTAATGGTCCGGCAATAGGCTTTACCTTCTTATCTGCCATTTTATATCTCGTCTCTACAGTGACTTTTGGTGCTTGAAAAGATTCAAGTATGGTATAAATTTCTCTTGAATAAATCTCAACAATCTTATCATTATCTCCTAATCCAATAGATGTAATCAATTCCAATAAATCTTCTAGTCCATTTTCTTCATAAACACCTAAAATCCTCTCATCATCTTGCAATGTACCTAACTTGCATAATTCTCCTTCAATATTATATAATCTTTTTCTTTCTTTTCTTTTAAAATCATCAACTTTCTTATACATAATATTTCCATTCTCCAATATACCAATAAAACTCGCATTAAAGGTACCTTCATCTCGCGAGAGTACTTCCTCTTTTGTACCTCCATAATCTCGCTTTATAGTGGTACCTCTCCAAAATCCTTAAATCCTTCAACAATCTTTGGCAATGGTTTCTCCCTCAACCTATCTCGATTCCGTTCATGGTTAGGAGGTACTGTTAGAAATTGTACAGCTTTCCTCCCATCTTCGCTACATATCCTTGCATAAGTAGAACCATCGTCAAGTACTTTTGTTTCCATCCGTGTTGTCATAATATAAGGTTGTCCTAAAATCAACGGATAAGATATTGTATCTTGAAGAAAGAAATGTTGCTCCATCGCAACATCTCCAATCCGAATTTTGATATCTGGACAAGCTCCATATACTTCGCCTTATGTGTTATTAGCTGTTCGTATTGCCCATCCATGTTCCATATCAATTGGCCATTTTTGCTTCTTATAAAGATCTTTAGACATAAGATTTATTTCAAAACCAAGGTCGACTAAAGCAACAATTGGTTCTTCTATATCTCCTACTTTCACCAATACCTCAGTAGTTGCCCTTGTCCAATGCTTTCGAGTATAATAACTCAAAGTTTCCATTTCCTTATCACTATAATCTTCGAAACGTACTCGTTGATTATATCCATTCTTTTCATTTGTTGGTTGCTTGTAACCAATATCAACCTCTTCTTCATCTTTATATATTCTTCCATCAATAGCATGATTCATTCTAGTTTCGCCCATTAATTGCCTCTTTCGCTTAATGCTGTCAATAATAACATCATGAAACTCCTTCTTTGCAATTTCTAAAACTTCTTTCAATGTGAATTCCACCTTAGCGTTTAATATACGTTCTTTCAACACCCCTTTCAAATTTGTTGCCGCTTCAATGTCAGAAAGTAGCTTATAAGCAATTGATTTGCTTTTATCTTTTGTCTCCCTTGTTTTTTCTTCCAATGATGCTGAGGTATCTTTTATAGGCAATTCTTGTGAAGCTGCCTCCCGAGCCTTGTCTCCTCGAGTTTGCCTCTTAGAAGAATTTCCTTCTCTCGTATCATCAAAATTTCCTCGTCTCTTTTCTTCCATCAAAGCTTCATGTTGGCTCTTAGTAATATATGCATGAACTGAAAGAGACTCAACAGGATCCTCCCAACCTGTTCTACCTCGTATTGTAGCTGCAGTTCTCAATAACACTTTTCGAGGTAATTTCCCTTCTTGTATTGTAGAAACAGCAGAAGGCTAAAACTCACTAGTTTCCGTACTTCCACCAATTTCATCATCTACTCTAGCACCATAACTTGCACTTTCTCGTGCTGCTGTTTCATGCTCTTTTAAGTAATCTTGAACCAATGCTCTCATTCTTCCCTTGCCAAAATTGATTTGAAGAAGATCCTCTCTATCTTTTAATGCTATCTTTCCATCTTTCCAGCAAATAATTTCTTGCCGTATCATATTATTAAATTCATTGCAATCTTTTCTAGTGTGTGAAGCATCATCACACCAAATGCATCTTCGTACATATCCTTGTTTTGAAACATTCTTTGAATTATTTGTAGAATTATTCTCTTCAAGTCTTGCCAATTTGATTTGAAGATCTCGCATTCCTAGTATAGTTTCTTCCATCTCCATATCTGCTTTCTTTGAGAAGGATGTCGAAGGTTGAACTGTAGGCATTGTTGGTGGTGTTGTATGTACTGGAGCTTTGGGTTCTTGTACTGTTTTCGAAATATTGCTCCTATCCTTCCTCCTTTCTCTTTTTGTAAGCAACTCCACCGCATCTTCAACGTTCTTCCACTTTGTTGTCAATCCTTCATCTTCTTCTTTGTCTTCAAGAAGGAGTTCTAATTTCTCTTACAATTCTTGATCAGCTGCTTGAAGAAATAGATCAACTTTGTTCGGCTCCAATGTCAATTTTTCTACCTTCGACAATTGAGAGTACTGCCTCTAAAATTCCCTTAGTAGCTCTGTTGCTTGCAAATTCTTATTAGGCCGTTCAATCCATTCCTGAAACAACTTCTTAGTAACGTGATGAACATCTTCTAAGAAATATTCGTCTTTCAATGCATGTGAAAAAACCTCCCATGAATTCCCATAACGATCCGTAATCAATGTAATATGGTCCTATATCTTCGGCATCGTCGCAAGTCCAAATAATTCAACCATTTTCTTCTCAGAAATCCGATTTAATTCCATTTCACGAACATAACATCTTAAATACCTTGAAATATTCCTTCCATCAAATTGATCAATTTTATTGACCACTGCTTGCAATGCTTTGGTTGCCAAAGCTTCCTTTCGATCATTGCTTTGCTGTTGCTACATTGATAATGAGAAGGCTTGAAACATACTAGCAATAGACGGATCCATGTGCATACCTTGTCCTTTAGAAGAACCTCCACCAGAAACTCCTCCCAAAGATCCTTCAAAATTTTTATTTTCATTTTCCATAAAAATAAAAATAAAATCAAACGAAATCCAATACCTTCCACCTCAAGCTTTCATGTCGAGTTCACCACTTTATGTCGTATTACATGCTTTCTTGCTCGAGAACACACCAAGCATCTGGCTGTAGAAGATAGTATGGAGATTTGCTAATATTCAAGCACTCTATCGGTTTTTGACTGTTGGAATACAAATAATTGTAAGAATATACCATAAATCTATATGGATGTCCTTCGACTACTCATTGAAATCTTTTTTTGTCCCAGCCGATAGGTCTCTAGACATTACAGAGAACCCCGAACAACCCGATCTGCTAATCTCCGATACCACTTTATACTCACGACCTTGTATCCACTGACTGTCTTGTTAGATTAATCCAAAAATTTTCATTCACTGTGCATACTCAATCCTATAGACACCCTTTTAATTCTTCAATCACAGACGTAATTTTGATTTCACAAAATAGTCAAGAATAATCACATCCACTTCATTAAAATCCCGATTCACGAGTATAACATTGACTTCAACAACGATTGCTTCAATCTTCCCAAAACCCTATGAAGAAAAAAAATCCTAATTCTTTGTCTTTTTTCCCCCTCCCGAAGCATGAAGCTAGCTCTCCGACCCTTCAAAAACCTTATTCTCTCCCCTTCATTTCTTAACCTATCCTCTGAATTTCTTCAATCTTCCATCTTGGATCCAGAATTGGCTTCGTCGTCAGAGCTTTCTCCTCCGTTTTTATCTTTAAGAGATCTTTTTACCAAAAGGACGTTCCTGGAATGGCACACAGGACGGAACAGCGTGAAACGGAATCGGAGCCCCGTAATCCTTACCACATTGAATCGCCCGACTAATTCAAGTCTCATATTGGCTAAGAGGCCCGTAGTAAGACCTGAATGTTCCCGTAATTGGACCGCATTGGGTTGCCCAACCAAGTCAGGTCTCAGATTGGATAAGAGGCCCGTAATAGGATATGGATTGGATGTCTTGAAATTGGATCCAATTGGCTCTTCGAACCAAGCTCACCCGTCGTTGAATTGGTCCTTTTCCTTTTTGCTGACTCCCATTATTGGAATCGAACGGAGCATTTCAATATGCCCTGACTGACTGTAATCGGGTGACTGAACCTGGCCTCTGAGTATTTGCACTGGAATTGGTCGCTGCTCCCAATATTCGAGTAATTGAATATTAATAAAAGTCCTCTTTCTTTATATTTTCACGGTATACTCGTGTTACAACATAACAACGTTATAAAATTCTATTGCACCCTTGCTTATACAAGGAGTCACCAACCATTATATATGGCACACTTTTAAAAATCAATTATTTCTTAAGTTTTTGACATTGATAGTTGATACTAGAAAGATAATATCAATTTTTATTTCAATTCCTCGAATACAATTGTACATTCCTTAGTCCAAATTGAACTACATCCATCTAATGTGGAATTTTTTAAGAAATTAGTTAAAAGACGACATATGACCACAAATGAATTAATAAATTGTCGATAATAACTGATATGGTCGATAAAACCACGAACACCTAACATTGTTTCAGGCTTTGGTAAAGCCAATATATGAGTAACTTTATCCAAGTCAATAGCAATACCAACGAGTGAGACAAGGTGTCTCAATAATTTATTAGAAGGTATTCCAAATTGACATTTTTTTGAATTCGATGAGATTCTATAATAGCCACAGTAATCCAAACACTTACCAAGACATTCCAAATGATCAGTCTTTGTACTAAATGTGTAAAAATTATCTTAAAATATCTCCATCAAATTTCATAAATGATCCTAAAAAGCTTGTATGATTACCCTCTGAAACGTGGCTAGGATATTACATAATTCAAATGGCATAACTTTATAAGCAAAGGTCCCCTAATATGTACTGAAAGTACTCTTAATTGATCTTCTTCTATAATTTTAACTTAATTTTAATCTAAAAATCCATATAAAAAAAAAATAGTATTCATGCCCGGCTATAATATTTAAGATACTATCTATAAAAGGTAAAGAAAAATAATCCTTCTTGGTAGCCCTATTTAATTTATAAAAATCTTGATAGATTTGGATTTTTTCATTCTTCTTTGGCACCATTATAATTGATGAAACCCAATGACTATATAGAGCTGGATAAATAAAATCCACATCAAGAAGTTTATTTAATTCTTCTTTCGCCATAAGGAAATATTTTGGATTGAGTCGATGTTGTCTTTGACGAGTTAGTATAGCATTCTCCTCCAAAGTAAATTGATGATCACAAACTTAGCAAGAATGCCTTTCAAATTCACATATGACCATGCAAAAGAAGATTTATGATTTAAGAAAAAAGCCTTTCAATTTTGTAACTCAATAACTTTAATCCCATTATATACTTGAATAACCTTTAGTGTTTCATTGGTGCCTAAGTTGAAGAATTGGCACACAGGTTCTTCAGCAACATCCAATTTGATTTTCTTCTTTGATGCATAATCTTTCATATAATCCAACAAATTGAAACTACTCAATTCTGGTTCCAATGTATTAATTTCATTAACCGCAAAATTATTCATCCAATCGACAATAGCATGATTAGAGTTTGCTATATCCTCCAAATATATTAAATATTTGCTGGATCCTCCACATTGGTATAACATGTCTTGTTTCTACATGTGAAGTGGATTATCATCAACTTGCATTGCATTGGTAACTTTATTATATTCTGCATCAAATTGACTTTCATTGTCAGATATTACTTCTAAATCTAGAATTTAAGATTTTCTATGATATTAAATTGGATACATTTATAACGCAATTTTATCTTTTTTTTTTTTCAATAGTCAACGTTCTATGGCCCCAATCATTCCTAGCTTTGGCTTAATATAGTCATAGTTGATCCAATAAGATTGAATAAGATAATGTGGAATTCTATAATCAAAAAATAATATAATCAAACTTGTATATGATTCCAACAATTACAATGTCAATATTGCATAAGATATCCATTGATTTTACGTAACTATGATCTGCTATTCTCAATATCAATGTCATGGATAATAATTCTTTTAAGTCTAAGTCTTCCATTGTATCGACATTTATTAGATTCACACTAGAGCCACTATCTACTTGAAGTCCAGAAATAAGAATACCATCAATAGATACATGAATAGTTGGTGCTCCCAGATTGAGATTTAAATTAACTTTACAAATTTTTCTATTACGGGACCTACTTCTTATAAATGAGGAATTCAATGTAGAACATTTTGGGGCTATCGCCAAAAGTTGCTTCATCATAATAGAAGGTTGAATTGCATCCAAATTAATATGAAGTGGTTCTTTTGCAATTGATGCATCTAATTGTTGAATTAGATCTTTCTCTTTTTGTTGATCCCATATAAACATTGCGTTAACCACCTCAACCCGATGTACTAGAGATTCTTATTGAACATGATCTTTATCATCTGACTGCTAGCTCAATTACATGTATTGATCTCAATTATTGAAATTAAATAGAGCATTGCATTATTGGTATGTGTATCCAAACTGCTTATAATTTCCACATATTAGAGCATATTCATCAGTGGCTCTTGGATTGAGATATTTACTAGCATAATGTCCTATTTGCCTACAACAATAACATCAAAGTGGTCCTCTTCCAACTCCATCAAGAATATTGGATCTTTCTATTGATATATATCAACTGGGTCTATTTCAAGTTGAATGGATAAATAATCGCAGCTATCCAATTGGTACTATAAGATCTAAAATTGGTTTCTAAATAGGTAGATATTGAGAATATCCTTGCTAATTTTGCTCAATACATTGAGAATTGGATCCACATTCTTAGTTATATACAAAATTTTGAAGATTAGAAAAATTCTTATTTTGTTTATTCAAATGATTCTTGCTTTAGCCAAACCTATTTCTTATCTAGATTTGATTAACATCCCAGAAAGTTGATTGAATCATGGTTTGATTATCAAACTATTATTGCTTTTGTAAATTCCAACAATTGGTGGTGGCATCCTTACCCCTACAAAATGTATATTGCACAATCATTTGAAGTAGTGAAGAACATTTTTTTACCATATGGACTTGTTCTTTACAATTACTGCACTAAATATTGGAGTGCATATTGGTCGATTTATGTCTCTTTTCCTTATCCTTTACCAGTTTAACAACCAATTCGTCCATCTTCTTTATCAAAGTTAACAACAAAGCTTCATTAGAATCCTTCGATATTATTTCATTAGGTAATTCTTTTATAGGTACTGATTTTTGATATAGGAGGTATGGTAAATATACAATTACTGCCATGGAAGGTATAGCCTATAATAAGATAATATTAACTATTCCTTGTGAATTAATACTAAGATTTGTACCATAATCAATCATTCTTGGATAACTATCCACTGCTTCATTTCAAGCTGGCATTTAATAACCTCCCTAAGATTGAGTCATTGTGGCTCTTGTGATTAAGAATTGGTCATAATGACATTCTTTCCATTCTTTAGATCAATCAAATGAGGAAGCAACAATGGCCGATTGAGCCTCTTTTACAAACATCTTTAATTCTGGTGGTTATAGTTTGTTTACTATTATAGACAAAATAAAACAATTCCAGCATTTGGTTAGTTGACCATTTACAAAGGATATCTGAGAATGGTCCATAATATAACTGCACCACTTCTTTTGGTATCATTCTACTATTCATTAACCTTTCCTTGAGATATTTTTTAAATCTAATTGGTCAAAAATGGATTAAAAATGTATTTTTTAATGCCTTCTAATTAAAAAACTGGCCCATAGGGTGACAATTATACCATTCAAATGCTATATCTTTCAAGGTTGATGTCAACCACCTCAACCAAATATCTTCAGTTCTACCATTATTGGCTACACATGTAGTCAAGAATTGAGACAAATATTGATCTGGATTTATACTTGATAAATCTCTAAAAATAGATAATGGAGCTATAATAGTTGTGCAATTGCCTTCTATATCCATTTGAACCGCAATTAAAACTGCTGGGCTTCCCGTCGCCATTAAAGTTGACAATGTTCTCTTTAATTGCTTATTAAAATAAATACTATCTTTTCCAATTATCTTTTTAAAACTTTTCAGCCTCTTCAATTTACTATTATTATCTACAAATAATTTTTTTGATTGAATTGGAGATAAAAATGATGGATTTTGAAATACACTAAATTGGCCCTTATTGGCAAGAAATTTATGCCATTTTAAAGAACCAGTCTTATTAGAATCAGTTGTACTCACTATTGAGAAAGTACCTAATGGAGTATCCAATCCTTCTGTACCTCCTTTACTTTCAATTAATGGACTTAAGAGATATGTTGGATTATTAATAAAATTTCTCGCGAGTGTTCTTGGAATTTTTTTTAATGGTATATATGACTAAAATATTAACAATCTGTCAGGTTTTTGATATGCTTGGATATATTGATAGGCATACAACCATGGTTTAATCTAACTTTGTCGATACTTCATTTTTAGATTACGTTCTTAGTTGTCTCGCAACAAATTTCTTCTTGCACTTTCTTCTATCTTTGTTTCAACTGGCATATTTTTTTTTAGTGCAATGTTCTCATTCTTATTAACTATAATTTTTTATCATATAATACTGAAATTGCTTTCTATCTCCAATCTAACTACATATTTGGCTTCACTTTCGAACCAACATCAATTTTGTATCTTTGTGTGACATCCACAATCATATATTTGACAATTCATTCCTAACACTCAATACTATTGTCAATTTTTTGGCAATGGTACCAAAATGTGATTATCATTTTATTTATTTTAGACTAATCTAATCAGAATAAATCTATCTAGGGAGATTTGAACACATGAAAAGACTATTTGTATGAATTTTCACATAAGGATCACACAATTATTTGTCTCCTGATCAACTAAAATAACTAAGAAAGCTGCAATGCCTCCTACATTCTATCAAATAAAATATTACAATCTATAATTCTATATTATTCATTCACTATTTCTTCTCTTTTCTTAATTTATGACAACAATATATAATATTTCACTATTTTAAAAGATTGTATAAAAAATTCCCTATCAAATTATTAGAATTTTCCAAAACTAATTGTCATTTCCAATAATCTGCTTCATACAATTGCAGATTTCACAATCTTCTTTTTGGCTCATTCTCAACTCTCAAAAATCAATGCATTATAATTCTTCCAGTTATATCCATACTTTACAAATATCTTCCTTTATCAACTTTCCAATCTTCCACTTATAATTCAATACACAATAAATTTAATTTCTCATTTAATATCATCTAAATCAAATCTTTCTTTCATTCTAGAATTTTACTTCACATTATTTAAATTCTATCCATTACTCTTCTTCTACAAAAAAAACAAAGAAACAAAGAGGTCGTACCAAGCTTACCCTTGCTTATGACTATCATAATGTGGCCCTGTCTACTTCTTCTTCAAACTACTTATGCTTTTCACTAAATGTCAACCACTGCATAATTGATGATAATTACTTTTTTTGACTACATCATTCCTACTATCTTCTAAATTATCCATTCATCCATTTACTATCTTCTCTTAATCTTACATACTATGTATTATAAAACAGAAAATATCCTACCCATTCTTTACCTATCTATCTTGAAGAGGAAAGTAATACCTCAAAAAATCTATTATGCTTCTTAGATTTAGAATTAGTTACAAGGGACACAATTAAAGAAACGCAAAATAACACAACTAAATTTGTGAGATTTGATCCTTTAGTAGATAAATTATCCTTTCAAAATTCTAAGATTGAATATGATATAAGTATTAATGTGGATAATCATAGTTGAAAGGATCCTAAAATCTCCATAAAAGAAATCTTTCAACAATACAAGGATAGAAAAGAATTCATTACAGGAACTTATAACTTATGGAATGATCTTAGTAAGTTAAAGACAAATATCATGGTTATTCAATTATTAGATATTTTTCCAATGATTAGAAAGGTACTAAAAATCATATTTCTATCATAAATCAAAAGACTTACAATTAGGATAGTAGAAAAAATAAATATCTATATAAAATAAAATGAGATAAAAGTAATTGAAATTGAAGTTTCTATTGTAGATAAAATAATATCTTATACCATTGTAGATGGTGGAAGTGGTTTGAATATTATGTCCTTCCAAATCATGGAAAAATTAGAACTAAATATCACTAGTGTATCTCTCTTTGTTATTAAGATGGAAAATTAAAGGCCATCTATTCTTATGGGCCAAACAATAAATTATAAGATGTGGATTGAGAAAAAAGAATATGCCTTAATATATCATGTCATTTGGATACACATCAAAAGATTCATTTTTTTTGTTACTTAGTATACCATGGTTGAAGGATTCAGAAGCCATACTCAATTAGAAAAGAGACAAGTCTCATATTACCTTTGATCTATAAAAGAATAGAACCAAAATCTCTATACAATCTATCTTTTATTATAGAAAAATAATCCCATTAACTCGTTAAAAGATATCTAACAATCTAAAAAATAATGCAAATTGATAAAAGTGGTCAATTCAATTGACTAAGATTCAAAGAGAATAGAATGCCTAGATTCCAACTTTTATCATTGGAAGGATGACGAAGAATTTAAACAATGGCTAAATGATCATCAAAACTCTAATTTAGATTTTTATGAATCAATTAATTTTTTAAAAGGTATATTGGAGAAGTTGAGGACATTCACGCCCTTAACATTAATGTAGATGGGATATTAGAAGAAAAAATTGAGGTATTTAAAAGAGATGATGACTTAATTCTACCTCTTAAATTTCAAAATACTTTATCAAGAATTTTAGTTGAAAATAGAGTTGTTAACTACCTCCCTATACCTAGTGATTGATATAAAAATTCTTCAAAATAATTTTGACTACAAGAATTTAAATAAAAAATCATAGATATTTTTCATGAAAGAAAATAGTTCAAAATCATTAAAATCCGGAGGTCATTTGAATCAAGAAAAGATATCTAGATATTGTGATTTGAATATAAAATACCAAGAGCTTGGTTCTATAATGGATTTGAAGGATATACTACTTGAGATGGCTCAACACCATATTCTGCTTATTCTTGGTGCCAAGGCAAAAAGAAAGACATATGAACCTTCAATTCTAATTGATTGTTAAAAGAGAGTTAAAAAAATTGTTACAAGTTGGTTTTATTAAGCTAGTAGAAATAACAAATTGAGTCTCTCCTATAGTCCTTGTGAAGAAAAAAGATGGTAAATTAAGAGTGTACATAGATTATAGAAAACTCAACAAGCACACCCAAAAAAATCATTTTTTCTTTCTTTTCATTAATGATATTTTAGATGAAGTGGTGGATCATGAAACCTATATGTTTATGGATGGATATTTGGATTATAATCAAATTGCCACAGCCCCAAAAGATTGCCATAAAAAATCTTTTACCACTCCTTGAGATACTTTCATTTTTTTGATTATGCTTTTTTTGCCTTCCAACAAGCAATGACCTTTGCCTTTTTGGATTTGCTATAAAAATCTATAATGGTGTTTATGGATGATTTTAGCATCCAATCCAATACCAAAGACCATCTAGAACATGTAGAAAAAACTGTAAAAAGGTGTAGAAAAATAAGAATTGCTTTAAATCCTGATAAAATATACTTGGTAGTCCAAAAAAGGGTCTTATTGGATTATGTGGTTTCTGAAAAAGGAAGAAAATCCGACCTAAAAAAGATAGAGGTCATAGTTAAAATGAAACCTCCTATAAATTTTAAGAAGGCAAAAAGGATCTTAGGACATCTTTGATGGTATGAAGAATTAATTTCCAACTATACCACAAAAACTTCATCTATTATCAACCTCAAAAAGAAGTTGGTTAAGTTTGAATAGACAAAAGAATGTTAAGAAGAAAAATAGGCTATTTCAATGAGCTAATATTAATGTAAGAGAGACAAATAATAAAAATCCAAGAGATATGTAAGCTTAGTAAGGCTTGATGTCATCCTCTTTTCAGGTTGGAGAAGATTCTAAAGTATTAATTTTCTTTAAGTTTTTAGTATTTTTCTTTCTCTAAAGATTTTGTTAAAAAGATAGATTTCAAATTCCTTTGTTTCTTTTGAATAGTGCTTTAGAATAATCCATCTTATTTGAAATATAAAGTGGCAATAGCTCATTCATTTAAGTTGTAGAAAATTGATAGCTTTTGAAGCCAATTGCTTCTTAAGTAATAGATTTTACACATTCAATTCTAGGTTCTTCTCTTTTGTAAGTTGTCCAAGATGGTCGCTATGTGTGAGTCATCAAGTTGACTCACTAGATATTTTAGGACAAAAAGATTCTTTTAAAGTGCTTAAAATCACAATATATGGTAAGTAGTATAAAAATCCTTAGACAAATAGAAAATTAAAATTTCAATCCTTATTTTTAGTTAATTATATATTTTTTTTCTCATTAAAAAGATGATAAGATTATCTATTTAAAATTATATCTTTTATTTTTTACTTTTATTTTTTATTAATTAAAGGTCTAATAAATAAATTGTAATTAATTTTTTAGTCTACAATTGCTTGATTGCACTTATTCTATTTCTTTTGTATTTTATTTCTTTTGTTCATATTCTTGTTACTTTTATTTTATACCATCAATTACAAATAACTCTTAATTAATACTATCTTATAATTTGAATTGAGAGGTGAAATTTATCTTTATAATACGCCTTTTGTCTTGGAGTCAAAACCTTTGTTCCAAATTTTATTACATATCCATTCCCTTATTCATTATCTTCTCCAACTACTCAACTTATTTCAATTGGACTTGTATTAATTATTAATATCACTGGCCTTCTACGTTTATAATTTATTTTCTTCAAAGTTAGAGGTAAAAAAAGAAGTTCTTTTGATTTTTCTATAGCTTATTATTGTTCTTTTTCCTATTGAAATTTTTTTTATTTTTTCTTAACAGCTTATACAATGGATCTGCTACATATGCAAAATGAAGTATCCATATATAATAGAAAATATATGCTCCTAAAAACCTTTTGACTTCTATTGTATTTGTATATTTTTTCATCTTTTTAATAATATCAATCTTTTCCATATTTGGTTTGTATCTATATAATTCATACATGTGCCTTACTATCAAAACTACTTTTATTTCAAATATTAATTTTGTTTCTAATAAGATTGAATGAACTTTTCTTAATCTTATCAAAATCTTCTCACAATCATCAATATGATCTGCCATAAACTTCTTATATTACTTTGAATCCAATGTATTATCTTTTTTTTTTTCATCACATCCCTTAATTTTCACATCATCTAAAAAAGATATTATTATTCTTGGAATAAAATCCCTTAATACCTTATGTATTCCATTTATCATATGTGCCATAGAATTTGTAGCCTCTTGTCATAATGTACACATTTTGACCAATCCTAATGGTGTCTTCATAGTTGTTAAATCTCTACTTTGCATTATCAATTGAAATTGATCATATCTTGAATAAAGATCTCTCATAGAATAAATTATTTTCCTACAAATGTCTTTGTAAATCTATCTATAATTTTATTTGAATCCATATTTCTAATAGTTATTTTATTTATTAGTTTTATATCTTGAATAAAACTCAATTTCTTATTTTTCTTACGTATTATGAACCATCAATTAGAGTAAGATATAATAGATGGTTCTAAAATTTCTATTCTAATCTTTTTATAGAATAATTTAAATATATTTGATAAATAGGCTTTTAAAACTAAAATTAGTTTTAAATTTTATGATTTATATAGAATTATAAAAATAATCATAGAAGCTACAATATTTGGATCAATGTACTATATTTCATATGATTCAAATACAAATGTCTTACTATTTCATGAAAGCATTTCTTTGAAAAATCTCTCTAAATTCTTTATTAAAAAAAAATTACCTTCAACTTTTAAACTATTTAATATCAATTCATTCTTAAATTCATGACTTATATTTGTTGAATCTCTTAAATTGGATTGTGTTGAAGACTTTTCAATTCTTTCTTTAAAATCCAATGGTAGTGGCAATGCAATTGGTTTAACTTTTTTTGTAATTTTCTTATATTTTGATTTCACCTTCACTTCATATTTATTCACATATTCTTTCATCTCATCAAAAAATTATTTAGAATGTACATTTATTATCTTATTACCACCTTCAAATTCTAAATTTAATAATATTTGTATACTATCTATAGTATTATCAAAGCAAGATTCTTCAAACATTCCTAATATGCATTCATCTTTACCAATGATATTACATTTTTTCAACTCATGTTCCATGTTTTTAAAATTTTTCTTTTTTATTCTTCCAAAATTATTTATATTTTTGAATAAAATATATCTATCTCATGATAATCCTATAATCACCTTATTTCTTCTATTAGGCAAAAAGCCATCACCTCTTCTACTATTGTAACTCTCTTTTATAATGGTCTCTAGTAATAAACCTTTAAATCGTCAAGATCTTCAAATTCTTTTTGTATCGTTAGCAAAAGATGCTCTCTCAAACTATCTTGATTTTTTTCATGATTTACACAAATCATTAAAAATTACACTGCCTTCTTTCGACCTTGACTTTTTATTCTTACATATGCCAAACCATCATTCATAATTTTTTTTTTCTATTTGTATGGTAATAATATATGGTTTTTTTAATACAATAGGATATGTAAATACATATTATATAAAGAATTTTTTTTCATGACTAACATTTTCAATTGTCACTTTAATATTTTTATAAGCTCCATATAAAACTTTCTTTGAATTGTTTGATGATCTTATCATCCATCTATGTTTAGTATCTATAGGCCAATTTTTCTTTTTATATAATTCTTTTGACATCAAATTAATTTCAAAACCATGATCAATTAATGTTACAATGGTTTTTTTAAGTCTTTTAATTTTACTAAAATTTTTGTAGTAGCTTTTGCCTAATGATTTCAAAAATAATTACATCTTGAATTACATCTTTTTTCTTTTGTAAATCTAACTCGTAAAATATTTCCAAACTTTTGTATTTCATCATCTTTTTCTATACTACCTCTCATTGCTTTTGCTTCTTGTGCATTTGATATCATAGTATCTTCTATAGTTTGTCTTTTTTTTTATTATTTTAATAATAACTTCATTAAATATATGCTTTGTAATCCTTAAAATTTCACCAATTATAAATTTAATCTTTCTACCTAAAATCTATTCTTCTAATATCTTCTTCAAATCTATACCAATCTCAATATTTGATTGTAATTTATGAGTAAGAGTATTTATTTTTTTATTCAAAATTTTTCTTTCTTTTGTATAAATATTCTCCATTTTTTCTTTAGGCATAGGATTTCTTTGTTATTATGATTTCTTTCTTCTTATAGTTCTTTTTAATGACCCTTTATTATTTTCATCTCTCTTTCTTTTTTCTTCTAATAATGCTTTATATTAACTCATTGGAATATGAGCATGAATTGATAATCCATCTATTAGATTATTCTACCTAATAATTTATCAAATGTTATTACCAACAAATTTTAAATTATTTCTAGTAATTTTTTTCTTTTTAGCATAATTCATTGTATTGACCACAAAGAACTAGATTTTCTTAAAAACTCAAGATATGTGCTTTAACATTTTTTAGGATTTTCTTCCACCTAATATGTTGATACTTCATTGCTTGAGATTTTAAATAATTTTTTTTAAGCACCTTCATTCTTTCATTATTAAAATTTTTCTTTAATTTTAGTTTTAATTAATTAATTTATTTTTATTTTAATTTTATCAAACTATCTTTGAAAAAAATAACTCTTTTACATAATACCTCTATAAAATCTTTACATTCACTTCTTGGATGATCAATGCTATTATCCCACATGCACCTATATACTATATCTTCTATTAGTCTTGATTTTTTTCTTATTGATATTCTTAATGATTGATTCTTCTTTTCAAGTTTTACAAATTTTATTTGTAAATCTCTCATTCTTTGTATGTTTTCATCAATTTCTATTTCTTCTTTCTTTGATATAACCATTGGAGGTTGAATTATAAATATAGCATGGTTAGTAGGCATTTTTATCTTAGATGTTTGCAATGGTCTTTGAATACCTATCATATCATTTTTCTTTTTTCCTCTTATAAGCAATCCTATAACCTCTCCTACTTCTTTTTAATTCATTGTCAACTCTTTTATTTATTTATCTTTAAGAAAAATTTCCAATTTTTCTTGAAAATTTTCATTATATACTTGAAGAAATAAATTTACTTTACTTGAATCTAATAATTATCTTTTTTTTTTATAAATAAAAATATTATTTTTTGAACTTTTTCAATAATTTTTTTGCTTGAACATCCTTCTTAGATCTTTTATTTCACTCAAAAAATGAATTTTTTATAATCCAATCACTATCTTTTAAGAAAAATTTATCCTTCAATAATTAAAAATAATTCTCCTATAAACCTCCAAAATATCCTATAATAGACTTTATTTGGTTTCTTATCTTTGACAAAGAGGCTAATTCAAATAATTGAACCGTCTCTTTTTTTAAATATATGCTTTAATTCTATTTCTTTTATATAATACCTTAAATATTTTATAATATTCTTCCCTTCAAATTAATCAATCTTATCCATAATCATTTATAATGCTTTGTTTGCCATACCCTCTTTGCAATCTTTAACTTATTGTTGTTGCATGAATAGAACAAAAGCCTCAAACATGCTCATAGAATTAGAAAAAATATACATATCTTATCCTCTACTTGTAGCTCTACTTCCAATTCCAGTTGAAGTACTAATTAAAGTACCATCCAAAGCCTTTCCTTCCATTCTCTTGCCTTCATTCTCCATAATTTCAATAAACCAAAAAAATTCCAAACATCTTCTTCTTCAAGCTTTTTACATCGGATTTATTAAATTATGTTGTATTATGTGAAGCCTGCTTGAGAATATATTGGACACTTGGCTGTAGAAAAAAAAATAGAACTTATAACAAGATGATTCTAACAACTCTAATAGAAACCTAAAAAAAACTCTAATTAAATTATAACAATACTAATCATTCTTTAATTAAATCCAAAAGAAGTTTCAAGAATTTACAAAAGAAACATAAAGAAATCATAAATTAATTTTAATAAAATATACATAATATAAAATATTAAAAAAATATTAAAAATAAAAATCTTAATTTAATCTTAATTATATCCTAATATAACCTTCAATAAATCTTAATAAAATTCTAAATCCTAAATAAACCTTAATTAAATCTTAAGTAAATTTCAATAAAATTTTAAATAAATCCTAATAAAATCATAGATAAATCTTAATCAAAGATTAAACATATCCTAATTAAATCCTAAGCAAATCCTAAATCTTGATTTTAGGCAAAGTAATAATCAAATCTTGAATCCTAATTTTGAGCCAAATTTTAATCAAATCCTAAATCCTAATTAAATCCTAAATCCTAACTCTAAATCAAATCCTAATCAAATTCTAAATCCTAATCTTATATCTAATTCCAATAAAATTCTACACCAAGTTCCAATGAAATTCTAAATCCTAATCAAACCTTATCAAATCTTAAACAAATTTTAATCAAATCCTAAAAAAATCCTTATTAAATTCTAGAAAAATTCTAAATCCTAATCATAGGCCAATTCCTAATCAAATCCTAAATCCTAGCTCTAAACCAAATTCCAATAAAACTCTAAATCCCAATAAAATCCTATTAAATCCTTAATAAATCTTAAACAAATCTTAATAAAATCCTATTAAATCCTTAATAAATCTTAAACAAATCTTAATAAAATCCTATGTAAATTCTTAATCCTAATTCTAGAAAAAATTCCAATAAAATCCTAAATCTTAATCAAACCTTATTAAATCTTTCACAAATCCTAAAAATTGAGTTGTATGTAGATATTCAAGTTTTAATTGTTTTCACCAAATTTTTCTTTAATCCAATTAGCATATATTGCTAGATCTTGGAATCTTTCACTAATCCTAAATCTCAAATTTCTGAGACCATAATCCACAAAAATCCTCATATGCTTCAATTTAATTACTTGATTTACCTCAATTTTTTTGTATATATTTAAAACAAGTACAACAACAAACTGTCCAAATTTCACTTATATACATGCTACAAAATTCACAAAATTCTAAAATTTGTAAATCTTTTTTTTTCAAAATTTAAATCCATCGAATATATCACTAACTTTGAAAATTCCTCAAAATTTCTTAAAGAAATCTACAAAGAAAGAAAAAACATAACAACAAAATAATCTTATACATGAAGAGAGAACAAAGAATATTTCTATAAATGAAAGAAAAATTCTGAAAAAAAAGCAAAGACTCTTGCTTATAAATTACAATCAGATATTGAAGTTGCTACAAATTTAAAAAAAGTATTAGAGGAGCGGATTTTAAGTGGAAAGGTTGAATTTATTATGAATAAAATTTAAAAATTGTAAGGCGTGAATTTTGTGAAATTATTATTGATACAACAAAGAATAATCAATAATCTATAAGAGATACTATAAAATCAAATGCACAAGGAACAAGAGTAATAGAAAGCAATGAAAATGAAGAAGATAAAATATAATTTTTTAGAGATGTCTTGCAAGTAAGATTTACAAAAAAAAAGATGTGATTCAAGCTTCTAATCATTATTCTCAAAGTCATTGGACAAGGGCTACTATAGAATCTTTGATAGTGTTAAAAAATTTAGAAGAACTAATTATAGTATTAATTGATCATGATTTTAAAATTAATTTGATATCAAAAAAATTGCATGAAAGAAGAAAATGGCCTATTAATATTGAACATGGGTCAATGATAAGAACAACAAACAATTCAAAGGAAGATTTTTATATAGTTTATTTAAATATCAAGGTGATGATATGAGATATTATTCATGAATTTTTTTTTTGTATAAGATATATTTACATATCCTATTATATTAGGACAATCATATATTATAGCTACATAAATAAATAAAAAATATATGATGGTTTAGCCTCTACATAGATATGTAGTGAAGATGGAAGGAAAATAATATAATTTTTAAATGAGCCTTCTAATCATGAATGAAATTAAGATAGGTTGAGAGAAAAGCTATTACAAAGAATTATTGAAGAATTAAAAGATTTTGAGGAAATAATACTATAAAGTGAGATTATAGAAGTACAAAAGTAGAGGAACTCTTGTAAGATGTAGGTACCTTTGATGCAAGTTTTATTGGCATTTTTGAATATAAAAGTATTATATATAAAAAAATTGAGATTTAAAAAGAAGAAAAAAAATAAAAATATATATACATAATATTAAAAAAGAATTATATAGGCTAAGGGCCTTAGAAGATGATGAGAGGATTTTAGGTATTTATGAAGAAAATAGATTAGAAGATTCTTTGAGATTAATTGCATCTATTAGATTAAGAAATGATGATAAGATTATAGAAATTCATTTGAAGGAGGTTTATTTTATACTTGAGTCTTTTCAAAGACCAAAAGCTATTATAGAAACCAAAGAAAGGGATTAGGATGCTACAACAAGTAATAGGAAATATGGAAGAGCAATACAATTACTAAAAGGATTTTACAATAGTTTATAAATACAACATAGGAAAATTTGGACTACTCTTACTAAACTTGAAGAATAATATTGGTAAAAAATTATGTATTGAGATATATTTCATTTGTAGAATTGTGTAAATTTTGTCAAACATATTCTAATATATAACATTGAAATGGTCTAAATTAAGCATATCTTTTAGTTATTCATATTAAATAGATTGTTTATTTGATTATTATAACAAGTGGATTATAGCAAATGAGATATTTATTCTTAGCTTATAAAGATTTATTAAACTTTGTAAAAGAAATAAATCTTTCAAGATAAGAAGATGAATTTGATTTGAATAGCAAAAATATTGCAAAAGATTTGAATAAAGACATAGAAAATATAATATAAATCAAAGAGGATTTGGATTATTTGGTATATATTAAGATGTACAAGTTTAAAAGAAGTGGATATTGTATTGTAACACGACTATATAATAAAAATATAAAATAAATAATTTCTAAATAATATTCAATCATCTTAATTTAATAAGAACTCAAGACAATTAAGAAAGATTTATAAAAGTCTTTTAGATTATTTACTTGTCTTAATATTTAATAGATAAAAACTAATTATTAAATTTTCCTCCTAGGTTATAGAAATTCTTATATTGTATTAGAAAGACCATAAATTGATAAAAGTAAGATAGATGAGATATAAAATTAATATAATTGATATTAGAATAAAGATGAGAATAAGGTCATGCTTAAAAATTCCTAAAATAGGTTGAATTGAAACCTAAAAAGGATTAATTATCAACTAAGGTTGAAATCAAATCTTAAGGCACAAACCTAACTATCTATGGTGACTCCAAAATTCTTTTGAAAATCAAAGAGTAGAATTTGAAAGAAAAATTTATAGAATTTCTTAGAGCATAGGTTTCAATTGATTTGATTTTGTAATGGCTCAGTAAGAGCTTTTTAAAGTCAAGATTATTTTGAATAACTATGGATTTTGTGAAATAAAATAAGGTTTACAATTTTACCAATTTTGTGAATTTTGAAGTATACCTATAAGAAATTTTTTGTAGATTTGTGAGTATAGTTGTCATAAACATATTTTATGAATTAAAGCTTAATTGAATGGTTAGATTGGAGGTATTAAAATTTAAGTAGGTTAGGATTTCAAAAATTAGATTTTTAAGTTCAATAAGATAATTTTAAATTTACAATAATTTTCTAGCTAAATTGAGAAGATTTTTTTATTAAAGCTAATAGTTGATTTGACTTCCTACACATGTACAAAATTTGAAAGTAATTTAATAGTTCAATTAAGAATTATTGCTATTAAAAAATCAATATTAAGGTAAAAAATAGACGCTTGCCCACACCTAAGTAGATTATGACGTTTTTTTTTTCAATTTATAAGTTTAATTTTTTTCAAATTTTTTGTGCTTATTTTTAAGTAATAAATTTAGAAGTATGTAAAATTTTAAGCATAATAAATAATTTAATCAATAGATATTGAGGTTTTAAAATTATCCTAAGATTGGTTTGAATTGATCAGATTTTGATTAAAATTTATTTAGGGATTGATTAGGATTTGATTTAATATTTAAGATTTGATTAAAATTTGATTTAGGATTGATTAGAATCTAATTAAGATTGATTTATGATTTAAGATTTCTTTAAGATTTCTTTTGGATTTTTAAAGAATTTCTTTATTCTTTTTTTATGATTTCTTTAGAAGTTCTTTAGGATTTCTTTATTTTTTATTTTTTATTTATTTGAAAACTCAATTGAGCTTCATCAATGTTTGATCATGTTTATTAAGTTTTAATTTTAATTTACATATGATTCTATTAGAGTTGTTAGAACTTCTTGCAAAATTCTTTTATCTTCCACAACCAAGTACCTAATGTATTCTCAAGCAAGAAATCATATAATATAACACCAGGTATATCACTAACTTTAAAAACCTTCAAAATTTCAATATTGATTGAAATGACATGTAACAAAGACTCAAAAATCTTTCTTTAAGTCTACTCTCAAATCTTGCTCTTTGATATACAAAAGAGTCCTAAAATCACCGTAGGTACTTGGTTTTGTATATTAGAGTTTGGTTTCAACATTAGTTGGCAACTAGTACTTTTTAGGTATCAATTCTTATTTTCTTGAAATATATTTTATTAAAATTAATTCTTAATTTTTTCCTACATATGCTTATATCTTTTATTTTTTAATCTACCTTTTTTTGCTTTATTTATGGCTCTATAAAGTAAATAGGATTTATTTTCATAAAAGAAAATTTTAATAAAAATAGATTTTATTACTCAATTATCATTTATTTATATTTTTATTATATATTTTTAAATAGGCTCTTCTACAATAAAACATTTTTTTTTCTTTCATCTAATGGTTGTATTATTATACAACAATGTACAAATCTTAAGGAACTGAATTTCTCAGCAAATACAAGGAGATTAAACTTCTCACTTCTAATCTATAGTCTAGTTTCACAAATTAGTGTGAGTTAAATTGGAGTATAATGTATATATACTTGTGTGCTTCATTTGTAATATTGTCAAGAAGACAAGCCTCTCTAAGAGAATATGGGGTCTTTAATTACAAGTGGGTTGTAAAAAGCATAATGTTGTGCAAGTGAAATCAAATATAAAAAAAGTAGCTCAAAGGCTAAGTACAAATTTTAGATTAATTTCTTTCTTGTACCAAGATACACCCAAGTCCTAGCTCTAATCTCAAACCAAAACCTCTTCTCACTAAAATACTTATAATTCACTTATTATTAATTCAATCTAAAAAAATTTTAGTTTATTAAGCTTAACTCAAGTTTCAAACTTCAAATTGCCAAAGTCAATAAACACAATTTTGAAAAAATAAGAGCCAAAATAAGAAAAAAAAAGTTGATTACTTATTATAGTTGTTGTCTTCAAAACCCTTGTTTATAAATTAGCTTGGATCTTTCTTATTACAACTCTTCTTCTTGCACTCTAAAGCTTATTAGAAAGCTAACAATAAGATCTAGCTTCTTTCAAAATCTCAGATCAAAAAGAAGAAAATGTAAGAAATAGAACAAAAAGCCTTGAAAAAGTTTTAAATCATGCCATCTTGAAAACTCCAATGATCTCTATCTCACAAACTCACATAGAACTCCCTCATTATAGCTCCTCTTCTTATATGCTAAGTCTTGTTGGAATGCTAATAATAAGATCTAATATCCTTCTAAATCTGAACATAAAAAGGTGAAAATTCAATAAGTGGCATTAAAAATCTCGAACTAGTTTTGAAACTTGCCACCTCAAAATTCCAGCAAACTCCCTCCATTGATATACTTTTATTTGAGAAAAAAAAAATTCCACTTAATAAATAACACACCAAGAGTAATCAATAATCAATCCAACCATACAAGGCAGATTTCCTTTGGTATGGTAAGATGGAATATCTACCAAAACTCACAAACAATCTATACATCAAGAAGTGATCACTATGGTGATATTCTCTACTCCATCGTGATCTACAAAGAAAACTTGTTCAGAAGTCTCTCAGGCAAATCATGCAGTTAGGTTATCTTGATTAATAAGGCAATGCAAGAAATAACAATACTCATTCCAAAAAAAAAAACTTATTACCAAAAATCAAGCATACAAGCACAAAATATGAAGAAGAAAATTTTATATGTTTTAGGAAATTAAGATTTATACTTGAAGAAAATTCACAATTATCACCTCTTGACAAATGGACCAAAATGTGAGCCCAAATTCCACCACTCTATAAAACTATTACTATACAATAATTTTGAGAGATAGAATACATAACTTCTAATTATAGTATTACTAAATTAATTTAAATGTAGGTATTTATAATTAAATTTAACTTATTATCTTTTAAGAAATAATTACTAATATTATTTAATATTTTATTATTATTATTATTATTATTATTATTATTATTAATTTTATTTATTTTAATATAAACATGAATATAGATTATGATATTAATAATTTATTGGTTTATTTTAGTATATAAAATTTATCATGTATATAAAAGATAAAAAATTAATAAAATAAAAAAATTAAAAACAGAAATAAAAACAAAATAAAATTAAAAATAGAATTAAAAATAAGAGTGAAGTAAAAATAAAAAGTAAAGATAAAAATAAAAGTAAAGAATAAATTAAATTAAATTTAAAGTTTGAAGTTGAAATTTGAGTTAAAATTAAGCCAAAAGTTGGAAGGTGAAGAGTAAAAAGAAAAAAAATAAGGTAAAGATAGAAAGAACTAACCTAAATTGTGTGCTCTACTTGGGAGCAATAGACCTCCTTCTACTCCAAAATTTTTCAAAAATTCGGATCAGATCTAAGTCTAATAATTATTACTTGGTTGAAAACCCAATTTAATGATGCTTTTGCTTCAAAAATCTTCACAGCAATTCAATACTTGAGCCTTGAGAAATGTCCCTTCAAAGTTGAGTAATTGAAATTGCCACGGCAGCCTACCCCCTTCACTTCGAATTTCACTAAAAATTCAAATCAGCTTCAATTTCTATGAAAATGGTGTTCTTAAAAGCTTAGCTTACAATTTTTTTTTTTTTTTTTTTCAAAATTTTAGAATAATCCAATTATAAAGCACTGAGAAATGTCTTTTCAAAATCGAGTAATTCAAACTACCAAGGCAACTATCTCTCTTGCACTCAACAATTCACCAAAAATTTGTTTTAACTCCAAATCAAGTGAGCCTTAGCTTGTTGAAAAGTTGACAATAGGAAGTATGTGTTTAAAAAATTTAATTTTAAAATTATAAAAGCCTCATAGAATGATTGAAGAAAATCCGAAGCTCTTCAAATCCCATTGACTATTGAAGTATGAAGGAACAAATAATTTCAATGGAGTATTTTCTAAACCACAACAAGCACCACCCACAACACAAAATCAATGCCCCCATATATTTACAAGGTACACAATGAGATCTAGAATCCAAAATGAGATTAGAGTTAGGATTCTAAACCATAATAAGCACCATTTATAACACAAAATCAATGCCCCCATACATTTAGAAGGTATACAATGAGATCTAAAATCCAAAATGAGATTAGAGTTAGGATTTGAGGCCAAAATATATCATGTCTTTGTCCTTTACCATAAAAGAAGAGAGCTTGAGAGCTTGGGCAATCAAGCCCTTTTATATAAGTGAGTAGAGGCTCATGAAAGGTGGCCACATTTCCACCTTTGTTTTCTAAGATCCTTAATCTAGATCTATAGCCTTCATTCATCCAAGAGCTAATTTTACTATTAAGGCTGATGGATATTGTAAGTAGTCAAAAAATCACTTTTTGGTAAATCTAACTTCATCATTGTATTCAAAATATCTTTTTATGCTATAAGCAACTACTCAAATGCCCCTATCCATGGTCGTTTGTGATTTTTATAAAGATATTTACCTCCAAAGATTTTAGCAATTAATGAAAATTCCTTCAAAAATGACATGTTCATGACTCCACATGTATTTTGGTAAAGAAGGTGCTGATCTTGTTTTTTTCACTCCATGAGGTGAATTCAATGTTGCCATTGCATTTGAAAGGCTTTTATTAATTAAAAAAGCCACTTTGCTACTTGGATTTATTGAATTTGAAGAAAAATTTTAAAACTGCCATTACTAAATTTTACTAAAATCTTATAAAAAATTGTAATTCTAATTTCTTCTAAATCATATGAGATGATTGTAGGTGAACTCAAAGGCTTTTAATTAACTCTTATAATAATGACTAAAAATCTCTAAATTATTAAAATTAATTAAATTATTATTCTAATTTTTTAAAACTTATCACTTTGGTCTTAATTAATCCAAATCAAGAAATTAGGCTAAGATTTGTACCATCAAAGATTACAACCTTCAAAATTCTAAAAAATTATATTTTTTTTTTTATAAATCATAATCTAACTTATTTATTTATCATAGAATAAAAAAAAAGATAAAACTTTAAATTTTAGAGTATGATTAAGAGCTCACATGTGGCACACCATCTATTTTCCATGGTCAATACAAAAGTTCAGTAATTAATTATCTATAAAAATTACTATACTACTTCCTTGCCTTCTTCAAATAAAGTTGATTTGGACCTATAGTCAAAAATATAAAAAATCCATTCTTCTTCCTCCAATGGATTAGATTTAAACTACAAAAGAGATTGTAAAGAAATAAAGTTGTAGAAAGATAATGATTTCAAAATTAAAAGCATTACCTTACTTCTATTGATTTGGACTTGAACTTATCTATTTAGAATTTACAAGAGCATATAGAAAAATGAAGAAGAAGTGAAAAAATTTAAGCCTTTTCATTCTCTACTATATTATGTCTCAAGTTTAATACATAGAAAAATAGAAGCATTATTTTATTTTATATAATTTTATTTTTAAATTTTAAAAATAAAGAGATATTACAAGATAATTAACAATCCTCACACATTCTTTATATTGACTACCATTGATATAAGTAGGAAATTTTGAGCCATCAAGATTCTTTAATTAAAAAAAATTGTTGATATAAACTTCATCAATGATGTATGATCCTATCCAAAGAGCATCAAACTTTATTGGAAATTCTATTTTGTAGGCATCTTAAAACATCACCTACATTTTTTACTTCAATAATTGAGATTTTTTTTTTTTTTGTCAAAAGTTATCTTCCATCTATGCTGAAGTACCTCCATGTATTAAGTTGCAACTTTCTTAGATTTACTTAGCACCTCCAAATGCTCCAATTTATCTTTTAAAGATTGAAAGGCATCCAATCTTTTATCTATTTCAATTTGTAGTGAAGGTACCTCAAATTTAATTGGTAAAATTGCATCAATTCTATAAATTAAGGAAAATGAGATAGCTTGTGTAGTCACCTTATAGGTTGTTCTGTACGCCCATAAAGCCATTGTTAGCTTTGTATTCCAATCTCTCTTTGAATCTACAATTGAATTATGTAAGATTTGTACTAGGATTTGATTCACTTCTTGTTTGAAGCCATTTATTTGAAGATGATAGGGCATAGTTTGACAATGTTGGATATTAAATAATCTTATTGTATGAGAAATTGTCTCATTGAAGTACTTTTTTTGATCACTAATGAGGATCTTTGAACATCCAAATTGTGAGATAATATTTTCATATAAAAAAATAGCTATTTTATTTCTATTTATAATTTTAACTATCTTTGCTTCAGTTCACTTTGTCAAATATTTTGTGGCAATAATGATGTATTTATTTTACTATAAAGATACTAGTTTGATCTTGCCTATATAATCAATTTTTCACTTCTTCAAGGAAGATAAGAGCATGGAAGGATGTAATGGTAGATCTATATGAAGGTCATTGCATGCATATCTTTGAAATACATCACATATTTTGGCATGGATTTTTGTATCCACAAATAATATTGGTTAAAAGTAACTAGCTCCTAGTACTTACTTGTATCTTTCTTGTTCTATTTCCTCAATAGGTTATAGGCTCATACACACTTTATTATGCCATTCAAGTAAATTGATATTATTTTCTAATAGTTATACTTGTGTGGAACAAATCTTATGGTGTTTATTGATATTTGGATTTGTAAGATCTAAACTTATATTTTAGCATAAAAAGGTGCTTATTTTGATCTTATAGATTTCTAAAATTATTTGATGAGTTCTTAATTTTTAGGATTGTGAATTTAAGATCTTATAGAAAGACCATGATAGTATCTTTTTGTATTGTTGAAGTTGTTTTACTTACCTTGTATATATTATAAAATAGTTAGTTTGAATGATTGGAAGATCTTATGATAAGATTTTTTGGAATGCACATACTTATTAGAAGCTTTAAAACATAATTTTAGAATATTTTGAATGAGAAAGCACTTCATTATTCTTAAGAGGGCATTTTGAGATTCTGCTAATGTCAAATTGATTTGGTGATTTTGAGAACATAGAGACTCATTTTCTTGATATTTTTTCATAGAGATTTTTTTAGACATGGCTTTTAGTGAGGATGAAGGTTTGAAAGTGATTGAGAAGCTTAGAAGGAACAATTTTTACCATTGGAAGGTCAAAATATAGCTTTTATTGGCATCTCTAGATCTTTGAGACATTGTAGATGAAAGTCAAGAACCTCCAAGCATACATACAGATGCTAAGGAGAAGAAGGACTTCAAAAAATGTGAAAAGACGGCTTTTGGCATAATTACCACCAATTTAAATGAAGCCAACTTTTTTGACATTATTTCTTGGAAAGAACCAATAGAAGCATAAAAGACTCTTTGTGATTCACTATATTGAATCACTTGAAAATTTAGTATAAAAAATGCACTTATGTTCTTTAACTCATTATTTTTGCAAGTTAATATAGAAGTTTTGAGATAAATAGGAAAAAAAAAAAGATAATATAAAAATAAAATAGAATGATAATTGCAAAAATGAACCTCTTGTAGAATTTTACTTGAGAAGGGATTTCAAATTTCATATCTTCTCTTTAGAAAATTATGATTTTCAATAGAAGTCTGCTCTCCATTAAACGTTTAATGGGGATAGAATTAAATGGGATCCATCATCCAAAACAATCTAAAAAGAGAATAAAAATAAAAATAAAAAACCTTGGTAGCTTTAGACAACTAAATACCTTATCTGCCCGGAATTCTCGTAATGAGGGTGAGATTCCAAATTTTTGGAAAAAGGCTGCCGGGGTCCAAAATATGAAGAAGAAAATTTTATATGTTTTAGGAAATTAAGATTTATACTTGAAGAAAATTCACAATTATCACCTCTTGACAAATGGACCAAAATGTGAGCCCAAATTCCACCACTCTATAAAACTATTACTATACAATAATTTTGAGAGATAGAATACATAACTTCTAATTATAGTATTACTAAATTAATTTAAATGTAGGTATTTATAATTAAATTTAACTTATTATCTTTTAAGAAATAATTACTAATATTATTTAATATTTTATTATTATTATTATTATTATTAATTTTATTTATTTTAATATAAACATGAATATAGATTATGATATTAATAATTTATTGGTTTATTTTAGTATATAAAATTTATCATGTATATAAAAGATAAAAAATTAATAAAATAAAAAAATTAAAAACAGAAATAAAAACAAAATAAAATTAAAAATAGAATTAAAAATAAGAGTGAAGTAAAAATAAAAAGTAAAGATAAAAATAAAAGTAAAGAATAAATTAAATTAAATTTAAAGTTTGAAGTTGAAATTTGAGTTAAAATTAAGCCAAAAGTTGGAAGGTGAAGAGTAAAAAGAAAAAAAATAAGGTAAAGATAGAAAGAACTAACCTAAATTGTGTGCTCTACTTGGGAGCAATAGACCTCCTTCTACTCCAAAATTTTTCAAAAATTCGGATCAGATCTAAGTCTAATAATTCGGATCAGATCTAAGTCTAAAAATAAAGTGAGTATAAGTTGAAAGTACTCCATATGGTTAATGGAAGTGAATACATGTCTAAAAAATTTGATGTTTATTTGAATAATGAAGGAATTACTAGACAAACAACAACTTCATATATTCCACAAGAAAATAGTGTTGTTGAAAGGAAAAATCAAACCATTGTAGAGATGGCAAGAATCATGCTTCATGCTCAAAATCTTGGTTATGAGTTTTGGACGGAAGCCAAAATAAATGTAGTATATACAAGGAATAAGTGTCCAATAAATGCTCTTGCATCAATGATACTACAAGAAGCTTGGAGTGAGAGACAACCTTGTATTTCACATATAACGACCTTTAAATACATTGCATATGCAAAGATATCAAATTGTATGAGGTCCAAACTTGATACAAAAGATATAAAGTGTGTTTTTTTAGGATATTATGAAAGTACCAAGGGATATAGGCTAATTTATTTGGACACCAAAGACATCATCAAAAGTCGTGATGTTAAATTTTTGGAATATAAAAGCACTTGTGAACACTTGAAGATATGTTCAAGTCGAAATAATAATGTGTTTGTAGACACATCTCCAATTCCAACAACAAAAGAAGAAGATGAAGAAAATGAAGATGATAAAGATGTGAATGAAGATAAAGAGGCAAAGAAGATGAAAAAGAAGTCGTTACAAATTCCAAGGACCAATAATGAAGATGTTGAAGTTTATGATGATGATGATGATAAAGAATATCAACTTTTAAGTAAGAAAAGATAAGCTTTAAGAAAGAAGAAGCTTAAAAGAGAGCTTAGAGTACAACAAGCTAAATCTTCTTCAAATGAAAGAAGATATATCTTAAGAAAAATTTGACCTCATAGCAAATGGTGGAAGAACCACATTTTTCTTCAAATAAGTAAAGAACATGCAAATATTACTTTTCTTACTAATCCGTTGTCTTCATATGATGCTATAAAGTCTCAAGATATAATAAAGTGGGAGAAGTCTATGGAAGAAAAAAATCAATCTCTTATGAATAATGGTACATGGGAATTGGCACTTCTTTCAGCAAATCGATCCAATTTTGATTGTAAGTAGGTGTTTAGAGCTAAAAGAGATGCAATAGGTGTGGCAATAAGACTATTATAATAAGCCAAACCAAGTACATTAAACTAGTATTAAAATAATTCAATACTGAGGAGTGCAAGGCCATTGGAACATCTTTGAAGGCCAATGTGAAGTTGATGAAGTTCATGGATGAAGAATATACACAAGTTGAAGGTGAGATGCAAAGTATTCTATACAAAATAGTACTAGGATCATTTACTAAGATTGTCATTTTACTTATTCTATAATTCCTTTCACAATAAACTTGTATAAGGAAATTCGAACACATGGAAAGACTAAACGCATGAGCTTTACTTGTTACGGTCACACAATTAATTGTATTCCAAACCACTAAAACACTAAGAAACACTACAATGCTTCCTCTCAATAAAAATACTCCTTCATCAACTAATAACAATAGTGATCAATCTTGCACTCTTAAAAGACTTCTCAAAATTCATAAATTCCATCCAACACCAGGAATAATAGACTTCACTTCAACCAATCTGGATTCACAGAATTTCTATAATCACCAACTTCTTTTATCAAAACATACACACAACTCTCAATAAACAACAATCATAATCTTCTACTTGTAATCAATCTTCCAATAAATTCTCATATAATTCAATCACTCAGTACTCCAATTATATAATCAATAACTCATAAATCAATCTCTGATTTATTCCACAGACTCACTTCTTAGTATTCAAAAACTATCTATTACTCTTCAACAACAAAAAAAACAAATAAAGAAAGAGGTAGCATCAAGCTTAATCCGGACTCATGACTATCACAGTTTGGCACTGCAACAAACTTCTACAACTCCTATATAATTGCTACTGATTTCTAGATTCTAACTGTAATAATCACTTCTAATAACTGATTTAACCATCCGCCCTCCTGAACTGACTATTTTATGGACTATTATTCTATTTTACTAATATCTTACAAAAACAAAGTAATATCTACTCTATATAGTCCCACTCCTATTTGTGCAGTGTCCTCGTAAACACACAATTGATTCCTATCTAAAAACTACTTAATAAAACTCTGAAAAGTTACTAGTTCCTCTAGCCCATCCAATTAATCATTTGTTGCATTATCTAATGTGGATTCCATCGATTCTAATTCTAAATTCAAATTTTCTTCCTCCTCCAACCCGTCCATCAATTCCTTCCTCAACTGGTTTGATAGATCTTCATTATACTCACCTAATTCACAGACTTGAGCCTCCAATTTCAAGATCTGGGCATCACGGAGTTCCAATTGATGCTGCTGCTGACTCATCCATTTTGGAACATCTTCAATTGATACTTGTGACTGGCTTCTCATTATTAATTTTTCTCTCAATTTTGTCACCTCAACTTGTAAAACTTTAATTTTGGACCTCAACTTCTCCGTTTTACATCTAGATTGGTCATTCAATGCTTCTTTTTCTTTTGTCAATAACTCTGGCTTGTTTCCTTCCACCTACAAGTGACATTTGAATTTTTTCTGTTCCAAATTCTATGTCTTACAATTCTGGATCAATTCGTCCTGTTTTCCTTCCACAATCCATAAGATGTGTTCCTTTTCTTTTGTCCAAGATTCATATTGGTGAATCCATTTCTACTCTAATACGAGCTTGGATTCTCTAATTTCTTTTATCGTTTATTCTTGCTCTTTAATTCTTTGGTTCTGCTCTGATATCACCTTCTTACTATCCTCTAATTCCGTTTGCTATTGCCCTCTAATTTTGTTTGCTACTGTCATCTTTGTCCGTAGTTTTTTTTGCACTTTCAATTGCCATGACACTCCCTCTATCAAACTCTTAACTAGAACTACTACTCTCAAAAACACAAAAAATATAAGAAATGGCAATCCAACCAGTCCAAAACAATACTATAGAATGACTTTAATTGGTGCTCCATTCCTATTCTCTTACTACTTGGTGATAATGACAATATGTTACCTATACTGTCCATGAAAGGTAATGGGAAGTAATCGTTCTTAGTGGCCGCATTAACTTTTTGGAAGTTTTTGGAAATTCGGATTTTTCTATTTTTTTTCGGCACCATCATGATTGGAGAAATCCACTCACTATTTGGTATCGAGTAAATGAAACCAACCGCAAGAAGCTTGTCCAATTCCTCTTTCACCATGAGGAAATATTTAGCAATAAGGCGATATTGTCTTTGCCATACCGGTTTAGCGTTCTTTTCTAAAATGATACGATGCTCACAGATATCATCAGGAATAGCTTTTAAATCAGCATAAGTCCAAGAAAAAGCGGACTTATGATGCAAGAAAAATTCTATCCAACAGGTCAATTCCTGCTCTTTAATACCTTCGTAGACCTTAATTGTCCAAGGTTCTGCTGTGCTCGCCAAGTTAATAGTTTGACATAAAGATACAATGGCGATGTTCTATTTCAACCCCTACGTTGGTTAAAAATCAGTCGATAAGTCCGACATGTGCAAAGTACTGAATCGTGTGTCCAAAGCACTCACATGGTACACATCATACTTGGTCATTCAATCAATACTAACCTACTCAAAGTTTTCTAAATCCGTTAGATATATCAAGTATTCCCTCGAACCTCCACATTGGTACACCACTTTGGAGTGTTGCACAGTGTGATTGTCATTTTACTTATTCTAGAAGAAATCTCCCAAAATAAACCCGTATAGGAGAATTTGAACACAAGGAAAGACCATGTATATGAGTTTCACTTGTTAGGATCACACAATTAATCGTATTCCAAACCACTAAAATACTAAAAAATACTACAATGCTTCCTCCCAGTAACAATACTCCTTCATCAACTCATAATCACAATGTGTAACCCTACACTCTCAAAAGACTGCTCAAATTTTAATAAATTCAATCCAACACTAGGAATAATAGACTTTACTCCAACCAATCTGAATTCACAAAATTCCTATAATCACAGACTTTCTCTATCGAAACACACACATACAACTCTCAATAAACAACAATCATAATCTTCCATCCATAATCAATCTTCCATTAACTTCTCATATAATTTAATCACTTAGTATTCCAATTACATAATCAATAACTCATAAATCAATCTCTGATTTATTCCACAGACTCACTTCTCAGTATTCAGAAACTATCTATTATTCTTCAACAACAAAGAAAACAAAAGAAACAAAGAGGAAGTACCAAGCTTAATCCTGGCTCATGACTATCACAGTCTGGCATTTTCTTCCTCTCTCCCATCTTCCTTATACTACCCCGAGATACTACCTCCTATACTACGAATGGTAACTACTTTTTTGACTACTCATCCATTCTATTTGTTAAACCACCTTTTCAGTAGTTATCTATCCATGTTTACACTATACACTAGATATCTACATTCTAAAAATAACTACTTATTCTACATAGTCCCACTCCTAACTGTGTAGCATCCCCGCAAATATAATATTGATAAACAAAAATCAATCTTTTTTTTTTTTTTTTTTTTTTTTTTTTTTTTTAAACTGGATTATTCAATCTCTTCAATTTTTGGCGTTGGCTCCATTTGGTCTTGTTCCAACACTATATCTTCTTCCTTTGACTCGTCTTAAATCTCTGCCTTTAATTGAGCTGTTAAATTTCTATTATAAGCTCCCAATTCTTGAACCTGAGCTTCCAATTGGAGTATTCTGGCATCTTTAGCTTCCAGTTGTTGCTGTTGCAGTTACAATTTCTCCTCCAATTTTTCAATTCTTACTCCCATTGAGATAGACGTCTGTGAGTGACGAATACTGACCAAATCACTCTCCAATTTCGTTACTTTTTCGTTCAAAACAATAATTTCTGCTTGTAGCTCATCTGTTTTGTTTTGATATTGGTCACCCAATTGTTTTTTTTCAAGCTCCAATGCCTCCTTCTTCTCTCTTTCCATCTTCAACTGAGCAATCATCTTCTCCTATTCCAATCTACATGATTTGTAAGTTTGTAGTAATTCTTGCCTTTGATTTTTCAACATATGCTAAATCCTCTATTTCTTCTTTTATCAGTTTTTCACTCTCTCATCCAATTCACGCTTCACTCACATCTTGGATTTTGATTTTACCTTGATGACTTCTTCGTGTTCCCTGATTTTATAATTTTGCTCCAATATTATTTTCTTGCTTGCTTCCACTTACCTTTTTAAGCTACCCTCATCTTCAAGCTTACTCACCATAAGTTGCAGCTGGGAAATTTGACCCAATATAACTTCTTTAAGATTCCACCCTTCCGTTACATCCCATTGAAATCCTAATTCATTGCTTTTCTTTGGAACTCATATTGGTGTCGTCATCTCTATTGTCGGCCGAATTGGAACTCGCTCTCGTGTAGATATTGGTCTTGCTTTCCGTTCTGCCACTTTATTGGATTCTTCCACTTCATATACTATTATCTCTGGACTAACTATTCCCATTTGTAAACTTAGAACTACTGGTTGAGATTCCTATTTCGATGTATACTCAATCACTCAGTGTACATATTTGGAACATAATAGTGAAGCAAACTTCCTCGTCTTCTGTTTAGCTTCCATTTTTGCATGTATCCTTCTGGCCACATAAGCTACCTAATTGAATACCATGCCTTCCAATGTTCCATTCATTAGAAAACAGTAATCACTTCGCTATGTAGGTGTGTAGAATAGATATTAATTCATTTTTGAAAGATATTGATAAAATATATTAATAGTCCATATAATAGGAAATTCAGGAGGACAGATGAGTGATTTAGTTATTAAAAGTGGTTAATTACAGAATTATGGTTAGAATCTGGAGAATCAGGGGAAAGTATATAGGAGTTGTAGAAGTTAATTAAGGTGCCAGACTGTGATAGTCATGAGCCAAGGGCCATCGCTATGATAGTTGTGAGCCGGGGTAAGCTTGGTGCTACCTCTTTTCTTTTGTTTGTTATTTTCTTTGAATAAGAGGATTGAGAGTTTCTGAATATTGTGAAGTGAATTATGGAATGGAAAATGTGATTGGTATTATTTGAGAAGAAGAAAGATTGAATGCTGAAATTTGATTGTAGTTCAGTAGAGAGAATGAGTCTGTATTTGTGTGAAACATTGTAATGTGAATGGCAGTTCTGTATGAAGAATTCCAGTGATTGGAATGAGGGTAATTGTGTGCTGAAAGCTGTGAGGGCACAATATTACAGTTGGAGATTATGAGGGTGAATATATTAGTAGAAATAGCAGTTATTGGTATGACTGAATTGCTGTAAAGAAGAGACCGATAAGGTGAAAGAGGAGATTATAGTTTCCTTGTGTGTTCAGATATTGGAAATAGAAACAATACATTCAAGAGGTAATTGTTTGTGTGATCCTAACGTGAATGTTTAAGCAACTATTCATTCCCTGTATTCGAATCCCTCCTATACGAGTTTATTCTGAGAGATTTCTTTCAAAATAAGTAAAACGAGCAATCACATTTTGGCACCACTGCCGCGGAGTGATAATAGCTTTGAGTGTTAGGAATTAATTACCAAACATGTGAAAAAATTGGCAATGGAAGACGATTTCAGTAGTGTTTGAAGCAAGATTATGGTTAATAAGAACGAGAGCATTACATCGAGGAAAATAAATCAGTTGAAAGAAAGAGAAGAAAGAGCGCAAGGAAGGAACTTGCTTAGAGATGAGCAAGAACATAATCTTAAAAGGAAGCATCGAAAAAGTTGGATTAAACCATCGTTGCAAGCTTATCGGTGCATCCAAACATATTAAGAACCAGACAGACTATTAATTCTGCAGTCGTATGTACCATTAGAAAAACTACCAAGAACACTTGCGGAAAATTTTGTTAACATTCCAGTGGAAATCTTGAGGTGGTTAACTGAAAGAGAAGGAGGCGTAGAAGAATTTGGTACTCCATTGGGTATTTTTTCAGTAAGGGATATTGCTGAAATGAGCAATAGTGGCTCTTCAGATTGGCACAAATTGGCCAACCAATAAAGATTACTATATTGTATTTCAAAATCTGCTATTTTCACCTGCAATTCAACCAATAAAACTAATTGCGGAAAATAATAGTAAATTGAGGAGCACTGAGAGCTCAGAAATTAGAATAAGAGAAAGCAAAGATTATTTTAAAACGGAGTTTAGTGAAAGAAGAAATTCAATAGCATCAGGAGGACCAGCCATTTCGATTGTAGTACAAATGGGTGTAGTAGGCAATCGTACGACTAGTGTCATGCCACTACCTACTTTTTGGGGATTTTTGGGTGAGGATCCCGATCAACATTTATGTCAATTTCTTACAGCATGTGTAGCTAATAATGGCAGAACTGAAGATATTTGGTTGTGATGGCTACCAACGACCTTGAAAGACATGGGGTTTGAATGGTACAACCGCCAACTAGTGGGTCAATTTTCGAATTGGGAAGTATTGAAGAATACATTTTTATCTCATTTTTGGCCAATTGGTTTTGAGGACCGCTTTTGAGAGAGGTTAATGAACAATAAAATGATCTTAAGGGAGGCAATGGAATCGTACTATGGCCGAGTGGCTGATATACTCAGTAAGTGGCCGAATCACCAAATATTGGAGGCATTTATCTTATCCATATTAATCAATGGTTTGTACCCACCAAAGCTAAAAATGTTTGTAAAGGAAGCTCAAACTATTACAATGGCTGCGTCCCTTAATAGAGCTAAGGTTTGGAAGGAATGCCAATATGATCAGTTTTTAACTACGGGAGCCATGATGATTCTAGTTCAAGGTAGGTATCAAAATTCAACTTAGAACAAATCAGTGGGTAGTCATCCACGGATGTTAGAAACAAGGGCCAATTCCAATACGAATATTCAGGGGCTAGTTAATGTCACTCCATTGCAAGCTATACCACCAAATGTGACAACAGCTTATGCTCCATATTTTTTGTATCAACAAGCGTTAACTACGAAAGAGATACCAATAATGCGAGGCCTAAAAGATTCCAATGAAACCTTGTTATTGAATTTGACAAAGAAAATAGAAGAAATGGCCGTCAATATGGCCAAAGATAAAGAGAAGAGGCAAAAGCCTACTAATATTAGGACCAATGTATGGTACAGTAATTGTAAGGGCCACGGTCATTTTGTAACAGAATGTCCCTCATCTTGACAAATAATGGATCTATGTATATTTTGTGGAGAAAAGCACCTAACAGCAAATTGTTGGAATTAGCAAAGACAACAACAATAATTTAGTAATCAAATCATGATGCCACCAATCCAATGGGACGTTAATCAAGTGTAAATGGGAAATACGTTTGGATGGAATAGAAATCAATTTAATCGACAAAATCAAGCATTCAATAACTTTCAAAGTTCCAATTTTAATCAAGAGTCTGCATCGAACTCCGTAAACTATGATAAGGAGTAGCAGAGGTATCAGCAATATGTTCCATCGACGTCATCAAACTAAGTTTCTTCAGTACCAACGAGACAACCAAGATCATTTTCTAACCTACATGGAACAAATCTAGTAGATATATACCGATAGAGGCACCCAATATGCCTCATGGGGGTAGAAGAAGACCACTTCATTGTTTCCGCTATAGACAAATTAGTGATTATGCCAATAAATGTCTCAATCCCAGAGCCAGTGACAATTATGTATCAATTTATAGGAATTGCAAGCAGTCGGTGCATACGTATCAGTAATGTAATGCTTCGTTCAATACCAATAATCGGGATCAGCAGATCCAAAGTCAAAGAAAATTTGAGGAGATTAAATCGAGGTCCTCAAGATTCACCAGTGAATTAGGTGGAATGTGTCCAAGTTGTTCTTACCTGGAGTTAGCTACAAGAAAAAGGACCAATTCAACATTTGGGTAATCCCGATGTGAAAGACCAATTTGACCCAATTAGGGGACCATCCAATCTAGGTCCTGTTATGGACTTTGTACCCAATATGAGACCTGACTTGGTGGCACAATCCAATGAGATATGAATTACGGAGGCTTCGATTCCGTTCCAAGCAGTTCCGATCTCTACGCAGTTCCGAGAGATATCCTATTCATTGAAAGATCCTCTTAGGGGTGAGAATTCCAAGGAAGCCCTGGCTACTATTCCAATTCCGAGTCTAGGGTGGAAGAATATCTTACCTCACGAAGTTAAACTCAAACCAATGAAAAGAAAGAAGGTATTGGGAATTTTCCAAAATATGGAATCCTATAATATTTTGAAGGATCTAGATGCTATTCGACCTTCTATTTCTATGAAGCAACTTCTAGCGGTCGTACCAGAGTACCGTTTTACATTAAATTCATCGTTAACATGGCATAGGCACCGTAATAAAGAAGTTTGTAAAGTTAGTTTGAACCTTGACCCAAGTGCACCAACCATCGATGTTTCGATTGACGATATTATGATCTCGAGTATTGAGGTGGATGGTGGTTCTAGCATCAATTTAATGAATGCCAATACAATGGATGCTTTAGATTTGGAACACTTAGTATCCACGACATTGGTATTACGGATGGCAGATCATAGCTGGGTTAAATCAATGGATATCTTACGGAGTGTTCAAACTATGATTGTCGGTATTGCATATGAAATCGACTATATCATCTTTTGGTTACAACGTTCGACTTTATTGTATCCAATTTTATTGGGATGACTCTAACTTTATCAAACAAAGGCCAAGAATAATTGGGGTCGGGGTACTTTGACAATTAGCAAGGACGGAGACAAAATAGTATTACAAATGTATCCAGTACACTATCACGGGGAGTCTTAATTGCCAGCATTTGAATTAACATCGGATGATGAGCTTAGCTCTCATAACGATGCAGTAGCATCAATTACAAAGGCGCTCGTGGAGGCAGTACTACACCCTGGAGTGGTGTACCAATGTGGAGGTCCATGGGAGTACTTGATATACCCAACGGACTCAAAAAACTCAGATTATGTTAGTACTGATTGAATGACCAAGTATGATGTGTACCATGTTAGTGCCTTGGACATAGGATTCAGTACTTTGTACATGTCAAACTTACCGACTGATTTTAAACCAGTGTGGGAGTTGAAACAGAACATCACCGTTGCACCTTTATATCAAACTATCAACTTGGCGACCACAGCAAAACCTTGGAGAATTAAGGTCTACAAAGGTATTAAAGAACAAGAGTTGACCTGTTAGACCAAATTTTTCTTGCATCATAAATCCACTTTTGCTTGGACTTATGATGATTTAAAAGGTATTCCCACTGAAATTTGTGAGCATCGTATCATTTTAGAGGAGAATGCTAAACTGGTCTGGCAGAGGCAACATCGCCTTAATCCTAAATATTTCGTCATGGTGAAGGAAGAATTGGACAAGCTTCTTGTGGTTGGTTTTGTTTATCCAATACCAAATAGTAAGTAGATTTTTTCAATCGTGATGGTGCCAAAAAAGAATGAAAAAATCCAAATTTGTCAGGATTTTTGAAAACTTAATGCGGCCACCAAGAAAGATTACTTCCCATTGCCCTTCAAGGATAGTATATTGGACGTTGTAGCAGATCATGAATGTTATTCATTCCTAGA
Organism: Physcomitrium patens; assembly: GCF_059467195.1. Taxonomy (NCBI): domain Eukaryota; kingdom Viridiplantae; phylum Streptophyta; class Bryopsida; order Funariales; family Funariaceae; genus Physcomitrium; species Physcomitrium patens. The sequence continues at coordinate 11,123,755 of NC_143423.1, read as the reverse complement.
TGGATTTTCTGGGTATAATCAGGTTCAAATTGCAATGAAAGACCAGCTCAAGACGACCTTCACTACAGATTGAGACATATTCGCTTATCGCATGATATCTTTTGGATTAAGTAATGCTCCAGTCACGTTTTAGAGAGTGATGATTCAGGCCTTCCAAGACTATCTCCAGCTATTTATAGAGATCTTTTTAGATGACTTCTGTACATTCAGTATAAAACAAGATCATCTTACATAATTATACTACTACTGAACGAGAAGCATTGGGTATGATATACTCAGTTCAGAAATTTTGATACTATTTACTTGGGTATCCATTTGTCTTTTATGTAGATCATGATGCCCTCAAATACATGATTAATAAGCCTCAATTGAGTGGACGCATTGCTCGATGGGTGTTATTACTTCAAGAATTTAATTTTACTATCACTGTACGACCAGGAAAGAAACATGCCAATGTGGATTACTTGTCCCGATTGTCCAATATCTTGGATAATGAGCCTATTAGTGATGTACTTCTTGATGCACAATTATTTGCTGTCGAAGTGATTACAACCGACTATAGTGAATTGATTCAATATCTGACATTTCAGACATTCTCACTTACATATAGTAAGAAGCTCAAGAAACAACTGATTTTAAAAAATACATCGTATACGATGATGGGAGACGCCTTGTATAAGTAAGGCCGGGATGGAATTCTACGCCGTTGCATCTTTCCTAGTGAAGTACAATCGATACTAGAGGGATGTCATTTGGATAGTTGTGGTAGATATTTTGCGGGAGACAGTACTGCTCGCAAGGCTTTAATGGCCAGATATTGGTGGCCCATAATGTTTTTTGATGCGTACCAATTTGTTCATCGTTGTGATCCCTATCAACAAATTGGTCGACCCACTGGTACTTCAGCGATGCTGTTAGTACCAATCTTGGCATAGGCACCATTTGAAAAATGGAGAATTGATTTTGTTGGACCCATTGTACCAACATTGAGACATGGACAAAAGCGGTATATTTTAGTTGCCACGGACTATGTAACCAAATGGATGGAGGCTATTGCTACCCGCAATGATAATGTCAATACGATGGCCACTTTTCTATATGAGAATATTATTACTCTATTTGGATGTCCGAAAGAATTGGTTAGCGATCAAGGCACCCATTTCATAAATGCTACCATAGCAGCCTTGACAAACACATATGAAATCAAGCATAAGAAAACAACACCATATCATCCTCGGACCAATGGACAGACAAAAAAGACCAATGATATTCTATGTAAGATTTTAACCAAAATAATTTTGAGTGCGGGAATGGATTGGAATACTAAATTATTTGTGGCATTATGGGCATATCGTACTGCATATAAAGTGACTACCAATTCCAAACCATTTCAATTGGTGTACGGGCAAGAAACAATATTACCAATTGAATTGAAAGTTCAGAGTTTGCACATTACGTTAGATGAACGTCTTGGAGATAAGGAATCACTCCAATATCAGTTGGTAGAGTTGGAAAAATTGGATGAAATATGGGCTACAGCTCTCTTCAACATGGAAGCAACTCAAAAATAGTGGAAGAGTTACTATGATAGTAAACTGCGTCCAAAAATTTTTATGCCCAATGATTTGGTATTGTTGTATGATAGCAGGTTTAATCATTTTTCAGGTAAATTTCAAGTTCGCTAGCATGGGCCATATCATGTGATTGAAGGGTTTTTTAATGGATCTATTTAATTCGAGGATTTCATGGATCATCGATTCAGTACTTACATTAATGGGAACCGATTACGGTTATATCATACATAAAATCCAGGACGGTTTTCAATTTCTGGAGGAAGTCACATCGAATGTACTTAGGAGAGACCTAATTAAGTGCGTTAGGGTGTAGAGGCAGCTGAAAGGATAGTTAGTAATTACTAATGTGTCAAATGGAACAGAGGTGAGAAACGGACAGTAGGGGTAACATGTTGTCATTATCACCACTAGGTAAAAGAATAGGAGTGGGGCACCCATTTACGATCATTCTCAGGTGTCGCATTCTATTATTGTTTCTTTTCGGTGTTACAATTTCAGGTGTTTCGGAGTATTGGAGCATAGTATTGATGATTAGAGCTTGAAAGAATGAGCATCATGGCGATTAAGAGTATAAAGAGAGCTATGGACAGAAAAGAAAGTGGCCAAAATTTGAAAGCTAAACGTAATTTAGTGCCACCATCCATAATAATCGTTATTAATATGGAGCCTATGAAGCTGGAGATTTACTGGATGCCAAAGAGAACACGAGATTTTTGAAATACACAAATGTTTCAATTTTTGCAAAGGTCAGATAGTTTGCCTTCAATTAATGTGGCATTAGTGGAAGAATACATTACAAACTATGATCCACAAGATGGATTGAGCATAGTACAAGGGCGCGTTATTGATATTAATGAAAAGATCCTCAAAAAAGTACTATTTCTTCCCGTTGGAGAGATTGCTGTGGGCACTGAGGAGTCCAATGACTTTCGACCAGGAAGTTATTTCAAAAGTGGTATGTCATCATTTGAGAAGAATTAAGGTTGGCGGACAGTTGAGGTAATTACACCAGAGCTCATGGAATGGTTGCGCTTTGTGCTGAGGCATTGTCAAGGATAAGAACTCGATGAAAAAATAATTCAGATAAGTGAGCCTTCACTCAAAGAAAGGTAAAAAAATATAAATAAATAATTATGTATATTGAAAGAGAAACTGGAATAGCAATTGCCAAAAGACAAGAAAATTAGAGACCCTTGAAACTAGACTGGAAGCAAGAAAAGAGTTGACAAGAGTGAAGAAGGCTTCACTCTTGTCTCTATATATACTATCTAACTAGGGGCTACATGGTGACATTCTATAGGACCTCCAATATGTATTGACTTTGTAGGACACATGCCTTGACTTACAAGACAAGTTTTTCTTCATGTGGGCCACATAGTTAGCTTGATCTTCAAGCTAACAACATGTGTGGTACATGGCCAACTTATTGACCATGTTTCTAATCCAAAAAGCCAATTAAAGACACTTATGAAGTCAAAGTAACATCTATGAAGCTTCTAAGAAGCTTCTATATTAAATACTATAGAATTAACTTATTTTTACCTACTTTTACTCACTTCTACCTATTTGTATATGTAATTACTAGCTTACATGAGTATGTCCATGACATTACCCCCCCTTCTAGGGATGAGTTCCATGAGGAGCAGTCATCATATGTTGAGGAAATCTATGATGCGACGAATTGTATTCGCCACATACTCTGATCTTTGTTTTCTTCGAAGATGATTGATAGGGCCTTTCAACCATCGATAGTGTCTCATACCAGGGCAAAAAGACTACCCACTTATTTGATCATTGTTGAGGCCTTCATAACTTCCTTCTAATAGAACATTTGGAACACTATCAAGAATTGTTCCTACCTCTAACAAAATCACCAAACATTGGAAGTCCGTTCCCAAATCGTGATACCAAATGCATTGTATCTCACCATCTATTCAAGGAAAAACATGTCGTTCTTGAAGATCTTCATCTCAATTGCGTCATCTTGAAGGTTTTGACAATCGTAAAGTCTCGTCCGTTAGGTCAGCAAATGAAGGCTCTTGAGTCGAATCCACTGGTTATTGGTTCTCCATCTCTTGAATGTCACAACTATAAAGAAGCTATGAACAAGGATTGAAAGTAGAATGTTATCTTGCCTAGATATTGTTTCTTTTATAAAGAAGGTTTTCGTCTTGATTTTGATGGATGTTATTGATGAAAAGCCTTCACCGCCTTTGTTGTATTTGCAAGATTCTTTATTGGCTCCCATGTGCATTCACTAATACCATATCCGTGCCAATGGACAAGATATTCTAATTTATTTTGGCACCCCCTTGAATCTAAGACTTCTTCTACTTCAAACTCTTCATTATTGTCCACTTCTATAGGACGAGGTGGAGCTTGTCATCTTCTTGGTATGTCCACTGTCTTGTATGGTTCAAGAAGAGACACGTGGAATATTGGATAGATTTTCATTGACTCCAATAGATGTAAACGATATGCAACTAGATTGATTTGTATAGAAATAGAAAATGGTTCATGCCTTCGATAGTCCAACTTGTCACAAGGACGAGTGATCTTGATATTATGACGAAGTAGCCATACCTTATCACCCAAGAGGAATGGTGGTTGTTCCTTTCGATAGACATCCGCATTGATCTTTTGTTGTTCTTGACCCTCTTTTAATTGAGCCTTCATCGTTGCATGTAGCTCTAATAAATGAATCGCCAAATCTTTCGTAGCAGGATTATCAACTTTTGAAAAATCAAAAGTATCAAGTCATGGATGATAACCATAATTAGCAAAGAAAGGTGTTTGTTTTGTAGAAGAATGTACCATGTTATTGTAAGCAAACTCTGCAAGTGGCAAAAGAGTTGTCCAATCATCTTGTTGGTAGTTAATGGTACATCTTAAATATTGCTCGAAAACTTGATTAAAACGCTCTATTTGTCCATAAGTTTGAGAATGGAATGCCGAAGATAGTTTTATATCCACTTTTAGAATCTTGAAAAGAGTCCATCAAAATTTTGATACAAATTGAGTTCTCCTATCTGATATAATATCCTTGGGTAATCCATGATAGCGATAGATATTGTCAAGAAAGAGCTTAGTTGTTTCTTCACCTGTGATAGATTTTATACATCGTACAAAATATACCGTCTTGATAAAATAATCTACTATCACGAATATAGAATCATAAGAACCTGAGATTAGAAGATCCGTGATGAAGTCCATAGAAATAGAAGGCCATGGTTGTTTTGGAATGGGTAATGGCTGAAGAAGTCCAAAAGGTCGATGACGAGGAGTTTTTGATCTTGAACAAATATCATATGATTGTACAAAATCTTTGACTGCCTTCTACATTTGAGGCCACCAAAAATTCCTAGATATCAGCTCTAAAGTCTTATTATATCCAAAATATCCTACTGTTGGAAAGTCGTGACGAGCTTGAAGAACACGTAAACGTGCTTCTCCTTCTGGAACATATAGGCGTCCTTCAAAATAGAGTAGGTTGTTTTTCAATTCAAATTTAGAGGGATCATGAGATTTAGAAGAATTATTCTTGATATCATGAACAAGAGGGTCTAAAGACATATTTAACTAGACTTGCTTAAGAAAAATTAAATCAACAGTCAATGTTGATTTTATTGCTCGAAGATGAAATTACTCCAAGTTCAAGACAACCATTCTTTGTTGCTCAAAAGTTACATCTCCTTCTTTTGGTGTAAGATAAGAACGTCTAGACAAGGCATCTGACAAACCTTATTTTTTTCCTGGTTGATAAGTAATGATGAACTCAAATCTTGATAAAGATATGCTCCAACAAGCTTGACGACGATTTAATACGCGTACTGACATAAAATATTTGAGGTTCTTATGATCCGTATACACGGTAAGTGGACTGGAAATGCCTTCTAGATAATGATGCCATTCTTGAAAAGAATCCACAATTGCAAAAAGTTCTTTATTATGGATTTCATAATTGATTTTTGCTGCTGAGAATTTTCTTGAATGAAAGGCTACTGGATGAAGTTTTTCATCTATTTCTATTTGTGATAAAACCGCACCCAAAGCAAAGTCTGATGCATCTGTTTCCATAAAGAATGGTTTGGAAAAATCAACATGATATAAGATTGGTGTAGAAACAAACGCTGTCTTCAAAGATTCAAAAGAAACTTCCGCTTCTTGATTCCATTGGAGTTTGTCTTTACAAGTCAAACGTGTAAGTGGAGCTGCAACTCAAGAGAAGTCTTTGATGAAGATCTGATAGTAGTTGGTAAATTCTAAAAAACATTGGTCATCTCTTATCGTTTTTGGGATCTTCCAATCTATAATAGTTTGAATTTTCTTAGGATCCATCATAAGTCCATCATTTGAAATGATGTAACCTAAAAAATCGACTTGATATCATGGACACAAAAATACAGACTCGAGATCTAACAAGAAGTTCAACAAGAACTAGTAAGAACTAGATTAATCAGATGAGAACAACACCAGAGAGGTGAACTAGAGCTCCAAGAGATGTGTTGTCGAGACTAAAGAACTCTTCAGCTTCGATTCTAATATATATTCTTATTTAGGAAGCTTTTCAAGCAACTTCTACTAAATAGGAAGCTTCTAGAAGGTTCCAGAGACTTGCTTCTAGAAGTTTCTAGAAACTTGTCTCTAGAAGGTTCTAGAAACTTGTCTCTAGAAGGTTTTCAGGATTATGTCCCTAACATCACCCCCTCCTTTAGGTTCGAGGTCTCTGAGAAGCAATGTTGTTGTTAATCAGTACCAACGCAAGAAAATGAAGATCTATCGCATAACGTCTGCTATGAACTCTAATTGTTGTTCACGAGGTAAGTGGTTCATCGGCCCTTGAAGCCAACAGTAGTGGCCCACTCCTTCAACTTTTGACCAAGCATGAACTTCCGTAGTCGTATTGTAACACGAGTATACTGTGAAAATATAAAGAAAGGGGACTTTTATTAATGTTCAGTTACCTCGAATATTGGGAGCAACGACCAATTTCAGTGCAAATACTGAGAGGCTAGGTTCAGTCAGCCCGTTACAGTCAGACGGGGCATACTGAAATGCTTCGTTCGATTCCAATAATGGGAGTCAACAAAAAATAGAAAGGACCAATTCAACAATGGGTGAGCCTGGTTCGAAGAGCCAATTGGATCTAATTTCAAGACATCCAATCCGGGTCCTCTTACCCAATATGAGACCTGAATTGGTAAGGCAACCCAATGCAGTCTAATTACGGGAAAATCTAGGTCTTACTACGAGCCTCATCCAATCTGACGTGAAGGACCAATTTGATCCAATTACGGGAACATTCGGGTCTTATTATTGGACTCTTACCCAATATGAGACCTGAATTGGTCGAGCGACTCAATGTGGTCCGGATTACAGGGTTCCGATTCCGTTTCAGGCTGTTTCATCTTTTGAGCCATTCCGGGAACGTCCTTTCAGTAAAAGGATCTCTTAAAGGTAAAAACGGAGGAAAAAGCTCTGACGGCGAGAGCCAATTTTGGATCCAAGCTCTGACAACAAGAGCCAATTTTGGATCTAAGACGAAAGATTGAAAAAATTCAGAATTAAGATTAAGAAATGAGAGGGGAGAGAGGAGAGTTTTTTTTGAAAAGGATCGGAGGGCTAGCTTCATTCTTCGGGCGGGAAAAAAAGACAGAGAATTGGGTTTTTTTTCTTCATAGGGTTTTGGGAAGACTGAGGCAATCGTTGCTGAAGTCAGTGTTGTAATAGTGAATCGAGATTTTTAATGAAGTGAGTTTGATTACTCTTGACTGTTTTGTGAAATCGAGTTACGTCTGTGATGAAGAATTAAAAGGGTGTCTATAGGATTGAGTATGCGGAGTGAATGAAATTTATTGGGTTAATCTAACAAGACAATCAGTGGATACAAGATCGTGAATATAAAGCGGTATCGAAGATTAGTAGTTTGGATTGTTCGGGGTTCCCTGTAACGTCTAGAGACCTATCGGCTGCAACAAAAAGGACTTCGGCGAGCAGTCAAAAGGCATCCGTATAGATTTACGGTATATTCTTGTAGTTGTTTATATTCCAATAGTCAAAAACCGATAGACTGTTTGAATATTAGCGAATCTCCATACTACCTTCTACAGCCAGACGTCCGGTGCATTTTCGAGCAGGAAAGCACGTAATACGATAAAAGTGGTGAACCCGACGTGAACGCTTGAGGTCAAAAGTATTAGATTTCGTTTGATTTTATTTTTATTTTTATTTTATGGAAAACAAAAAAAAAAATTTTGAAGGATTTATGGGAGGAGTTTCTGGTGGAGATTCTTCTAAAGGACAAGGTATGCACATGGATCTGTCTATTGCTAGTATGTTTCAAGCCTTCTCATTATCAATGCAGCAACAACAAAGCAATGATCGAAAGGAAGCTTTGGCAACCAAAGCATTAGAAGCAGTGATCAATAAAATTGATCCATTTGATGGGAGGCATATTTCAAGGTATTTAAGATGTTATGTTCATGAAATGGAATTAAATCGGGTTTCTGAGAAGAAAATGGTTGACCTATTTGGACTTGCCATGATACCAGAGATAAGAAACCATATTACATCGATTACAGATTATTATGGAAATTCATGGGAGGTTTTTTTACATGCATTGAAAGATAAATATTTCTTGGAAGATGTTGATCGCGTTACTAAGAAGCTGTTTCTGGAATGGATTGAATAGGCCAATAAGAATTTATAAGCAACAGAGCTACTAAGGGAATTTGAGAGACAGTACTCTCAATTGTCGAAGGTAGAAAAATTGATATTGGAGCCGAACAAAGTTGATCTATTTCTTCAAGCTGCTGATGGAGAATTGCAAGGAAAATTAGAACTCCTTCTTGAAGACAAAGAAGAAGATGAAGGATTGACAACAAAGTAGAAGAACATTGAAGATGCGGTGGAATTGCTTACAAAAAGAGAAAGGAGGAAGGATAAGAGCAATATTCCGAAAACAGTACAAGCACCCAAAGCTCCAGTACGTACAACACCACCAACAATGCCTACAGTTCAACCTTCGACATTCTTATCAAAGAAAGCAGATATGGGGATGGAAGAAATTATACGAGGAATGCGAGATCTTCAAATCAAATTGGCAAAACTTGAAGAGAATACTTCTACAAACAATTTGAAGAATGTTTCAAAATAAAAATATGTACAAAGATGCATTTCGTGTGATGACGCTTTACACACTAGAAAAGATTGCAATGAATTTAATAATATGATACGGCAAGGAATTATTTGCTGGAAAGATGGGAAGATAGCATTAAAAGATAGGGAGGATCTTCTTCAAACCAATTTTGGTAAGGGAGGAATGAGAGCATTGATTCAAGATTACCTAAAAGAGCATGAAACAGCAGCACTAGAAAGTACAAGTTATGGTGCTAGAGTAGATGATGACCTTGGTAGAAGTACAGAAACTAGTGAGTTTTGGGCTTTTGCCATTTCTACAATGCAAGAAGGGAAATTACCTCAAAAAGCGTTATTGAGGACTGCAGCTACAATACGAGGTGCAGCAGGTTGAGAGGATCTTGTTGAGTTTCTTTCAGTTCATGCATATATTACTAAGAACCAACATGAAGCTTTGATGGAAGAAAAGAGATGAGGAAGTTTTGATGATATGAGAGAAGGAAATTCTTCTAAGAAGCAAATTCGAGGAGACAAGGCTTGAGAGGCAGCTTCACAAGAATTGCCTATAAAAGATACCTCAGCATCATTGGAAGAAAAAACAAGGGAGACAAAAGATAAGGGCAAATCAATTCCTTATAAGCTACTTTCTGACATTGAAGCGGCAACAAATTTGAAAGGGGTGTTGGAAGAACGTATATTAAATGCTAAGGTAGAATTCACATTGAAAGAAGTTTGGGAAATTGTAAAGAAGGAGTTTCATGATGTTATCATTGACAGCATTAGGCGAAAGAGGCAATTAATGGGCGAAATTAGAATGAGTCATGCTATTGATGCAAGAATATATAAAGATGAAGAAGAGGTTGATATTGGTTACAAGCAACCAACAAATGGAAAGAATGGGTATAATCAACGAGTACGTTTCAAAGATTATAGTGATAAGGAAATGGAAGCTTTGAGCCATTATACTCGAAAGCATTGGACAAGGGCAACTACTGAGGTATTAGTGAAAGTAGGAGATATAGAAGAACCAATTGTTGCTTTAGTCGACCATGGTTCTGAAATAAATCTCATGTCTAAAGATCTTTATAAGAAGCAAAAATGGCCAATTGATATGGAATAAGAACGAGCAATTTGAGGAGCTAATATCACATGGGGCGAATTATATGGAGCTTGTCTAGATGTCAAAATTCGGATTGGAGATGTTGCGACGGAGCAACATTTCTTCATTCAAGATACAATGTCTTATCCGTTGATTTTAGAACAACCTTATATTACGGCAACACGGATGGAAAAAAAAGTACTTGACGATGGTTCTACTTATGCAAGGGTACATAGCAAAGATGGGAGGAAAGCTGTACAATTTCTAATAGTACCTCCTAACCATGAACGGAATCGAGATAGGTTGAGGGAGAAACCATTGCCAAAGATTGTTGAAGGATTTTAGGATTTTGAGAAGGTACCTCTGTAAAGCGAGATTATAGAGGTACAAAAGAGGAGGTACTCTCGCGAGATGAAGGTAACTTTAATGCGAGTTTTATTGATATATTGGAGAATGGAAATATTATGTATAAGAAAGTTGATGATTTTAAAAGAAAAGAAAGAAAAAGATTATATGATATTGAAGGACAATTACGTAAGATAGGTACATTGCAAGATGATGAGAGGATTTTGGGTGTTTATGAAGAAAATGGACTGGAAGATTCATTGGAATTGATTACATCTATTGGGTTAGGGGATAATAATAAGATTGTTGAGATTCATTCGAGAGAGGTTTATACCATGCTTGAATCTTTTCAAGCACCAGCAGTCACAGTAGAGACGAGATATAAAACGGCAGATAAGAAGGTAAAGCCTGTTGCCGGACCATTACCAAAAGATTTTAAAGAACAAATGGGAGAAGCGTCAAAAGAAGCAAGTTTAAGAAATCCAATGAGTATTGGACATCAGTTTACTAAAGAGACTTTTGAAGAATTGAAGATTGGTTGTGATGGTTCTTTATTGCCGGAGGAAATTACTTGCTTCAAAAAGATGTTGGTTAAACAAGGTACATCATTTGCTTTTGAATCTCATGAAATTGGGTGTGTGGATCCGAATATTATAACACCTATGGTTATCTTCACTGTACCGCATGTACCTTGGAATCTAAGACCGATTCCAGTACCGAGGGCACATTTACCTAAATTGGTGGAACTATTAAAAGAAAAGATAAAGATGAAAATATTGGAACCCTCGTTTGCGCCGTATTCTTGTCGATGGTTTACGGTGTCGTGTTGTAACACGAGTATACAGTGAAAATAAAAAGAAAGGGGAATTTTATTAATATTCAGTTACCTCGAATATTGGGAGCAACGACCAACTCCTGTACAAATACTAAGTGGCCAGGTTCAGTCACCCCGTTATAGTCGTTCGGGGCATACTAAAATGCTCCATTCAATTCCAATAATGGGAGTCAGCAGAAAGAGAAGGACCAATTCACACGATGGTTTCGAAGAGCCAATTGGATCCAATTTTGAGAATCCAATCCGGGTCCTCTTACCCAATATGAGACCTGAATTGGCCGATCAACCCAATGCAATCTAATTATGGGAACATCTAGGTTATTATGGGCATCTTCCCCAATATGGGACCTGAATTGGTCGGGCGACTCAATGTGGTCTCAATTACGGGGTTTCGATTCTGTTTCGGGCTGTCCTGTTTTCTGTGTCGTTTCAGAGAACGTTGTTTTCGGTAAATGGATCTCTTAAAGGTAAAAACGGAGGAGAAAGCTCTGACGGCGAGAGCCAATTTCAGATCCAAGCTTGATGGTGGGACCCAATTCCGGATCTAAGATGGAAGATTGAAGAAATTCAGAGGATAAGGTTAGGGGGGATATAGTTTTGAAGAGGGGGTTTTTTTTTTTTTTTCTCTGGGAATCAGGGGGAGCTAGTTTCAAGCTTTTGGAAGGTTACTAGTTCGGTTTTCATTGGAGGTTTTTGAATATCAAGGGGATTAGAGAAGAGGAGCTTCTTACTTTAGATCGGGGAAGGAAAGACATAGAATTTGGATTTTTCTTCTTCGTAGAGTTTTGAGAAGACTCAGGCAATCGCTGCTGAAGTCAGTATTGTAATGGTGAATCGGGATTTTTAATGAAGTGGGTTTAAATACTCTTGACTGTTTTGTGAAATCGAGTTACGTCTGTGATTGAAGGATTAAAAGGGTGTCTATAGGATTGAGTATGCGGAGTGAATGAAATTTATTGGGTTAATCTAACAAGATAGTCAGTGGATACAAGATCGTAAGTACAAAGCGGTATTGAAGATTAACAATTTGGGTTGTTCGGGGTTCTCTGTAACGTCTAGAGACCTACCGACTGGGGCAAAAAGGACTTCGACAAGCAGTCGAAGAGCATCCGTATAGATTTACGATACATTGTTGCAGTCGTTTATATTCCAGCAGTCAAAACTGATAGACTGCTTGACTATCGGCAAATCTCCATACTACCTTCTACAGCCAAACGCCCGGCGTGTTCTCGAGCAGGAAAGCATGTAATATGACAAAAAGTGGTGAATCCGATGTGAAAGCTTGAGGTGGAAGGTATTGGATTTCGATTGATTTTATCTTTATTTTTATGGAAAACGAAAATAAAAATTTTGAAGGATTTTTGGGAGGAGTTTCTGGTGGGGAGTCTTTTAAAGGACAAGGTATGCACATGGATCCGTCTATTGCTAGTTTGTTTCAAGCCTTTTCATTGTCAATGCAGCAACAGCAAAGCAATGATCGAAAGGAAGCTTTGGCAACCAAAGCATTGCAAGCACTGGTCAATAAAATTGATCAATTTAATGGGAGGAATATTTCAAGGTATTTAAGATGTTATGTTCATGAAATGGAATTAAATCGGGTTTCTGAGAAGAAAATGGTTGCACTATTTGGACTTGCCACGATACCGAAGATAAGGGACCACATTACATCGATTACGGATCGTTATGGAAATTCATGGGAGGTTTTTTCACATGCATTGAAAGACGAATATTTCTTGGAAGATGTTGATCACGTTACTAAGAAGCTGTTTCTGGGATGGATTGAACGGCCCAATAAGAATTTACAAGCAACAGAGCTACTAAGGGAATTTGAGAGGCAGTACTCTCAATTATCGAAGGTAGAAAAATTGACATTGGAGCCGAACAAAGTTGATCTATTTCTTTAAACTGCTGATGGAGAATTGCAAGAGAAATTAGAACCCCTTCTTGAAGACAAAGAAGAAGAAGGATTGACAACGAAGTGGAAGAATATTGAAGATGCGGTGGGGTTGCTTACAAAAAAAGAAAGGAGGAAGGATAGGAGCAATATTTCGAAAACAGTACAAGCACCCAAAGCTCCAGTACGTACAACTCCACCAACAATACCTACAGTTCAACCTTCGACATCCTTATTAAAGAAAGCAGATATGGAAATAGAAGAAATTATATGACGAATGTGAGATCTTCAAATCAAATTGGGAAGACTTGAAGAGAATACTTCTATAAATAATTCGAAGAATGTTTCAAAACAAGGATATGTACAAAGATGCATTTGGTGTGGTGATGCTTCACACACTAGAAAAGATTGCAATGAATTTAATAATATGATACAGCAGGGAATTATTTGCTGGAAAGATGGGAAGATAGCATTGAAAAATAGGGAGGATCTTCTTCAAACCAATTTTGGCAAGGGAAGAATGAGAGCATTGGTTTAAGATTACTTAAAAGTGCATGAAACAGTAGCACGAGAAAGTGCAAGTTATGGTGCTAGAGTAGATGATGAAATTGGTGGAAGTACGGAAACTAGTGAGTTTTGGGCTTCTGCCGTTTCTACAATGCAAGAAGGGAAATTACCTCGAGAAGCGTTATTGAGAACTGCAGCTACATTACGAGGAAGAACAGGTTGGGAGGATCCTGTTGAGTCTCTTTCAGTTCATGCATATATTGCTAAGAGCCAACATGAAGCTTTGATGGAAGAAAAAAGACGAGAAAATTTTGATGATACTAGAGAAGGAAATTCTTTTAAGAGGCAAACTCGAGGAGATAAGGCTCGAGAGGCAGCTTCACAAGAATTGCCTGTAAAGGATACCTCAGCATCATTGGAAGAAAAAACAACGGAGACAAAAGATAAGGGCAAATCAATTGCTTATAAGCTACTTTCTGACATTGAAGTGGCAACAAATTTGAAAGGGGTGTTGGAAGAACGTATATTAAACGCTAAGGTAGAATTCACATTGAAAGAAGTTTTGGGAATTGCAAAGAAGGAGTTTCATGATGTTATCATAGACAGCATTAAGCGAAAGAGGTAATTAATGGGCGAAACTGGAATGAGTCATGCTATTGATGCAAGAATATATAAAGATGAAGAAGAGGTTGATATTGGTTACAAGCAACCAACAAATGAAAAGAATGGATATAATCAGTGAGTATGTTTCGAAGATTCTAGTGACAAGGAAATCGAAACTTTGAGCCATTATATTCGAAAGTATTGGGCAAAGGAAACTACTGAGGTATTGGTGAAGCTAGGAGATATAGAAGAACCAATTGTTGCTTTAGTCGACCATGGTTCTGAAATAAATCTCATGTCTAAAGATCTTTTTAAGAAGCAAAAATGGCCAATTGATATGGAATAAGAACGAGCAATTTGAGGAGCTAATAACACACGGGGCGAATTATATGGAGCTTGTCCAGATGTCAAAATTCGGATTGGGGATGTTGCGACGGAACAACATTTCTTCATTCAAGATACAATGTCTTATCCGTTGATTTTAGGATAACCTTATGTCACGGCAACACGGATGGAAACAAAAGTACTTGACGATGGTTCTGCTTATGCAAGGGTACATAGCAAAGATGGGAGGAAAGCTGTACAATTTCTAACAGTACCTCCTAACCATGAACGGAATCAAGATAGGTTGAGGGAGAAACCATTGCCAAAGATTGTTGAAGGATTTAAGGATTTTAGAGAGGTACAACTGTAAAGCGAGATTATGGAGGTACAAAAGAAGAGGTACTCTCGCGAGATGAAGGTGCCTTTGATGCGAGTTTTATTGATATATTGAAGAATGGAAATATTATGTATAAGAAAGTTGATGATTTTAAAAGAAAAGAATGAAAAAGACTATATGATATTGAAGGACAATTATGCAAGTTAGGTACATTGCAAGATGACGAGAGGATTTTGGGTGTTTATGAAGAAAAAGGACTGGAAGATTCATTGGAATTGATTACATCTATTGGGTTAGGAGATAATGATAAGATTGTTGAGATTCATTCAAGAGAGGTTTATACCATGCTTGAATCTTTTCAAGCACCAGAAGTCACAGTAGAGACGAGATATAAAACGGCAGATAAGAAGGTAAGGCCTGTTGCCAGACCATTACCAGAGGATTCTAAAGAACAAATGGGAGAAGCATCAAGAGAAGCAAGTTTAAAAGATCCAATGAGTATTGGACATCAGTTTACTAAAGAGACTTTTAAAGAATTGAAGATTGGTTCTGATGGTTCTTTATTGCCGGAGTAAATTACTTGCTTCAAAAAATTGTTGGCTAAACAAGGTACATCGTTTGCCTTCGAATCTCATGAAATTGGGTGTGTGGATCCAAATATTATAACACCTATGGTTATCTTCACTGTACCACATGTACCTTGGAATCTAAGACCGATTCCAGTACCGATGGCACATTTACCTAAATTGGTGGAACTATTAAAAGAAAAGATAAAGATGAAAATATTAGAACCTTCATTTGCGCCGTATTCTAGTCGATGGTTTATGGTACCTAAGAAGAATGGGTCTCTACGGTTTATTCAAGATATACAACCAGTGAATGCAGTAACTTTCAGGAATACAGAAATTGGACCTATTTTGGATGAATTTGTTGAGGCGTTTGCTGGAAGGGCGATCTATATAATGGGTGACTTGTATTCAGGTTATGATCAATTTCAACTCATCGAAGGAAGTAGAGATATGACAACAATGAGGATACCACTTGGATTGGTTAGAATGTGCACTCTTCCTCAAGGCGCGACCAACTCAGTTGCGCATATGATGAATGGGATGAATAAGGTATTGAGAGATTTTATTCCGGAAAAGACTATGCCTTTTCTAGATGATGTTCCTATAAAAGGGTGGAGAGAAGGAGACAAAGATGAAACTTTAGATACGAGGGGGTGTCGCAAATATGTTGTTGATCATATACAAGATTGTGAAAAGATTTTAACTCGGCTTGGAGAAGTTCATCTTACAATATCGGGTATGAAGTCCATATTTGGAGTACGAGAGGTTGTGATTGTTGGACATTTATGTGGATCTTACGGAAGAAAACCAGATCCGACTAAAGTTGATGCAATTGGAAGGATGAAAGACGATTGTGATTCTTTAATAGAGGTTTGCAGGTTTTTGGGTGCATGTGTATTTTATCGAATCTGGATCCCTCATTATGCTCATATAGCGGATCCATTATATGAACTGTTACGCAAGGATTACAGATTTAAATGGGAAGAAAGGCATATTCAGGCAATGCAAAGATTGAAGAAATTATTGATGTCACCTCCAATATTGAGGAAGGTTGATTATAAGTGCAATAGAGCAGTGATTCTTACTGTGGACGCTAGTCTAATTGCTATTGGATGGGCTGTGGATCAAGATGATTCAAATGGGAGTAGATTTGCAATTCGATTTGGGGCTAAAGTTTTAAGTATTCGTCAGCGTGCATATTCGCAAGTCAAAAGAGAACTTTTGGGAGTCGTTTCGGCTATGAAAGCTGAAAAGGACTATTTGACTGGGGTAGTAGTAGTAATTGAAACAGATTGCTTGCCATTGCTTGGAATGATTTTTAAGTGTTCAATGATAGATATTGCAATGTTGAGATGGATTGCTTATATTAAGTCACTAAATCCAGAATTTAAGCATATCACTGGGAAGGACAATTTAGTAGCAGACATGCTATCTCGAGCAAGATACGAGAGGGAGGACGAAATGGTTGAAGACATTCATGATGTCGGATTGAAATTCTATTCAATATCAAATCTCAATAGAGAAGACAAGCTATTTCTTGAAGAATCTTATGAAGGAGAATTATTGGATGTTGGTCATTATTTGAATACCTTGACTAAGCAGGAGAATTGGTCTATAGAAAAATTCAAACAAATAAGAAAAAAAGCATATGGATTTTTACTTCGAGATGGGTTCTTATGGAAGAGATCGAAGAAAGGAATTGGGATGCCTTAGCGAGTGATAGGCAAAAAAGAAGAAAGACTAAAATTATTAAAAAGGTTTCATGATAGTTTATGGGCAGGGCATAGAGGAATCTGGGCTACTTTTGTTAAACTCAAGGAACGATATTGGTGGAAAAATATGTATCGAGATGTGCTCTCATTTGTAGAGTCATGTGAAATCTGTCAATCGTATTCTAATATCCGACATCAAGATGGTCTTCATCCTACGTATCCTCTAGCTATTCATTTTAAATGGGTTGTTGATTTGGTTATTATGTCAGTTGGGTTATGGCAGATGAGATATTTGGTTTTAGCTCGTGAAGATTTATCAAATCAAGTAGAAGGAAGAGCATTGAGAACAAAATCTATAGAAGGGATTTGTAGGTTTTTGCTTGAAGATGTCATTTGCCGCTACGGATGCGTAGGAAAAATCACTGTAGATCATGGAGAATTAAATGCACAAGAAGCTCGTAAGTTCTTTGAAAGATGTGGAGTTAAACTATCACTGACTACTACTTATAATCCAGAAGGGAATGCAAAAAGCGAACGTGGTCACCCACTGATTGTGAAAGCATTAGTTAAAGCTTGTAATGGGAAAGTTAAAGAGTGGCCACGGCTTTTGTCATTTGCATTATGGACTGATCGAACAATACATAGTTTGGTGACAAGATATATGCTAGTAGAACTTATGACAGGTCTAAAACCAATTATGCCGATTGAAGAAAAGGTACTTACTTGGAGTATGCTACGATAGGAAGATGGATTGACAAGAGAAGAACTTCTGGCTGTTAGGATTCGACAATTGGAGCAAAGATCGAAAGATGTGCAGATAGCATTGGAAAGGTTAAAAAGAGCAAGGTTATAAAACTAGGCATGATTTGATAAGCAACATCAATTGAGACCTAAAGCAATCGAGGAAGGTGACTGGGTACTTATTTATGACAATAGTCTGGATAATCAACATAGTACTTTGCGAAAATTTTTAAAACGTTGGTTCGGGCCATTATAGTAATTATTGTTCATGATAATGTGACTTACTCTTTTCGGGAGTTAGATGGTACAAAATTGAAAATACCAATTACAGGGAAGTGAGTTAAAATATTTAAATGAAGACATGCGGAGATGAATATGGAAGACCTTAATGAAGGTATACATATTCCGCAGCAAAAAGATGAAAGTGATTTGGATAATCAAGGTGACGAAGACGAACTGGACAAAGACGTAGAGGATATATTTGTAAATCAAACAACAATTGGGTAAATTGGTGCATACCGGAGAATGCACAGGTTCAGAGGGGGTGGATGTCGTGTTGTAACACGAGTATACAGTGAAAATATAAAGAAAAGGGACTTTTATTAATGTTCAGTTACCTCGAATATTGGGAGCAACGACCAACTCCAGTGCAAATACTGAGTGGCCAGGTTCAGTCACTCCGTTACAGTCAGCCGAGGCATACTGAAATGCTCCATTCGATTCCAATAACGGGAGTCAGCAGGAAGAGAAAGGACCAATTCAACGACGGGTGAGCCTGGTTCGAAGAGCCAATTGGATCCAATTTCAAGACATCCAATCCGGGTCCTCTTACCCAATATGAGACCTGAATTGGTCGGGCAACCCAATGTAGTCTATTTACGAGAAAATCTAGGTCTTGTTGCGGGCCTCAGCCAATCTGACGTGAAGGATCAATTTGATCCAATTACGGAAACATTCAGGTCATACTACTCGACTCTTATCCAATATGAGATCTGAATCGGTCGGAAGACTCAATGTCGTCCCGATTACGGGGTTTCGATTCCGTTTCAGGCTGTTTCGTCTTTTGAGCCATTCCAGGAACGTTCTTTCAGTAAAAAGATCTCTTAAAGGTAAAAACGGAGGAGAAAGCTCTGACGGCGAGAGCTAATTTTGGATCCAAGCTCTGACCACAGGAGCAAATTTTGGATCCAAGACGGAAGATTGAAGAAATTCAGAATTAAGATTAAGAAATGAGAGGGGGGAGAGGAGAGTTTTTTTTGAAAAGGATTGGAGGGCTAGCTTCATGCTTCGAGCGGGGAGAAAAGACAGAGAATTGGATTTTTTTTCTTCATAGGATTTTGGGAAGATTGAGGCAATCGTTATTGAAGTCAGTGTTGTAATGGTGAATCGAAATTTTTAATGTGAAATTGTATAGCTTTCCTTCCATCTTCGCTACGTACCCTTGCATAAGCAGAACCATCGTCAAGTACTTTTGTTTCCATCCGTGTTGCCGTAATATAAGGTTGTTCTAAAATCAATGGATAAGACGTTCTATCTAGAACAAAGAAATGTTACTCCGTCAAAGCATCCCCAATCCGAATTTCGACATCTGAACAAGCTCCATATAATTCGCCCCGTGTGTTATTAGCTACTCGAATTATCCGTTCTTGTTCCATATCAATTAGCCATTTTTGCTTCTTATAAAGATCTTTAGACATGAGATTTATTTCAGAACCATGGTCGACTAAAGCAACAATTGGTTCTTCTATATCTCCTACTTTCATCAATACCTCAGTAGTTGTCCTTGCCCAATGCTTTCGAGTATAATGGCTCAAAGCTTCCATTTCCTTATCATTATAATCTTTGAAACGTACTCGTTGATTATACCCATTCTTTTCATTTGTTGGTTGCTTGTAACCAATATCAACCTCTTCTTCATCTTTATATATTCTTGCATCAATAGCATGACTCATTCTAGTTTCGCCTATTAATTGCCTCTTTCGCTTAATGCTGTCAATCATAACATCATGAAACTCCTTCTTTGTAATTCCCAAGACTTCTTTCAATGTGAATTCTACCTTAGCATTTAATATACGTTCTTCCAACACCCCTTTCAAATTTGTTGCCGATTCAATGTCAGAAAGTAGCTTATAAGGAATTGATTTGCCCTTATCTTTTGTCTCCCTTGTTTTTTCTTCCAATGATGCTGAGGTATCTTTTATAGGCAATTCTTGTGAAGCTGCCTCCCGAGCCTTGTCTCCTCGAATTTGCCTCTTAGAAGAATTTCCTTCTCTCATATCATCAAAATTTCCTCGTCTATTTTCTTCCATTAAAGCTTCATGTTGGCTCTTAGTAATATATGCATGAACTGAAAGAAACTCAACAAGATCCTCTCAACCTGCTGCACCTCGTATTGTAGCTGCAGTCTTTAATAACGCTTTTTGAGGTAATTTCCCTTCTTGCATTGTAGAAATGGCAAAAGCCCAAAACTCACTAGTTTCCGTACTTCTACCAAGGTCATCATCTACTCTAGTACCATAACTTATACTTTCTAGTGCTGCTGTTTCATGCTCTTTTAGGTAATCTTGAATCAATGCTCTCATTCCTCCCTTACCAAAATTGGTTTGAAGAAGATCCTCCCTATCTTTTAATGCTATCTTCCCATCTTTCCAGCAAATAATTCCTTGCCGTATCATATTATTAAATTCATTGCAATCTTTTCTAGTGTGTAAAGCGTCATCACACGAAATGCATCTTTGTACATATTTTTATTTTGAAACATTCTTCAAATTGTTTGTAGAAGTATTCTCTTCAAGTTTTGCCAATTTGATTTGAAGATCTCGCATTCCTCGTATAATTTCTTCCATCCCCATATCTGCTTTCTTTGATAAGAATGTCGAAGGTTGAACTGTAGGCATTGTTGGTGGTGTTGTACGTACTGGAGCTTTGGGTGCTTGTACTGTTTTCGGAATATTGCTCTTATCCTTCCTCCTTTCTCTTTTTGTAAGCAATTCCACCGCATCTTCAACGTTCTTCTACTTTGTTGTCAATCCTTCATCTTCTTCTTTGTCTTCAAGAAGGAGTTCTAATTTTCCTTGCAATTCTCCATCAGCAGCTTGAAGAAATAGATCAACTTTGTTCGGCTCCAATATCAATTTTTCTACCTTCGATAATTGAGAGTACTGCCTCTCAAATTTTCTTAATAGCTCTATTGCTTACAAATTCTTATTGGGCCGTTCAATCCATTCCAAAAGCAGCTTCTTAGTAACGCGATCAGCATCTTCCAAGAAATATTTGTCTTACAATGCATGTGAAAAAACCTCCCATGAATTTCTATAATGATCCGTAATCGATGTAATATGGTCTCTTATCTCCAGTATCGTGGCAAGTCCAAATAGGTCAACCATTTTCTTCTTTGAAACCCGATTTAATTCCATTTCATGGACATAACATCTTAAATATCTTGAAATATTCCTCCTATGAAATTGATCAATTTTATTGACCACTGCTTACAATGCTTTGGTTGCCAAAGCTTCCTTTCGATCATTGCTTTGCTATTGCTGTATTGATAATGAGAAGGCTTGAATTATACTAGCAATAGATGGATCCATGTGCATACCTTGTCCTTTAGAAGAATCTCCACCAGAAACTCCTCCCATAAATCCTTCAAAATTTTTATTTTCGTTTTCCATAAAAATAAAAATAAAATCAAACGAAATCTAATACTTTTGACCTCAAGCGTTCACGTCGGGTTCACCACTTTTATCGTATTATGTGCTTTCCAGCTCGAGAACGCGCCGGACGTCTGGCTGTAGAAGGTAGTATGGAGATTCGCTAATATTCAAACAGTCTATCAGTTTTTGACTGTTGAAATATAAACAACTACAAGAATACACTGTAAATCTATACAAATGCCCTTCGACTGCTCGCCGAAGTCCTTTTTGTCACAGCTGGTAGGTTTCTAGACGTTACAGAGAACCCCGAACAACCCAAACTGCTAATCTTCGATACCGCTGTCATATTACGTGCTTTCCTGCTCGAGAACGTGCCGAGCGTCTGGCTGTAGAAGATAGTATGGAGATTCACCGATAGTCAAGTAGTCTATCAGTTTTTGACTGCTGGAATATAAACGACTGCAACAATGTACCGTAAATCTATATGGATGCTCTTCGACTGCTTGTCGAAGTCTTTTTTTTTTTTTTTTTTTCCCCAGTCGGTAGGTCTCTAGACGTTACAGAGAACCCCGAACAACCCAAACTGTTAATCTTCAATACCCCTTTGTACTTACGATCTTGTATCCACTGACTGTCCTGTTAGATTAACCTAATAAATTTCATTCACTCCGCATACTCAATCCTATAGACACCCCTTTAATCCTTCAATCACAGACGTAACTCAATTTTACAAAACAGTCAAGAGTATTCAAACCCACTTCATTTAAAAATCTCGATTCACCATTACAACACTGACTTCAGCAGCGATTGCCTCAGTCTTTCCAAAACTCTACGAAGAAGAAAAATCCAAATTCTATGTCTTTCCTTCCCCGACCCGAAGCATGAAGCTCCTCTCTCTAATTCCCTTGATCTCAAAACCCTTCAATCAAAAATCCGAACTGGTAACCTTGCAAAAGCTTGAAAATTAGCTCCCCCCCAATTCCCCGAAAAGAAAAAAACCTCCCCCCTCAAAACTATATCCCCCCTAACCTTATCCTCTGAATTTCTTCAATCTTCCGTCTTAGATCCGGAATTGGCTCCCGCCGTCAAAGCTTAGATCCAAAATTGGCTCACATCATCAAGGCCTTCTCCTCCATTTTTACCTTTAAGAAATCCATTTACCATAAACAACGTTCCCTGAAACGGCACAGAGAACAGGACAGCCCGAAACAGAATCGAACCCCGTATTCAGGACCACATTGAGTCGTCCGACCAATTCAGGTCCAATATTGGGAAAGATGCCCGTAGTAACCTAGATGTTCCCATAATTGGGTCAAATTGGTCCTCGCGTGAGATTAGCTAAGACCCGTAGTAAGACCTGGATTTTCAGTAATTAGACTACATTGGGTTGACCGGCCAATTCAGGTCTCATATTGGATAAGAGGACCCGGATTGGATTATCGAAATTGGATCCAATTGGCTCCTCGAACCCGTCGTGTGAATTGGTCCTTCTCTTCCTGCTGACTCCCGTTATTGGAATCGAACGGAGCATTTCAGTATGCCCCGGCTGACTGTAACGGAGTGACTGAACCTGACCACTCAGTATTTGTACTGGAGTTGGTTGATGCTCCGAATATTCGAGGTAACAGAATATTAATAAAATTCCCCTTTCTTTTTATTTTCACTGTATACTCATGTTACAACACGACATTCGCCCCCTCTGAACTTGTGCATCCTCCGGTATGCACCAATTTATCCAATTGCTGTTTGATTCAGAATATATCCCCTACGTCTTTGTCCAGTTCGTCTTCGTCACCTTCATTATCCATATCACTTTCATCTTCTTGCTGCGGAATCTCTGTACCTTCATTAAGGTCTTCCATATTCATCTCTGCGTGTCTTCGTTTAAATATTTTTACTCGCTTCCCTGCAATTGGTATTTTCAATTTTGTACCATCTAACTCCCGTAATGAGTAAGTCGGATTATCATGAACAGTTGTTACAACATATGGTCCAAACCAACGTTTTGAGAATTTCCGCAAAGTACTATGTTGATTATCCAGACTATTGTCATAAACAAGTACCCAGTCACCTTCCTCGATTGCTTTTGGTCTCAATCAATGTTGCTTATCGAATCGCACCTTCTTTTGTAACCTTGCTCTTTTTAACCTTCCCAATGCTATCTGGACATCTTCCGTTCTTTGCTCCAATTGTCGAATCCTAATAACCAGAAGTTCTTCTCTTGTCAATCCATCTTCCCATGGTAGCACCCTCCTAGTAAGTACCTTTTCTTCAATCGGCATAATTGGTTTTTGACCTGTCATAAGTTCTACTGGCATATATCCTGTCACCGAACTATGTGTAGTTCGATCAGCCCATAATGCAAATGACAATAGCCGTGGCCACTCTTTAACTTTCCCATTACAAGCTTTAACCAATACTTTCACAATCGGCGGGTGATCGCGTTCGCTTTTTGCATTCTCTTCTGGATTATAAGTAGTAGTCAGTGATAGTTTAACTCCACATCTTTCAAAGAACTTACGAGCTTCTTGTGCATTTAATTCTCCACGATCTATAGTGATTTTTCCTACGCATCCGTAGCGGCAAATGACATCTTCAAACAAAAACCTACAAATCCCTTCTATAGATTTTGTTCTCAATGCTCTTCCTTCTATTTGATTTGATAAATCTTCACGAGCTAAACCAAATATCTCATCTGCCATAATCCAACCGGCATAATAACCAAATCAACAACCCATTTAAAATGAATAGCCAGAGGATACGTAGGATGAAGACCATCTCGATGTCGGATATTAGAATACGATTGACAGATTTCACATGACTCTACAAATGAAAGCACATCTCGATACATATTTTTCCACCAATATCGTTCCTTGAGTTTAGCAAAAGTAGCCCAGATTCCTCTATGCCCTGCCCATGGACTATCATGAAACTCCTTTAATAATTTTAGTTTTTCTTCTCTTTTGCCTATCACTGGTTGTGGCATCCCAATTCCTTTCTTCGGTCTCTTCTATAAGAATCCATCTCGAAGTAAAAATCCATATGCTTTTTTTCTTATTTTTTTGAATTTTTTTGTAGACCAATTCCCCTGCTTAGACAAGGTATTCAAGTAATGACCAATATCCAATAATTCTCCTTCATAAGATTCTTCAAGAAATAGCTTGTCTTCTCTGTTGAGATTTGATATTGAATAGAATTTCAATCCGACATCATCAATGTCTTCAACCATTTCGTCCTCCCTCTCGTATCTTGCTCGAGATAGCATGTCTGCTACTAAATTGTCCTTTCCAGTGATATGCTTAAATTCTGAATTTAGTGACTTAATATAAGCAATCCATCTCAACATTGCAATATCTGGCGTTGAACAGTTAATAATCATTCCAAGCAATGGCAAGCAATCTGTTTCAATTACTACTACTGCCCCAATCAAATAGTCCTTTTCAGCTTTCATAGCCGAAACGACCCCCCAAAGTTCTCTTTTGACTTAGGAATATGCACGCTGACGAATATTTAAAACTTTAGCTCCAAATCAAACTGCAAATCTACTCCCATTCGAATCATCTTGACCCACAGTCCATCCAATGGCAATTGGACTAGCGTCTACAGTAAGAATCACTGGTCTATTGCACTTATAATCAACCTTCCTCAATATTGGAGGTGACATCAATAATTTCTTCAATCTTTGCATTGCCTGAATATGCCTTTCTTCCCATTCAAATCGGTAACCCTTGCGTAACATTTCATATAATGGATCCGCTATGTGAGCATAATGAGGGATCCAGATTCGATAAAATACACATGCACCCAAAAACCTGCGAACCTCTGTTAAAGAACCACAATCCTCTTTCATCCTTCTAATTGCATCAACTTTTGTCGGATCTGGTTTTCTTCCGTAAGATCCGCATAAATGTCCAACAATTACAACCTCTCGCACTCCAAATACGGACTTCATACCCGATAATGTAAGATGAACTTCTCCAAGCCGAGTTAAAATCTTTTCACAATCTTGTATATGATCAACAACATATCTGCGACACCCCCTCGTATCTAAAGTTTCATCTTTGTCTCCTTCTCTGCACCCTTTTATAAGAACATCATCCAGAAAAGACATAGTCCTTTCCGGAATAAAATCTCTCAATACCTTATTCATCCCATTCATCATATGCGCAACTGAGTTGGTCGCACCTTGAGGAAGAGTGCACATTCTAACCAATCCAAGCGGTGTTCTCATTGTTGTCATATCTCTACTTCCTTCGGCAAGTTGAAATTGATCATAACCTAAATACAAATCACCCATTGAATAGATCGCCCTTCCAGCAAACGCCTCAGCAAATTCATTCACAATAGGTCCAATTCCTGCATTCCTGACAGTTACAGCATTCACCGGCTGCATATCTTGAATAAACCGCAGTGACCCATTCTTCTTAGGTACCGTAAACCATCGACTAGAATACGGCGCAAATGAAGGTTCCAATATTTTTATCTTTATCTTTTCTTTCATTAGTTCCACCAATTTAGGTAAATGTGCCCTCGGTACTGGAATCGGTCTTAGATTCCAAGGTACATGCGGTACAGTGAAGATAACCATAGGTGTTATAATATTTCGATCTACACACCCAATTTCATGAGATTCGAAGGCAAACAATCTACATTGTTTAGCCAACATCTTTTTGAAGCAAGTAATTTCCTCCGGCAATAAAGAACCATTAGAACCAATCTTCAATTCTTCAAAAGTCTCTTTAGTAAACTGATGTCCAATACTCATTGGATCTTTTAAACTTGCTTCTTTTGATGCTTCTCCCATTTGTTCTTAAGAATCCTCTGGTAATGGTCCGGCAATAGGCTTTACCTTCTTATCTGCCGTTTTATATCTCGTCTCTACTATGACTTCTGGTGCTTGAAAAGATTCAGCATGGTATAAACCTCTCTCGAATGAATCTCAACAATCTTATCATTATCTCCTAACCCAATAGATGTAATCAATTCCAATGAATCTTCCAGTCCAATTTCTTCATAAACACCCAAAATCCTCTCATCATCTTGCAATGTACCTATCTTGCGTAATTGTCCTTCAATATCATATAATCTTTTTCTTTCTTTTCTTTTAAAATCATCAACTTTCTTATACATAATATTTCCATTCTCCAATATACCAATAAAACTTGCATCAAAGGCACCTTCATCTCGCGAGAGTACCTCCTCTTTTGTACCTCCATAATCTCGCTTTACAGTGGCACCTCCCCAAAATCCTTAAATCCTTCAACAATCTTTAGCAATGGTTTCTCCCTCAACCTATCTCGATTCCGTTCATGGTTAGGAGGAACTGTTAGAAATTGTACAGCTTTCCTCCCATCTTTGCTCCGTACCCTTGCATAAGCAGAACCATCGTCAAGTACTTTTTTTTCCATCCGTGTTGCCGTGATATAAGGTTGTCCTAAAATCAATGGATAAGACGTTGTATCTTGAACGAAGAAATGTTGCTCCGTCGCAACATCCCCAATCCGAATTTTGACAACTGGACAAGCTCCATATAATTCGCCTCGTGTGTTATTAGCTGCTCGTATTGCCCATCCATGTTTCATATCAATTGGCCATTTTTGCTTCTTATAAAGATCTTTAGACATGAGATTTATTTTAGAACCATGGTCGACCAAAGCAACTATTGGTTCTTCTATATCTCCTACCTTCACCAATACCTCAGTAGTTGCCCTTGCCCAATGCTTTCGAGTATAATGGCTCAAAGTTTCCATTTCCTTGTTACTAGAATCTTCGAAACATACTCGCTGATTATACCCATTCTTTTCATTTGTTGGTTGCTTGTAACCAATATCAACTTCTTCTTCGTCTCTATATATTCTTGCATCAATAGCATGACTGATTCTAGTTTCGCCTATTAATTGCCTCTTTCGCTTAATGCTGTCAATGATAACATCATGAAACTCCTTCTTTGCAATTTCTAAAACTTCTTTCAATGTGAATTCCACCTTAGCGTTTAATATATGTTCTTCCAACACCCCTTTCAAATTTGTTGCCGCTTCAATGTCAGAAAGTAGCTTATAAGCAATTGATTTGCTTTTATCTTTTGTCTCCCTTGTTTTTTCTTCCAATAATGCTGAGGTATCCTTTATAGGCAATTCTTATGAAGCTGCCTCCCGAGCCTTGTCTCGTCGAGTTTGCCTCTTAAAAGAATTTCCTTCTCTAGTATCATCAAAATTTTCTCGTCTTTTTTCTTCCATCAAAGCTTCATGTTGGCTCTTAGCAATATATGCATGAACTGAAAGAGACTCAACAGGATCCTCCCAACCTGTTCTTCCTCGTATTGTAGCTGCAGTTCTCAATAACGCTTCTCGAGGTAATTTCCCTTCTTGCATTGTAGAAACGGCAGAAGCCCAAAACTCACTAGTTTCCGTACTTCCACCAATTTCATCATCTACTCTAGCACCATAACTTGCACTTTCTCGTGCTACTGTTTCATGCCCTTTTAAGTAATCTTGAACCATTGATCTCATTCCTCCCTTGCCAAAATTAGTTTGAAGATGATCCTCCCTATCTTTCAATGCTATCTTCCCATCTTTCCAGCAAATAATTCCTTGTCGTATCATATTATTAAATTCATTGCAATCTTTTCTAGTGTGTGAAGCATCATCACACCAAATGCATCTTTGTACATATCCTTGTTTTGAAACATTCTTCGAATTATTTATAGAAGTATTCTCTTCAAGTCTTGCCAATTTGATTTGAAGATCTCGCATTCCTTGTATAATTTCTTCCATACCCATATTTGCTTTCTTTGACAAGGATGTCGAAGGTTGAACTGCAGGCATTGTCGGTGGTATTGTACGTACTGGAGCTTTAGGTGCTTGTACTGTTTTTGGAATATTGCTCCTATCCTTACTCCTTTCTTTTTTTGTAAGCAACCCCACCACATCTTCAACGTTCTTCTACTTCGTTGTCAATCCTTCATCTTCTTCTTTGTCTTCAAGAAGGGATTCTAATTTCTCTTGCAATTCTTCATCAGCAGCTTGAAGAAATAGATCAACTTTGTTCGGCTCCAATGTCAATTTTTCTACCTTCGATAATTGAGAGTACTGCCTCTCAAATTCTCTTAGTAGCTCTGTTGCTTGCAAATTCTTATTGGGCCGTTCAATCCATCCCAGAAACAGCTTCTTAGTAACGTGATCAGCATCTTCCAAGAAATATTCGTCTTTCAATGCATGTGAAAAATCCTCCCATGAATTCCCACAACGATCCGTAATCGATGTAATGTGGTCCCTTATCTCTGGTATCGTGGCAAGTCCAAATAGTGCAACCATTTTCTTCTCAGAAACCTGATTTAATTCCATTTCACGAATATAACATCTTAAATACCTTGAAATATTCCTCCCATCAAATTGATCAATTTTATTGACCACTGCTTGCAAAGCTTTGGTTGCCAAAGCTTCCTTTTGATCATTGCTTTGCTGTTGCTGCATTGACAATGAAAAGGCTTGAAACAAACTAGCAATAGATGGATCCATGTGCATACCTTGTCCTTTAGAAGAATCCCCACCAGAAACTCCTCCCAAAAATCCTTCAAAATTTTTATTTTCGTTTTCCATAAAAATAAAGATAAAATCAACCGAAATCCAATACCTTCCACCTCAAGCTTTCACGTCGGGTTCACCACTTATGTCGTATTACGTGCTTTCCTGCTCGAGAACTCGTCGGGCGTCTGGCTGTAGAAGGTAGTATGGAGATTCGCCGATAGTCAAGTAGTCTATCAGTTTTTGACTGCTGGAATATAAACGACTGCAACAATGTACCGTAAATCTATATGGATGCTCTTCGACAACTTTTCGAAGTCCTTTTTGCCCCAGTCGGTAGGTCTCTAGACGTTACAGAGAACCCCGAACAACCCAAATTGTTAATCTTCAATACCGCTTTGTACTTACGATCTTGTATCCACTGACTGTCCTGTTAGGTTAACCCAATCTAATAATCCTTGCACGTCCAAGTTATTCTAAGAGACTAAAAATTCAGGGTAACGGGTAACGATTCTTCTTTGTTATCTTGTTGAGCCCTCGATAGCCTACGCACATCTGCAATGAGCCATCTTTCTTCTTCACAAATAAGATGGATCCTCCAGCTGAGGATTTTGAATGACGGATGACGAAACAAGCAGATGCTTTTGAATCTAATAATGCTAAGGTTCTCAGTTTTTGAGGGCCAATAAGCAAAGGGATTGTAAAACAAAGGGCGGGTTGAGCGGAAAGAAAGGAACCTGATTGTTGTTGTGATGTTTCACTGTCCAACCGCACGGTTCCTATTGTGGCTGGGCATCCTCGTTTATCACATCAATTTGCATGTCTTCTACCTCTGAATGTGAATTCACGCTGCTTGCCAACATGATTGGGACGTGGCGAACCATATGTTGTCTTGAACGTTGGTCTTGGCGACGTTAGAATAGACAGTTATCGCACTTCACACCTTGATTAATAGCTTCATTGAGCGTTTGTGGATCAGGAAGAGTTAACAGCAAATCTTTCAGATCGTCCCTTAAACCCCAATAGAATTGACTCATCAACGCTTCTTTGTCCAAATTGATGTCTTATGCTAATTGCCTAAAGTCCGATGCATAGACTGATATAGAGCGCATCCCTTGTCGTAGTGACCGGATCTTTGTTGTAGCCCATCGAACCTTGTCGTGTTCACCAAATGCTTCTGAAAATGCCTCCAAAAAGGTTTCAAAGTTATTTAGTATGCACGATCGTTTCTCAACCAAAGGAGCAAACCATGATAGAGCTTGTCCTGTAAGTAAGGTTCCAACAAGCCCAACACGTTGTCGTGTTGTGGTTCGGCTACTATATGAAAATAATATAATTATGTATTTAATATATAATTTATTAAGTAACATGGTGAGAGCCATATTAGTAGATTTTAGTTGGTTGTAGAATATAATTTGATTATCACTTTGAAAAGAGATTGTTTAAAAAGATTACTATAGAATTTGTATAACTTTAATTTCTTTTTGATAGTGGCTTTTAAAATTGGTTTTGGTTGATAGTAACTTCTAAATATTTAGAGTCACCTTTGTTGGACATTGGTGACATTTGAAAATTTATTTTGGTTCTTTTATTTGGTGTTTAGAGCATACATTATGTAAATCTTATAAGAAAAAGGATTGATGAAGGATTTTGGTAGCAAAGGGAGGAATTAGGGCACCAATATAGATGAATGGAGATGAAAAATAAAAATCTCCATTCCTATTGGTCAAAAATCATGACCAATGGGCTTTGAGGAGGCTACCCGAGGCCATATTAGGGATTAGGGTTAGTTTCTCGAGCCCATTCGAACATTAAAGGCTAAGGTCAGAAGGTTTAGATTTTTGGTTAAGGTTTTGGTGCAAGTTTTGTGTCATTTGGGGTTTTTATAAAGACGTTATAGGCGCTCAAAGTTAAGGTATTAGTTTTGGACCTACTGTCACTCTTTTGGGCATAACGCACGCGTACGGATGGCAATTGAGGATCGGCGACTGCGATTAGAGAGAGCACTTTTGCGGCTATACTTTTCATACACTGCTTACTGGATTCTAAGTTGGCATGAAGGAGTTATTGGATTTTGAATTCAGCACATGCAATCTAAGGGTAATAAGTAAACCGATTTACTAGTGTTTGTCTCTTGAGCTATATCTTGAGCAATTTTGTGAGGTTTTGGCTCAAAATTTCAAGGAATGTGTAATTTCATGTTAGTAAACTTTGTGCATAAGTTTTATGACATTTGGAATTCGGATTTTTGAGATATAAGGAAAATAGTTTTTGGGTGCTTGTAAATTAGGGTTTGGAGTGTCTGCTAGGGTTTCTTAGATGCCAAAAGATCGGGAGTGAACTTGAAGTTGATTTTTTTTGTGGTACAAGTTAAGGGTAAATTCTACCTATCTTGTAAATTTAAAACAAACTAAATGGTTAGATCAATAGTTATGATTTTCTAAAGTTTGGGGCAAAAAAAACCCTTCGCGGGAAAAATATGTTTTGAAGGGATTTTGTTATATTTGGAGTTTTATACAAAAATTTAGGAGTTTTGGAAGCCAAGAAAAGAATCATATAAAGGTTTAAGGTACACTCTCTACAGCTAGATATCCAGTGTATTCCTAGATAGCAAATCACGCCATACGACAACGTGACTCCTTCGTTGGATAGCATTCGGGTTGTAAAACTGTTATCAATTTGATTTGGTTGACGAATCCTTGAAACTTGGAATGCGTACCATCGAACTTGTCCAGAAGGCTAACTCGGGGCTCCTTCTGTTGTAGAACCAGTAGTGCTTGTCGAATCTGAGGCAAAGTTGCTTCTCCAAGTGTAGAAGTTTGAGATTGGTGCAACCTAGATTGTGCCATCCTAGATGCTCCATCATTATGAAGCCTTGCCACGACTCCTTCAATCTCTGTAGTTCTTTGCAATAACGTAGCGAGGGCATTCATGATAGCATCCAACTTGGACTCCGAACTTTCCGTCATACTAATGACTTCACCCTCGGCCATTCTAAGAGAAGGACAGAAATGACTCTACAAGAAGACAATATTGGTTTAGAGGAGGGTACTCCACAACCTCTAAAATGCCTTAAGAGCTTCAAGAAAAGGGATAATCTACTCTCTCTAAGAACAATAAGACTCTAATATTGTAACAAAAGAAGTATTAGTTTAGAGGAGGGTAATCTGCAACCTCTAAAATGCTAGTACACTTTTAAGCAGAGGGATAATCCACACTCTAACAAAGAAGAAACTAGCTCTGATATCTGAGGTGAGTGCAATCTCGACAAACTGTCACGAACACAGAAATACAGACACGAGATCTAACAAGAAGTTCAAGAAGAACTGACAAGAACTAGATTAATCAGATAAGAACAACACCAAAGAGGTGAGCTAGAGCTCCAAGAGATGTGTTGTCGAGACTGAAGAACTCTTGAGCCTCGATTCCAATATATACTCTTATTTAGGAAGCTTTTCAAGCAACTTCTACCAACTAAGAAGCTTCTAGAAGGTTCCAGAGACTTGCTTTTAGAAGGTTCTAAAAACTTATCTCTAGAAGGTTCTAAGGACTTTGTCCCTAACATCTTCTACCAATTAAAAAGCTTCTAGAAGGTTCCTGAGACTTGCTTCTAGAAGGTTCTAGAAACTTATCTCTAGAAGGTTCTAAGGATTATGTCCCTAATACTTGAGTAGTGTGGAATACACACTTTTCTATCTTGGCATAGAGTCCTGTATCTCTTAATTTTTGTAACACACGACGAACATGAAGTTCATGTTCTTTTAAATTTTTAGAATAGATTAAGATGTCATCTAGATAACAGACCATAAAATTATCCAAAAACTCTTGAAAAATATCATTCATTAGATGTTGAAAAGCTGTGGTGCATTTGTAAGTCCAAAAGGCATGACGTTGTATTCAAAATGTCCATACTTAGTTCGGGACGCAGTCTTCCATTCATCTCCTTCTTTGATGCGTACTAGATTGTATGCTCCCCAAAGATCTATTTTTGTATAGATCTTAGCTTGATTCAAGTGATCAAGAAGTCCAGATATTAAAGGTAGTGGATACTTGTTCTTGATAGTAATCTTGTTGAGTCCTTGATAATTTACACACAACCGCAATGATCCATCTTTTTTCTTCACAAATAGAATTGGAGCTCCTACCGGAGATTTAGAATGGTGTGTGAAATTCTTGGCTAGATTTTCTTCAATATACTCCTTGAGTTCAGTCAACTCATTTTATGATAAACTATAGATTAGTCCGAATGGCGGTTGTGCTCCTTCTTGAAGGTCAATTGAGCAATCATAAAGATGATGTTCTGGGAGTGTATCTGCATTCTTTTTTTTGAATACATCTTGAAGTTCTTGATATTGGCTTGGAATGCTACTTAAAGTCTTTTCACCAGTAGAAACAGGTGTGGCATAAATAATATATGGTGATTCTTTCATAGCAGCATGCAAGAAGGCTTTTGCACCTATAAATACGGGTTTAATTGAACTGGACTTATGACTCTCTACTTGATTAACTTCACTGTTAGTTATACTTTTAGAAAAAATAAGAGTTCAGGAAATCTAATCTATTTGAAGGTTGTATTTTTCTAATGATGATAAACCTAAAATGACTGGATTAGAGGGAGATCTAATGATATTAAATACTACAAAACTATTATGACCATTGATTATTACTTCTATAGGAAGGGTTTTGTGAGTAATATCTCCAGAAGATAATGGACGACCATCTATGACTTCTACATGAACAGGTTTAGTTTTCTTTACTAAAGATATGCTATGTCTTTTAGTAAATTCTTTATCTAAAAAATACGCTAAGGCTCTTGAATCTAACAAGGCAGAGACTTTGTAATGTATAGGTCCTAAAATAACATTTAATGTAAAATAAGGAGAGGGCTTTGAGGAGAAAATAGGACCTTTATTAGATATTGTGCAAGGTTCCAGCCGTACGGTCCCTATTATAGCTGGACAAACTCGTTTTCCGACATGTTGTCTTCTTTCACAGCCGTACTCCTCATTTTGTGATTGCATCATTTCTTTGGACAATGTTGAGCAGTGTGCTTTGGTTATCTATAGTATAAATATAATCCTTCTTGACGACGACGAGTCTTTTCTTGCTCAGTAAGAGGTTTAAAACGTACTGCATCAATTTACATATTCTCTACTTCCGAATATATGTGTTGAAGAGGTGTTGGTGTAGCCATTGAATTATAGTAACGTTGAGGTCTACTTGTACGATTCTTAGATCAGAATTGAAAAAGGTGATTGTCGTACTTCACAGCAAAGTCAATGTTTGAGAATGAGGTAAGTTGAGCATTAATTTTTTTACCTCATATTGTAATCCATAGAGAAATTGGCTAATAAGTGCAGTATCATCTCACTTAATATCAGTTGCAAGTTGTCAAAATTGTGAAGCATACAATATTACTGATCGATTGCTTTATTGTAAAATACAGATCTTATTGGTTGCAACACGAATTGCATCATGTTTTCCATACATAAATGAAAACTTCGCCAAAAAAGCCTCTAGATTATCCAATATTGGATCTTGTCGTTCAAGAAAAGATGAAAACTATGATAGTGCTAAATCTGAAAGAAGCGTACCAATGAATCTAACTTGCGATGCTGGAGTTGAATAGCTTTGAGGTTGAAGTTCAATCACAAGTTGCACTTGATTGATAAATCCTCGAAACTTGGATCTGGTTCCATGAAACTTCTGGGATAGGGCAAAACTTGGTTCTCTAATACTGAAAGGGCGTTCCACCATATGAGAAAAGACATGGTTTGGTGCAGATGTTGAAGCAGCTCCAACTATTTCTATATCTTCACTTCCTGCCAATCTTGTTGCTCCTTGTGGTGGTAAATTGAATTGATGCATCGCAAGCATTAATTCCCTCAATTACTTTTATATTTGTGCCATTGCATTCTTTATTTCAATAAGTTTTGCCATGATAACACTTAAAAAAGAGAAGATATCTAATATCGCTCAAGACAAATAGAAGAGAGGACTTAAGAACAAAGAAAATACTAAGGACAATATCAATTTAAAAGAGGATAATCCACAACTTCTAATATGCTTATATCTTATCAAGAAAAAGGATTAATCCACTCTTAATCAAGATTAGACAAAGCTCTGATATTATCCGTATATTCTTGTCAATCTGTCAAGGACAAGAACTCGATGAAAAAATAATTCAGACTAGTGAGCCTTGACTCAAAGAAAGGTAACACAATATAAATAAAGAAGTATGTATATTAAAAGAGAAACTGGAATGGCTATTGCCAAAAGATAAGAAAACTAGAGACCCTTGAAACTAGACTGGAAACAAGAAAGGAATTGACAAGAGTGAAGAAGCCTTCACTCTTATTTCTATATATACTATCTAACTAGGGGCTACGTAGAAACGTTCTTTAGGACCTCCAATATGTGTTGACTTTGTAGGACACATGCCTTGACTTACAAGGTAAGTTTTTCTACGTGTAGGCCACATAGTTAGCTTGATCTTCAAGCTAACAATATGTGTGGCACATGGCCAACTTTTTGACCACGTTTCTAATCCAAAAAGCCAATTAAAGACACCTATGAAGTCAAAGCAGCATCTATAAAGCTTTTAGGAAGCTTCCATATTAAATACTATAGAATTAACTTACTTTTACCTATTTTTACTCACTTCTACCTATTTCTATATGTAATTACTAGCTTACATGAGTATGTCTATGACAGGCATCTAGGATTATATCGACACAATACATATATGTGAAGACGGTTAATGATTGCAGCAGTAGGGATGTTTGAAGGGATGGTGTTTAATTGGGCAGCTTATGTAGCAACCCGTATTCATGCAAAAATGGGAGCCAAGCGCAAAATAGGAAAGTTTACAGCGTTGCTATGTTTTAATTATGTGTATGTTGTGATCGCGTATATATTACGACAAACATCACTAGTAGAGGGAAGTTCTGAACTAATGCCAGTGCCTCCACAGCGAGAATGAAATTCGTTGGTACAGAATGTCAATACAATAGAGGTAATACATAAAATTGGGAAATCCAATCGTCTAGTGGCACCAAAACCGGATCCAATTTGTCCGGTAGTGGACGAGGAGAATGAAGTCTCGACGTTGTTAGATATCAATCAGTTAGCATTTCCACAGGGCCCACTACCGGAAGGCGTACATTTTAAAAATATTCTATTGAAGTACATTTCATAAATACATTGTATGGTACGAGCATTGGATGTAGAGTGCAGTGGTAAACAGGAATTAGGGCCAAGCAAAAAAGTAATATTGGAGCAAATTTGAAGAATTGAAGAGCAAGAACGGATCATCCAAGCAAATGCGAAATCCAAGCTGCTATTGGAGCGAAAAATGAGAAAAGAATAGGAAGCTTGGGACAAAGAAAGAGAATGCATGGTGGAGACCCACAGGTAAGAACTAATTCAGGCTCTGTAGAATAAGTAGTTATTTGTTGAATTGTAGATACTTAGTTTATAGTGTAAACAGGTATAAATGACTGTTGAAAAGGTAGTTCAGTAGGTAAAATGGATGAATAGTTAGGAAAAGTAGTTTTCATTAGAGATGTAGCAGTTGGTATCTCGTGGTAGCACAAAGAGGATGGGAGAGAGGAAGTAGGGGCCAGACTGTGATAGTGTGAGCCGGGGTAAGCTTGGTGCTACCTCTTTTCTTTTGTTTGTTATTTTCTTTGAATAAGAAGATTAAGAATTTTTGAATATTGTGAAAGTGAATTATGGAATGGAAGTATGATTGTTATTAAATGAGAAGAAGAAAGATTGAATGCTGAAATCTGATTGTAGTTCAGCAGAGAGAATGAGTCTGAGTTTGTGTGAAACACTGTAATGTGAAGGTAGTTAATGGTGAAGAACTCCAGAGTTTGGATTATAGTATGATTATGTCCTGTCATTTAGGATAGTGCGAGATTATTTGTTGTTGTTATCAGTGATGGTGGAGTATTATTAGGAAGTGGAAAGCATTGTAGTGTTTCCTGGGTGTTTTAAGTAGTGCGGAATATAGTTAATTGTGTGACCCTAACATGTAAGCTCATGCGGTATTCTTTCTCTGTGTTCGAATCCCCCTATACATATTTACTCTGATTAGATTATTTAGAGTAAGTAAAACGACAATCACATTTTAGCGCCGGTGCCGGGGAAATTGATAATAGCATAGAGTGTTAGGTATTAACTGCCGGTTGAAGTAGATGGAAAATAGGTAGCACTCGCAGAAGAATATAATGAAAGAGTATGGTTAGTAAGAATGAGAACTTAACAGTAAAGAAAATACGGCAGTCAAGAAAAAGAATAGAGAGATCACAAGCAAGAAATTTGTTGCAAAACGAGCAACAAAGAAAGTTAAAAAGGAATCATAGACAAAGCTGGATTAAGCCATGGTTGCATGCTTGTTGTCATATTCGAGCATACCTAGAGGCTAATCGACATCTAATATTTCAGAAGTATATATCATTAGAGAAATTGCCAAGAGCACTTGCAAAAAATTTGGTCAATAGACCAGGGTTTCTTCTGAGACCGTTAACTGAGAGTGGGGGAATCACAGAAGAATTGGGTAATCCATTGGGTACATTTCCAATAGCAAAAACTATCGATTCCATCAAAACTAGTTCTATAGAGTAGCATAAATTATTGGTCAATAAGGGCCAATTCAGTGTGTTTCAAAATCCGTCATTCTCACCTCCTACTCAACCAATAAACTTGTTCAAGGATAATAATAGCAAATTGAGCAGGATGGAAAGTTCAGAAAATATATTTGGGAGAGACGCAGATTATATTAACAAACGATTAAGTGTCACGTTGTCAAATTCAATGACGATAGGAGGTCCAGCGGTTCCCATAGCAGTACAAATGGATACTGTGAGTGATCGCACAACTAGCGTGGCTCCATTATCTATCTATAGGAGCTTTTCGGGTGCGGATCGAGATCAACATTTGTCGTAGTTTTTGACAGCATGTGTCGCCAATAATGAGAGAACCAAGGATATTTGGTTACGATGGTTGCCAGCAACCTTAAAGGATACGGCGTTTGAATGGTATAACCGTCAACCAGTTGGTCAATTTTTGAACTGGGAAGCATTGAAGAATACATTTTTGACCCGTTTTCGACCAATTGGTTTTGAAGACCGTCTTCGAGGAAGGTTAATGAATAGCAAAATGATCCTAGGAGAGGCGGTGGAATCGTACTATGGCCAAGTGGCTGATATACTTAGTAAGTGGTAGAACCACCAAATGTCAGAGGCATTTATATTATCTATATTAATAAATGGTTTGCACCCACCAGAGCTCAAAATATTTGTCAAAGAAGCTCAACCAGTTACGATATCTGCATCCCTTGATAGAGCCAAGGTTTGGGAGGAATGCCATTATGATCAGTTTTTAACTGCGAGTGCCACGATGATACCAGTTCAAAGCAATTATCAATATTTAGCTTTGAACGGATCAGTGGATAGTTATCCACAGATGATCGAAACAGTGGCCCATTTAAGTGCCATTACTCAGGGGCCAATTAATGTTATCCCATTGCAAGCTTTATCACCGCAAGTCACAACAGCGTATGCTCCATATTTTCCATATCAAACACAAGAGTCAACTTTGGCAGAAAAACAAATAATACCAGCTTCAAAAGATTCCAATGAAGCCTTGTTATTGAACTTGACAAAGAAAATGGAGGAAATGGTCGTTAATATGGCCAAAGATAAAGAGAAGAGGCAAAAGCCAACTAATACTAGGACCAATGTATGGTGCAGTAATTGTCAGGGCCACGGTCATTTGGTAACGGAATACCCATCACCTTCACAAGTATTGGGTAAATGTACATTTTGTGGAGGCAAGCTTTTAATCACTAATTGTTGGAATTTGCAAGGACAACAACAATTCAATAATCCGACCATGATTCCACCAACTCCATGGGATGTCAATCAAGTTCAAATAAGAAATACGTTTGGATGACATGGAAATCGATCTAACTGACAAAATTGAGCAGTCAATCATTTTCAAAATTCCACTTATAATCAAGGGTTTGTATCAAATCTTCAGAACTATGGTAAAGAGCAGCATGGATATTAGCCATATGCTCCATCGATGCCATTGAACCAAGTACAACCGGGACAACCAGGATCGTTTTTTCAACCTACATGGAACAAACCTAGTAGGTATATATCGGTGGAGACACCCAATATGCCTGATGGGGGTGCAAAATGGCCATTGCTTTGTTTCCGTTGTAGACAGATTGGTCATTATGCCAATGAATGTCCCAATCCAAGAGCTAGTGACGATTATGCGCTAGTTTGTGGGAATTGCAAGCAGTCAGGGCATACGTATCAGCAATGTAATGCTCCATTCAATTTCAATAATCGGGATCAACAAATCCAGAGTCCAGAAAAAATAGAGGGGATAAATCGAGGTCCTCAAGACTCTCCAGTAAATCGGGTGGAATATGTCCATACCGTTCTTACTAGGAGTCAGCAAAAAGAGAAAGGCCCAATTAAACATTTAGAAGATCCTAAAGTGAAGGACCAATCACACTCAATTATGGATCCATCCCATTCAGGTCCTAACACTGGAAAAGTCCTGAGCCCTGATTTGGTTGCGAAGCCCAATGAGGTCCCAATTACGGAGTTTTCAGTTCCGTCTCGAATCGGTCTGTTCCCACCGCAGTTCCAGGAAGCATCATATCCGTTGAAAGATCTCCTTGGAAAAGGTAGTCCCAAGAAAGTTCAAGCTGTTGTTCCAATTCCAAGGCCAGGGCGGCAGAATAATTTACCTCACAGAGTTAAACTCAAACCCATGAAATGGAAGAGGGCATTGGAAATTATCCTAAATATGGAATCCTACGATATTTTAAAAGATTTGGACGCTATTCGGCCTTCAATTTCTATGAAGCAACTTCTAGCAGTCGCACCAGAGTGTCGTTCTACCTTGAATTCATCCCTAACAAGACATCGACATCGTAATATGGAAGTTTGTGAAATTAGTTTGAAATTTGATCCAGGTGCACCAACCATTGATGTTTCGATTGATGGTATTTTGATCTCTGGCGTCCAGGTAGATGGAGGTTCCAGCGTGAATTTAATGAACGCAGATACAATGGATGCTTTAGTTCTTGAACAATTAGTCCCCACGACATTGGTATTACGAATGGCAGATCGTAGCCAAGTTAAGCCAATGGGTATTTTACGGAGTGTTCAAACTATAATTGCAGGTATTGCATATGAAATTGACTACATTATCTTTCGCTTACAACGTTCGACTTTATCGTACCCTATTTTATTGGGACAACCTTGGCTGTATCAAGCAAAGGCCAAGAACGATTGGGGTCGGGGTACTTTAACAATTGGTAAGGGCGTAGATAAAATGGTGTTATAAATGTACCCAATACGCTATCACGGGGAGTCTTAGTTGCCAGCATCTGAATTGACGTCGGACGAAGAGCTTAGCTCCGAGGATGATACTGAAGTACCGAGTACGGAGGCCAATGTGGAGGCGACACTACACCCTAGAGTGGTGTACCAATGTGGAGGTCCGAGGGAGTACTTGATATACCCGAAGGATTCGGAAAACTCTGCTTATATTAATATTGACTGAAAACCTCCGCACGATGTGCACCATGTTAGTGCCCTCGAGACGGGATTCGTTACTTCGCATATGTCGGACATACCGAGTAATTTTAAATCACTGCGGGAATTGAA
Source organism: Physcomitrium patens (assembly GCF_059467195.1). Taxonomy (NCBI): domain Eukaryota; kingdom Viridiplantae; phylum Streptophyta; class Bryopsida; order Funariales; family Funariaceae; genus Physcomitrium; species Physcomitrium patens. Next base: position 11,083,203 of record NC_143423.1, on the reverse strand, counting down.
ACAGAGTATTGTTGCTGAACCTGTATGTCAAACTATTAACTTAGCAACCACAGCCGAACCTCGGCTAATTAAGGTCTACAAAGGTATTAAGGAACAAAAGTTGACCTATTGGACAGAATTTTTCTTACATCATAAATCCGCTTTTGCTTGGACTTATGATGATCTACAAGGTATCTCCGCTGATGTTTGTGAACATCGTATCATATTGGAAGAAAACGCTAAACCGGTACGCCAGAGGCAATATCGCCTTAATCCTAAATATTTCCTTATGGTGAAGGAAGAATTGGACAAGCTTCTTGCGGTGGGTTTCATTTACCCAGTACCAAATAGTGAGTAGGTTTTTTCAATTGTGATGGTGCCAAAAAAGAACAGAAAAATCCGAATTTGTCAAGATTTCCGGAAACTTAATGCAGCCACCAAGAAAGATTACTTTCCGTTACCATTCACGGATAGTATATTGGACGCCGTCGCCGGTCACGAATGCTATTCGTTTCTCGATGGTTTCTTCGGGTATAATCAAGTTCAAATTGCAAAAGAAGACCAGCTCAAGACAACCTTTACTACGGATTGGGGCACATTTGCTTATCGCGTCATGCCTTTTGGATTATGTAACGCCCCAGCCACGTTCCAACGCGTGATGACTCAGGCTTTTCAAGACTATCTCTGGATGTTTATGGAGATCTTTTTAGATGACTTTTGTACATTCAGTACCAAACAAGATCATCTTCATTGTTTAGGCAAGTGTTTGGCTCAGTGTGCCAAATTTGGGATATCGTTGAATTCGGAGAAGTACCAATTTGGTATTCCGTCCAGAAAATTATTGGGCCATATTGTTTCCAATCGTAGTATTGCTACAGATCTTGACAAAGTGCAGCATATCATGAACTTACCCAGACCGGAGACAGTCTCCGATGTTCGAGGGTTCGTTGGTCATGTCAGTTATTATCGATGATTTATAAGTTCGTTTGCGGTTATTTGTCAACCTTTAACGAACTTACTGAAGAAACCTCCGTCCGATGGTACTAGTCCCCTCTGGACCAAGGAGTGTACCGTAGCCCTCGAAGTCTTAAAGTCAAAATTGGTCCCTGCACCAATATTGGTGGCTCTTAGTTGGACAAAGCCATTTCATGTGTATGTTGATGCATCCAATGCTGTTATTGGCTCGGTGTTAAGCCAGAAGGATGATAAGGGATTAGATCATCCCATATATTATGCCAGTCGATAATTGGTGGCTGCTGAACGCAACTATACTACTACTGAACGAGAGGCGTTGGGTATGATATACTCGGTTCAAAAATTTCGGCACTATTTGCTTGGGTATCCGTTTGTATTTTATGTGGATCATGATGCTCTCAAATATCTGATTAATAAGCCTCAATTGAGTGGGCGCATTGCTCGCTAGGTCTTACTCCTCCAGGAGTTCAATTTTACGGTGGTTGTCAGACCTGGGAAGCAACATGCGAACGCGGATCATTTATCCCGGTTGTCTAATATTCTCGGCAACGAGCCTGTTCCCGATGATCTTTCCGACGTCGCATTATTTGTGGTGGATGTGATATCCCCCGAGTATAGCAAAATTATTCACTTTCTGACCTTCCATACTTTTCCGCCGACTTTCACGAACAAGCTTAAGAAGCGCCTTATTCTGAAGAGTGCCCCATACACAATGATTCGTGATGCTTTGTATAAACAAGGCCGAGATGGTCTTTTACGGCGCTGTATCTTTCCTAGTGAAGTACAGTCAATACTTACCGATTGTCATTTGGATAGTTGTGGTGGTCATTTCGCGGAAGACAGCACTGCTTGCAAGCCTTTAATGGCCGGATATTGGTGGCCCACAATTTTTTCTGATGCCCACCAATTCGTTCGCCGTTGTGATCCTTGTCAACGAATTGGTCGACCTATGGGTACTTCCGCCATGCCGTTAGTCCCAATCTTGGCCCAGGTCCCGTTTAAAAAATGGGGTATTGATTTTGTTGGTCCCATTGCACCTACGTCAAAACCTAGTCAAAAGCGGTATATCTTAGTCGCCACAGATTATGTCACCAAATGGGCAGAGGCGATTGCAACCCGCACCGATAATGCCAGTATGGTGGCAACTTTTTTGTATGAGAATATTATCACTCGCTTTGGGTGTCCCAAGGAATTGGTCAGTGATCGAGGCACCCATTTCATCAATGCTACCATCGCCGCCTTGACGACCACATATGAAATCAAGCATCGTAAGACCACTCCCTATCATCCTCGCGCCAATGGACAAATGGAAAAGACCAAGGGCATTTTGTGCAAAGTCTTGACTAAGACAATTTCAGGGGCCGGTACTGATTGGGAGACCAAACTCTTTGCAGCTTTGTGGGCTTATCGTACTGCCTATAAAGTAACTACCCACTCTACTCCGTTCCAATTAGTTTACGGTCAAGAGGTAATTTTACCTATCGAATTGGAGGTTCTCAGTTTACGTATTGCCTTAGACAAACGCCTCAGTGACACCGAGTCATTACACTCTCGGTTGATGAAATTGGAGGAATTGGATGAAATACGGGCTATCGCTCTATTCCACATGGAAGCCACTCAAAAATGGAGGAAGAGTTACTATGATAGTAAACTGCGGCCAAAGTGTTTTATGCCCAATGATTTGGTATTGCTGTATGACAGCCGATTCAATCATTTTCCGGGAAAATTTCAAGTTCGCTGGCATGGGCCATATCGCGTAATTGAAGGATTTTCCAATGGGTCTGTTCAATTGGAGGATTTCACGGGTCATCGTTTCAGTACCCGCATTAATGGAAATCGTTTACGGTTATATAATACCTAAAACTCGGGACGGGTTTTATTTCATTTGAGGGGAGGAGACTTCAAATGGACTTAGGAGGGACCTAATTATGGTATAAGGCGTAGAGGCGGCTGCAAGGATATTTAGTAATCACTATTGTGTCAGATGCGAAGGAAGTGAGAAATGGACAATATGGGTACCATGTTGTCGTTATCACCACTAGGTAATAGAATAGGAGTGAGGCTCCTATTAAGAGTTATTCTATGGTGTTATATTCTGTTGTTGCTTATTTGTGTTTCATTTTAGTATTTCGGGCATACTGGAGAGTCACATTGACGGTTAGGACCTGTAAGCATTTGAGTCATGGCGATTGAAAGTACCAAGAGAGCTGTAGACAGAGATGAAAGTGGCCGGAATGTGAGAGCTAAACGCACAGCAAAACCACCGTTTGTAATAATTATTACCAATATGGAGCCGATGAAGTTAGAAATGTGTTGGACGCAGAGAAAAATAAGGGATTTTTGGACCGCGAAGCTGTTCTAGTTTTTGCACCATTCAGAGCATTTACCATCAATCAATGTGTCATTAGTGGAGGAATACATTAAGAATTACAACCCCGAGGATGGATCGAGTATCGTTCAAGGGCAAATTATTGGGATTGATGAAACAATCCTGGAAAAGGTGTTGTTTCTTCCCATTGGAGAGATGGTAGTAGGGACTGATGAGTCAAGTGATTTCAGCCCAGGTAGATATTTCAAGGGAGGAATGTCATCCTTTGAAAGGAGTCAAGGATGGCGGACTCAAGAGGCGATTACATCAGAATATGTGGAATGGTTGCGGTTCGTGCTGAGGTGGTTAGGATTGTACCGACACCCCACTTATGTGTGAAAACGATTATTGTATGCAACAGTAGGAGCGTTTGAAGGGATGGTGTTCAACTGGGTGGCTTACGTAGCTACTCATATTCATGCGAAGATAGGAGCCAAGTTCAAATTGGGAAAGTTTACATCCTTGCTTTGTTCAAATTATGTGTATGCTGTCATCGCGCACACATTGCGTCAACCACCGTCAGAAGAGGAAAACCCTATACCAGTGTCAGCACCTTTGTAAAGAGAACAAAATTTGTTGGGACAGAATCACAATGCAGCAGATGTAATACACAAAATCGAAGAATCAAGTCGTACAGTGGTTCAAGGAGTAGTTCCGATTATCGAAGCGGGACGGATTCCAAGTGGTGTTGCGGTGGAAGAGGAGAATCAAGTTCCATTATTGATAGATATCAACCAGTTGGCATTTCCAGAAGGTCGATTATCTGAAGGAATATTTCTTAAAAATGCCGTATTAAAGCACATTTCGCAAATACATTATATGGTACGAGCATTGGATGTAGAAGACAGAAGTAAACGGGATTGGGAGGACAGTAAAAAAAGGATATCAGATCAAAATCAAAAAATTAGGGAGCAAGAACTGAGGATTCAAGAAATTGAAGAAGCCAAGTAGGTCCTGGAGCGAAAATTGGTTCTTCAATATGAGGCTTGGACAAAGGAAAAAGAACAAATTTCATGGATTGTGGAAGGACAATGGGACGAATTGATTCAGAATAGAAAGTCATAGGATTTAGAACGGGAGAAGTTCAAATGCCAGTTGCAAGTGGAAGTGGACAAGACAGAGTTATTGGCGACAGAGAAAGCGTTAGTGTGTGATCAATTGAGATGTGAAACGTGGAAAATGAGGTTTGAAATTTAAATTTTATAAAATAAGGTGTCAAAATTGACGGAAGAGTTAACTGTGAGGAGCCAATCTCAAGTGTCGATTGAAGATGTTCCAGAAGGGATGAGTCCGTAGCAACATTAGTTGGAACTTCGCGATGCCCAGATCTTGAAACTAGAAGCTCAGGTCCGGGAATTAGGAGAATACAATCAAGATCTTTCAGCCCAGTTGAGAAAGGAGTCGCTTGAAATATTGAAAGAAGATGAAGACGTACCACTAGAGCCAGAATCGGTGGAACTAATAACGGATAATGAAGTAATTGAACAATTAGGTGTATCAGATAAATAGAAATTTTGGAGAAGTTTTTTTTTAGTTATGTATCGGTTCTATGTTTGCGAGGACGCTGCACAGATGGAAGTGGGGCTATGTAGAATAAGTAGTTATTTGCTGAATTGTAGATACTTAGTTCATAGTGTAAACATGAATAAATGACTGTTGAAAAGGTAGTTCAGTAGGTAAAATGGATGAATAGTTAGGAAAAGCAGTTTTCATGAGAGATGTAGCAGTTGGTATCTCGTGGTAGCATAAAGAGGATGGGAGAGAGGAAGTAGGGACCAGACTGTGATAGTGTGAGCCGGGGTAAGCTTGGTGCTATCTCTTTTCTTTTGTTTGTTATTTTCTTTGAATAAGAAGATTAAGAGTTTCTGAATATTGTGAAAGTGAATTATGGAATGGAATTATGATTGTTATTAAATGGGAAGAAGAAAGATTGAATGCTGAAATTTGATTATAGTTCAGCAGAGAGAATCAGTCTGTGTTTGTGTGAAACATTGTAATGTGAAGGCAGTTAATGGTGAAGAACTCCAGAGTTTGGATTATAGTATGATTATGTCCTGTCATTTAGGATAGTGCGGGATTATTTGTTGTTGTTATCAGTGATGGTGGAGTATTATTAGGAAGTGGAAAGCATTGTAGTGTTTCCTGGGTATTTTAAGTAGTGCGGAATACAGTTAATTATGTGACCCTAACGTGTAAGCTCATGCGGTATTCTTTCCATGTGTTCGAATCCCCCTATACATGTTTACTCTGATTAGATTAGTAAAAGTAAATAAAATGACAATCACAGGCTCACAGTCATTCAATTTTGGAACTAGAAAAAGTAAAGGGTCAGTTGATAAAGGAACGAGAAAAAGCCGAGTTATTGGCACAAGAAAAATTGGTATTGAGTGACCAATATAGATGTGAAATGGAGTAGTTAAGGGCTGAAATTGAGGCCTTGAATGTCGAGGTGACAAGATTGGCAGAGGATTTAGTCAATATTAGTCAAGCACAAGTATTGACATTGCTAGTTCCCGAAGTTCCAGAAGAGAGGAGTTACTTTCAGCGCCAGTTGGAATTAAGAGATGTCTAGATCCTGAAATTAGAAGCTCAAGTCCGTGAACTAGGCGAGTACAATGAAGACCTTTTAGCTCAGTTTAGGCAGGAGCCGATGGAAGGATTGGAGGAGGACAAAGATTTGCAGATGGAATCGAAATTAGTGGAACCAAAAATAGATATTGTGGTAATTGATTAATTAGATAGGCTAGAGGGATCGTAATTTTTGTAGAGTTTTGTTAGATAATTTTTAGATAGGTATCAATTGAATGTTTGCGAGGATGCTGCAGAGATAGGAGTGGGGCTATGTAGAATAGATATTAATTTATTTTTGAAAGATATTGATAAAATATATTAATAGTCCATATAATAGGAAATTCAGGAGGACAGATGAATGATTTAGTTATTAAAGATGGTTAATTATAAAATTACGATTAAAATCTAGAAAATCAGAGGAAAGTATATAGGAGTTGTAGAAGTTAATTAAGGTGCCATCACTGTGATAGTTGTGAGCAAGGGTAAGCTTGGTGCTACCTCTTTTCTTTTGTTTGTTATTTTCTTTGAATAAGAGGATTGAGAGTTTCTGAATATTGTGAAGTGAATTATGGAATGGAAATGTGATTGGTATTATTTGAGAAGAAGAAAGATTGAATGCAAAAATTTGATTGTAGTTCAGCAGAGAAAATGAGTCTGTGTTTGTCTGAAACACTGTAATGTGAATGGCAATTTTGTATGAAGAATTCCAATGATTGAAATGAGGGTAATTGTATGCTAAAAGCTATGAGGGCACAATATTATAGTTGGAAATTATGAAAGTAAATATATTGGTAGAAATAGCAGTTATTGGTATGACTGAATTACTGTAAGAAAGAGACCGATAAGGTGAAGGAGAAGATTATAGTTTCCTTGTGTGTTCAGATATTGGAAATAGAGATGATACATTCAAGAGGTAATTGATTGTGTGACCCTAATATGAACGCTTAAGCAACTAGTCATTCCTCATATTCGAATCTCCCTATACAGGTTTATTTCCATTAGATTAATTTGGAATAAGTAAAACGAGCAATCAAAAGGTGGTATGCCAATTCAATGCTAATCGCTTTTGAACTAACCGCATCTATTCCATAATTTTGGACGTAAATACCTCCTGTACCTTCTATTCTTGATTTTGCTCGAGAGACGACATTCCTCCTTTGAAATAGCTTACAAGCCTGAAATCATTTGATGCGGCTCCTCCCACCTCAAGCTCTCTAATTGGTAAATGGAAGACCTTGTGTAAGATATTCTCATCTATCACAATCAAGACTCCTCTTACTACACTCGAATCATCCTTTGGATTATAATTTTTTATATATTTCACCACTCGTTCTACATCAATTGGTGGTATTTTATTCGATTCTCACAAAAACATAAATAATTGTGCATTTCTAAAATCTTTTTGCCTTTTCAATGATCAACAGATATCTAACTTCATCGGTTCCATATTGGTGATAACTACAAGAGACGACGATCCCAGATCGCACTTAGACCTCACATTACGGTGACTTTCCGATCGTTTTGGTACTCTCTTTGTTCTTTCCATCGACATTGTAAAAATCAAACTCTCAATACTTCCTTGTGTTAACACTATTGCTGATTACTATCGTAAAGCTTACAATTCAAAGTACAATGTCTGAAATTTGCAACAATAAAACCTTCTATGAGTGCCCCACTCCTCACTCCTTATTCGGGGTCCAAATCAAAAACATCTAATCTAATGTACCTTAATCTCACGTCTAATCAAGAATATCTAATTTTTTAGTTAGTTAGTTTCAGTAACCATCAATCATTTTTTAGCTATCATAACCTTTCTAATCCTATCGGATAATCATTATTATGGAGACTCCCTCCTGCCACTGAATAAATTCATTCCGAATTTATATATAATATAGACATAATCGATTCCTATTAACGCATGTTGTGAAGTGGATTTCCAAAAAATCTTCTAATTAAACGGAACCATTAGGAAAACCTTCCACCACCCGATATGGCTCATATCATTGTACTTGAAATTTACTGGGAAAGTTCTTAAAGCGGCTATCATAAAGTAGTACCAGAGCATTGGACATAAAATATTTTGGCCATAACTTATTGTCATAATAACTCTTTCTATGGCACTATGTAGCTTCCATGATTAAAAGAGTTGTAATCCTAGTCTCATCCAATTTCTCCAATTAGACTAACTTATATTGAAGAGATTCTCTATCTCCCATACGTTCATCCAACGCAATTCGTAAACTTTAGATCTCCAATTCAATTGATAGAATTGCCTCTTGACCGTATACCAATTGAAATGGAATAGAATTGGTAGTGACTTTATATGCAATACGATACGCCCATAAAGCTGCAAATAATTTAGTGTCCCAATCGGTTCCCGTTCCTAAAATAGTCTTTTTTAAGATCTTACATAGGATACCGTTGGTCTTTTCTATCTATCCATTGGCTTGTGGATGATAAGGTGTAGTTTTGCAGTGCTTGATTTCATACTTTGCTGTTAATGCTTCAATTGTTACATTAATAAAATGTGTTCCGCGATCATTGACCAATTCTTTCAGACAGCCAAAATGATGTCGTACTGTAAATGCTTACAGTATGTAAAAATTAGCTAAAACATATTATATGTTGATAAATCTAGATGTATGTTAGAGTGGCTAGTAGATTAAATTAAAAGGAGTTGGTATAAGAAACTTTACTTTGTTTTTTTATTTCTTTTGATTTTGACATTAATATATATATATATATATAGGACCTAAATGTTTAGTATGAAACCTTGGGAAAAAGTGGAAACCTAAGGATGAAAATCTAAACTAGTAGGAAGCTAATTGGGAGGGATGAAAGCAAGGCATGGTCGGATGAAGGCAAGGAATAGAGAACTTCATCCCTATTGGTCGAATACCATGCCCAATGGGCTTTGAGGAGGCTGCCCGCGACCTTAAGAAAGGTTTCGGCGACTTCAAAGGAGGCATTCGGAGATTAGAAGCTAGGATTGTAAAGTTTAGGGTTTGGAAAACAATTTGTGTACAAAAATTAGAAGATTTGGAGTTAGGGTGAAAAAGTTATAACCGTTTGAAGTTAAGGTGTTTATTTAAGACATACTGTTACTCTTTTGAGAGTACGAGGAGTTTTATAATAGCTTTTGAAGATCGGAAGATGCAATTGGAACGGCGATTTTAAGGCTTACATCTTTCACGAAAGAATTATTGCTTTTGGAGTTCATATGAAGGAGTTGTAAGGAGTTGAAGGCGATGCTTCCAAATCAAAAGCAGTAAGAAAGCAGGTGTGTTTTTAGTAATGTTTGAAGTCATAATTTGAGTTTTTGGACGAATTTTTGGCTCAAACTTTTTGGAGAATGTAAAATTTTGTGTTAAAAAGCTATATATACAAATTTCATGGCATTTGAGCTTATATTTTGTGAGATATGAAGAAAATTGCACACGGATGTATAAAGACAAGGGTTTGAAACGGCTGTTGGGGATTTCAAGATATCTCAAGATCTGCAATGAATTTGCGGTTGAAATTTTTTGTAGAAGTTAATAAGAATACATCAGTACCTCATGTAAAATTAGAGTTTGTTTGGACGGTCAAATTAAGAGATATGAGGTGTTGAAGTTCGGAAAAATCTCCACATAAGAATAAACAAGGATTTAGAAGATTTTATCATATTTTGGAAGTTGTGGGTTACTTGAGGATTGTGTATTTGGTGTAATTACTCAAAAAGAGAAAAATTATATATAAACTTAGGACATCCATTATTTTCAAACTTGATTGAATAATTAGTGACAGCTAGAAGCCCAGCGTTTTCTTGAGGCAAACTCTCTCTACCCTGACAACGAGTGATAATGTTCTCATATAAAAATGTTGCTACGGTATTGGTATTATCAATTTTCGTTGCCATAGCCTCCGCCCATTTGGTGACATAATTGGTGGCTACTAGAATATAATATTTATATCCATTTCGAGAGGTAGGTGCAATGGGTCCGACAAAGTCAATACTCCATTTTTTGAATGGTGCCTGTGCCAAAATTGGTACCAATGGCATTGCAGAAGTTCCAGTAGGGCGACCAATTCATTGGCAAAGATTACAATAACAAACATATTGGTGTGAATCCGAAAATATTGTTGGCCACCAATATCCAGCCATTAAAGCCTTACATGCGGTGCTATCACCCGCAAAATGTCCTCCAGAATTGTCCAAATGACATCCTTTCAATATTGTACGAACTTCACTTGGAAAGATGCAACAGCGTAAAATTCCATCCTGCCCTTGTTTGTACAAGGCATCTCTAATCATGGTATATGGCTCACTTTTTAAAATCAGATGCTTCTTTAATTTTTCATTATAAGAAATTGGAAAAGTCTGAAATATTAGATATTGGATCAATTCACCATATTCGGGTGTAATGACATCCACAGTGAATAGTTGTGTGTCCGAAAGAGCATCATTTATCGACTCATTATCCAGTATATTAGATAAACGGGATAAGTGATCTACATTGGCATGTTTCTTGTCAAGTCGAACGTTAATCATAAAGTTGAATTCTTGGAGAAGTAACACCCATCAAGCAATTTGTCTGCTCAATTGAGGTTTATTTATCATGTACTTAAGCGCATCATGATCAACGTAGAACACAAATGGGTATCTAAGTAGATAGTGGCAGAATTTTTGTACAGAATAGATAAATCCGAGGGCTTCTCGCTGGGTAGTATTATAATTTCGTTCTGTAGTAACAAATTATTGGCTCGTATAATATATGGGATGATCTAATCTTTTTTCATCCTTTTGAGTGAGAATGGATCCAATAGCAACATTGGACACGTTGTCGTACTGTAAATGCTTATAGTATGTAAAAATTAGCTAAAACATATTATATGTTGATAAATCTAGATGGATGTTAGAGTGGCTAGTAGATTAAATTAAAAGGAGTTGGTATAAGAAACTTTACTTTGTTTTTTTATTTCTTTTGATTTTGACATTAATATATATATATATATATATATATATATCTATATATAGGACCTAAATGTTTAGTATGAAACCTTGGGAAAAGGTGGAAACCTAAGGATGAAAATCTAAACTAGTAGAAGGCTAATTGAAAGGTATGAAAGCAAGGCATGGTCGGATGAAGGCAAGGAATAAGAAACTTCATCCATATTGGTCGAATACCATGCCCAATGGACTTTGAGGAGGCTGCCCGCGACCTTAAGAAGGGATTTCGGCGACTTCAAAGGGGCCGTTTTGAGATTATAAGCTAAGATTTTAAATTTTAGGATTTGGGATACAATTTGTGTACAAAAATTAGAAGATTTGGAATTAGGGTGAAAAAGTTATAACCGTTTGAAGTTAAGGTATTTATTTCAGACATATTGTTACTCTTTTGAGAATATGAGGAGTTTTACAATAGCTTTTGAAGATCGGAAGGTACAACTAGAACGGTGATTTCAAGGCCTATATCTTTCATGAAAGAATTATTGCTTTTGGAGTTCATATGAAGGAGTTGTGAGGAGTTGAAGGCGGCACTTCCAAATCAAAGGCAGTAAGTAAGTGGTTTTGTTTGTAGTAATGGTTGGAGCCATAACTTGAGTATTCGGATGAATTTTGGCTCAAACTTTTGGAGAATTTAAATTTTTGTGTTAAAAAGCTATATCTACAAATTTCGTGGCATTTGAGCTTATATTTTGTGAGATATGCAGAAAATTGCACGTAGATGTATAAAGACAAGGGTTTGAAGCGACTGTTAGGGTTTTTAAGATATCTCAAGATCTGCAATGAATTTGCAATTGAAATTTGTTGTAGAAGTTAATAAGATTATATAAGTACCTCATGTAAAATTGGAGTTTTTTTGGACGGTCGGATTAGGAGATATGAAGTGTTGAAGTTCGGAAAAATCTCCACATAAGAATAAACAAGGTTTTAGAAGATTTTATCATATTTTGGAAGTTGTGGGTTACTTGAGGATTTTCTATTTGGTGTAACTACTCAAAAAGAAAAAATTATATATAAACTTAGGACTTTCCTTATTTTCAAGCTTGATTAAATAATTAGTGATAGCAAGAAGCTCAACGTTTTCTTGAAGCAAACTCTCTCTATCACGACAGCGTCCACATAGACATAAAATAATTTTGTCCAATAAGGTGTTACAAGAATTGGGACAGATATCAATTTCCATTTCAATTTGTTAAATGCGAAAGTACAATCTTCAGTCCATATTGGCCGAAATCCGTCTGATGGGGGTTTCTTTAACAAGTTGGTTAACGGTTGATAGATAACCACAAATGATTCAATAAAACGCTGATAGTAGCTGACATGGCCAATGAAACAGTGCATACCCGACACCATATCTGGCTTTCATAAACCCAATATACGAGTAATTTTATTGGGGTCCATAGCGATACCTTCAACAGAGACAATGTGTCCCAATAGCTTTCCCAATGGTATGCTAAATTGACACTTCTTCAAATTTAGAGATATCATATACTTATTGCATTGATTCAAACAGTTATCCAGACATGCTAGATGTTCAGCTCTTGTGCTAAAGGTGTAGAAATCGTCCAAAAATATCTCCATTGATAAAAGTATGTAATCTTGAAATGCTTGTGTCATTACCCATTGAAATGTAACCGAGGCATTACATAACCCAAATGGCATTACTTTATGGGTGAATGTACCCCAATCTGTGGTAAACATAGTCTTCAACTGGTCATCTTTGATAATTTTAATTTGATTATATCCTAAAAATCCGTCCAAAAATGAGTAACATTCATGTCCGGCCACTGCGTCCAAAATACTGTCTGTAAATGATAATAGAAAATAGTCCTTCTTAGTAGCCGCATTTAACTTTTGAAAATCCTGACATATCTTGATTTTTCCATTGTTCTTCGGTACCATCATAATTGGTGACATCCATACACTATGCGGAACAGGATAAATAAAATCCATGTCGAGAAGTTTATCCAATTCCTCTTTTACTAAAAGGGAATATTTTGGGTTAAGTTGGTATTGTCTTTGACAAACTGGTGTAACACCCTCTTCCAAAATAATCTGGTGCTCACACATGTTGGCTGGAATCCCTTTCAAATCTGCATAGGACCACGCAAAGGCAGATTTGTGACGGACAAAAAAGTGTTTTCAAACATCCAATTCTGTACCTATAATACCGGCATATCTTTTAATTAGCTGTGGCATTTTGTTGGTACCTAGGTTAATGGATTGACACACAGGGTCTTCTACAATCTCTAATTTAATTATCTTTTCTTGATTTGAATATCTTATATTATCCGTCATATGGGAACTATGAAATTCTGGTTCCAATGTGCTGAATCTATTGACTGTGAGATTATTCATCCATTTGGCAATAGCATGATCGGAGTTAGTCGCATCCTCCTGATGCAGTAAATATTTGTTGAGACCTCCACATTAGTTGACTCCTGCCTTTGCTGTTGAAGTGTTTTGTCCTACCCCAAATTACAATGAACCTATAGCATCATCATCTTCTTCAATCGATTAATTCTCATTGTCCAATGTAAATTCTGATTCTCGCAATTGAGATTCTTCATGATATTGTACTGGATACATCTATAGAACGATCTGGTCACAGCCTTTTCCAATTATCAATGTGCCTCGGCCCCAATCGTTTTTAGCTTTGATTTAATAAAGCCAACATCTGTCCAATAAAATGGGATATGATAATGTAGAACTCTGTAATCGAAATACAATATAATCGATTTTGTATGTCAATCCCACGATTACAGTGGTAATATTGCTTAAGATTTCTATTGGCTTTACTCGATTATGATGTGTCATTCGAAAGACCAATGTCATAGGTAGCAATTGCTATAGATCCAAGTCTTCTATTGTATCCATGTTCATTAAATTCACACTGGAACCGCCATCGACTTATACCCTTGGAATTAAAATGCCATTGATTGATACATCGATTGTTGGAGCTCTCGGATCTGGATTTAAGCTAACTTCATGAATTTCTTTAGTGTGGGATCTTCATCATATTAACGCTGAATTCAATGTAGATCGACATTTCGGTACTACAACCAAAAGTTGCTTCATTGTAATTGAAGGTTGAATAACATCCAAATCCTTCTGAATGTCGTAGGATTCCATATTGAGAGTAATTTCCAATGCTCTTTTGCATTTCATTGGTTTTGATTTTACTCTATTCGGCAACAATTCTTTCTTGGCAATTGAAATTGTTGCTGATAACTTCACCAACTTTTCTACTACTTAAAGTTCCTTTAATGTGTAAGATCTTTTATTGGACTATACAGGTTTTGGTACTTGGTCAGTTGGAATCGATCTTGATCGTCTCGACAAATTAGCATGTGGAACCAAATTAGGTTCCTCAGTCTATTGAAGTCTCAATATTAGGATACATTCCAATACTAATATTGGTTCATTTAGCCCCATAGACAGCGCTACTTGTTCTCCTACGATTGATTCATCCAGGCCTTGAATTAGATTCTTGTTTTTTTGTTGGCCTTTGGTAAGCACTATGCTCACCACCTCGACATGATGTACTAGTGAGTCCCGTTGAACACAACCTTTGTCATGTATTGGTTGGCTTATTTACATTTATTGGTCCTGGTTATTATAATTAAAGAGGGCATTGCACTGATGATAAGTGTGATCAGACTGCTTATAATTTCTATATATTGAAGCATAGTCATCACTGGCCCTTAAATTAGGACATTCACTCGCATAATGTCCAATTTGTCTGCAACGATAGCAACGAAGTGGTCTCCTGCCAGCTCCTTCAGGGATATCGGGGGTATCTACTGGGATGTACTAGCTCGACCTGTTTCAGGTTGAATGGATAAATAATCCCGGTTGTCCAGTTGGTATTGTAGAATCCAAATTTGATTGCTGAAAGGGTTGATATTGGAAATACCCTTGTTGATTTTGTACCATTTATTGAGCATTGATTCCGTATTCCTGATTGTATACCGAATTTTGAAATTTGAAAAAATTTCAATTTGGCTTATTGGAACAATTTCCGTTCCAGTCAAATCTATTTCTTGTTTGAATTTGGTTAATATCCTATGAACTCGGTTGGGTCATTATTTGATTACTAAGTTATTGTTGCTTCCCTAAATTCCAACAGTTGGTGGTAATATGCTTGCCTCCACAAAAGGTACATTGTATAGTTATTTGGGGTGGTGAAGGACATTTTGTTAGTAAATGACCTTGCTCCTTACAATTGCTGCACCAGACATTGGGACGCATATTGGTTGGTTTATACCTTTTTTCCTTGTCTTTTGCTAAGTTGACAGCCAGTTCCTCCATTTTCTTTGTCAAAGTTATCAACAAAGCCTCATTTGGATCCTTTGGTCTAGTTTCACGTAATAACTCTTTCGCAGGTACTACTTTTTGATATGAGGAGTATGGGAAATACGGGACTGCAGTTGTTGGTGGTATGTTCTGCAATGGAACAGCATTCACTGTTCTTTGTGGATTAACACTAAGGTTTGCACCATAATCCAGCATTCTTGGGTAATTGCTCCCAATTTTACTCCTGGTTGGTATTAGGTAACCTGCTTGAGATGGAATCATTGTAGCTCCAGTGATTAAGAATTTGTCATAGTGACATTCTTCTCACACCTTTGTTTGTGCTAGTGAAGAAGCAATAATGGTTGGTTGGGTCTTCTTCACGAATAACTTTAATTTTACTAGATAAAGTCCATTAACTAATATGGATAAAATAAATGAATCAGGCATTTGGTTATTTGGCCATTTACTAGGAATATCTACTACTCGGCCATAATATGATTGTATAACTTCTCCTGGTACCATTCTGCTATTCATCAATCTTTCTCTAAGTCGCTCTTCAAATCCAATTGGTCGAAAATGTGTTAAAAATATATTTTTTAATGCCTCCCAATTAGAAAATTGACCGATGCGCTGGCGATTATACCATTCAAATGCTGTGTCTTTTAATATTGCTGACAGCCATCTTAACCAAATATCTTCAGTTCTGCCATTATTGGCTACACATACAGTCAAGAATTGTGATAAATGTTGATCTGGATTGGCTTCTGATAAACCTCTAAAAGTAGGTAATAGAACCACGCTAGTTGTGCAATTGCTCATGTCACCCATTTGTATTGCTATTGGAACCACTGGTCCTCCAGAGGCCATTAAAGATGTCGATGTTCTGCTTAATTCCTTATTAAAATAAAAACTGTCTCTAGCAAAAGTCTTTTTCAGACTTCCAGGCCTTCTCAATTGACTATTATTATCTCCAAATAATTTTATTGGTTGAATATGAGGTGAAAACGATGGATTTTGATATACTCTGAATTGGTCTTTATTGGCAAGTGATTTATGTCGACCTTCAAAACCAGACTTGTTAAAATCGAACGTATCTCCAATTGGAAAAATACCCAATGGGGTACTTAATTCCTCTGTGTCTTCCTTGCTTTCCATTAACGGCTTCGAGAGGTATGCTAGACTATTAGCAGTGCTCCCTGCGAGTGCTTTTGGCAATTTCTTTAATGATATGTACTTCTAAAATATTAGAGGTCAATCATCTTCGGGGTACGATCGAATATGCCGACAAGCATGCAACCATGGCTTAATCCAACTTTGTCGATGCTTCTTTTTTAATTTACGATCTCGCTCGTTATGTAACAAATTTCTTACTTGCGATCTCTTTGTTCTTTCCTTTGATTGCTTTATTCTCTTTATTGTTGAATTCTCATTCTTAATAATCATATTCTTTCATGATTTCTATTGAGTTTGCTTCCTAATTTCCTTTACTGCTTTGGCAGTTAATTCCTAACACTCAATAATGTTATCAATTTTTGACAGCGGTGCCAAAATGTGATTGTCATTTTACTTATTTCAGAAGAAACCTCCCAGAATAAACTCGTATAGGAGAATTCAAATACAAGGAAAGACCATGTATATGAATTTCACTTGTTAGGATCACACAATTAAGCGTATTCTGAACCACTAAAACACTAAGAAATACTACAATGCTTCCTCCAAATAACAATACTCCTTCATCACTTGATAACCACAATGTGTAATCCTGCACTCTCAAAAGACCGCTCAAAACTCAATAAATTCCATCCAACATTAGAAATAACAAACTTCACTCCAACCAATCTGAATTCACAAAATTCTTGTAATGTTAGACTTTCTCTGTCGAAACACACACACACAACTCTCAATAAACAACAATCATAACCTTTCATCCATAATCAATCTTCTAATAACTTCTCATATAATTCAATCACTCAGTATTCTAATTACATAATCAATAACTTATAAATCAATCTCTGATTTATTCTACAGATTCACTTCTCAATATTCAGAAACTATCCATTATTCTTTAACAACAAAGAAAACAAAAGAAACAAAGAGGAAGTACCAAGCTTAATCTCGGCTCATGATTATCACAGTCTAGTATTTTCTTCCTCTCTCCCATCCTCTTTCTACTACCCTGAGATACCAACTCCTATACTATAGATGGTAACTACTTTTCTTGACTATTCATTCATTCTACCTATTGAACTTTCTTTTCAGTAGTTATCTATTCATGTTTATATTATACACTAGATATCTACATTTTGAAAATAACTACTTATTTTACACACTGCCTCCACAAGTGCCTCCATAATCAGTGCGACTACATCATCATTGGAGCTAAGCTCATCGTCTGACGTTAATTCAGATGCTAGCAATTGAGACTCCCTGTGATAGCATATTGGGTACATTTGTAATACTATTTTGTTGTTGTCCTTGCCAATTATCAAAGTACCCTGACTCCAATCATTCTTGGCCTTCACTTGATAAAGCCATGGTCATCTCAATAAAATTAGATACGATAAAGTCAAATATTTTAGCCAAAAGATGATATAGTCGATTACATATGCAATACCAATAATTATAGTTTGAACACTCTATAAAATATCCATTGGTTTAATCTAGCTATGATCTACCATTCGTAATATTAATATTGTCGATATTAAGTGATCCAAATCTAAAGCATCCATTGTATCAGCATTCATTAAATTGACGCTAGAACCACCATCTACCTGAATGCCTAAGATCATAACACTATTAATAAAAACATCGATGGTTGGTGCACCTAGATTAGGGTTCAAACTGACTTCACAAACTTCTTTATTACGTTGCTTATGCCGTGTAAATGATGAATTCAATATAGAACGGTATTCTAGTGCGACCGCTAGAAGTTTCTTCATAGAAATAGAAGGCCGAATAGCATCCAGATCCTTCAAAATGTCATAGGATTCCATATTTTGGATAATACCCAATGTCCACTTTCCTTTCATTAGTTTGAGTTTAACTCCATGAGGTAAGATATTCTTTCATCCTGGACTCGGAATTGGAACAAAAGATGGAGCTTCCTTAGAATTCACACCTCTACAAGGATCTTTCAATAAAAAGGACGTTTTCTAGAACTATGTAGAGAATGGAACAGTTTGAAACGGAACCGAAGCTTCCATAATCGATACCTCATTAGGTTGTTCAAGTGAGTCACGTCTCATACTGGATAAGAGGCCCGTAACAGGACCTAGATTGGATGTCCCCATAATTGGATCTAATTAGCCCTTCGCATTACGCTTATCCAAATGCTGAATTGATCCTTTCTCCTTTCACTGACACTTGATAAAAACGGCTTAGACACATTCCACCTGATTTACTAGAGAATCTTGAAGACATTGATTTATCTCTTCCATTTTTCCTTGGTTTTGAATTTGTTGAGCTCGATTATTGAAATTGAATGGAGCATTACATTGTTGATAAGTATGCCCTGACTACTTGCAATTCCCACAAACTGGTGTATAATCGTCATTGGCTCTGGGATTGGAACATTCACTCGCATAATGACCAATCTGTTTACAACGGAAATAACAAAGTGGTCTTCTTGCACTTCCATCAGGCATATTGGGTGTCTCTATTGGTATATACTTACTAGGCTTGTTCCATATAGGGTTAGAAAATGATCCTGGTTATTCCGTTGGAATGGAAGGAACTTGGTTCGATAATATCGGAGGAGCATATTGCTGATATCTCTGCTGCTCCTTCTCGTAGTACTGAGTATTTGATGCAGATCCCTGATTAAAATTGAAACTTTGAAAGTTATTGAATACTTGATTTTTTCAATTAGATCGATTTCCATTCCATCCAAACGTATTTTTTGATTGAACTTGATTGACGTCCTAGTGACTTGGTGGGATCATAGTCCGATTACAGAATTATTGTTGCCTTTGCAAATTCCAACAATTAGTTGTTAAGTGCTTTCTTTTGCAAGATGTACATTGACCCATTATTTGTGAGGGTGAAGGGCATTCTGTTACCAAATGACTATGGCCCTTGAAAGATTTATATCTTTGAAAAAGTCTTCTATAATTATTTATATTTACTTTTATTTAAATATCTTCACTTGCTTCCATTATCATTATCCTTTAATCCAATATATGTAATTTCCTTCAAAAATCTACCAATCCATTTTCTTGATAAATACCAAAAATCTCTCATCATCTTTTAATATTCATAACTCACATAATATATATATATATATATTTTTGAATGCCAATAAACTTGAATCAAAAGTACCTACAACTTATAAGAGTACCTCCTTTTCATACCTCTATAGTATCGCTTTACAATGATACTTCTCCAATTTTTTTATTTTTTTTTTTATTTTTTTTTACTAAAACTTATATCAAAGTATCAAAGGCACCTATATCTTATAAATGTACCTTCCTTTTTATACCTTCATAGTCTTGCTTTACAATAATACTTCTTCAATTTGTTTTGTTTTGTTTTGTTTTGTTTTTTTTTTTTTGTTTTTTAATAAAACTGAAATCAAATGCATCTATATCTTGTAAATGTACCTCTTTTTTTATACCTCCATAGTCTTGCTTTACAATGATACTTTTCAAAAATCTTTTTTTTTTTTTTTTTTTTTTTTTTTGAATAAAACTTAAATCAAAGGCATCTATATCTTGTAAATGTATCTCCCTTTTTATAACTCTATAGTATTGCTTTACAATGATATTTCTCTAAAATATATTTTTTTTTTTTTTTTTTTTTTTTTTTCTAATAAAATTGAAATCAAAGGCATCTATATCTTGTAAGAGTATCCCTCATGTTTTATACCTCCATAGTCTTGCTTTACAATGATACTTCTCCAAAATATTCATATATATCTATATATATATATATATATATATATATATATATATATAGTTCAATGCCAATGTTTCCATTTACTCCTCATGTACAAGTAATCTGTAAATATCTTCCTTTGCACATGACCAAACCATTGGCGGGGTACAAAATTTGAAATGAAAAGATTTAATTGAAACCTCTTCCACATAGCCACATATATCTTGTTTGTATCTTTTTTCTTATTTCTTTGATTCCAAGTCCCATATAAGATGTCCATGTAATCTTTAATCCATTTTTCATATCTTTATATTTAAAGATTTTTAGATTTTCAACCCTTGAATTCCATACTTGATGATAAACCTTATCTTTGTCAAAATCCAATTGTGTCTCCATTACACGTGTATTATCTATGTAACTTTGACCTTGGTCCAAAAGAAAAGTACTTACAATTAACTTAATCATTGTCAATGACTTAGCATCCTTATCTTTTGTCCCATAATCTTCATTTACCACATAATCTTGTATAACATCCCTCATATCTTCTTGAATGCATCCTTGTGAAACATCATAATCTTTTGTTGTCTCAAAGTATTGTATAACTTCATAATATTAAAAATTCTCATGCCCTTTTGAAATCTCATGCTCTTGAAAAGTCTCATAACTTTCACAATAATCCTTTGTGGTTTCACAACCACATTTAGTATCATAATCTTGTACAATTTCATAATCTTCTTTATGATAATTATATAAAAATTCATAATTTTTTTTATCCAACTTATATGTGGTTTCATAGCCATATGCAATTTGACTTTCTTCATCATATCTGTACATAATTCTACCACTTTTTACATCATAATGTTGTAAATTCATACAATTTTCATGATTATAACCTTTAATAGATCCATAATTCATTTTCTGTAAAGGTTCAACTTTAAGTTCTTCAACACAATCCAAAGTATTGGGCAAAACATCCTCACATCCTTCAAATGTAGAAAATATCTTTTTATCACCAAGAGATTTTCCATCCAAATTGCCACTACCAACTTGCACAAACTTATTCGATATAGAATAGCCATAGCTTCCAACCGTATTGTCAGTAATTTCCAAATCCTTGATCTATATATTACCTTCAAATTTTTGGATACCTTGGCCTTCCATAATAATAGTTTGAAAAGAATCTTTGTTCTCTCCTTCACTACCCTTGCTATAAGATCCAATTTCTTTCATTTGTAAAAATTTGGCTTCTTCATTAAAATCGTCCACTTGCTCTTTCATTTCTCTTTTTTTTAGATTAGTCCCTTGAATTGATAAGGATGGCATAGAAGCCAAAGTAGAATATTTCTTAAGCCATATTGCAACTTCTTTAGCTTTTGCTTTTTGTTACCTTACTAAATCAACTATTACTTCCTTCAATTTATCTCAATTATTGGTACAATCATTCCTTATAGACTCATGTACAAGAAGCATGAAAAGCTCGTCTCCGAAGGTATCATCAAGACTATTTAAAAATAAATCTACTTTTAAAATATCCAATGATCGTCTCTCTGAGGGTGACAATTGATAATATCTCCTATCAAATTCTTCTAAGAATTCATAAAGATCCATATGCTTGCCTGATTGAAACTCTATCCAATTCAAAAACTTTTGCTTAGTAATCCTATCTTCATATCCATCAATAAATTCTTTCTTCAAAAGTTCTTGAAATTTTTACCATGTTTCTATACCTCTTTCAAGCAATCCCTTCATCTTTTCCTGAAACCTAGGTTCAATAGCCAAATGTAAGCTTGAGATCATCTTTGCTTTAGGGATTTAGCATGTGTCCATCTCACATGTATAAACTTGCAAAAACTTAATGATGTTGCATCCTTCAAACCTCCCAAATTTGTTGATGACTCCTTGCAATGCCCTTGTGATATCTTTTTCAATTGCTTGTATTCTTTGTTGCTCCTCCATGAATATATAGAAAGCTTTAAAAAACTCACTAATATTGATCTATCCATAATATTTGGCATATCCAAAAACCTTGATGACACATCTTCCATTTTTTTCTACAATGATAAAAAAATATTCCTTAAAATGCTCCAAATGGTACATCAAAATGCTCCAATAAATACCTTATGGTACTTTACAATGCTCTAACATATCTATAAAGTCTTATAATACTCCATGATAATCCAAATATTGCCATTGTATTTTAAGATAGTATCCAAAGCTCCAAGAATTCAAAAGCTCCAATTTACATATTACCCAAAGCTCTTCTTCCAACTTTCTTGTCTTTCTTCTCCAAAATTTATAAAATCCAAGAAAACTAAATTCCTTCCACTTCAAGCGTTTCACGTCGAGTTCACCATATATGTCGTAATACGTGAAGTCTTGCTTGAAAATGCACCGAGCACCTGATTGTAGAAGGTAAAAGAAAATTGCAACAAAAGGTCCTAACAATCCAATAAGATTATAGAGAATTTACAATTAAACGTTAACAATCATAATCAAATATTAAGCAAATTCAATTAAATTTTATTGAAGTTATAAAAGAAACACAAGAAAATCCTAAAGAAATATAAAAGAATATTAAAGAAAACTTAGTGAAACCATAACAAAAATCTAATAGAACCTTAAATTCTAACCAAACCTTAATCCTAATCCAACCTTAATCAAATCCTAAATAAATTCTAAATCCTAAATCAAATCCTAATCAATTCTTAATCAAACCCTAAATCTTAAATCAATCCCTAACCAAATCTTAAACCAAACCCTAATCCAAATCCTAATCCAAACCCTAAATCCTAAATCAAATCCTAAACTAAATCCTAAACCCTAAACTCTAAACCAAATCCTAAACCATACCCTAATCCTAAAAAATCCTAAATCCTAAATCAAATCCTAATCAAAACCTAAACCTTAAACTAAATCCTAATCAAATCCTAAACCTTAAACCAATCCCTAACCAAATCCTAAACCAAACCCTAATCCAAACTCTAAACCTTAAATCAAATCCTAAACCAAATCCTAAATTCTAAACTATAAACCAAATCCTAAACCATATCCTAATCCTAACAAATCCTAAATCCTAAACCAAATCCTAATCAAATCCTAACACTAAATCCTAATCAAATCCTAATTCAAACCAAATCTTAATCATAGATTTGAAAATTAAATAACTAAAGATTGAGCTGTTGATTCTAATTCAAAATTTGTACACTTTTTGGAGTTTAAGTTAGAAACTAGCACAAAAATTTTGAAGAAAATCGCACATACCAATTAGTTGATGACCTCAAAATTCTGCTCAAAAGTCGGCTGGTCTCTCCTTCCCTAATCTTGATGCCAACTTCCAGTGCTGATATCTCTCTTTTCCACCGTTCGATTGCTTCCAAATTTTAATTTCATATAGAAAATCAAGTCTTCTATTGATAAAACCAAAAATCTCTCCAAACTAATTGTCAGATTGCTAGATATCTAAGAAAACCTTACTAGTCTTCAAAACCCTAAATCTCAAGACCTTAGCCCACAAAAACCTTCATATATATCGATCTAGCCATTCGATTGATTTCAAATCTCTTACACACATTTACAATAAGCATACCAATAAGTCTCTAAATTTTCACCCGTAAAAATACTACAAAAGACACGAAATCCAAATATTTGTAAACCGGTTTTATTTCTCAAAGATCTGAATTCACAGAGAACATCACTCGCTTTGAAAATCTTTCAAAAATCCAATACTAATCCAAACGACACAAAATCACCTCTCAAAAATCCCTCCATAAGTCTTCTCTCCAATTTGGCTCTCTGATCTCCCAAAGAACCCTTGAGTCGCCGTCAAAGTGCACTTTTGTGCCTCGGGGTCTGATTTCGACCGAGGTTCATAACTGGTCCTCTTTGGATATCAAATTTCGTCTTCTTGAGGTAATTTTTACTAATTTGCACTCCTAATTCTTCCTTACATATGCCTATATCTTTAGTTTTCTAATTTACATTATTTTGCATTATTTATGGCCTTACAAAATAAATAGAAGCATAATTTGTAAATAGGCAACATTAGCACCTTTAGTTTTTCTACCCTTTGACTAATATCTATTTTTCCAAGATAAATTGCTACAATATTTTTGAAGTGAGATCCTCAAAACATGATATTTTTTTCATCCTTTCACTTGTTATCTATGTTACATCACGACAACGACTACTTTAGTCTGCAACATTGCAACCTCTACTTGTAGCCGCTCTTGCCGTTGTCGTGTTGTAACACGAGTATATCATGAAAATATAAAGAAAGGGGACTTTTATTAATGTTCAGTTACCTCGAATATTGGGAGCAATGACCAACTCCAGTGCAAATACTGAGTGGCCAGGTTCAGTCACCCCGTTACAGTCAGCCGGGGCATACTGAAATGCTCCATTCGATTCCAATAACGGGAGTCAGCAGGAAGAGAAAGGACCAATTCACACGATGGGTGAGCTTGGTTCGAAGAGCCAATTGGATCTAATTTCAAGAATCTAATTCGGGTCCTCTTACCCAATATGAGACCTGCATTGGTTGGGCATCCCAATGCAGTCTAGTTACGGGAAAATACAGGTCTTACTACGGGCCTCAGCCAATCTGACGTGAAAGACCAATTTGATCCAATTACGCGAACATCCAGGTTACTACGGGCATCTTATCCAATATGAGACCTGCATTGGTCGGGCAACCCAATGCAGTCTAATTACGAGAACATCCAGGTTACTACGGGCATCTTACCCAATATGAGACCTGCATTGGTCGGGCAACCTAATGCAGTCTAGTTACGGAAAAATACAGGTCTTACTATGGGCCTCAGCCAGTCTGACGCGAAGGACCAATTTGACCCAATTACGAGAACATCCAAGTTACTACGGGTATCTTACCCAATATGAGACCTGTATTGGTTGGGCAATCCAATGCAATCTAATTACGGGAACATCCAGGTTACTACGGGCATCTTACCCAATATGAGACCTGCATTGGTTGGGCAACCCAATGCAGTCTAGTTATGGGAAAATCCAGGTCTTACTACGGGCCTCAGCCAGTCTGACGCAAAGGACCAATTTGACCCAATTACAAGAACATCCAGGTTACTATGGGCATCTTATCCAATATGAGACCTGAATTGGTCGGGCGACTCAATGTGGACCCGAGTACGGGGTTTTGATTCTATTTCAGGCTGTCCTATTCTCTGTGCCGTTTCAGGGAATGTTGTTTTCAATAAATGGATTTCTTAAAGGTAAAAACGGAGGAGAAAGCTTTGATGGTAAGAGCCAATTTCGGATCTAAGCTTTGATGGTGAGAGCAAATTTCCGATCCAAGACGGAAGATTGAAGAAATTCAGAGGATAAGGTTTAAAGGGGGGGGGGGGGGGATTTGCATCGAGGAGCTAGCTTCAAGCTCTTTTCAAGGTTACTAGTTCGGTTTCATTGGAGGTTTTTGAAGATCAAGGGGATTAGAGAGGAGCTTCATGTTTCGGGTCAGGGAAGAAAAGACGTAGAATTGGATTTTTCTTCTTCATAGAGTTTTGGGAAGACTGAGGCAATCGTTGCTGAAGTCAGTGTTGTAATGGTGATTCGGGATTTTTTAATGAAGTGGGTTTGATTACTCTTGACCGTTTTGTGAAATCGAGTTACGTCTGTGATTGAAAGATTAAAAGGGTGTCTATAGGATTGAGTATGCAGAGTGAATGAAATTTATTGGATTAATCTAACAAGACAGTCAGTGGATACAAGATCGTAAGTACAAAGCGGTATCAGAGATTAGCAGATTGGGTTGTTCGGGGTTCTCTGTAACATCTAGAGACCTATCGGCTGGGGCAAAAAGGACTTTGACAAGCAGTCGAAGGGCATCCGTATAGATTTACGGTGTATTCTTGCAATCGTTTATATTCCAGCAGTCATAAACTGATAGACTGCTTGACTATTGGCAAATCTCCATACTACCTTCTACAGCCAGATGCCTAGCGCGTTCTCGAGCAGGAAAGCATGTAATATGACAAAAGTGGTGAACCCGATGTGAAAGCTTGAGGTGGAAGGTATTGGATTTCGGTTGATTTTATCTTTATTTTATGGAAAACGAAAATAAAAATTTTGAAGGATTTTTGGGAGGAGTTTCTAGTGGGGATTCTTCTAAAGGACAAGGTATGCACATGGATCCGTCTATTGCTAGTATATTTCAAGCCTTCTCATTGTCAATGCAGCAACAGCAAAGCAATGATTGAAAGGAAGCTTTGGTAATCAAAGCATTGCAAGGAGTGGTCAATAAAATTGATCAATTTGATGGGAGGAATATTTCAAGGTATTTAAGATGTTATGTTCGTGAAATGGAATTAAATCGGGTTTCTGAGAAGAAAATGGTTGCACTATTTGGACTTGCCATGAGACCGGAGATAAGAGACCACATTACATCGATTATTGATCGTTATGAGAATTCATGGGAGGTTTTTTCACATGCATTGAAAGACGAATATTTCTTGGAAGATGCTGATCACGTTACTAAGAAGCTGTTTCTGGGATGGATTGAACGGCCCAATAAGAATTTGCAAGCAACAGAGCTACTAAGGGAATTTGAGAGGCAGTACTCTCAATTATCGAAGGTAGAAAAATTGATATTGGAGCCGAAATAAGTTGATCTATTTCTTCAAAGTGCTGATGAAGAATTGCAAGGGAAATTAGAACTTCTTCTTGAAGACAAAGAAGAAGATGAAGGATTGACAACAAAGTGGAAGAACGTTGAAGATGCGATGGGGTTGCTTACAAAAAGAGCAAGGAGGAAGGATAGAAGCAATATTCCGAAAACAGTATAAGCACCCAAAACTCCAGTACGTACAACACCACCAACAATGCCTACAGTTCAACCTTCGACATCCTTATCAAAGAAAGCAGATATGGGAATAGAAGAAATTATACGAGGAATGCGAGATCTTCAAATCAAATTGGCAAGACTTGAAGAGAATACTTCTATAAACAATTTGAAGAATGTTTCAAAATAAGAATATGTACAAAGATGCATTTAGTGTGATGATGCTTTACACACTAGAAAAGATTGCAATGAATTTAATAATATGATACGGCAGGGAATTATTTGCTGGAAAGATGAGAAGATAGCATTGAAAAATAGAGAGGATCTTCTTCAAACCAATTTTGGCAAGGGAGGAATGAGAGCATTGGTTCAAGATTATCGAAAAGAGCATGACACAGCAGTACGAGAAAGTGCAAGTTATGGTGCTAGAGTAGATGATGAAATTGGTGGAAGTACGGAAACTAGTGAGTTTTGGGCTTCTGCCGTTTCTACAATGCAAGAAGGAAAATTACCTCAAGAAGCGTTATTGAGAACTGCAGCTACAATATGAGGTAGAACAGGTTGGGTGTGTGGATTCAAATATTATAACACCTATGGTTATCTTCACTGTACCGCATGTACCTTGGAATCTAAGACCGATTCCAGTACCGAGGGCACATTTACCTAAATTGGTTGAACTATTAAAAGAAAAGATAAAGATAAAAATATTAGAACCTTCATTTGCGCCGTATTCTAGTCGATGGTTTACGGTACCTAAGAAGAATGGGTCACTACGGTTTATTCTAGATATGCAACCGATGAATGCAATAACTGTCAAGAATGCAGGAATTGGGCCTATTGTGGATGAATTTGCTGAGGCGTTTGCTGGAAGGGCGAACTATTCAATGGGTGACTTGTATTCAGGTTATGATCAATTTCAACTTGCCAAAAGAAGTAGAGATATGACAACAATGAGGACACCACTTGGATTAGTTAGAATGTGCACTCTTCCTCAAGGCGCGACCAACTCAGTTACGCATATGATGAATGGGATGAATAAGGTATTGAGAGATTTTATTCCGGAAAAGACTATGCCTTTTCTGGATGATGTTCCTATAAAAGGGTGCAGAGAAGGAGACAAGGATGAAACTTTAGATACGAGGGGGTGTCGCAAATATGTTGTTGATCATATACAAGATTGTAAAAAGATTTTAACTCGGCTTGGAGAAGTTCATCTTACATTATCGGGTATGAAGTCCGTATTTGGAGTACGAGAGGTTGTGATTGTTGGACATTTATGTGGATCTTACGGAAGAAAACCAGATCCGACTAAAGTTGATGCAATTGGAAGGATGAAAGAGGATTGTGATTCTTTAACAGAGGTTCGCAGGTTTTTGGGTACATGTGTATTTTATCGAATCTAGATCCCTCATTTTGCTAACATAGCGGATCCATTATATAAACTGTTACGCAAGGATTACAGATTTAAATGGGAAGAAAGGCATATTCAGGCAATGCAAAGATTGAAGAAATTATTGATGTCACCTCCAATATTGAGGAAGGTTGATTATAAGTGCAATAGACTAGTGATTCTTACTGTGGACGCTAGTCCAATTGCCATTGGATGGGCTGTGGGTCAAGATGATTCAAATGGGAGTAGATTTGCAATTCGATTTGGGGCTAAAGTTTTAAGTATTCATCAGCGTGCATATTCGCAAGTCAAAAGAGAACTTTAGGGAGTCGTTTCGGCTATGAAAGTTGAAAAAGACTATTTGATTGGGGCTGTAGTAGTAATTGAAACAGATTGCTTGCCATTGCTTGGAATGATTTTTAAGTGTTCAATGATAGATATTGCAATGTTGAGATGGATTGCTTATATTAAGTCACTAAATCCAGAATTTAAGCATATCACTGGGAAGCACAATTTAGTAGCAGACATGCTATCTCGAGCAAGATACGAGAGGGAGGACGAAATGGTTGAAGACATTGATGACGTCGGATTGAAATTCTATTCAATATCAAATTTCAATAGAGAAGACAAGCTATTTCTTGAAGAATCTTATGAAGGAGAATTATTGGATATTGGTCATTATTTGAATACCTTGACTAAGCAGGAAAATTGGTCTACAGAAAAATTCAAACAAATAAGAAAAAAAACATATGGATTTTTGCTTCGAGATGGATTCTTATGGAAGAGACCGAAGAAAGGAATTGGGATGCTATAATGAGTGATAGGCCAAAAAGAAGAAAAACTAAAATTATTAAAGGAGTTTCATGATAGTTTATGGGCAGGGCATAGAAGAATCTGGGCTACTTTTGCTAAACTCAAGGAACAATATTGGTGGAAAAATATGTATCGAGATGTGCTCTCATTTGTAGAGTCATGTAAAATCTGTTAATCGTATTCTAATATCCGACATCGAGATGGTCTTCATCCTACGTATCCTCTGGCTATTCATTTTAAATGGGTTGTTGATTTGATTATTATGCCGGTTGGATTATGGCAGATGAGATATTTGGTTTTAGCTCGCGAAGATTTATCAAATCGAGTAGAAAGAAGAGCATTGAGGAAAAAATCTACAGAGGGGATTTATAGGTTTTTGCTTAAAGATGTCATTTACCGCTACAGATGCATAGGAAAA
Source organism: Physcomitrium patens (assembly GCF_059467195.1). Lineage (NCBI taxonomy): Eukaryota > Viridiplantae > Streptophyta > Bryopsida > Funariales > Funariaceae > Physcomitrium > Physcomitrium patens. Next base: position 11,053,726 of record NC_143423.1, on the reverse strand, counting down.
ATCACTGCAGATCGTGGAGAATTAAATGCACAAGAAGCTCGTAAGTTCTTTGAAAGATGTGGAGTTAAACTATCACTAACTACTGCTTATAATCCAGAAGTGAATGCAAAAATCGAACGCGGTTACCCACCGATTGTGAAAGTATTAGTTAAAGCTTGTAATAGGAAAGTTAAAGAGTGGCCACGGCTATTGTCATTTACATTATGGGTTGATCGAACAACACATAGTTCGGTGATAGGATATATGCCAGTAGAACTTATGACAGGTCAAAAACCAATTATGCCGATTGAAGAAAAGGTACTTACTTGGAGTATGCTACCATGGAAAGATGGATTGACAAGAGAAGAACTTCTGGCTATTAGAATTCGACAATTGGAGCAAAGAACGGAAGATGTCCAGATAGCATTGGGAAGGTTAAAAAGAGCAAGGTTACAAAAGAAGGCGCGATTCGATAAGCAACATCGATTGAGACCAAAAGCAATCGAGGAAGGTGACTGGGTACTTGTTTATGACAATAGTCTGGATAATCAACATAGTACTTTGCGGAAATTTTCAAAACGTTGGTTTGGACCATATGTGGTAACAACAGTTCATGATAGTGCGACTTACTCGTTACGGGAGTTAGATGGTACAAAATTGAAAATACCAATTACAGGGAAGCGAGTAAAAATATTTAAACGAAGACACGCGGAGATGAATATGGAAGACCTTAATGAAGGTATAGAGATTCAGCAGCGAGAAGATGAAAGTGATTTGGATAATGAAGTTGACAAAGACGAACAGGACAAAGACGTAGAGGATATATTCTGAATCAAATAGCAATTGGGTAAATTGATGCATACCGGAGGATGCACAAGTTCTGAGGGGGTGGATGTCGTATTGTAACACGAATATACCGTGAAAATATAAAGAAAGGGGACTTTTATTAATGTTCAGTTACCTCGAATATTGGGAGCAATGACCAACTTCAGTGCAAATACTAAGTGGCCAGGTTCAGTCACCCCGTTACAGTCAGCCGGGGCATACTTAAATGCTCCATTCGATTCCAATAACGAGAGTCAGCAGGAAGAGAAAGGATCAATTCACACGACGGGTGAGCTTGGTTGAAAGAGCTAATTGGATCCAATTTCAAGAATCCAATCCGGGTCGTCTTATGCAATATGAGACCTGCATTGGTTGGGCAACCCAATGCAGTCTAGTTACGGGAAAATACAGGTCTTACTACGGGCCTCAGCCAGTCTGACGCGAAGGACCAATTTGATCCAATTACAAGAACATCCAGATTACTATGGGCATCTTACCCAATATGAGACCTGAATTGGTCGGGCGACTCAATGTGGACCCGAGTACGGGGTTTCGATTCTGTTTCAGGCTGTCCTATTCTCTGTGCCATTTCAGGGAACGTTGTTTTCGGTAAATGGATTTTTAAAGGTAAAAATGGAGGAAAAAGCTTTGATGGCGAGAGCCAATTTTGGATCTAAGCTCTGATGGTGAGAGCAAATTTTGGATCCAAGACGGAAGATTGAAGAAATTCAGAGGATAAGGTTTAAAGGGGGGGGGGGGGGGGGGATTTGCATCGAGGAGCTAGCTTCAAGCTCTTTTCAAGATTACTAGTTCGGTTTCATTGGAGGTTTTTGAAGATCAAGGGGATTGGAGAGGAGCTTCATGTTTCGGATCGGGGAAGAAAAGACGGAGAATTGGATTTTTCTTCTTCATAGAGTTTTGGGAAGACTGAGGCAATCGTTGCTGAAGTCAGTGTTGTAATGGTGATTCGGAATTTTTTAATGAAGTGGGTTTGATTACTCTTGACTGTTTTGTGAAATCGAGTTACGCCTGTAATTGAAGGATTAAAAGGGTGTCTATAGGATTGAGTATGCGGAGTGAATGAAATTTATTGGGTTAATCTAACAAGACAATTAGTGGATACAAGATTGTAAGTACAAAGCGGTATCGGAGATTAGCAGATTGGGTTGTTTGGGGTTCTCTGTAACGTCTAGAGACCTATCGGCGGGGGCAAAAAGGACTCTGACAAGCAGTCGAAGAGCATCCGTATAGATTTACGGTGTATTCTTGCAGTCGTTTATATTTCAGCAGTCAAAAACTGATAGACTGCTTGACTATTGGCGAATCTCCATACTACCTTCTACAGCCAGACGCCCGGCGCATTCTCGAGCAGGAAAGCATGTAATACGACACCGTTCCTTCCAATTGGTCTCCATCCTTGCTTTCTCTGACACCATATTCACCATCTTCTCCTTTTTTGCCATCCACTTCTCCTTAATCACAAAAAAAAATACAATACTTGTCAAGAGTCCCCTTCCTACTTCTTACTATGGTCCAATCAATTGGGTCGACTCCCTCTTTTGTAACAGAAAACTCATCCCGGGTTTATGGATAGTAAAGTTTAAGGCGATTGCAATTGATCTCTGTCGTAAATTTAGTATCCATAAAATATTCACATTGCACTAAAGCATTTGGAAATCCGTCAATAACTCGATATAATCCATGCCATCGAACTTAAAATTTTCTTGGAAAATTTTTAAATCGACTGTCATAAAGATGTATCAAATCATTTGGCATAAAAGCCTTTGATCTAAGCTTACTATCATAATAAGTCTTCTTTCATTTTTGTGTAGTTTCCATTATCATTAATGGATTGGCTCTAGTTTCATCTAATTTTTTTAATTCTTCTAAATGGTGCCATAATGAATCATGATTTCACAATCTATTATCTACAGCAATTTGTAAACTTTGGACTTCCAATTCAATAGGTAATATTACTTCGTGGCCATAAACCAATTGAAAAGGGGTGGCATTGGTAGTAACTTTATACACAATACAATATGTCCATAAAGATGCAAACAACTTAGTGTCTCAATCTGTTCTTGCTCTTGAAACTGTTTTTATTAAGATTTTACATAAAATTCCATTAGTCTTTTCCGTTTGTCCATTAGTTCTAGGGTGATATGGTGTAGTCTTACAATGTTTTATCTCGTATTTAGCCATAAGTGCTTTGATTGTACTATTTATAAAATGAGTTCCTCGATCACTAATCAATTCTCATGGACAACTGAACTGGTGTCATGTTACAATACGACTATATGGTGAAAATATAAATGAAAAAGATTTATTAATATTTAGTCATCTTAGAAGTTAGAAACACTGGCCAATTCCAGTGTCAATATTCAGGGGCCAGTTAGTGTCACTCCATTGCAGCTGTACCACCGAACGTGACAACAACGTATGCTCCACCGGCCTCATCAAACCAAGTACCTTCCATACCAACGGGATGACTATGATCATTTTTTAACCCTACATGGAACAAGCCTAGTAGGTATATACTGGTGGAGACATCCAATATGCCTGATGGAAGTGTAAGAAGATCAATTTGTTATTTCCGTTGCAGACAGAATGGTGACTATGCTAGAAAATGTCACAATCCTAGAGCCATTGAAAATTACACGCTAGTATGTAGGAATAGTAAGCAGTCGGGGCATACTTATCAGCAATGTAATACTATGTTTAATTTCAATAATCGAGATCAACAGATCCAAAGCTAGGAAAAAATTGAAGGAATAAATCGAGGTCCTTAAGATTCTTCAATAAATTGGGTGGAATGAGTCCTAGCCATTCTTACCAAGAGTCGACAAAAAGGAAAAGAACCAATTCAATATTCAGGTGAGTCTGATGTGAAAGGTTAATTTGACTCAATTACGGGGACATCCAATCCAAGTCTTGTTACGGGCCTCTTATCCAGTATGAGACCTGACTCGATTGGACAACCCAATGAAGTCCCAAATACAGAGCTTTGATTCTATTTCAAGCTATTCCATTCTCTATGTCATTTCAAAGAAACATCATTTTCATGGAAAGATCCTCTTAGAGGTGGGAATTCCATGGAGGCGGGTCTGCTGTTCCAATTCGAAGTCTAGGGGAGAAGAATAGAGGACTTCATGGAGTTAAAAGAAAAGAGAGGAAAAGAAAGAATGCATTTGGAGATCGAGATTTTTGGATCGGAGAGCTAGCTTCAAGTTCCTTCGAAAGGTGTATAATTGGATTTCATAGGATTTGGGAGGACTTTTGCAATCGTTGCTAAAAGTCAGTCTTTGTATTGGTGATTTGGGTTTTTTTTTGCAATAAAGTTAAGGCTGATACTCTTGATTATTTTGTGAAAGTAGAGAAATTTCTGCGGTTGAAATTTAGAGGTATCTAAAGGGTTGAGTATGCCGAGTATATGCAAAAGTTTGTGTTAATCTCACGGAACAGATAGAAGATATTTGACCATTAGTGTAAAGAAGTATCGGAAGTTAGCAAATTGGGGTTGTTTAAGGTTTCTGTAATATTTGGAAATCTATCGACTGGAATAAGATGACTTTTGGCATGGTAAGTTGAGGACTTCTAGGCGGCGGTCAAGATACATCAGTGTGGATTTACGATATTTTCTTGCAATCAGTAAGTTAGATAGGATTTAAACTTCTTGAGCATTTAGAAGGCTTGCAAAGATACTAGTGGTAGAAGTTTACAACAATTGGATGGTCAAATTGAGAATTACAGTTTACCGAAGCTCGTTGTCTAAAGTTAGGGTTAAAAAAAATAAAATAAAATAAAATAAAATTAAAATAAAAATAAAAATAAAATAAAATAAAAATAGAAAAATAAAACTAATAAATAAAAAAAGACTTTGTGCTTATAATATCTTGAAGTTATTAAAAATAGTATTTCTAAGCACTTTGTATTGGAATTAAGATTTACATTAAAATTCGAAATAGTTGTATTTAGATGGTTGAAATCCACTAGCCTACTTAGATACTTACAAAATATTGTTTTATCTTCCACAGCCAGACGCCTAGTACATTCTCAAGTTAGATAGCACATAATATGACATAAGTGGTGAATTCAACGTGAAACGCTTGAAGTGGGAGGTATTAAAATTTGATTATTTTTATTTTTATTTTATGAAGAACGAGAATAAAAATTATAAAAGAACTTTAAGTGGAGCTTCTTCTAAAGGACAAGGTATGTACATGGATCCATCCTTTGTTAGTATGTTTCAAGCCTTATCATTATCTATGCAGCAACAGTAAAGGAATGATTGCAAAGAAGCTTTAGCAACCAAAGCTTTGCATGCAATGGTCAATAAAATTGACCTGTTTGATGGAAGAGATATTTCAAAGTATTTAAGATGTTATGTTCAGGAAATGGAATTAAATCAGGTTTCTCAGAAGATGGTTGAATTATTTGGCCTAGCCACAATATCGGAGATAAGAGAATATATTACTTCAATTATGGAGCATAATAGAAATTCATAGGAGGTTTTTTTACATACATTAAAAGACGAATATTTCTTGGAGGACACTGATTGTGTTACTAAGAATTTATTTCTAGAATGGATTGAGCGGCCTAATAAGAATTTGCAAGCAACAGAGCTACTAAGGGACTTTGAAAGGCAGTATTCTAAATTATCGAAGGTAAAAAAATTGACATTAGAGCTAAATAAGGTTGAATTATTTCTTCAAGCTGCTGATGGAAAATTACAGGAGAAATCGGAGTTGCTTCTTGAAGACAAAGAAGAAGATGAAGGATTGACAACAAAGTGGAAAAATGTTGAAAATGCAAAGGATTTTCTTGCAAAAAGAGAAAAGAAGAAGGTTAGGAGTAATATTCCAAAAGTAGTATAAGCACCTAAAAATCTAATACATACAATACGATGGACAATGCCTATTGTTCAACCTTCGACATCTTTATCAAAGAAAGTAGAGATAGGGATTGAAGAAATTATACGTGGAATACGAGATCTTCAAATCAAATTAGCAATACTTGAAGAAAATACTTCTACAAATAATTTGAAGAATGTTTCAAAACAAGAGTATGTACAAAGATGTATTTGGTATGATGACGTTTCATATACTAGGAAGGATTGCAATGAATTTAATAATATGATGTAGTAAGGAATTATTTATGGGAAAGATGAAAAGATTGTATTAAAAGATACAGAGGATTTCTTTCAAACTAATTTTGACAAAAGAGGTATGAGAATATTGATTCAAGATTATTTAATAGAACATGGAATAGAAATACGAGAGAGTACAAGTTATGGCACTAGAGTAGATGATGACCTTGGTGGAAGTATAGAAACTAGTAAATTTTGGGCTTCTGCCATTTTCACGATGCAAAAAAGAAAAATACCTCAAAAAGCGTTACTGAGGACTGCAGCTACAATACGAGGTGCAATAGATTGAAAAGATCCTATTGAGTTTCTTTCAGTTCATGCATATATTGCTAAAAGCCAACATGAAGCTCTGATAGAATAAAAGAGATGAGGAAATTTTGATGATACAAGAAAAGAAAATTCTTCTAAGAGGCAAACTCGAGGAGACAAGGTTCGTGAGGCGACTTCACAAGAATTGCCTATAAAGGATACTTCAGCATCATTGGAAGAAAAAACAAAGGAGACAAAAGATAAGGGTAAATCAATTGCTTATAAGCTGCTTTCTGACATTGAAGCGGTAACAAATTTAAAAGGGGTGTTGGAAGAACGTATATTAAATACTAAGGTGGAATTCACATTGAAAGAAATTTTGAAAATTACAAAGAAGGAGTTTCATGATGTTATCATTGACAGCATTAAGCAAAAGAAGCAATTAATGGGTGAAGCTGGAATGAGTTATGCTATTGATGTAGGATTATATAAAGATGAAGAAGAGGTTGATAATGGTTACAAGCAATCAACAAATGAAAAGAATGGATATAATCAATGAATATGTTTCGAAGATTATAGTGATAAAGAAATGGAAGCTTCAAGCCATTATACTCGGAAACAATGGGCAAGGGTAACTACTGAAGTATTGGTGAAAGTAGGAGATATAGAAGAACTAATTATTGCTTTAATTGACCATGGTTCTGAAATAAATCTTATGTCTAAGGATCTTTATAAGAAGGAAAAATGGCCAATTGATATGGAACATGGATGGGCAATATGAACAGCTAATAACACACAAGGCGAATTATAGGGAGCTTGTTCAGATGTCAAAATTTGGATTGGAGATGTTGTGACAGAACAACATTTCTTTATATAAGATATAATGTCTTATCCATTAATTTTAGGATAATCTTATATTACAGCAACACGGATGGAAACAAAAGTATTTGACGATGGTTTTGCTTGTGCAAGGGTACGTAGTGAAGATGGAAGTAAAGCTGTACAATTTTTGACAGTACGTCCTAATCATGAACGGAATTGAAATAAGTTGAGGGACAAACCATTGCCAAGGGTTGTTGAAGGATTTAAGGATTTTGGGGAAGTACCACAATAAAGCGAGATTATAGAGGTACAAAAGAGGAGGTACTCTCGTGAGATGAAGGTACCTTTGATACAAGTTTTATTGATATTTTTGAAAATAGAAATATTATGTATAAGAAAATTGATAATTTTAAAAGAAATAAAAGAAAAAGATTATATAATATTGAAAAGGAATTACGCAAGTTAGGGACATTAAAAGATGATGAAAAGATTTTAGATGTTTATGAAGAAAATGGATTGGAAGATTCTTTGGAATTAATTACATTTATTGGATTAGAAAAAAATGATAAGATTGTGGAAATTCATTCAAAGGAGGTTTATTCTATACTTGAATCTTTTCAAGTACCAGAAGTTATTGTAGAGACAAAATATAAAACAATAGATAAAAAGATAAAAACTGTTGCCAAACCTTTATCAGAAGATTCTAAAGAAGAAATAGAAGAAGCATCAAAAGAAGAGAGTTTAAGAGATCCAAAAGAGATTGGATATCAGTTTACAAAGGAGACTTTTGAAGAATTGAAGATTGGATGTGATGGTTCTTTATTTCCAGCAGAAATTGAATATTTTAAAAAAATACTTACAAAATGAGGTAAATCATTTACATTTGGGTTTCATGAAATATTATGTGTAGATCCTAATATTGTTGCTCCTATGGTTATCTTTACAGTACCTCATGTGCCTTGGAACTTAAGACCAATTTCCGTATCGAGGGCATATTTATCCAAATTGGTGGAATTATTGAAAGAAAAGATACAAATGAAAATTTTGGAGCCTTTTTTTGGTCCATATTCTAGTTGTTGGTTTACGGTGCCTAAGAACAATGGATCATTACGTTTTATTCAAGATATGTAGCTAATGAATGCAGTAACTATAAAAAATACAGGTATATGACCTTTAGTAGACGAGTTTACAGAAGCATTTGCGGAAAGAAAAATTTATTCAATGGGTGATTTATATTCGGGTTATGATCAATTTCAACTTGCACATGGGAGTAGAGATCTAACAACAATGAGAATGCCACTTGGATTACTTCAAATGTGTACTCTCCCACAAAGTACTACTAACTCAGTTGCACATATGATGAATGAAATGAACAAGGTATTAAGAGACTTCATTCCTAAAAAAACTATGCCTTTTTTAGATGATGTTCCTATCAAAGGATGTAAAGAAGGAGAAAAAGATAAAACTTTAGATGAGAGGGGGTGTCGCAAATATGTTGTTGATCATATACAAGATTGTGAAAAGATTTTAATTCAACCTTGAAGAGGTTCATTTTACACTTTCAGGAGCAAAATCTACATTTGGAGTACAAGAAGTTCTTATTGTTGGATATTTGCATGGATTTTATGGAAAAAAGTCAGATCCAAGCAAAGTTGATGCAATTGGAAGGATGAAGGATTCATATGACTCTTAAATAGAAGTATGTAGGTTTTTAGGAGCTTGTGTATTTTATCACATTAGGATTCTTCATTATGCTCATGTAGCAGATCTATTGTATGAATTATTACGTAAAGGTTATCAATTTAAATGGAAAAAAAAGCATATTAAAGCAATGCAAAAACTAAAGGTGTTATTAATGACATCTCCAATTTTAAGAAGAATTGATTATGACTGTAATAGACAAATAATTCTTACTGTGGATACTAATCCTATTACTATTAGATGGATTGTGGATCAAGATGATTCAAGTGGAAATAGATTTGCAGTTCGATTTGGAGCTAAAGTTTTAAGTACTCATCAACGTGCATATTTGCAAATCAAAAGAGAACTTTGGGAAGTTGTTTCGACTATGAAAGCTGAAAGGGATTATTTGATTGGTATAGTAGTAATAATTAAAATGGATTGCTTGCCATTGCTTGGAATGATTACTAATTGTTCAATGTCGGATATTGCAATGTTAAGATGGATTACTTATATTAAGTCATTAAATCTAGAATTTAAGCATGGTGCTAGAAAGGATAATTTAGTAGCAGTCATGCTATCTCGAGCAAGATATGAAAGAGAAGATGAAATGGTTGAAGACATTGATGATGTTGGATCAAAATTCTATTCAGTAACAAATCTTAAAAAAGAAGACAAGCTATTTCTTGAAGAATTTTATGAAAGAAAATTATTGGATATTGATCATTACTTGAATATCTTGACTAAAGAAGAAAATTGGTCTACAGAAAAATTTAAAAAAATAAGAAAAAAAACATATGGATTTTTGCTTCAAGAAGGATTTTTATGGAAGAGACCAAAGAAAGAGATTGGAATGCCACAAAGAGTGATAGGTAATAAGGAAGAGAAACAAAAATTATTAAAGGGATTTCATGATAGTTTATGGGCAGGACATAGAAGAATTTGGGCTACTTTTGCTAAGCTTAAGGAACGATATTGGTAGAAAAATATGTATTGAGATGTACTCCTATTTTTAGGATCATGTAAAATTTATCAAACGTATTCTAATATACGACATCTAGATGGTCTTCATCCTACATATCCATTAGTTATTCATTTTAAATGGATTGTTGATTTGGTTATTATGCCAATCGTGTTATGGCAAATGAGATATTTGGTCTTAGCTCGTGAAGATTTATCAAATCAAGTAGAAAGAAGAACATTGAGAACAAAATCTACGGAACAAATTTGTAGATTTTTGCTTAAAGATGTTATTTGCTGCTACAGATATGTAGGAAAAATCATTGCTGATCGTAGAGAATTAAATGCACAAGAAGCTCATGAATTCTTTGAAAGATGTGGAATTAAACTATCACTCACTATTGCTTATAATCCTAAAGGAAATGCAAAAAGTGAGCGTGGTCACCCACCGATTGTGAAAGCATTAGTTAAAGCTTGTAATGGAAGGATTAGAAAATGGCCACGACTTTTGTCATTTACATTATGAGTTGATCGAACAACTCATAGCTCAATAATGGGATATATGTCTATTGAGCTTATAATAGGTGAAAAACCAATTATGCCAATTGAAGAAAAAGTACCTACTTGGAGTGTGCTACCATGAGAAGATGGATTAACAAGAGAAGAATTTTTAGCTATTAGAATTCAACAATTAGAGCAAAGATCGAAAGATGTACAAATAGCATTAGAAAGGTTAAAAAGATCAAGATTACAAAACAAGGTACGATTTGATAAGCAGCATCGATTGAGGCCTAAAGCAATTGAAGAAGGTGATTGGATTTTGGTCTATGATAATAGCTTGGACAATCAACATAGTACTTTAAGGAAGTTTTCTAAGTGATGGTTTGGATCATATGTGGTAACAATTGTTCATGATAATATAACTTACTCATTGCATGAGTTAAATGGAACAAGATTAAAAATATCAATTGCAAGGAAGCGAGTAAAAATATTTAAACAAAGATACACAAAAATAAATATAGAAGACCTTAGTAAAGACATAGATATTCGTCAACAAGAAGATGAAATTGACTTGGATAGCAAAGGTGATGAAGAAGATTTGGACAAAGATTTAGAGAACATATTATAAATCAAACAACAACTCGGTTATTTGGTATATATAAGAAAATACATAGGTTCAGAGGGAGTAGATGTCATGTTGCAACACGACTATATGGTGAAAATATAAATGAAAAAGATTTATTAATATTTAGTCATCTTAGAAGTTAGAAACAGTGGCCAATTCCAGTGCCAATATTTAGGGGCCAATTAATGTCATCCCATTGCAGCTATACCACCGAATGTGACAACAGCGTATGCTCCACCGGCCTCATCAAATCAAGTACCCTCCGTACCAACGGAATGACCAGGATCATTTTCTAACCCTACATAGAACAAGCCTAGTAGGTATATACTGGTGGAGACACCCAATATGCCTGATGGAGGTGTAAAAAGACTACTTTGTTGTTTTCGTTGCAAACAGAATGGTGATTATGCTAGTGAATGTCTCAATCCCAGAGCCATTAAAAATTACACGCTAGTGTGTGGGAATAGCAAGCAATTGGGGCATACTTATCAGCAATATAATGCTATATTCAATTTCAATAATCGGGATCAACAGATCCAAAGCCAGAAAAAAATTGAGAGAATAAATTGAGGTCCTCAAGATTCTCTAGTAAATCGGATGGAATGTGTCCTAGCCGTTCTTACCAAGAGTCGGCAAAAATGGAAAGAACCAATTCAATATTCTGGTGAGTCTGATGTGAAGGGCTAATTTGACCTAATTACGGAGATATCCAATCCAAGTTTTGTTACGGGCCTCTTATCCAGTATGAGACCTGACTCGGTTGGACAACCCAATGAAGTCCCAAATATAGAGCTTTGATTCCATTTCAAGCTGTTCTATTCTCTATGTCATTTCAAATAAATGTCTTTTCCATGGAAAGATCCTCTTAGAGGCAGGAATTCCATAGAGGTGGGAATTCCATGGAGGCGGGTCTGCTGTTCCAATTCGGAGTCTAGGGGGGAAGAATAGAGGACTTCATGGAGTTAAAGGAAAAGAGAGGAAAAAAAAGAAGGCATTTGGAGATCGAGATTTTTGGATCGGAGAGCTAGCTTCAAGCTCCTTCAAAAGGTATAGAATTGGGTTTCATAGGGTTTGGGAGGACTTTTGGAATCGTTGCTGAAAGTTAGTGTTTTTATTGGTGATTTGGGTTTTTTTTTTTGCAATAAAGTTAAGGCTGGTACTCTTGACTATTTTGTGAAATTGAAAAAACTTCTACAATTGAAATTTAGAGGTATCTAAAGGGTTGAATATGTCAAGTACATGCAAAAGTTTGTATTAATCTCATAGAACAAATAGAGGATATTTGACCATTGCTGTAAAGAAGTATCGGAAGTTAGTAGATTGGGGTTGTTTAAGGTTTCTGTAATATCTAGAGATCTATTGACTGGAATAAGGTGACTTTTGGCGTGGTAAGTCGAGGACTTCTAGACAGCAGTCAAGATACATCAGTGTGGATTTACGGCATTTTTTTGCAATTAGTAAGTTAGATAGGATTGAAACTTCTTGAGCATTTAGAAAGCTTATAAAGACACTAGTAGTAGAAGTTTACAACAATTGGATGGTCAGATTGAGAATTATAGTTTTTTGAAGCTCGTTGTCTAAAGTTAGGATTAAAATAAAATAAAATAAAATAAAATAAAATAAAATAAAAATAAAAATAAAAAAATAAAAAATAAAATAAAATAAAATAAAAATAGAAAAATAAAACTAAAAAATAACAAAAGACTTTGTGCTTATAATATCTTTAAGTTATTAAAAATAGTATTTCTAAGCACTTTGTATTGGGATTAAGATTTACATTAAAATCTGAAATAGTTGTATTTAGATGGTTGAAACTTGCTAGCCTATCTAGATACTTACAAAATATTGTTTTATCTTCGACAACCAAATGCTCGATACATTCTCAAGCTAGATAGCATGTAATACGACACTGTGTAATAATATTTTCATACAAAAAGGTTGCTACTGTACTTGTACTATCGATTTTTGTAGCTATGGCTTTAGCCAATTTTGTTATGTAATCCATTGCTACTAGTATATATTATTTTTGTTCATTTCTCGAGGCTGGTGCAATTGATCCCACAAAATCAATTTTCCATTTTTCAATATGCACTTGAGCCAGAATTGGTACCAATGGTGTTGCTAAAGTTTCAGTAAGTCAATCCGTTCTCTAACATAGGTCACAATGACAGACGAATTGGTGGGCATGTGCAAACATTGTTGGCCACCAATAACCAGCCTGTAAAGCTTTACGAGCCATGTTGTCTTTTACAAAATATCCACGTCAACTGTCCAAGTAGCAACCTTCCAATATAGTACTTACTGTAGTCTGATAAATACAGCGTTGCAAAACTCCATCCTTGCCTTGTTTATATAAAGCTTCATCAATTATTATATAAGGTGTAAATTTTAGTATTAAGCGATATTTAAGCTTTTCATTTAAATTGGATGGGAAGGTTTGAAATGTCAAGTATTGAATTATTTCACTATACTTCAGAGTAATTACATCTACCGCAAATAGTTCCACATCAAGTAGTGCATCGTTAATGGGTTCATTATCCAATATATTGGATAACCAAGATAAATGGTTTGTATTGGAATGTGATTTTTCTGGTCTTACCTGAATAGTAAAATCAAATTCTTGCAAGAATAAAATCCGTCGTGCAATACAACCACTCAATTGAGGCTTATTAATCATATATTTTAAAGCATCATGGTCAACATGGAAAACAAATTTATAACCAAGAAGTTAATGTCAAAACTTTTGTATGAAATAAATCATCTCCAATGCTTCTCTTTTGATTGTTGTATAATTTCTTTCAGCTGCTACCAATTGATGACTTGCATAATAAATAACGTGATCAAAACCCTGGTCATCTTTCTGGCTGAACACAAAACCAATCGCAACATTAGGTGCATTGACATGAACTTGGAATGGTTTTGTCCAACAAGGTGCTACCAATATTGGTGCTGAAACCAATTTTGTTTCAATGTTTCGAATGTAATTGTACATTCTTTTGTCCAAAATGGATTGGTCCTATCGGTTGGTGGTTTCTTCAAGAGATTTGTCAAGGAAAGGCATATAACTGTGAATAGATAGATAAATCATCGATAATAAGTGACATGGCCGACAAATGCTCGAATATCCGTAATAGTGTCTGATTGCTTTAATTCTACTATAATCTTTATTTTATCTGGATCAATAGCAATGCCTACCATCAAAACTATATGATCCAACAGTTTATCAGAAGACACACCAAATTGATACTTTTTTAAATTTAAAGAAATTCTATATTTAATACATTGATTTAAATATTGACCTAGATATTCTAAATGCCTGGCTCTTGTATTAAATGTATAAAAATCATCTAAAAATATTTCCATTGAAATTCATAGATAATCTTGGAACACTTGTATCATTATTCTTTGAAATGTAGCTGGTGCATTACAAAGCCCAAATGGCATAACCTTGTAGGCAAAGGTCCCCCAATCCATAGTAAAAGTAGTTTTTAACTAGTCTTCTTTTATATTTTTAACTTGATTATAATTGGAGAATCCATCAAGAAATGAATAACATTCATATCTAGGGACAGCATCCAATATACTATCCATAAATGGTAAAGGAAAATAATCCTTCTTGGTAGCCGCATTTAATTTACGAAAATCTTAACAGATGTAAACTTTTCCATTCTTTTTTGGTACCATAACAATTGGTAAAATCCATTCACTGAAAGGAACTGGATAGATAAATCCAACCTCCAAGAGTTTATTCAGTTCTTCTTTTACCATAAGTGAGTATTTTAGATTAAGTCGATGTTGTCTTTGGCGTAGTGGTGTAGCGTTCTCTTTCAATATAATTTGATGCTCACAAACTTCAGGTAGAATTCCTTTCAAATTTACATACGACCATATAGAAGTAGTTTTATGTATTAAAAAGTAATCCATCTAATTTTCTTTCTCTTTGCCTTTTATATCGTCATAAATCTAAATGATTTGGAGAACCTCTCTTGTACCTAAATTAATTGGTTGACATCATGGAATTTCAGGAGTCTCTGGAATAATGTTCTGCTCAATTCTAAAATCTTTCATAAAATCTGACAAATTAGAATTTTTTAATTCGAGTTCCATAGCACTAACAAGATTAATATCCTATCTATTCATCCAATATGCAATCATATGATCAATCGTCAATAACATCTGGAGGAACTAAGTACTCTCCCGGTCCCCTATACTAGTATTTCATTCTAGTGTGCTTGACAACTTGCCTTATATTAGCATAAATTGGATTAGGTGCACCAATTTCTTCTTCTGTAGACTCATCTTCACAATTCGACGTGAATTTTGAATTGGCAAATTGAGTTTCTCCGTGATATTGGACATGGTACATTTGAAGCACAATTTTATCATTACCTTTTTCAATTGTCAATGTACAACAGTCCGAGTTATTTTGAGCTTTAGCTTGATACAACCACAGTCGCTCCAATAAAATTGGATATGATAATATAGAGCTTTGTAATTGAAAAATAATATAATCAATTTTGTAGGTAATCTCCGTAATCATTGTATCAATATTTTATAAAATACCCATAAGTTTAAGTATATTTCTTCTTCCCAGTCCTAGACATCGACATATGTAAATTAATTTTTTCTATATTAAAAATTAGTAAAGCTACTGGAACTAAATTTGACAGAGCTTGTAAAATTGATTCTTTCAACGTGTAAGATTATTCTCTCAATTGGGCTAATATTGGTTCCTTAGAATTTATGCCTCTGAGAGGATCTTTCAATGAAAAGGATTTTTTTTGAAACTGTGTAAAGAATGGAACAGCTTGAAATGAAACCGAAGCCTCCGTAATTGGTATGTCATTAGGGTGCACAACCAATTCAGATCTTATACTGAGTAAGGGGCCTATGTCAGGACCTAGATTGGATGGCCCCGTAATTGGTCCTTTGCTTCAAGATTATCTAAATGTTGAATTGGTCCTTTTTTCTTTTGCTGACTTCTTGTAAAGACAACTTGGACTACTTCTACCCGATGAACTATTGATTTTTGTATCTCGTTATTTTTTTCTTCTACAATTTGCACAATCGATTGTATCTTTTGATCATGATTATTAAGGTTGAATGGAACATTGCATTGATAATGAAAATGACCTGATTGCTTGTAATTTCTACATACTAGAGCATATTTTTTTATAAACCTTGGATTAGGACATTCACTGATATAATGACCAATTTGCTAGCACCGGTAGCAATATAGTGGTTTTTGGCTCATACCATCAAGTATACTTGGAGTCTTCTCTAGAATATATCTACTAGGCCGATTCCAAGTAGCCATAGTAAATAATCCTAGCTGACCAGTTGCTACTGGTCGAGAATTGGACTACTGAATTGGTATAGTTTGGAAATTACCCTCTTGATTATTTCCACCATTCTGCATACTTGTTCCATAAACCAGATTATAATTAGTATTTTAAAAATTTCCAAAGCCATGATTAGATCGATTTGGATGATTACTATTCCAACCACCCATATTTCTAGTTTGTACTTGATTAACTTTCCATTGAATTGGCTGTATTAATGTCAGGTTATTGAACTATTGTTGCCTTTGTAAATACCAGCAGTTTTGAATAGGGTGCTTTCCTCCACAAAATGTACATTGAACATCCGTTTGTCTAGGTCATAGACATTCTGTATCAAAATGACCTTGTCCCTTATAATTGTTACACCATACATTAGGTCTCGTATTAGAAGGCTTATATTGTTTCTTCTTATCTTTAACCAAATTCACGGCCAATTTTTCCATCTTCTTTATTAGATTTAATAACAAGGCTTTATTTGGATCTTTAACAATTGCATTTGTGAACAACTCTGATTGTTGATAGGTTGGCGATGTAAAATAAGGTGTCATTGTTATAGGCGCTATTGCTTGGAGTGGAGTAGCATTAATTGATTTTTACAACATAATATTCTTCACATTAGAGGCAGCCATTTGTGGATAATTATCCATAGACATATTTCTCGATTGTATTTGTTGGCTTCCTGAACTTGGAATCATCATGGCCTCCACTATTAACAATTGGTTATAATCACATTCTTTCCACACCTTTGCCTGTGCCAACGATGCCTCTACCATAGCTAGTCGAGCTTCTTTTACAAATATTTTTAATTCTGGTGGATGCAAATCGTTAATTAATATCGATAATATAAATACATGTGGCATTTGATTATTTGACCATTTACGAAGTACATCCGCGACGTGGCCACAATAGGACTCTACTGATTCCCTCGTAAATATCTTGCTATTTATAAAACTTTCTCTAAGTCGATCTTCAAATCCAATTGGTCTAAAATGGCTTAGAAAATCATTCCTCGAGGCCTTCCAATTAGAAAATCTATCCACTGGTTGCCAATTATACCATTCAAAAGTTATATCTTTTAAAGTTGCTAGTAACCATCTCAACCAAATATCTTCAGTTCTACCATTATTAGCCACGCAGGCTGTCGAGAATTGAGATATATGGTGATCGAGATCAGAGCCTAGCCAACTACTAAAAGTAAGTAATGATGCCACACTTATAGTGTTGCCTCCTACTGCTCCCATTTGTACCACAATTGATATTTTTGGCACTCCCATGGCCATTGGTATTATCACTGGTCTCCTTGCTATTTGAATTTGAATTTTTCTTCTTTTGGTTTTACTTGGACCTACAATTCTTTTTTGTCGTTCCCGTAGGAAATTTCTTGTGTGTAATTGCTCTTGTCTTTTTTTTGCTTGTCAATTAATTCTTTAATAATCCTCTTCTTTATGATTATCACTCATAATCTTTCATTTTTCTTTACAAAATTAATACTACCTTGAATTATAACTCACATATTTGTAATCCTAAAACTGGTTCTTCTCACGTTCTTATTCAACATATAATTCCATCTCCCATACAATCAATTTCTAACATTTCATATTATTATCATTTCTTCGACATCGACGCCAAAATGTTGTTCTCATTGTGTTCAAGCTTCAATATACCAAAGCAATTGAACTAATAGAGGTGGGTTCAAAAACGGAGAAAGATTGGTTATATAAATTGGATCTGTTAGTATCACAATTGACTGTACTCTAGCTATCTGGAATCAATTATCAAACTAAAAAACACCAAGGCTTACTACTTCCATCTTAATTCAATACATAATCCATTCTACGAATAACAATTCAACAATATTTCTATATTCTTATCGGTTCATCTTCCACTTACTCTCTTTGTGGTTTATATATATTCAATTATTGATCTCAAGCTTACTTATTATATTTAGTTTCTCAATTCATCACACAGAATTCAATATCTTCACTTAACACAATACAATTTGATAATCTCAATTCTTAAGGTCATAGATTTTTTCCAAAACGGTTAGTCCAAAGTCATATTCCACAATATTCTAATTACAGTTTCAACAATACTTCTCTCAATCATAATTTTTCATAAGCAAATAATAAAAGTAAAGAAAATAAAGAGGTGGCACCAAGCTTATTCCGACTTACAACTCTCACAATCTGGCCCTGATCTCTCTTTTTCCAACCTCTTTATCCTACCAAAAGATGGACCGTCAGCTAACAGATTCCAAAGGTTATGAAACTTTGAGTTCTTAACCATTTGTTCTACTAACAACTTACTATTATTAACTAAACTACCTAACCATAAGTCTAATTCTTAAGGTTGTCAATAACCAACTAGTAACTTACCACAAAATATATTTACCTATTCTATAAGATGAATTTAGGATTTAGTTGGATGTAAGAAAGAATGATAAAAACGATTAAGTTTATTTACAATCGATGAAAACTTTGGCTATAAATAAAGTATGTTGGAAGTGACAATTATCTTATTCCATACTTTAATTTATGTACAACCTTATTGATGCTAAATGGTTGTGGTTTTAAACTTCTCTTTCTTCAATAAGAGCTACAAAGTAAAGAACAGAATGGCTAACAATATATCTTATTTCAATTGTAAATGAAGTGATGAATGTCAATTTGACAAAAGATTTTGTCATTTGAAAAAATGATAAAATAGAAGTAGATTTAGCTACCTTACTTGATGACATTAAAATTGAAGATGTCCTTGCAATGAACTTTGATAATACTCAAAGTCAAGAATTAGAGAATATGATTGAAGAATTTGAATTTAATTATTTTTCTATAATTTAAAAAAACTTCTAGTAGTCTTACAATTAAACATAACATGGCTATTTATCTACAATTATCTACAATAATTACATGTGTACAATCTTGATTAAAAATTGATCGATAGATTGTTAAAAATTAAAGATCTAAAATTCATCAAAGTAAAGATTCAATTGATACATGATGAATTAATAAGTTGATATAATAAAGATCTTAAGGACATACTTCTAAAAGTAGTCCAACATAGAATTCCTCTCCTTTTTAATTCAATTCTTATAAGACAAAAATAAAGAAGAATGAATCCTAATCTTTCATTAATTATCAAAGCAAAATTAAAAAAATTCTTCCAAGTTAGGTTTATTCAACATATAGAAATTATAGATTAGATTTCATCAATGATATTAGTTAAAAAAAGAATAGAAAACTTTAAGTATATATAGACTATAAAAAGCCTAATAAGTATATTCAAAAGAATTACTTCTTTGTCCTATTTATTTATATACGATGTCATGATATAACATGACTAATAGGTGAAAGGGGTGAAAAATCTATTATATTGTAAAAGATCTTACTTCAAATATTGTAGCAAAATATCTTAGAAAATAGATAATAGTCCAAAAGAAAGTAGAACTGAAGATTTAAATACTACTTTTTTACAAAGTAGGCTTCTATTTACTTTGTAAGGCCATAAATAAGGCAAAACAAGATAGATTAGAAAAATAAAGAATATGAACATATGTATGAAGAAGTTAGGAGTTGATTGGAATAAAAATTAACTCAAAAGGATAAAATTTAATACCCTAAGAGGGCTGATTATCAACCTAGATTGAAATTAGATCCCAAGGTACAAAACTAGGCACGAATAGCAACTCACAAGTTCTTTTGTAAATTGGTGAGTAAGATTTGAAATTAAACTTCATAAATTTTTTTTAAGCATTGACTTTGAAGCGATTAAATATTTAATGACTTTACAAGAGCTTTGCAAAGTCACAATTATTTCAGATAACTCTAGAATTTGTGAAATAAAATAAATATTATGTTTTAGAAAATTTCGTAAGTTTGATAATAGATCTATGGTTCAAATTTTGATGACTCATGAGAATAGTTGTTTGAAGTATATGTTGTAAGTTTGAGCTTGATCAAATAGTTAAATTGAAGGCTATCAAATTTCAAGTAGGTTGAAGTCTTGAAAATTAGGTTTTAAAAGGTAGTTAGGATTTTTAAGTTCTTTAATAATCTACTAATTAGATTGGGATAAAATTTATATTTGAAAGTAATAGACTTAATTTTCTACATACATATGAAATTTGAGAATAATTAAATAGTTTGATCAAGAGATATTAGCATTGAAAATTCAACATTCAGATTGGAGCAGGAGGTTAACTAACACTCGAGCAAAATTTAGGATTTTTTTTCTATTTGATAAGTGCAATTATCTTCAAAATTTATAAACTTATTTCCAACTTAGTTGTTGAAAGATATGTAAATTTTTAAGTATGATTAATGGTTCAATTGATAGATATTTAGGTTTTATATTGTACTAGGATTAGATTGAGTAAGAAAAGGGTTTGGTTTAGAGTTTAGGATTTGTCTAAGATTTGATTTAGAATTTGATTTAGAGTCTAGGATTTAATCTAGGATTTGATTTAGAATTTAAGATTTGATTTAGAGTTTAAGATTTGTCTAAGGTTTGATTTAAGGTTTGGTTAGGATCTAAGATTTGATCTAGGATTTGGTTTAGGATTTAGTATTTGTCTAAGGTCTGATTTAGGATTTGATTTAGGATCTAAGGTTTGATCTAAGATTTGATTTAGGATTTAAGATTTGTCTAAAATTTGAACTATAGAATTAATTTAGGATTTAAATTTTTTTTAGGATTTGATTGAAGTCTATTAGGATTTTAACTAGGATTAAATTAGAACTTAGTTGAGATTTATTTAAGATATATTTGTCATCATTTTAATATTTTTTAGAGCTTCTTAAGGATTCTTTCAAGGTTTATTGTAGATTTTTTTTTAATTCCTTTAAGATTTTTTATTGTTTCATTTGTAATTTCTTTAAGATTTTTTTTAAATTTGATTAAATCTTATTTATTATTATTAGGATTTAATTAGAATTTATTTAGTATTTATAATAATTAAGATTTTATTGTTATAATTTCCATTCTACCTTCCATAACCAAGTATCCGGTGCACTCTCAAGCAAGACTTCACATAATATAATATATTTGGTAAACTTGATGTGAAAGGCTTGAGATAGAATGTATTTGGTTTTTTTGGATTATTTGAATTATAGAGAAGGAAGGCAAAAAAATTGAAAGAGCTATGGGTGGTATTTCAATTGGAGCTACAAGTAGTAGAACTAGTAGAAAACAAGATATGTGTTTTGATCCCAACTCTACAAGCATGTTTGAAGCTTTTGTCTTATTTTTGCAACAGCAATAGAATAAAAATTGCAAAGAAGATATAGCAAATAAAGAATTACAGGCAATTGTTGACAAAATCGATAAATTTTAAAGAAAGGATATTATACAATATTTAAGGTATTATATAAAGAAAATAGAATTGAAGCATATTTCAAAAAGAAAGATGGTTCAATTATTTGAATTAGCCTGTGTATCAAAGATAAGAAATCAGATAAAGTCTCTTATAGGATATTTTGGAGGTTCATAGGAGAAAATTTTTCAAGTATTGAAGGATGAATTAATTTAGAAGATAGGAACAGGATTATAAAGAAGTCATTTTTTGAATGGATTAAAAGGCCAAAGAAGGATCTTCTACCAATAGAATTATTAAGAAAGTTTGAAAAGAAATATTCTTACTTATTAAAGAAAGAGATGCAATTATTGGATCCAAGTAAAGCGGAGCTTTTTCTTCAAGCAGTTGATAGGGAGTTGCAAGAAAAATTACAAATCTTGCTTGAAGATAAAGAAGAAGATGAAGAATTAACAACAAATTAGATAGAAGTGAAAGAGGCAATAGGATTGCTTTCAAAAAGAGAAAAGAAAAAAGACATAGTGGATATTCAAAAACCATTGTAAGTATTTCAAATAAAATACCTATTATTAATCTTACATCTATGATTCAACCTTCAATAGCTATATCAAAGAAAGAAGAAATGGGCATTGATGAAATTATATGAGAAATGAGAGATTTTTAAATAAAATTTGTAAAATTTGAAGAAAATGGTTAATCATCAAGAGTATCAATAAAACAAAGGTTAAGATCAATGGAAGGTGTAATACATAAGTACATGTGGTGTGATAGCGTGGATCATTCAAGAAGAGAAGGTAAGGATTATATAGAGGTACTACATTGTCGTGTTGTAATTTATTCATAGTGTAAAAATAATGGTTATTACATTGATGTTATTTAATAATGACCTTAGAAAATAATGAG
This sequence comes from Physcomitrium patens, assembly GCF_059467195.1. Classification (NCBI taxonomy): domain Eukaryota; kingdom Viridiplantae; phylum Streptophyta; class Bryopsida; order Funariales; family Funariaceae; genus Physcomitrium; species Physcomitrium patens. Next base: position 11,031,383 of record NC_143423.1, on the reverse strand, counting down.
TTATTTTCTATAGAATTTCATAGTTTATAGAAATCTTAAATAACTTGTGTAAGTTTTATAAGTAAAAGTAGAAGTATTAGGGTATTTAATATAGAAGATGTAGAAAGATATGGGTATTGATATTATATTATTGTGGCCTTAGGCCATCTACGTGGATAGATAAGACAAAGATAAGAAGATCTTCACTGTCATTGGCTATAGGTCATGACCAATGACCTTCAAGGGGCTGTCCGAGAGAAAACCGAAGGGGAGGCCACTTCGTCGGAGGCATCCGAGGGTTTAGAGGAGATATTCAGAAAGCTTGTGTTTTGGGCTATAAATTTGGTATATAAAGTTTGTTATTTGAGTTTTGTATAAAGAAGTTAAGGTTGTTTGAAGTTAGGGTGTGAATTGTTTACCGACTGTCACTCTTTTAAGCATACAAAAAGTTGTAGAAGGTTTTCTAGAAAACAAAAGGTGTCGTTGGAAAGCTGGTTTGAAGGACTACAATTTTTGTAAAAAGGTTGTTAACTTTGAGTTTGCAATGAGAGAGTTATGGCTGTTTAAAGTCTAGATGTGAAATTTGTACCTACAATCACTCTTTCAAGCATACAAAGAGTTGTAGAAAGGCATTTAACAATTAGAAGGTGGAGTTGGAAAGTTGACTTAAAGGGCTTCAACTATTGTGCAAGCTTTGATGAAATCAGATCTAAAGTGAGGTAGAAATGGCTAGTCGAAGTCAGAGCTTGCAAATTAAGGAAGTAAGTGAACCGAATTGTTGATGGTTATGTTTTGAGCCATTTTTTTTGAGAATTTTGAATGAATTTTGGCTCAAACTTGCCAAAGGTGTAGTTATAATATTGAGAAGCTATGCAAAAAAAAATTCATGTCATTTGAATATTGGGTTTGTAAGAAATTGCAAAATCAGTATATAGGTGTTTGTAAGTCATCATGTAAAGGCCGTGCTATTGAAATTGTGTTATCTAGAGTTTTGTAAAGAATCAACGGTTAAAATTTGAATATAAAAGAGTTAAGGGTACTACCTTACTTCTCAGATAATTTGAGCTCAATCTAACGGTTGGATTGAGAATTATCAAATTTTAAAGTTCAATGCATCAAAGGGATTTGGTATTGAAGGAATTTTGGTATTACAAGAATTTTACTACTACAAAAAGGGTTTTGGAAATTACAAAAGATTTAGAAATTATTGATTGATTTTACTATTACTGAAGGTTTGGTGATTATTATTTATTGCTACAAATTTTACTATTATTGAAGGTTTGGTAATTATTATTTATTGCTACAACTTTTACTATTATTGAAGGTCCGATAATTGTTATTTACTGCTACAACTTTTACTATTACTAGAGGCTTGGCATTTGATTTTATTGCTACTATGTTTAATATCATGGAAAGGAATAAAAACAAAATTATAAATTATCCTGGAGTATTTTTCATCTTATGATTAATTGAGAATTTAGTGTCATCCGAAAGCCCAGCGCTTTCTTAAGGCAAACTCTCTTTTCCCTGACAATGTAAAAAGATTGTTTTTTTAAAGATGGTATGATACATTCAAAAGAAATTAGAGAAAAATTGAAGAAAAACTTTAATAATAGAGGTATGAAAGTATTGATGGTTCATGCAAAAAAAATAAAGACATATAGGATTGAACTTATTTAAGATTGTGCAGGCATAAGCATTGAAATATCAGATCATATAAGTTCATTGTAGCTAAGTGCAATGAAGTGTGCAAAAAATAGAAAGATTGCTAGAGTTATATTACTTAATATGAGTAAGTCTATTTGAAAAACCATAGGTTGAAATGAGCCAATTGATAGTCTATCTTCACATGCATATATTGCAAAGAGTCAATATTAAGCATTAATAGAAGAAAAACTAAGGGAAGATGAAAATAATAAAGGGCCATAAAAAAAAACTTGTAAGGAAGAAAAAAACATGACAATAAAAGAATCTTATGTATGAAAAAACAACAGAGAATATTTCTACAAAAGAAAAGAAAATTATGAAAGAAAAAGCAAAGGGCCTTGTATTACGACTACGTGCATAAAAACAAAGGTTATGGATAATGGATTGGCATATGCTTGGATTAAGAATCAAGATGAAAATAAAACGGTGCAATTTTTGACGGTATGTGCTAATTATGAGAAAAATCGAGGGAGTTCGAGAGAGAAACTTTTGCCAAAAGTTACTAGAGAATTTTGAGATGAACATGTGAGGAATTTTCACCACACCAATATATGGCGGAATTGCAATGGATTAGAAAAAAAGTTACTCCCACTAAGTATAAAAAAGAAGATATTATCTATTGAGCTTATTGGATTGATATAAGATTTTGTATTGTCTTTTAAGACTATTGACAAGATGAAGAAGATGAACAAACATTATGTTAAAAATATTGAATAAAAATTGAAAGAAAATAGAAAATTCATTGCATATGAATTTATTTCAAGAGTATTTGAAGAAGTAGGATTTGTAGATACTATGGAAAATTTAAATTATTTATTGCAAGGTGGATTGCAAAGAGAAAATAGAGTTATTAATGTATGTTATAAAAAAATTTATGATAAAATTTATAGATTTATAGAAAATTTAATTTTCCAAGAGATATATTGTCATGATATAATACAATTAATAGGTCAAAGGAATAAAAAATCTATTATATTATAGATCTTACTTCAAATATTGTAGCAAATTATCTTAGAAAATAGAAAATAGTCCAAAAGAAAGTAGAACTAAAGGTTAAATGCTACCTTTTTATAAAGTAGGCTTCTATTTACTTTGTAAGGCTATAAATAAGAAAAAATAAGATAGATTAGAAAAATAAATAATATAAATATATATAGGGAGAATATAGAAGTTGATTGGAATAAAAATTTATTCAAAAAGACAAAACTTGATACCTGAAGAGGACTAGTTATGAACGTGGGTTGAAATGAGACCTTGAGATACAAAATTGGACACAAACAGTAATTTGGGGATTCTTTGGCAAATCGAAGAAAGGAATTTAAGAGAAAACTTAATAGGATTTCTTAGAGCATTAATTTTAAAGCAATTAAGTATTTAATGACTTTGCAAGAGCTTTGCAAAGTCACAATTATTTTGGGTGACTCTAAAATTTATAAAATAAAAAAAAAATTATGTTTTAGAAAATTTCATGAGTTTGATAATAGATCTATAGTTCAAATTTTGATGACTTATAAGAATAATTGTTTGAAGTATATGCTATAAGTTTGAACTTGATTGAATAGTTAAATTGAAGTCTATTAAATTTCAAGTAAGTTGAGGTCTCAGAAATTGGACTTTGAAAGGCTCTTAGGGTTTCTAAGATTTTTAATAATCTACTAATTGAATTAAAATAAAATTTATATTCAAATATAATAGACTTGATTTTCTACATATATGTGAAATTTAAAAATAATTGAATGGTTTAAAAAGGAGATATTGGGGCTTGAAACTCAACATTGAGATTAGAATAAGAGGCCAGCCAATACCTAAGTAAATTTTAGGATTTTTCTTCTATTTGATAAGTATAATTATCTTCAAAATTTTTAAGCTTATTGCCAACTCAATTGATAAAAGGTGTGTAAATTTTTAAGCATGATCAATAGTTCAATTGATAGTTACTAAGGTTCTAAACTATACTTGGATTAGATTAAGTAGAGTTAGGATTTAGTTTAGGACCTAGGGTTTGATCTAAGATTTGATTTAAGATTTAGGATTTATCTAGGATTTGATCTAGTATTTGATTTAGGATTTATGATTGATTTAGGATTTGATTTATGGTTTAGAATTTATTTAGGATTTAATTTAGGATTTGGTTTAGAATTTAGGATTTGTCTAAGATTTGATTTAGAATTTGGTTTAAGATCTAGTGTTTGATCTAAGATTTAATTTAGATTCTAAGATTTGATCTAGGATTTGATTTAAGATTTAGGATTTTTCTAAGATTTGGTTTAAGGTTTGATTTAGGATTTAGGATTTGTTTAGGATTTAGGATTTGTTGTAATTTTCATTCTACCTTCCAAAGCTAGGTGCCTAGTATACTCTTCAGCAAGACTTCATATAATATGACAATGAGCAATTTAGAGGATATTATTTTGTATTCATGGCAAGTGAAGGCGCATCTATGGCTGCCATATCTAAGTGGATTGTTGATTTGGATTCCACCAAGTACATGACTCCATACAAGTGTTTATTTGATATTTATGAAGAAATTTTAATAATAAATATTTTTATGATAAACAATGGCATGGTATAAGCTATTAGAATGGACTTTATTGTATTGAAGATTGTCGTGACATGAAAAACTAAGAGAATCAAATTGATGGATGTCTTGCATATATCCAAGATTAAGGAAAACCTCTTTTCAATGAGTAAATTAATTTTTCCTGGTTATAAGGTATAATTTGATAAGAATGGATGTTTGTAAAGAAATTGAGTAGAGATGATATTGCCAAAGACTTTAGACATAGCAACCTCTACTTCATCAAATGTAAGAAAGTAAATAAAATTGAAGTGGCCGCAATTGCTGAATTTTTATATAATTAAGATAAATTTGATATTTGGCATCAATGCTTTAGTCATTTGAATGCCAAGAGCATGAAAGAACTCCAATCTATGGTAAGTGGCTTAGATCTTGGTCAATTTAGTTACAATGCCATGACACTTGCTTAAGAAAGTTGTATCTAAGGCAAAAAATAAAGGACTTTATTTCTAAATGGAGTTATAAGATATACAAGCAAGTTGTTAGAGATTGCACATTTGAATGTTTGTGGACTAATGAAGACACCATTAATTAGAGGAGTAAGATACTTTGTTATATTCATTGATGATTTTTCAAGGAATATGTAGATTTTCATCCTCAAATCCAAAAATGAGAGCTTTTTAAATATAAAATATATATTTATTAGACATTAAGAAGATACTAAGGCATGTAGACTAATGTGTTTAGATACCAAAAAGATAATTAATAATTGTGATGTAGAATTTTTGGAACATAAGAGTACTTGTAAACACTTAGAGATGTATCAAAATGGAAGTAATAGTGTGTTTGAAGACACATCTTCAATTTTAGTAAAAAAAATAAAAAAAGATGATAAAAAAGAAGATGATAGAAGTAGAAATGAAGATGAAGAGGTAATGAAGATAAAAAAAGAAGCTTAAAAAAGAGAATGGAATTCAAAAAGATGAATCTTTTTCAAATTAAAGAAGATATCCTTTGAGAAAAACAAGGCCACATGGTGAATAGTAAAAGAATTAAATCTTTCCTGAAGTAAGTAAAGAGCATGCCAATATTATATTTCTCACTAATATACTTAATTTATGTGATTCAATGAAGTCTAAAAATACTATGAAATAGAAGAAGGCCATAAAACAAGAATAAAAATCATTGATGAATAATAGAATATGGAAATTGACTCAACTTCCATCAAAACAATCTTTAAATGGTTGTAAGTAGGTATTCACAATCAAAAGAAATGCAATAGGTAATGTTGTAAAATATAAGGCAAGATTAATTACTGAAGGCTATTTAAAAATATTTGATATTTATTTCAATGAAATATTTGCTCTCATGGCTAAATTCACTACTATTAAAACTATTGTAGTAATTGAGGCAGTAATAGACTTTAAGATGCATCAATTAGATGTAAAAATAATTTTTTTAAATGAAAAGTTTAAAAAAAGATATTTACATGGATCAACCTCAAGGATTTATTGAAGAAGGCAAATAACACCTTATTTATAAGTTAAAGAAATCTTTATATAGACTTATCTAGGACATAAATCTTGAAGAAAGTAAATCTTCAATTAACTCTTATATCAGCAAAAGGAACTAAAAAGTCATTCAAAGATGATATAATATTAAACTAGAATTGCTATTACTAAAACAAGAAGATTAGAAAGTCTTAGAACAAGACTAAAGATTAAAAAGTTGTTGACAAGAATGAAGAAGGCTTCACTCTTTCTTCTATATATACTCTCTAATTAAAAGCTACATGGTAATATTCTATAGGACCTCCAACATGTTTTGACTTTGTTAGCCACATGTCTTAATTTATAAGACAAGTTATCTATGTATGCACCATATAGTTAGCTTATTTCATAACCTACCATCATGTGGTTAACTTATTGGCCAAGTTTCTAACCTACAAACATATTTGAAGTCAAAACTACATCTATAAAGCTTTTAGGAAGCTTTTCTAGAAGACTTTATGAAATTAATTTATATTTATCTACTTCTACCTAATCATATAAATAACTATTGGAATAAATCTATATGTTCGTGATATTATGCCTCCTTCTATGAATGAGTTCCACAAAGAGCGGTCATCATCTTTCATGGATCTTTACAATTCTTGAATGTTGTTGATGAAAGGCCTCAACCTTCTTTGTTGTATTTACAAGATTCTTTGCTAGCTCCCATGTGCATTGTCATATTATGTATTGTCATATTTGGGAATGCACCAGGCATCTGGTTGTAGAAGGTGGGATTATATTTTACAAATATCCAAAAATCCTAATATGTTTCACCTTTATGAGAAGAATGTAATTTGAATTTTAATTCAAAAGTACTTAATTTTGATACAGAGTACTCAAAAACACTCTTAGTAGTCTCAATAATACATAAATTCTAATTGTCTTATTACTTCAATAATTAGATATTTTCAAACTTTCTTTGCAAACTTTAATCTTAATCAATAAGCTTTAGCAAATTGTAACTTGTAATCTAACCATTCACTTGAAGCAAAATTTTACATGCAAATGCCACTATAAGTCTTTTATATGCTTAATAAGAATTCACTCCAATCCAACTTATAGATTGTGAAAAAATGCCCAAAAACCACACTAATATTACTTGGCTGCCAACTTGAAAGTTAATGTAAATCTTTCAACAGTGATTTCTCCTTATTTAACTATTAACTTCAACTCAAAATTGGTATATAGCTTGATCTTCAAGTCTTCCAATATTATACCAAATTTCACCTTGATCCAATTAGTAAATCTCTAGATATCATAAAAATTCTACCCAACTCCAAATTATCAATTTTTAATATGTTCGTATACCAAAATCTAAATATCTCTCAAGTGCAATATTGCATTATCACAAAATTTCACATAAACTTAGGACACCTAATTAACTAAGTATTGTCAAAATTTGAATTATAGATGTGACACCAATTATATGAATTAGTTGAGAATGCTAACCCTAATTGTATTGCATAAACCTCAAGTTGCGAATACAAATCATAACTTTGAACAACAAATACAAATTCTAAGAAAATTGTATCAAAATAAGCTTTATGTCTTTGAAATAAGTTCTAACATAACTCTCAAAATCTAATCTTTGATCTTTGAATGAATGCCTATTTTATACTAGGCAGTCATTTTAGTAGCTAGAGATTTGATTTTGACCTCTTCTTACAAACAACTAATCCTCGGATATCAATCTAATATATCCTAAGGATTTTTGAGTCCAACCCTATCCTCAACTTAATCCTAGTATTAATCATATTAATTACTGTTGTTCTTAAGCTTCCTTTAATTTTGTCTTCATTGTTGCATGTAGCTTTGAAAAATGATTTGCTAAATCTTTTGCCTCAAGATTATCAACTTTTGAAAAATTAAAAATATCAAGTCGTCCATAATAACCATAATTGGTAAAGAAAGGTGTTTGTTGAGTAGAGGAATATATCAAATTATTGTATGCAAACTCTACTAATGAGAAAAGAATTGTCCAATCATCTTGATGATAATTGATGGTACACCTTAAATATTGTTCCAAAACTTGATTCACATGTTTTGTTTGTCCATCAATTTGAGGATAAAAAGCCAAAAAAAGCTTTATATCTACCTTTAGAATCTTGAATAGGATTTTCTAAAATTTTAATATGAATTGAATCCCCCTATCTAATATAATATCTTTTGGTAATTCATGATAGCGATAGATGTTATTAATGAAAAGTTTTGATGTTTCTTCATATGAAATAGATTTTGTATATGATACAAAATAAACCATTTTAATGAAATAATCTACAATTATGAATATAGAATCATATGAACTTGAACTTGGAAGATCTCTAATAAAATCTATAGAAATAAAAGATCATGATTGTTTGAATATAGGCAATGGTTGAAGAAATCCATAAGATCAATGACGAGGAGTTTTTGATCTTGAAAAAATATTATATGACTTAACAAAGTCTTTTATTGCCTTCTACTTTTGAGGCCACTAAAAATCTCTGGATATAAGCTCTAAAGTCTTGTTGTATCCAAAATGTCCTGTTACTAGAAAGTTGTGACATTGTCGTGTTGTAACATGACTATATGGTAAAAGATGATAATATAGATCTTATTATAGAAGACCTAAGTTAAAAAATAAAGTAAAAAAATATGGATAAAAGATAAGAAGGTAATAAAAATTTTAGTAGTAGTATTACTTTTTTACAAAAGTGACTTCTATTTACTTTATAGGGCCATAAATAAGGCAAACTAAAGTAGATTGGAAAAATAAATGATATAAGTATCTTTAGGAAGAAGTTAAAAATAAATTCTATAAAATTTATTTAAAAAAACTAGATATTGATATCCGAGGAGGGCCGATTATCGACCTAGATCAAAATCAAATCTTGAAGTATAAAATCAAGCACCTATGGCAACTCGGAGTTTTTTTTTTGCAAATCAAAGAATGGGATTTGATAGCAGACTAAATAGGATTTCTATGAGCATTGGTTTTGAATAATTTGGATTTGTAATGAATTTATAAGAGCTTTACTAAATCAAGTTTGTTTTTGGATGAGTTGGATTTTGTAAAATAAAATAGGATTGATATTTTGGGCAATTTCAAGAATTTTGTAATAGATATATAAGTGAAATTTTGTAAGTTAATGGTCATAGTTGTGCTTAATATGTATTGTAAATTTTAGCTTAATCTAATAGTTTAATTGAGGATTATTGAGGTTTAAGTGGATCAAGGTCTCAGAAAATAGAATTTTATATCTAGTGAGGGTTTTTAAGATTTCTTGCAATCTATTAGTTGGATTGAAATAAACTTTATGTATAAAGATATTATACTTTTTTTTTATATATATAATAATTTTTAAATCAATCAAATAGTGAAAAAGAGAGATATTGGCTTTGGAAAATTAGCATCAAGGTCAGAGAAGGAGGCTAATATATATAATAATTTTGAAATCAATCAAATAGTGAAAAAGAGAGATATTGATTTTGGGAGATTGGCATTAAGGTCAAAGAAGGAGGCCAGTATATATAATAATTTTGAAATCAATCAAACAATGAAAAGGAGAGATATTTGCTCTGGGAGATTGGCATGAAGGTCGGAGAAGGAGGCCAGTCAATATCCAAGCATGTTTTTGAGGCTATCATCTATTTGGTAATTCCAATCCTTTTCAAATTTTTTATGCTTGTTGTCAACTTAATTGTTAAGAAGTGTGCAAATTTTGAGCTAAGATCAATGGTTCATTCATTAATAATCAAGGTTTAAATCTGTTATAGGAATTACTAGGGATTGATTTAGGATTTAGGATTTGATTTGGATTTTATTTAGGGTTTAGGATTTGATTAGGATTTAATTTAGGATTTGATTAGGATTTGGTTTAGAATTTAGGATTTTATTAGGATTTATTTAGGGTTTAAGATTTAGTTTATTTTTGGCCTAAAATTTGAATAAAGTCCAATAGGATTTTAACTAGAATTAAATTAAGATTGAATTGAGATGTATTTGAGATATATTTGTGATTATTCTAATATTTCTTTAAGATTTCTTATTATTTCTTTGTAATTCCTTTGAGGTTTCTTTGAATTTGATTAAAGCTTACTTAACATTGTTATGGTCTATTTAGAGTTTACTTAATATTCTATTAGAATTAAGATTTTATTATTACAATTTCCATTCTACCTTCCACAGTGAGGTGCTCAGAGCATTCTCAAGTAAGACTATTATGACAACGTGCTTGAAGAACATGTAAATATGTTTATTTTTTTGAAACATATAGGTGTCCTTCAAAGTAGAGTAGGTTGTTCTTGAACTCGAATTTTGAAATATTATAAGATTTAGAAGAAGGATTCTAAATATCATCAACAAGAGCATTAAAGAACATACTTGATTGAATTTGTTTGACAAAGATCAAATCAACAATCAATATTTATTTCAAGATGAAAATACTATGGCTTCAAGAAGATTATTCTTTGTTGATAAAAAGATATGTCTTTTTCTTTTGGTGCAAGATAAGAATATCTAGAAAGAGCATCTAATAAACCTTATTATTTTTTAAGTCAATATGTGATCTTGAAATCAAATCTTAATAATGACATACTCCAACGAGCTTAGCAATGATTCAAAATACATGCCAACATGAAATACTTGATGTTTTTGTGATTTGTATATATTGTAATTGGATTTAAAGTGCATTTTAGATAATGATATCATTCTTGAAATAAATCCACAATTTCAACAAGTTTTTTGTCGTGGATTTTATAATCAAACTTGACTATTAAAAATAACTTGGAATAAAAAGCTACTAGATAGAATTTATCAACTATTTCCATTTATGACAATATTACACCTAAGACAAAGTTTGATGCATCTGTTTCTTTAAAGAATGCATTAGAAAAGTTGACATAATACAAAATTAGTGCAGAAGTAAATTCCTTCTTCAAAGCAAGAAATGATGCTTTGGCTTCTTTATTACACTTAAGTTTGTCTTTAGAAGTCAAATGTATTAGTGGAGCTATAACTTAAAAAAGTTTTTAATAAAGATTTGATAATAATTGACAAAGTTCAAAAAGCATTGTACATCTTTTATTATTCTTAAAATCTTCCAATCTATGATAGTTTAGACTTTCTTTGGATCTATTATAAGGCCTTCATTGGAAATGATGTACCTCAAATTATCAACTTGAGTAGTGTGAAAAACATATTTTTTCATCTTTATGTATAATCTTGCATCTCATAGTTTTTATAATATACAATAAACATGAATTTTATGCTCTTTTGTATTTTTAGAATAGATTAAAATATAGTCTAAATAATAAACATTAAAATCATCAAGAAACTTACAAAAGATATTATTCAATAGATGTTGAAAAGTAGCTGGTGCATTTGAAAGTCCAAAAGGCATGATATTATATTCAAAATATTCATACCTAGTTTAGAAAATAATCTTCTATTCATCTCCTTCTTTAATGTGGACTAGGTTATATGCTCCTCCTAGATCTATTTTTGTATAAATCTTTGCTTGATTTAGTTGATCAAGAAGTCCTAAAATTAAAAGTAGAAGATATCTATTTTTATGGTGATCTTGTTAAGTTCTTGATAATCCACACACATCTACAAAGATCTATCTTTTTTCTTCACAAATAAGATAGAAGTGCTAGTTGGAAATTTAGAATGGTATATAAAGATTTTAGTCAAGTTCTCATCAATGTACTTTTTGAATGCAACCAACTCATTTTGTAAAAGGCTATAGATTGTTCCAAATGGTGGTTGAGTTTTTTCTTAAAGATCAATGGTACATCATAAGGATGATGCTTTAAAAGAATATGTGCATTTTTTTTTTAAAAAACGTCTTGGAAATCTTGATATTGACTAGGAATACTACTTAATATCTTTTCACCATGAACAATGGACGTGGCATATATCAAAAGATGGCTTTTTATTTGTGGCATGCATGAAAGCTCTCGCACCTAACAATAATGATTTGGATATACTAGACTTATGAATTTCTAATTACCTAACAAGACTTTGAACTAAATTATATTAGAAATCAAGATTACAAGAAATCTAATCTATTTGAGGATTATATCTTTCTAACCACAATAATTCTAAAATAATTAGATTAGAAAAATTTTAGTTATATTAAATATTATTAAACTATTATCACCACTAATTGCTACTTCTACAGTAGTAATTTCATATGTAATATTCCTAGAAGACAATGAATGTTCATCTATTACTTCTACATACATAAATTTGATTTTTTTAATTAAAGATATATCTTGTTTTTTTACAAAGTCTTCATCTATAAAACTAACTGAGGCTCCTAAATCCAACAAAGCTAAGACTTTGTGATTTTTTGGTTCTAAATAGACTTCTATTATAAAACAAGGTGAGAGATTAGAGGAAAAAATAAGACCTTTATTAGATGTTGCATATGATTTCAGCCGCATGATTTCTATTGTAGCTGGAGAAACTCGTTTTTTGACATATTATCTTCTTTGGCAATCATGCTTCCCATTTTGTAATTGCGTTATTTTTGTTGATAATATTGATCAATATATTTAGCTTCTCTACAATATAAGCATAAGCCTTGTTGATATTGTTGACTCTTTTCTTATTTTGTGAAGGATTTAAAATATCCCATATTAATTTAAATTGGTTCTGGCCTTGATGAATAAGTTTCTAAAAACTTAGGAGCTGCCATCATTATTTGATTTGTTCCTCTCTAGCCATATCTTTGTTTTCAACATCTTTCAAATAATCAATTATTACATGCAATAGCTTGAACAATAAATCGTTCCAAAGATTTTATCTTTGATAATGTCAGTAACAAGTCTTTGATATTATTCTTCAACTCATATCAAAATTGATTGATAAAGACTTTGTTATTCTACTCTATGTCACAAGTGAGGTTTTAGAATTTTGTAGCATATATAATAGCTGACCATGATCCTTACCATAAAGATAAAAGCTTAGTCTGTGCTACTCTTTTTTGATCACTTTCTCTAAATGTGGCCATAAACACTTCTAGGAATGAATTCAAATTATAAAGGAGTTACAAATCTTTTTTATTAAAGATATAAACCAAGAGAGAATAATTTCTAATAAAAGTATGCCTATGAATCCAACTTGAATAATTCTATTGGGATATTGGAAAAGGTGCAACTTTAGATAGAGTTTGAATTATTGCAAAAATCCTTAAAATTTTGATTTTGTTCCATCAAACTTCTAAGGCATATTGATCCTTGTCCCCATCATATTTGTTGAAGTAAAATTCACTAGATTTGGTTGTGAGTTTGATCTACTTCTTTCTTTCAATTGCACAACTTCTTGACGCAGATTCTAAACTTCTTCCATAAGCATAGGCATAGTACTTCCATGATTCACATTAAAAATATGTAAAATTTCCTATCTTAGAGTATTGATAAGCTCATGAAGATCTACAATAGTTACAAATATATTCTTATTTTTGCTAAGAGTAGCATCCATAATTATTTTTTTTATAGATAATTCAAGCAAATTAAAAAAGTTAAATTAGAAGAAGATAATTTGTATTCTTCAATAAAAATTTCTATAAAAAAAAATAATCTACTCTCTTTAAGAAAATGATCAGTATTAGAAAATAATTTTTTTATTTAAAGGTGGATAGTTCACAACCTTCAAAATATAATAATAGAAGTAGAATAATCCACTCACTTCTAAAATAAGTTAAAAATAATATATTAGCATTCTTATCAAACTGTCAAGGATATGAATCTTAAAGAAAAAAAAATCCTAAGTTAACTCTTATGTCACTAAAAAGAACTAAAAAGTCATTCAAAGATGATATAATATTAAACTAAAATTACTATTATCAAAAACAAAAAAACTAGAAAGACTTAGAATAAGACCAAAGATTAGAAAGGCGTTGACAAGAATGAAGAAGACTTCACTCTTTCCTCCATATATACTCTCTAATTAAAAGCTACATGGTAATATTCTATAGGACCTCCAACATGTATTGACTTTGTTAGCCATATGTCTTAACTTGCAAAGCAAGTTATCTATATATGTGCCACGTAGTTAGCTTATTCCACACGCTACTACATAGAATTAATTTCTTCTATATGGAATTAACTTGTTCCACAAGCTATCTATATATGGAATTAACTTGTTCCACAAGCTATCAATATGTGGTTAACTTGTTGGCCAAGTTTCTAACCTATAAATACATCTAAAGTTTAAACCACATCTATGAAGCTTCTAAAAAACCTCTCTAGAAGATTTTATGAAATTAATCTATATTTATTTACTTCTATCTAATCATATAAGTAACTATTGAGATAAACATATATATATATATATATATATATATATATAACACAACTAAAATAATCACCAAAGATATGATATCAATGTATTGATATATTTTTTATAAATGAAGGATTTGTAAGGAGTGAGGTTGATCATTCTTTTTATGTAATGCAATCAAATAAATTCATATTAATTTTTATCTTCTATATTAATGATTAAATCATATTGAGTAATATTATCAAAAAGATGGATTAGTTGAAGGTAAAATTAGAGAATGAATATGAAATGACTGATTTGAGAGAGTTCCACTATTATTTAGGAGTGGAATTTGTGTGAGATGACTCTCACTACCAAAATACACTTAACAATAAATAAGAGTAAATAAATATCTATATTTAGATTTAAATTTTAAAATTAAGAATTTTAAAATTCTAACATTAGCAAAAACAATATGATCTATTCTACTTAGCAACAAAGACTTCATATAACTTCAAAGAAATTTACAAGTAAATATAAATGAGTCCATAATCTATTGAAAAAAGAGAAGTTAGAAGCCATAACACTTAGCATTAGCAAGGTTATGTCTAAAAAAAGTATAGAATAAGATAACTCTCACTTTCAATATTCATTATTTATAGTTGAAATCTTCATCTATAATCATATTCATTCTTCTTTGTTACATCCAATTAAATCTTAAATTCCTCTTAATTTAGCCACCACCATAGTAACTTATTTTAATTCTTTATTAACTTTTGACTATTAGCAACTTACTATGGTTTAAATCTATATGGTGGCAATTATATAAGATCTTACTGATCTTTAATATTTTTGATATCTAGACTTCTTGATCAATTGTATCAACCTAAAATCTATACAAAAATAGATCTATATGAGGCATATAATCTAATAGACATAAATAAAAAAATGAATAGAAGATTTCATTTCAAACTATATACAAATATTTTGAATATAATATCTTATCTTTTAAACTTATAAATATACCAGTAGCTTTGTAATATCTAAAAAATAATGTTTTTGAAGAAATTTTTGACAATTTTGTAGTTTATTAAGTAAATAACAGTTTAATCTATCCTAAGAACATAGAAAAATATGAACTTTATATTTGACTTATATTAAAAAAACTAAAAGATATAAGATTCTATGCCAAAATAAAAAAGTGTATTTTTTACACTATCCAAGTTGAATTCTTAGAATACATCATTTCAAATAATAGACTTATGATGGATCCTAAGAAAGTTCAAACTATTATAGATTGAAGATCCTATAAACAATAAAAGATGTGCAATGATTTTTAAAGTTTGCCAATTATTATTGGTTCTTCATCTAGGAATTTTTTCAAGTTGTAGCTCTATTTACATATTTGATTTGTAAAGACAAAATTCAATGGAACAAAGAAGCAATAGCAATATTTGTAACTTTGAAGAAAGCTTTTGTTTCTACACCAATCATATATTACATTTACTTTTTAAAGCCATTTTTTGTAGAAACACATGAATAAGACTTTGCTTTAGATGCAATTGTCATGTAATAACATGACTATATGGTGAAAAATAAAAACATGGATGTTATTATAGAAGAGCCTAGTATGAAGATATGATAGAAAAAGAAGGATAAATATTAGGAAGGTAATAAAAAAATTTAGTCTTAATGCTGACTTTTAGGAAAGGGACTTCTATTTTCTTTGTAGGAGCACAAATACCTCAAATTAAAGTAAATGAGATAAATAATTGATATAGATATGTTTAAAAGAGAATCACCAATAGGTTCAAGTAAAAATTATCTTAAATTGATATCTAAAGATAACCAGTTCTCAACTTAGGTCAAAATCAGTCCCTAAGACACAAAATTACATATCTATGGTGACTATGGGACTCTTTGGTAGATCAAAGAGCAAGAATTGAGAGAAAATTAGCAAAGAGGTTTTTAAGCGTTAGTTTGATATCAATAAAGTTAATATTCAATTTTTGAGAGATTTTTAAAGTTAATAATATTCTTGGTTGGATTAAATTTAAAAAATAAAATTATATTAATAAAATTAAAGATTTCTTGAGTTCTATGGTGTACATACAAGTGAATTTTGGGCAGTGTATTTGTGTTCTAGTTATTAGTATGCATGAAGATTTTGATACTAGAAATTTAACATTTAATTTGGAGTAGGAGGCTTGCCAATACCTTAGTAAAATTTAGGATTGATCTTCTATTTGGTAAGTTTAATCTTTTTCAAATTTTGTGTACTAATTGCTAATTTAATTATTGAAAGGTGTGTAAAATCTTAAGCAAGATCAACAATATAATTGATAGATATTGAGATTCTAAACTACCCGAAGATTAGATTAATTTCATTAGGATTTGGTTTAGGATTTAAGAACTAGTTTGGATTTAGGATTTATTTAGGATTTAGTTAGGATTTGACTTAGGATTTAAGTAAAGACTATTAGAATTTTAATTAGAATTAAATTAAAATTTGGTTAGAATTTATTTAAGATATATTTTAGATTTTATTTTAATACTTCTTTTGAATTTCTTTAGGATTTCTTCATGCTTCTTTTATAATTTTTTTGAAGTTTCTTTGGATTGATTAAAGCTTGATTAGCATTGTTAGGATTTAATTTGAATTATTTAAGATTCTATTAGAATTAAAATCTTATTATTAAAATCACCTTCTATCTTCCATAGCCTGGTGCTCAATACATTCTCAAGCAAAGTTTTATGTAATATGAAATTTTTTTGTCACAAATGAAAATAGATAATAAACTTCACGTAATAGCTTTTCATTTCAAAAAAAATTCAGCAACTAAGATCAACTATGAGATCCACAACAAAGAACTTCTTAAAATCATAGATTCATTTTTAAAGTGGCACTATTATCTAAAAGGCGCTCCTAATCCGGTCACCATATATACAAATCACAAGAATCTTGGGTATTTTGTATCAACATGTATTTTAAATTATTGCCAAGCTTGTTGAAGAATAGTTTTGTCAAGATTTGAATTCAAAATCATTTATTGACTAAAAAAATAATAAGGTTTATCAGACATACTTTCTAAATAATCTTACCTCATACTAAAGGAAGAAGATGCTCTTTTTAATTAAAAAAAAAATAATTATATCAAAGCCAAAGCATCTTTAATTTTGAGCAATGAAATAAATACTAATTTTTGATTCAACTTTTATTGAGTAAGTTCAATTAAGTATGTCTTTTATATTAAAAAAATACAATAAGTAAGATACAAGTAAGTAGAAATCAGCAAGGTTAGACACAAGAGAAGTGTGTAATGAGATACCTCTCACTTCTAGCACCTTTTACTTATAGGTAGAGCCTTTTGACCATTAGCAACTTATCTAAGATAATATCTTTTACCTTTTAACTTATCCTCCATTTACTTTAATACTCCCACTTTGCTATTGATCAAAGACTAATAAACCTAATCCCTTTGTCAATTTGTAGTATCTATCCTTCACCAATACTTTTATGAGTAAATCAGCAAGTATGTCTTCCGTTGCACAATATTTCATGTCAATTATTTCTATCTCAATCTTCTCCTGTATAAAGTGATATTGAATGTCAATGTGTTTTGTCCTTGAATGATGCTTTGGATTCTTTGCAAAAGCAAGGCATCCTTGATTTTCACATTTCATTAGAATTGCTTTCAATTGCAGAAGTCCAATGTCTTTTAAAACTTGTCTTAGCCATATTGCCTCCATTGCACCATGACTTGCTGCCATATATTCCGCCTCCATTATAGACCTTGAAATTGTTGGTTGTCTCTTACAATTCCATGAAATTGCTCCCACTCCAACAAAGAATACATATCCCATTGTTGATCTTCTATCATTTGCATCTCTAGCCCAATCCGCATCACAACATCCATGCAATATAATACTATCACCTCCAAGACACAATTTGAAGTTCAAAGTACCTTTTAAGTACCTCAAGATCTTCTTAATGGTTGCCCAATGAATTGGTCCAGCCATTGACATGTGTTGACTCAAAACACTCACCGCATATGCAAGATCTACCCTTGTACCAACCATTGCATATATATAAGAGCCTATTGCTGCCTTGTATCGAACATCTTTCATTTCTTCTTCAACTTCAGTAAATTCCTCATCCGTGAGCTTCATCAACTTCAAATTTGCCTCCAAAGGTGTTCCAATAGACTTGCACTTGTCCATGTTGAACCGTTTCAATACTTCTTCAATGTACTTCTTTTGGCTCAATGTAATGATCTTCTTAGCTCGATCTCTCACAAATTCTACTCCTAAGCAATAGTGGAGCTCTCCCAAATCACTCATTTCAAATTCTTTTGCTAACTTTATCTTCAATCAATCCATCTTTTTCAAAGTATTTATCAAAATGATCAAATCATCAACATAAAGAATAACAATCAGCAAAAAGGCTTTTGATTGCATCATATACATGAAATGATCTGCTTCACTCTTCACAAATCCGTCATTCACAAAGAAAGTATCGATACGTTGGTACCATGCCTTTAATGTTTGCTTGAGCCCATACAAGGATTTCTTCAACTTACACACAAGATGTTGTTTGCCTTCTTCAACAAATCCTTGAGGTTGATCTATGTAGATGTCTTCTTCCAATTCTCCATTCAAGAAAGCCGTCTTCACATCCATTTGGTGCATCTCCAAGTCCATTACTGCTCCAATTGCAACAATGGTTCTAATGGTGGTGAATTTGGCCACAGGAGTAAATGTCTCATTGAAATCAATACCAGCAACTTGTGAGTAGCCTTTGGCAACCAATCTTGCCTTATACCTCATAATATTACCTATTGTATCCCTTTTGATTCTAAACACCCACTTACAACCAATTGAAGCTCAATTTGATGGAAGTTGAGTCAATTCCCATGTTCCATTATCCATGAGTGATTTGTACTCTTCTTCTATAGCATTCTCCCACTTCATAGCATCCGTGGACTTCATTGCATCACATAAACTCAACGGATCAGTAAGAAATGCAACATTGACATATTCTTTACTTACTTGAGAAAAAATATGGTCCTTCCACTATTCACCACGTTGTTTTCTATCTCTCAAAGGATATCTCCTTTTATTTGAAGAAGACTCAACTTGTTGCACTCCATGGTCACCTCCAACCTTCTTTTCTTTTGAAGATAGTCTTTTTCCACTCAAAGGTTCATAATCCTCATCACCATCATCATCAATATCTTCATGCTCTTTATTGCTGGTCTTAGCAATTGTAGAGGCCTTCTTGTCCACCTTCTTTACCTCTTCATCTTCATTTCCACCTTTACAACCATCAGTGTCTTTGTCTTCTTCCTTCTTTGCTGAATTTAAAGATGTGTCCACAAACACACCATTACTTCCACTTGGACACATCTCCAAGTGTTCACAAGCACTCTTGTACTCCAAAAACTCAACATCACTACTTTTGATGATCTTTTTAGTATCCAAACACATAAGTATATAAGCCTTTGTACCTTCTCAATATCCATCAAACACACATTTTGTACCTTTTGCATCAAATTTTGATCTCATACAATCTGGTATCTTTGCATATGCTATGCATCTAAAGGTCTTTATGTGAAAAATATAAGGTTTTCTTCTACTCCAAGCTTCTTCCAGCGTCATTGATGTAAGTGTACTTGTAGGACACCTATTTCTTGTATATACTGCATTCACCACTGCTTCCGCCTGAAACTCATGTCCAAGGTGTTGTGCATGAAGCATACTCCTTGCCATCTCCATAATGGTCTGATTTGTTCTTTCAGCAACTCCATTTTGTTGTAGAGTATAAAGAATGGAGGTTTGTCTTGCAATACTATACAACTTTAAGAAATCATTGAATTGCTTTGATATATACTCACCTTTATTATCTGTATGCAATACCTTGATTTTGCATTCACATTGCTTCTCGACAAGTGCTTGAAACTCCTTAAACCTTATGAAACATTCACTCTTTGCTTTGAGGATGAAAATCCATACTTTCCTTGAAAAGTCATCAATGAATGTGACAAAATATCTTGTACCTCATATTGATGGCATCCTCATAGGTCTACAAACATCAGAATGGACAATCTACAATAACTTCGTTGCACGTGTTGCAACTCCACTTGGAAATGAGGCCCTTTGTTGTTTGCCTTGAATACAACCTTCACAAGCAAGTGTCATAGCATTGTGGCTTATATGACCAAGATTTAAGCCTTTAACCATGGATTGGAGCTCCTTCATGCTCTTGAAATTCAAATGACTAAAGCGTCGATGTTAAATATCAAACTTGTCTTGATCCTGAGGAAATTCAGCAAATGTTGCCACTTCAACTCCATTCACCTTCTTACACTTGATGAAGTAGAGGTTGCCATCTCTAAAGCCCTTTGTAATATGATCTCCTTTCAATATCTTCACAAAACACCCATTCTTATCAAATTGTATTTTACAACCATGTGAAACAAGTTTACTCACCGAGAAGAGATTTTTCTTCATCTTTGGCACATGTAAGACGTCTTTCAATCTAATCCTCTTGGTTTGGCCTTGCACAACAATCTCGATAACAATAGAGCCCATTCTAGTAGCTTGTACTATGCCATTGTCTCTCATGAGGATATTTGCTATTGAAATCTCTTCATAAGTATCAAATGAACACTTTTATGGAGTCACGTACTTGGTGGCATGAGAATCAATGATCCACTTGGACATGGCAGCCATGGAAGTGCCTTCACTTGCAATGAATGCATAATCATCACCTCTATATTCATCACGAGCATTGTTTGTACTTTCTCTATCTCTTTTCTTAGCCTTGTAGTAATTTCGAGTAAAGTGACCTGATTTTCTACAAATGAAGCAAGTTCTCACATTGCCACATTGGTTAGGATGACTCCTCTTGCCTTGCCTTGAAAAGAGGGCCGAATCTTCACTTTGGGACTCTTTTTCTTTCCTCTTGGTCACTTCATGGGTAAGTCTTGCCGTCACATAATCCATTGTGAGTTCTTTTACTTTGATGGATTCCAATACGAAAATGAGGTAGTTGTAGGACTCGGGAAGGCTCATAAGCAAGGTCATGACAATATCACTCTCTTCTAAAGGCTTGTCAACAATAGCAAGTTGATTAGCAAAGGCCTTTACCTTATTGACATGAGCGATGAGGTCTTTACCTTCTTCCATCTTGTAAGTGAAGAATTTTCTCCTTGTGTAGATGATATTGGACAAGTTCTTGCTCTCATATATGTTGCAAAGAGTCTTCCATGCTTTTGCTCGTCCTTTGCAAGAGATGATGTGAGAAAAGTTGGCTTCATCCAAATTGGTCGCAATCATGCCAAATGCCTTCTTTTCACATCTTGTGAAGTCCTTCCTCTCTTTAATATCACCATGCATGCTTGGAGACTCTATACTTTCATCTACAATGTCCCAAAGGACCAAAGACGCCAACAAAAGCTCCATTTTGACCTTCCAATGGTAGAAATTGTCACCTCTAAACTTCTTAATCACTTTCAAGCCTTCACCCTCACTTGAAGCCATGTCTTAGAAGAGATCTATCAAAAAATATCATGAAAAAGAGTCTCTATGTGCTTAAAATCACTACAACAATTTTGTACTAGCAAAATCTCAGAATGCCTTCTTGTGAACAAATGAATGTTTCTTCACTCCAAATACTCTGAAATCAACTTTTGAAGCTTCTAACAAGTATGTGAATTCCAATCAACTTCACTATCAAGTTCTTCCACTCATAAAACACACTTTCTCACCACAAAATCAAAGACACTATCAAGGTCTTTGTATAAGGTCTTAATCACTCAATCATAGGAGTTAAGAACCTTCAAACTAATATAAGAGATCTATAAGGCCCAAATCAGAACCTCCACAAGTCAAAACACAAGATTAGATCATACAATCTCTAACATCAATAAACACCATAAGATCTATTCCTCACAAGAGCAACAACCAGCAAATGACTTCAAGTTACTTGAATAGCACAAAAAAATACGTATGGGCCTATAACCTATTCAAGAAACATAATAAGCAAGACACAAGTAAGTAGAAATCAGCAAGGTTAGACAAAAGAGAAGTGTGGAATGAGATACCTCTCACTTCTAGCACTCTTTACTTATAGGTAGAAGTTACATTCATTTTGGCTAATATTCATCTTACTTTCATCATCCTAGAATCCTCTTAACCTAGCCGCCACTTTAAACCCTAGCCGCCACCTTGATAACTTTCCTTCATCCTTTTACTGCCCTTTGACCATTAGCAACTTATCTAAGATAATATCTTTTACCTTCTAACTTATCCTCTACTTATTTTAACATTTCAATTCTCTTATTTGTGATATTAAGAGAAATCCTTTAAAGTCTCATGGTACTTTTAAGTTTGAATTCAATACAATCTATTATATTTTGAAAGGTACTTATATATTCTAAAAGTTGAAGCTCAATTACATATCCTTTAATCTCATCATAGGTTTTTAGAAGTAAAACATTTTAGATATAATAAGACTTTAGAACTGATATTTAGGAATTTTTAGTGGTCTCAAATGTGGAAAGTGGTCATAGATTTTATATAATCTTATGATGTTTACTCAAGATCAAAAATTCCTCATCATTGACCTTACGAACTTCTTCAACCATTATCCATTCTACAACAACCATGGTCCTTTGTTTCTATAGATTTTATTACAAATCTTTTAGTCTTAGGTTTTTAAGACTATATTTGTCATAGTAGATTGATTTACTAAGATGGCATATTTTTTATCATATACAATATCTATTGCTATCATAGATTATTTAAGAATATTCTATTAAATAAAAAAATCTAATTTATATTAAAATTTTAAAGAATACTTTTTAAAATTCTAAAGGTGGACATAAAATTAT
This sequence comes from Physcomitrium patens, assembly GCF_059467195.1. Classification (NCBI taxonomy): domain Eukaryota; kingdom Viridiplantae; phylum Streptophyta; class Bryopsida; order Funariales; family Funariaceae; genus Physcomitrium; species Physcomitrium patens. Next base: position 11,008,484 of record NC_143423.1, on the reverse strand, counting down.
CTTTGGCTTTCTATCTTTAAATTGATGGACAAACAAAGTGTATAAATCAAGTTTTGGAGTAGTATTTAAGGTGTACCATCAACTACCTACAAGTTGATTGGATAATTATTTTTCCGTTAGTAGAGTTTGCTTATAATAATATAATATATTTTTCTATGCAATAAATACCTTTTTTACTAATTATAATTATAATCCATGACTTGATACTTTTATCTTTTAAAAAATTTGTCAATCTTCTAGCAAAAGATTTGACAAATCATTTATCTGTATGAACCAAATTTTATGACTTACAATGTAGTTAGAATAAATATTAAAATAAATCAATATAATAAAGAAGAAAAAAATTTGGATATAATTAAGTATAATAAATTATTAAGAAAAAATCTCATTTAGGTATTAAGAGTCAAGTACAATCATAATGGTTGATAAAATAATTATGATTTAAAATTAGATTAGATAGGAAAAATGGTGTCATATTGATAAAGTAGTGAAGAAAGGAATAAATGGTAAAAAATACATTATTTGGATCTTTAGAATTAGAAAAATATATTAAAAATAATAAAAAAATTAGACATAATATTTTTAAGTAAGAATAGAATGAAAAAGACTTCTAAAAGGGCCGTGAATAATCTTTTATAAGACTGTATTGTAAAAAAAAAAATCCACGAATTACTGACCTACTTTGCTAAACTAATCTAGGCTTCATAGGTTCTAATCTAAATGGTTCTAGATTGAGAAAATTATGTCAATAATATTAGGCAAATAAGGTATGGGAGCACAAAAATTTGAACACAACAAAATTAATGAGGCTAGCAAGGTAAGGTGGCAAAAGATGTGGTATGCAGTAGACAAGAAAGTTGAGTAGTGGAAGATTTGGTCGAGGATATTTAAATTGCTCAGAAAGTTTTGTGCTTAAAAAAAAATAGAGATTTCAGGATAGGATAGCAATTTGTGCCAAAGTTCTATAGAAGATCAAATTTTGATTTAGTTTTTGAAAGTGAATGTGAAAATCTAAATAAAAGAAGGTGAGGGTTATAACAAAAAGAAGTTGTTGGTTGTAGGCATAGAAATAGATGCAAATTAGTGGAAAAGAATGTCAATTAAGAAGAAGAGGAGATGCCAATTTTTAAAAAAATCAAAATGATTGAAAGAGAAGCGATAGTGGTACCATGGTGGATTGGTATTGACAAATCTAAGTTATGCAGTTGCTTCAGAGGAGGTGGTGAGGTAAAGAAATTTCTATTAAAGGAAATTAGAGCAGTAGTATTATGAAGAGGTGGAGATGATCTAGTAGCAACAAAAACAAGACATGGCTTCGAAATTAATAACTAAGGTAGATTGGCTATAATTTGTCATATTGCTGTAAGGTAATAGTTGATTTTCTTATAGTGGTTAAACAACAAGTTTAGAAAGGTTCTTATACATATTTTTGGTATAATAATAAGCAATGGTGATATTGTGATTAATGGTCATTTCTTTACTAAAGAAAGTAATACATATAAAAACTTTTACAAGATGATTGCTAGGTAGTTTAAATAAAAAATTAATTAATTAAAATAATATATATAATAATAAAATTTAAATAAATAAATAATAATAATAATAATAATAAATAAATAAAAATTTAATTTAATTTAAATTAATTTTAAAAATTAAAAAAATAATAATTAATTATATAAATAAATAAATAAATAAAATAAAATAATATATAAAAACTTTGATAAAAAACCATAGGTAAATAATGATTAAGAAATAGAAGAAATCTAACCTTATGTGAGTAAAATTACTCCATTAGATTATGAAATGCAATTAAATTGGATTGATTTTGCTGACAATCTTAGCTACATAAAATAATAAAAATACAATTAAAAGAGGCTCAAAAACAACAAAAGAGTAATGTGAATGTCTATCACAAGGAAAAAATTCATTTTCACATTAGTGATGAGGTATGGTTTTTGTTGTAATATTAAAACTATTTGCTTTTGTGACAAGTTGGATTATTAAAGACTTGGACTATTTCTTATTTGTGAACAAGTTAATTTAGTTTTTTATTAGTTAAATCTATCAAAATTTATCAAAATCCATCTCGTATTTTATGTGTCTCTTTTAGAGTCATATAAAATAGTGACTATCTTGAAAAGAAGATAAATACCACCATCTCTTATAAAAGTGGATAATAATTAAAATTTTGAGATAAAAAAAGTCTTAGATTTGAGCCAACACCAACTTAGGTTAAAATATCTTATTCATTTGTATAAATATGGTATTAGAAAATTTACATGTGAGCCAACAAAAAATCTTACAAATGCAATAGGAAAAATGAAAACTTTTCATCAATAACATCTATGAAAATCAAGATAAGGGATAGAAAATCTTTACCATAAAAGAAACATAATTTAGAAAAGATTAAATTTTACCTTCTATTCCTATTTTTAATTTCTTTATAATTATGGCATTAAGAAAATAGAAAATCAATAGCCAATAAATTCAATTCAAAAACCATCATTTGTTGACTTATCAAATGAAACATTGTGATTATTATAGCTTTTAAGACAATGTAATAGAAATGAAGATCTTTAAGAGAGACATGTTCTTCTTTAAATAGATTAGAAGATATAATTCATTTGATATAACAACTTGAGTAAAGAGTCTTGATGTTTGGTATTGGAGGTAGAAATAACTCTTCATGGTATTGCAAATATTTTGTTTGAAAAAAATTAAAAAGATCCCAATAATAATTAAATAATAAATTGGTATTTTTGCCTTAGAATAAAATATTATCAATAGCTAAGAGGACATATCAACTACCTTTAGAAAGAACAAAGATCAAAGTACATGGCAAAAATAATTTGCCATATCTAAGACTTCCTCAACATGTGATCACCGCTCTTTAAGGAACTCGTCCTTAGAAAGAAGGATAATGTCATAGACATATGTTTATTGTAATTGATATATATATATATATATATATATATATATATATATATGAATAGGTAGAAATAAATAAAAATGAATTAATTTTATGATATCTTTTAAAAAAACTTTTTAAAAGCTTCATAGATACTACTTTGACTTTATATGTATTTATAATTTATTGGTAGATTAAAAAAAATTTCAACAAATTAATCTCATGCCACACATGTTAGTATCTAATAAAACAACCTACTTATGTGGAATTTATACAAAAAACTTGCCTTATAAGTTAAAATACATATTGTGCAAAGTTAATAAGTTTTAGAGGTCCTATAGAATATTACCACATAGTTCTTAGATAGATAGTATATATAGAGGCAAGAGCAAAGCCTTTTTCACTCTTGTCAATTCTTTCCTTGCATTTAATTTAGTTTCAAGAGTCTCTAATTTTCTTGCCTTTAGAAAATAGTCATTCCTATTTTCTTTTAGTATATATATATATATTATTTATATTTTATTATACTTCTTTAAAAAAATCTTATTTATTTATTTTCTTTCATCTAGTTCTTAATGTTAACAATGGCTTAAGACTTGCTTTATTGCTTATAGATTTTTTGAAGGTGGAAGGTCTATAATTACCTTAATTTTTTTTGGATCAAGCTTGTTGCTTTCACTTGATACAATATGCCCTAAAAATATTCCACAACAAATTGTAAGATAAAATTTCTCTAGATTAATAGCAAATCTTCATTAATAGCACCTAATTAGAACTTTTTTGGCTAATTCATGGTAATCCATAGTTGTGGATTGGATGTTATAATCATCTATGAATATTTTCATTAATTTGTATAAAAGATCTAAAAAATTATATGATATTATTCTTTGAAATACTATTGAGGAATTGTAAAAGTTAATGGACATATTTACATAGATGAACATGCTCCATGGGCTAATAAATGCAATCTTATGGTAGTCTTTAGGTACAATTAAAATTTGGTTGTAGTTTGAGTAACCATCTATGAAGATATATAACTTATTTTTTACAACCTCATTTAAAATGGTATTGACAAATAAAAGAAGAAGTGATCTTTCGAGGTATGTTTATTTAAAATTCTATAATTGATGCATATTCAAAGCTTGTCATTTTTTTCTTTACTAATATCATTGACAAGATTCAATTAATAATTTCTATACATTTAATAAATCTTACTTATAGCAACTTTTCTAATTTAGCCTTCACAATTAATTAGAGCTTAGAGTTCATCTTTTTTTTACCTAATTAGAATCATGCCTAGAATTAATGGAATGATATTTTGTACTATGTGTAAAAGAATGCCTTAAGATCAAGGTAGAATTAAGCAAATTTATCCTTAAATTTAATCAAAATATTTTTATATTGTCCTATCTAACTCTCTGATAAAAAAGATTCAATTTTGATCAATTTTGGTTCTTTTCCCAACAAAGAAACATCTATCTTTTTCCAATCTACAAGCCAAACATGCACCAAATTTGTGGATCTATGATATTAGTTATTTGAAATTAGAAGATACATTAGCAAATCTTGGCTCATTTGGAGACCCTTCGAGATCTTATGAAAATGTAATAGTGGTAGAAATACCTCTTTTTTATGCATAATTGTATAAAGGTATTTTTTTTATTTTTAATCCCATCAATTTCTAAGTAGAATGTAACATCTTTATGAATGTCATCTACTAAAACTGCTAAGTTTGAAAGGTCTTCATTAAGCAAATCATCAAGCAAGGCAATAGCCTCAATAAAATAAGTAGTTAATTCATCTTTAGAGTAAGGATTTTTTACCAACCATTATACAACTATGCCATCATTTGTATAGATGTAAAGTCTACAGCCAATATATTTAATTGAATCTAGATCTATTATTGATTTGGTAGTTAGTATCATGGCTATTTTATTTATTTTAGAACCATGGTATTTTTTTGATTGAAAAAACTTAAGCTTAACATAAACTCTTGATTGATTTGACTTAGGACCAAATATAAAGGTAGAATTTTTGGCAAGTGAATTAACTACTCCATTGCACTTCCATAAGAACCTATGCCTAAATAAAAGAAAATATGTACCTTCTTCATCCTTCAAATGAACTATTTTAAATATTAAGTTGTAATCCACATCTCTAGCCTACATTCTAAGATCTTTAATTTCTTCTATTGATTGGCATAGAATTTGATTTGTTGTACAAATCGTATATTTAAATGAATTTTTGATTTGAAGCCTCAACTTTTCTATTGTATATAATGGCATAATGTTCATATTATTGCCATCATCTACAATGGTATGTGAAATAATCTTACCAATAATTTTCACATCAATCTCAATACGCTTGCAATCTTCTTCGAAATTCACTAAATCTATGAATTCTTCTTCTTCTATTTGGTTTATTTGCATGATTATTTGAGGTTGCCTATTAAAGGTGGCTTCATATTTTATTTTCTTGTAAAAAGATGGTGTCAATAAAATCAACTGGCCAAAAGATATGTATGCCTTGGTCCTAGTAAGATCCTTCTATAAGTTATATGCAATCATTGGATTATTGATTTTAGACTTACAAATCTTTGTTACACATGTTGGTAGTAGAAATAAAAGTTCTTCATTTATGAATTGATTATAACAACTTTATTGAGTTCACCATGGATTCAAGACTCATCATTAAATTTGATTTTTTTGGTTGCTTCTTTAGAAGCCATATTAAGATCTACAAAATTTGGAAAATCATCCAAAGATATTAATGATTCAACCACTTCTTCTTCAAGATTATAGGCCTGATTCTTACTCCAACACAAGTGATTATTAAATGGAGAGCTTTGATATAAAAATCTTTTAATTAAATGGCTCATCAATGACTATATTTGAGTGCTAAAAATTTATAGCCAAGGTAGGTGATATTTGGTATACATCTATGTATTTAACATCTTAAAAAACTTAGTTGTTTGGAATTGAAATGACACCTTAATTAGTCTAAAGAACTACAAGAACTGCTTGAGTTTAATGCTGATTGTCACAATCTGAGTATAAATTAGATAGTCTTCCTTGTGATTGAAGTTTTAATTATTTAGTACCTTGTAAATTTTTACGTGCTTACCTAGAATAGTCAAATGAAGGTGGATTCAATAAAATCACCTTAAGAAGTTTGTAATATCTTTTTGTTAGATGATGGCCACTACAATTGAAACATATAATGTTATTTTCCAAACAACAAGATTTTAATGCATGTCTTCCTTTATAAGATGTTTTTTCCTCAGATTACAACTTGATCTTCATTGAATAACTTGATAAAGAGGCCTATTATTAAGGACATGAATCTTAAAGAAAGAAAATCCTCAATACACACTTAAATCATTAAAAAGAAGTAGAAAGTTACTCAAAGATGATATAATATTGAATTAGAATAGCTATTGCCAAAAACAAAAAAGCTAAAAAATCTTAAAATAAGACTAAAAGCTAGAAAGGCATTGACAAGAATAAAGAAGGCTTCATTCTTACCTCCATACATACTCTTAACTAAGAGCTACATGGCAATGTCCTATAAGACCTCCAAAACATATTGACTTTGTAAGACACATATCTTAGCTTACAAAATAATTTTTTTATATAAACACCACATTTTTAACTTATTTTGTAAGCTATCAACACGTGGTTAACTTGTTGACCAAGTTTCTAACCTACCAATCAACTATAAACACATGTAAAGTCAAAGTAGCTTCTAAAAAGCTTTTTTAGAAGATATTATGAAATTAACCTATTTTTATTTATTTTTATCTACTTCTACCTAATCATATAGGTATTTTCTTGAATATCTATGTATATCTATGATATTATCTTTTCTTCTATAGATGAGTTTCTCAAAGAGCAATCATCATGTATTAATAAAATTCAAGATGTGGCAAATTATATTTGTAACATATTTTGATCTTTGTTCTCTTTAAAGATGGTTGATAGGTCCTCTTAGCCATTAATAGTATCTTATACTAGGGCAAGAAGACCACCCTATTATTTATTCATTGTTGAGGCCTTTGTAACTTCTTTCAAATAAAATATTTGGAATACCATCAAGAGTTGTTTCTATGTCTAATAAAATCAGCAAACATCGAGATTTTCTTTCAAGGTTGTGATATCAAAGACATCTATTTAAGAAAAGACATGTCATTCTTGATAATCTTCATCTCGATTATATCATCTTGAAGGTTATGAAAATTACAATGTCTTGTATAGTAAGTCAATAAATAAAAGTTCTTGAGTTGAATCTATTTTTTATTGGTTCTTCATCTCTTTAGCATCACAAATACATAGAAGCTACAAAGAAGGATAGAAGATAGAGTGTTATTTTCTTTTGATCTTGTTTCTTTTATAACAAAGATTTACTATTCTTCATTTTGATTTTGATAGATGTCATCAATGAAAAGCTTCAAATCTCTTCACTATATTTGCAAAAACATTTACTAGCTGTCATGTACGTTCACTAATATCATATCCACAATAATGAATAAGATATTCCAACCTATTTTCATGTCGCCTTAAATCTGAAACTTTTTCTACTTCAAATTCTTGATTATTATCTACTTTTATAAGTTGAGGTGGCATTTCTCTTCTTTCCAGTATATTCACTGTCTTATATGGCTCAAGAAGAGATGCGTGAAATATGGGATGGATTTTTATAGACTTCGATAGATATAATCAATAAGCAATAGAGTTGACTAATTCACAAATAAAAAAAGGTCTAAGTTTACAATAATCCAACTTGTCACAAGGATGGTGGTTCCATAATGTAGTATGTATATTTGAATCAATTTCGAAGGTATCTTTATAATGGTCAAATCTTTATTTTTTGCTGCAAATTGAAATCCATCATATCCAGACTATAGGTCTCTAATATAATAAATTGAATGGTCCGCTAGTGGAATAGGGAGAATTTGTCTCAAAAAAGCAATAGACTTTTGGATTCTACTAATTACTCAATCAAGTCTCATTATATATAATATTTTCCCTTTAAAGGCAATTACATCAATACATAAGCCCTAACTACCAAAGAACATCCAAAATATAATAAAAATATTTTAAACCCTTATATATCCTTAAGATGAATTTTTTTTCAAACTTCAATGGCTCATATCACTCAATTGGACTATCCAAATAGCCTCAAAATTTACTTGAAGTATTGATATATTTTAAAAAACTACCATAACAAATTTCAATCATAAATTTGTTATGGATCTTGAGATATTGCCAAAATCCTTGCAACAACTTCAAACCCTTGTTTATATATACCTACATGAAAATTTCTTCATATCTCACAAATTAAAAGCTCAAATACCAAAAAAAAGTGATATATAGCTTTTTAACACAATAATTCACATTTTTAAAAAAATTGAGTGAAAAATTCATCTAAAAACTCAAGATATGGCTTTAACCATTACTATCAACAAAATGGTTTACTTACTACCTTTGAATTACATGTGCTGTTTTTAACTCCCTATAATTCTTTCATACAAACTCCAAATATAATAATTCTTTTATAAAAGATATAGGTCTTGAAATCATCCTTGCAGCTACATCTCCCAATTTCCAAAAGCAACCGTACAACTTCTCGTATCCTCAATATGTCTTTAAAAGACACCTTAATTTCAAATGGCTATAACTTCTTCATATTAATTCTTTACCCTCTGATTTTTGAATAAATAATTTTTTTTTACTATATTCCAAATATTATAGCTATTATATTCAGTTAAAACTATAGTAAATATTATAGAGTGTACCGACTATATTTAATGCTTTCAACAGTAACAATTCATGAGCTATGATTTTTGAACTTGAAGTACTAAAAATAATTATACTCTACAATAGAATTTTTTTTTTATTTTTTTAAAATAACCTAAGAATTTTGAAAAAATTATAGTTTTAGATTATAATAATAATTATAATCAAAATTATAATACTTTTCAAATTTTTTAAATTGAACAAGATTTTTTTTTTATTTAAAAAATATTATCAAATATATTCAAATATATAGTATTATTTCTTTTTTTTATTAAAATCCGTCTCCATTGTTTCATCAAATTAATCTCTCAAATAAAGAAAAACTTCTATAGAAAACTCATGATCAAAGGAGCTTATTAGATCAAAGAGCTAAGTAGACAAAGTTCATCCCTTACTCTGGCAACAACAACCCCACACTTATGAACAAGTGAATAAACAAAGGAATGGATGACCAAAAAAAATAAAAATATAGTAAAAAATAATAAAAAAATAGACTATTTAGTGCTTGCTTCTATATTCAAATGAACAAGTAGGTGGATAACAAAAGAATGGATGGATAAGCAACCAAAATAAAGAATAAACAATAAGATCTTCAAAGAGCTCATTAGTCTTCAAAGGGCATTTGGATTTAAGAAGACAATAATTCTATTTGTTATCCAAAAGTAAATAAAATATAATGTTTAATATTAGTGAGGCATGTTCATTCCTATGGGGCTCATATTTTAGAATACTCTATAAATTGAGAAAATCCAAATCCATTCAACTACCATTCTAACCAAACAAATTATTAACCATAACTCAAAACTTGCTTTATTTTAATTTAGTAGATAGTTGATACAGTGGACTCTCCCTCCACTCTTTTAGCTCTTGGAACAAAGTGTTGAATCGATTGCTAGATAAGTCATAATACAAAAACATAAACAAAAATAATCAAACAAAAAAATATTGCATGTGAACTATATAATATCCTAATATATAGTGGTTTCTATCCTTATGGTTATATCAGTATTATAGTATTTAAATATGTGGATCTTTTGAAGAGAGAATTGAATATAGGAGGAGCATCACAAAGACAATAAACTATGATAAGGATGAGAAGTACCTATTAGCAACTTAAAAAAAAATGCAAGAGAATTTATTCAGTTACAATTTTTTTTTAAATAATGTAAAATTATTTATAAATATATATATTTTTTTTGATGTATTTAAATTTTTGTTATATCATCTATTCTATTGTTTATTAATAAGTACATTCTTTTTTCTACAAAGAGGTATTATATTCACTCTTTACTTTTTATATAATTATTCCCTCAACTTTAATTAATCAGAGTGTTATATTTTTTGGTTTAATATAAGTATTTTCTAAAGCAAGAGTATTGACTAAAGTTTACAAAGTTTTAGAAGAGATTTTTTTAAAATAAAGGATGAGTTAGAATTGCAAAGAATAATTTATGGATTATGAGATGAGTTTTTGTTTGTATTGATAGGTATAGGAGAATGATCTTATCAAAATTCCTTTGAATTCAAATTAAATTGTAGTCAATGTTGTTGCTCACAAAATGTTCTTGTAAGAATTCTTATATTTGTGTCAATGGTTCTATTAGCCAACAAAACTCTTTGCAATCTTTTCCACCTATCTAAGTTGTCCAATATGCATTGCTATGCTCATATAATTGTAATCCATGGATGAACACAATCTCCACTTCAACTTTCCTTGGAGGCTTAGGCTTACTTAGTTTATACACTCCACTACTTGTCTATAGCATCACAAGTTTTAAAAAAGCTTAAAGTTACAATCTTTGATCTAATAATTGCATTTATGAATGACCAAAATTATTTATACAATCTCCAAACTACTAACAATATCCATCAAATCAAATTGTTATTCCTAATTTCTCTACACATGGACGATTTGTAAATATGATAGCACTGTACCTGTGTTAATGTCACCTGGCTTAGTTCCACCATCCGAAGGTGAAGAGTTGGTTGCTTCTCCAACCCACCACGACCTCAACAACGACGTCGGCTCCATCCTTTGGTATACCTAGCGAAGAGAACAAAATTTACAATCGAGCTCCTTCAGATACATGAAAAAGGTACATTAGCAGCAGATAATCTCAAACTCGATAAACACTCTCTGCGTTTGTCCAAAACCACATCAGACCAGCAACCCCAACCCCAACAGTGTGAACCTAATCACAAAAACATCAAGAATTGCGAGAGGACCTCCGTGATCTTCAGTTTACTAAATCTGAGCCCTGATCTGCAGCTCTTCAGTAAATACTCTTCAATAAATTTTTGGTGTGGTTGGCATTTCTTGTTTGCCGGAACCCTGAGTCTTGGCGATGAACCCTGTGTCTTGGCGATATATACTTTTGATGTGTTCACAAATGTGCCAGTATAGGAGCTGCTTTAGAAAAGGTACACATGTGGGCTGATACTCTTTTTAACATGAAGCTGGCTTAACCAAGGTATCCCGAGCTGGTTCATTGATATAGACTATTTGATTGAGTGCATGGAAAATTATGAGTATCTGAGGAAAGACATTCCTATAGCCAGTTTATTCGAAGGGGAGTGGGCCTGTTTACGGATGGGATTAGCTGATTCAATCGTCACTATATATACCCAGCGATTGCAGAGAAGTTGGACCCTCTACTAGCAGGAATGCATATTCACTTGGTGGGTTGGTTTGATTTTACTGATTGTATCAAGCTTATATGTGTGACGTACAAATTTATAAAACGATAGAACGATTTTCGCACTTCTGAAAACGGAGAAAACTTAACTATTTATAACCTAAGTACCTCACATCTTTGGATATCGAGAGGAGGCGTTGGGAGTGGTGCACATGGACTGGCATTTGGGTAGCTTCTTGTGCATGCTCTCTCAGCAAACAGGAAATGCCAGGCATAGGCAGCCACACCGAAAATCAGCCACACCGACCAATGCACACCCTCAAGCGCTATTTTGCAAGACAAGAAAACCTAGGCGTCAGCTCTGGCAACGGGCAGAGCTAGTACACGAGTTTTAGTAGCCTTTGTTTGTATCTTGAGTGAGAGAAGCGTTCAGAGCTTTCTTCTAATAAACTGGTTCCGACCATTTGGAGAATATCCTCAGAACACGTCAAACGAGATGGAGAAATGTTGATAGATCCAAAGACAGGCTCATCGTCACTCATCGTCTCTTCAAATCATCTCGAACTCAATTATATACATGGCGTTTGTGAAGAACAATGAGTCACGTGAAACTAATGGACCTGTTTGCGATGCGTAGTGACGGTTTGGTGCTTTGCACTCGAGGTAATAAGCTGCTCTGCCTCTCCACGTAACTGAGTTTACACCTACTGTGTTTCTCAACATCGCCAACAATCGCTTGTTTCCAGTGTTACTGAAAACAAAATCTGCAACGAGGTATCCCAGTCTTTTTACCTCATGAGTATGGCGTGAGCAGCCTGTCTTCTATTTATCTAACATGTAGAACTTGCTCCACCGCCCCTGCAATAGCGTTCTCAAGTGCTGATGTAAAAGTGTGGCTGTGATTTGGGGTTGCTGGTCTTTCACAGCTGAGACTAGTCCCACACCTGAAAGGTCTTAGGTAAAGTGATCACTAGAAAAGCGTACAACCAAGAATCTTCGTTGCCGCCTCATATTTGTCTCTAAGGCAAAAACGTCGTCAAATGAAAGTAATTCTTTCTGCAAATTCAAGATTGAAAGAAGAGTCCTGAATTTCATCATTGGTCTCAAACCTGTTACTGGCACGACCGAAGTCGAGGTCATCAGGGTTGAAAGTGAAGTCCAGTAAATCCCAAATACTTTTTTCCTCAACTTTTATTGTCCTCTCTTTCTCAACGTCAGTGTGATGTGAGGGAATGTCCCTTGAGTTTGAGTGCTGGTAAGGAAGAGGTTTAGCAATATCTAAGAACTTTTTAATTAGCGTCCTAGAAAGCTTCAACGAGAGGGATTGTGTTGGCTTCGTAACTGGGATACAAGATTGAGCTCCAGTAGTTGATGCCATATCACATGCTGGCGGGGTCGTCGTTGTGACAGGAAAAGACTTGTGAGCTTCACGTTCACCTTCCATCCCAAGCTGCCTCTCAGACAGACCATTCTTCAAAGCGATCGCTTTGTCCAACCACTCCCGCAAGCTGGTCTCAATATGCCATTGCATCTCCTCGTTCTCAGTAGCAGTGAGGTTGGAGCTGATAAACTCGTACGGATACCCTTGAAAATCTGATACATCAGAGCATTCAACAGGAAATGCGTCATCGAAATCATCTTCATCCCAACCACTGGAATTTCCAGAGCAGCTACCATCTTGTAGCCAAGACTGTGTTCTATAGCTCCCGGTCATGTCCAGTCTGGTATGATGCGCAGGGCCAAATCCTGAAGTAGCTACGAAGGCACCAGACATAGACGGGTCAATATTAGACCGAGAAACTTGTTCCAGAGCAGATCGTGAGGCACGACGAGGTTGACGTGGTATGGCTGGCTGAGGTTGCCACAAGGTTGAGTCATGAGCACTCACATCTGAGTTACAACCTGGAATGGTAAATGAGCTCAACTGTTGTAGAATATCATCATGAGATCCCTTCAACCCTATGGAGGACTCTAACTCTTTTAACAAATCTTGAGCGCGCTCATAGGATTTAAGATGAGAATCTGATGCCCACCGAATGCCACTATACGCTACGGTCACTCTCTGAAGAACGGCTTCAGCTTCTTCCAGACGCCCTTGCTTCATCAAGCAAACGCCGAAATTGCAAACTTTGTTGACGTCGGATTCAATTGACAATGCTCTCTTGTCACACAAAAAAACACTTTAAGTAAGCGACAGATGATATGGATCTGCTAAGCACACCTGGTCAAGCGACACAACAGACAGAATCACACTTTTCACATTGAACAACAAAGCGGATCACCTTTTTTCTCCTGCGACTTGCGGATTCTTGTTCATTTTCATGGACATGTAACAGATCTCGCTTGAAAGCAAACTCACAAACTCTAGACACACAACACGCACCCTTCAAGAGCCGCTACTAATCCAACAATATGCACTCAAAATCCTGCCCAGGAAATGAATAAAGAAGAGACGTAAGACGCTGGTGGCAAAAACAAACCTGTATAAGAAGAACTAGGTTGCCGCTTACACGTTTGGGGACGACGGGTTCAAAGGGAGCACAAGAGGGGTGAGAATCAATGAAAGTCCTCAAACGCAGCGCACAGTTGAGACATACACGAGAATGGGAAGGCCCATGCAGCAATAATGTAGTTCAGTCAGGGCGAGCATGCCGCGGTGTCAAACTGTGAACCTCGAATAGCACTGAGAATAGATCGAGCATTATCAAGAGTAATTTAAATGGTGCTTTGCTTTGAAAGGAAATTGTCGACTACTCTTGCCGCGTTTCAACCAGTATTCGGCGGCTTTCTCACTGACGGACAGGGAGGAATTCATGAAGAATAGAATCTGCAAATTGAACATGCAAAACTCTGATAGTAATTTTCGTTTTGATTCTGTTTACTTTTTGAAACCTGCATCTGGAGTAAATGGGTTTAACGAATTTATGTAATTGTTTGAGATCCATAATATTATGTTTCAGGACTTCAGCTTCTTTAGAAATCCCACAATAGCCTCCAGCTTGTTTCTTAACCCAGCAGTGACCACCATTGCCAGGGCTGGCTCTACAAAGTGCTCAAAGAGCCTGTTCAGTATCAAACAGTAAGGAACTGCTTTTCTTTGCTGCCATACTGGGACCAGATTGGAGTTAACCACCTCATGACCCACCAAGGAATTAAGAGGTAGTTGCATGCATAGTGTACCAGATGAATGCCTTACTATTCATCTTTTCTGGTGTTGTTCCAGATTTCAGAGAGCAATCCATAATCAAAACAAAAAGGAAACCTATGATGAGAAATGTGGGGGTTGTTAGGGTTGGTGCCATGCATGTTCTGCATGGAATCCACAGAGAGTTGAATCCTGTGATGGATGGTATGTTTGTAGAGAATTTCATAACTCAAATAAAATTACATACTTAGTGTGATAATCTTGTGTAGTAGAGCGTCTGATAAGCTCCTATTTGATATTCAGGGGTCCCTTCCCTGCCTTCCCTCCTCTTCCAGGGCACCGTCCATGTCTATCTAGTAATCTCCTATTTATTATAAATATTTAAAAAATGATATGTCTTGAAATTTGTAAAAATACATAGATCATGCAACGTATAGCTGCCTTGAACTGGAATCATCGTAGCACCCGTAGTTAAAAACTGATCATAATGGCATTCCTCCCAAACCTTGGCTCTATTAAGAGATGCAATTACCGTATTTGGTTGAGCCTCTTTTACAAACATTTTTAGTTTGGATCGATGCAATCCGTTGATTAATATGGACAATACAAAAGCCTGTAGTATTTGGTGATTTGGCCACTTGCGGAGTATATCTGCCACATGACCATAGTATGATTCCACTGCCTCTCTTGGACCCATTTTTCTAGTCATTAATCTTTCTTGAAGTTGATCCTCAAAACCAATTGGGCAAAAATGGATTAAAAATGCATTCTTCAATGCTTCCCAATTGGAAAATTGACCCACTGGTTGACGGTTGTACCATTCAAATGCCATGTCTTTTAAGGTTGTTGGTAACCATCATAACCAAATATCTTCAGTTCTTCTATTATTAGCTATATATGCTATCAAAAATTGAGACAAATGTTGATCGAGATCTACATACAAAAAACTCCTAAAAATAGATAATAGAGCCACGTTCATTATGTGATCACTCACGTCACCCATTTGTACTGCTATTGGAACCGTTGGACTATCCATTGCTATTGAAGAAAATAATATTCTACTTAATCTTTTATCAAAACAACTGGCGCCTTCCCCAATTGATTGTTTTGAATTTTTAAATTTCCTCAATTTACTATTATTGTCCCTTATTAAGTTAGTCAACTGAATTGGAGGTAAAAATGATGGATTTTGAAATACACTGAATTGGTCCTTATTGACTAGTAATTTATGCCACTCTACGGAACCAGTTTAGATGGAATTGGAAGCTTCTATTATTGAAAACGTATCCAATGGAGTATCCAATTCTTCTGTGATTCCTCCACTCGCAGTTAACGGCCTCGAGGAAAATACTAATCTATTGATCAAATTTTTGGCGAGTGCTCTTGACAATTTCTCTAACAGTATATACTGTTGAAATATTTGATGTCGATCAACTTTTGGGTATATTCAGATATACCAACAGGCATGCAACCATGGTTTAATCCAACTTTGTTGGTGATTCTTTTTTAACTTCCGTTCTTGCTCATTATGCAACAAATTTCTTGCTTGCGATCTCTCTATTCTTTCTTTCAACTATCGTATTCTCTTTACTATTAAGTTTTCATTCTTAATAACCATATTCTTTCATTATATTCTACTAAATTTACTTTCTATCTCCCATCTAACTAAACTGGTAGTTAATTCCTAATATTCAATGCTATTGTCTATCCCTAGCAGCGTTGCCAAAATGTGATTGTCGTTTTATTCATTCAACAATTCATTTCAGAATAAACTTGTGTAGGAGAATTCGAACACAGGAAAAGACTAAGTTCATGAATTTTGCTTATTAGGATCACACAATTAATCGTATTCCAAACCACTAAAATACTAAAAAATACTATAATGCTTTTTCCTAGTAACAATACTCCTTCATCAACTGATAACAACAGTGTATAACCCTGCACTCTCAAAAGATTGCTCAAAACACATAATTTCCATCCAACACCAGAAATAACAGACTTCACTCTAACCAATCTGAATTTACATAATTTTTGTAATCACCATCTTTCTTTGTCCAAAAGACACACAACTCTTAATAAACAATAATCATAATCTTCTAATAACTCTTTATATAATTCAATCACTCAGTACTCTAATTACATAATCAATAACTCATAAATCAATCTTTGATTTATTCTACAGACTCACTTCTCAATATTCAGAAACTATCCATTACTATTCAACAATAAAGAAAACAAAGAAACAAAGAGGTAACACCAAGCTTACCCCGGTTCATGACTATCACAATGTGGCAATCCAACAAACTTCTACAATTTCTATATAATTGCTCATGATTTCTAAATTCTAACCATAATTCTATAATTAATCGCTTTTAATAATTAAATCAATCATTCGTCCTCTTGAATTGACTATTCTATGGACTATTAGTCTATTTTATCAATATCTTACAGAAACGAACTAATATCTATTCTATAGTGCACAAGATCCAAATTTTGAGGATTTATCAATTAAGTACAATTTGTGATTGAACTTCAATCTCAAAGCTATCCAACTCCAAGATCGTAAGTTAGATTCATTAATACACTTCTTTTAGGTTCAATATTATTATAATTTTTATCTTTTCTTGAACAATAAGATCTAATATTGGATAATCTAGAGGCTTTTTTGGCATAGTTTTAATCCTTGTATGAAGAATATGATGCAATTTATATTGCAACCAATAAAATTTATATTTTATAAAAATATAATTTATTAATAATATTATATGCTTTATAGTTTTGATAACTTACAACTAATATCAAGTCAAATGATGTTGCACTTGTTAGCTAATTTCACTATAGATTGTAATATGAGGTAAAGAAATTGATGCTCAACTTACTTAATCCTCAATCATTGAATCAAGCAATTGATCTTGTTGTAAAATATGACAATCAAATTTTTGAATTTTTATTTGAAATTTGCACAACTACATCTTAATATTATTATAATTCAATAGTAACATTAACATCTTCTCAACACATATATTTAGAAATAAAAAAATATATAAATTGATGTAGTACATTTTAAATCTCTTACTGAGTGAGAAAAGATTTATTGTTGTCAAAAAGGATTGTACTTATATTGTAAAAAACCTAAACATACTACTCAATATTATCTAAAGAAGCAATACAACTACAAAATAAAGAGTACGGCTATGAAAGAAGATGGCATGTCAAAAAATAAGTTTTTCCAAGTAATTTAGGAACCATGCAGTTGGAATCTTATACAATATCTAATAAAGGTCCTATTCTCTCCTCAAAATCCTTTCATTATTTTATAATAAATATTATGACCTAAATATTACAAAGCCTTTGTCTAGTTAGATCCAAGAGTCTCAACATGTTTCTTAGATGAAGAATTTGCTAAAAGATATAATATATCTTTAATGAAGAAAACTAAATCTGTTCATATAGAAGTCATAGATGGTTGTTCATTATCTTCAAGAGACGTTACTTATGAAATCCTTCTTATAGAAGTAACAACTGATGGTTATAGTAGTTTTGTAATATTTAATATCATTAGATCTCTCTTTAATCCAATCATTTTAGATTTATTATGGCTAGAAAAATATAACTCTAAAATAGATTAAATTTCTTATAGTCTTGAGTTTTTTGAAAGTATAATTAAGAGTGTAATTAATCAAATAAAAATTCATAAATTTAGTACAATTAAATCTATATTTATAGATATAAGATCTTTCTTTTATGTTATAAAAATAAAATTATCTTATGTCATTTATACAGCATCAATTTCTAATGGTAGAAAGACTTCAAGTGGCATTTCAAGCCAATATCAAGATTTTTAAGATGTATTTGAGAAGAAAAATATAAATATTCTTCTAGAACACCATCCCTATGATTGTTTAATTAACCTTCAAGAAGGAGCTCAACCACCGTTTGAATTATTCTATAATTTATCACAAAATGAGTTGCTTGAATTCAAAGAGTATATTGAAGAAAATATGGCTAAGAACTTCATACACTATTTCAAATCTTTAGCAAGAGTTCTAATTTTATTTGTAAAGAAAAAAAATGGATCATTATAGATGTATGTTGATTATTAAAGACTCAAAAAAATCACCATCAAAAATAGATATCTGCTACTTTTAATATTTAGACTTCTTGATCAATTAAATTAAGCTAAGATCTATCCAAAAAATAGATTTAAAAAGAACATACTATTTGTGTGATTGCTCATTTTACTTATTCCAGAAGAAATCTCCTAGCATAAATCCATATAGGGGGATTCGAACATGGGGAATGACTAGTTGCTTAAGCGTTCACGTTAGGGTCATACAATCAATTACCTCCTGAATGTATCGTCTCTATTTCTAATATCTGAACACACAAGGAAACTATAATCTCTTCCTTCACCTTATCGGTCTCTTCTTTACAACAATTCAATCATACCAATAACTGCTATTTCCACCAATATATTCACCCTCATAATCTCCAACTGTAATACTGTGCCCTCATAGCTTTCAATACACAATTACCCTCATTCCAATCTCTGGAATTCTTCACACAGAACTGCCATTCACATTACAGTGTTTCACACAAATACAGACTCATTCTCTCTACTGAACTACAATCAGATTTCAGCATTCAATCTTTCTTCTTTTCAAATAATACCAATTAAATTTCCATTCCATAATTCACTTTACAATATTCAGAAACTTTCAATCCTCTTATTCAAAGAAAATAACAAACAAAAGAAAAGAAGTAGCACCAAGCTTACTCCGGCTCACAACTCTCACAGTCCGGCCTTTTCTTCCCCTCTCCCATCCTCTTTATACTACCCTAAGATACCAAATCCTATACTACAGATGATAACTACTTTTCCTAACTATTCATCTATTCTACCTGCTGAACCAGCTTTATAGTAGTTATCTATCCCTGTTTATACTATACACTAGGTATTTACATTCTGAAAATAACTATTTATTCTACATAGCTCCACTCCTAACTATGCAGCATCCTCACAAACACTCAATTGATACCTATCTAAAAATTATCTAAAAAAACTCTACAAAAATTACAATTCCTTTGGCCTATCTAATTAATCAATTGCCGTAGTATCTGTTATTGGTTCCACCGATTCCGGTTCCAACTGCAAATCTTTATCCTCCTCCAATTCTTCCATCGATTCCTGCCTCAACTGAGCTCAAAGGTCTTCATTGTACTCACCCAGTTCACGGACTTGAGCTTCCAATTTCAGTATTTGGGCATCTCTCAATTCCAACTGGCATTGAAAGTGACTCCTCTCTTCTGGAACTTCAAGAATTGACAACGTCGATACTTGTGCTTGACCAATATTGACTAAATCCTCTGCCAATCTTGTCACCTCGGCGTTCAAGGCCTCAATTTCAGCCCTTAACCGCTCCGTTTCATATCTGTATTAGTCATTCAATATCAATTTCTCTTGTGCCAATAACTTGATCTTTTCTCGTTCCATTACCAACTGACCCTTCACTTTTTCCAGTTCCAAAATTGAATGACTGCGAGCCCGGAATAGTTCTTACCTGTGGGTCTCCACCATGCACTCTTTTTTTTTGTCCCAAGCTTCTTGTTGTTCCCCAATTTGTTGCTCCATTAGCAGCTTGGATTTCGCATTCGCCTGGATGATCCATTCTTGCTCTTCGATTCTTCGTGTCTGCTCCGATATTGCTTTTTTGCTTGCCTCTAATTCCAGTTTACCACTGCCCTCTACATCCAATGCTCGTACCATGCAATGTATTTACGAAATGCATTTCAATAAAGAATTTTTAAGATGTACGCCTTCCGACAGTCGGCCCTATCGAAACGCTAACTGATTGATATCTAACAACGTCAGGACTTCATTCTCCTCCTCCACCACCAAACGAATCGGATGCGTTTCCACTGCCACTAGACAACTGGATTCCCCAATTTTATGTATTACTTCCATTGTATTGACATTCTGTGTCAACAAATTTCATTCTTGCTGCGGAGGCACTTGCACTGGTTCAGAACTTCCCTCTACTGGCGATGTTTGCCACAATGTGTACACGATCACAGCATATACATAATTGGAACATAGCAACGTTATAAACTTTCCTATTTTGTGCTTGGCTCCCATTTCCGCATGAATACGGGAAGCTACATAAGCTGCCCAATTGAACACCATCCCTTCAAACGTCCCTACCACTACAAACATTAACCGTTTTGATATATATGTGTTGTGTTGATACAACCCTAGACGCCTCAGTATAAAGCGCAACCATTCCATGAGCTCTAGTGTAATTGCCTCAACCGTCTGCCAACCTTGGTTCTTCTCAAACAATGACATGCCACTTTTGAAATAACTTCCCCTGTCGGAAGTCACTGGACTCCTCAGCACCCACCGTAATCTCTCCAACTGGAAGAAATAGTACTTTTTTCAGGATCTTCTCATCAATATTGATAACGTGCCCTTGTACTACGCTCGATCCATCTTGTGTGTCATAGTTCATGATGTATTCTTTCACTAATGCAACATTAATTGAAGACAAACTATCTCACCTTTGCAAAAACTAAAATATTTGCGCGTTTCAAAAATCTCATGTTCTCCTTGGCGTCCACTAAATCTCCAACTTCATAGGCTCCATATTAGTAACGATTACTATGGATGGTGGTCCTAAATTACGTTTAGCTTTCACATTTACGCCACTTTTCTCTCTGTCCGTAGCTCTCTTTGTACTCTCCATCGCCATGACGCATACTTTTTCAAGCTCTAACCATCAATACTATGCTCCAGTACTCCGAAACACTCGAAATTGTAACACCAAAAAGAAACAATAACAAAATACGACAATTGAGAATGACCATAAATGGGTGCCCCACTCTTATTCTTTTATCTAGTGGTGATAATGACAACATGTTACTCCTACTGTCCGTTTCTCACCCCCATCCCATCTGACACATTAATAATTACTAACTATCCTTTTAGCCGTTGTCGGGGTAGAGAGAGTTTGCCTCAAGAAAGCGTTGGGCTTCCGGCTATCACTAAATACTCAATCAAGTTTGAAATATAAGGGTAACAATTTTATATATATAAACTCCTCTCCTTTGGAGCAATTACATCAATATATAAGCCTTAAAATCCAAAGAACACCAAAATACTTAATAAGGTGTTATAAAAAACTTATATATCCTTATGAGGAATTTTTCCCGAAGTTCAACAGCTCATAACTTACGATCTAACCGTCTAAACAACTCCAAATTTTACATGGAGTACTGATATATCTTTAGCAACTACCACACCAAAATTCAACCGTAAATTCGTCTTGGATCTTGTGATATCTTGAAAACCCTAACTGTAGCTTCAAACCCTAGCTTTTTTACACCCGTGTACAACTTCCTTCATATCTCACAAAGTAATTATTCAAATACTATGAAACTTTGATCTAAAGCTTCTTAACCCAATTACACACACTTGTGGAAATTTTGAGCCTAAAAAATTCGTCTAAAAACTCAAGATATGGCTTCACCCATAACTAGCAACAAAACGATATACTTACTACCTTCAAATTACAAGTGCTGTCTTCAACGCCTCATAACTCCTTCACCCAATCTTAGAATTCACTATACAATAAGTAGAATGTGTAGCCGAGAAAATGCTCCCTCCAAATCCAGTCGCCGATCTTCCGTTGCTCTCCGTATTCGTATGTGATGCCCAAAAGAAGTGACAGTAGGTACTAAATTGACACCTTATCTTTGAACATTCATATCTTTTCCATAAAAACTCGAAATCATACAAAATCTTCACCCAAATTATACCCCAAATCCTAAACCTTCTGACCCTAGCCTCAAAAGTTCGAATGGCCTCGAAAGAGGAACCCTAATTCCTAATATGGCCTAGGGCAGCCTCCTCAAAGCCCATTGGGTATGGTATTCGACCAATAGGGATGAAGTTCTTCACCCCTTGCCTTCATCCAACCATGCCTTACTTTCATCCTTCCCAATAAGCCTCCTTCTAGTTATATTTTCATCTTTTAACTCCTCCCTTTCCTTAATCTTTATAGTAACTATCTAAATCCTATATAATATAAACTCTATAATCAAACTAGATTAACTTCCAAATAATTTTTCTTATTTCAATTCATTTTAAATTAACATACTAACTATTCTAACTCACATTAAGACTTATAAACATATTACATGTTTTCACTAATTTTTACATACTGTAAGTAATTACAGTACGATATCCACCTCTGCCAAACATACACATCCTCCGGTATGTGCCACATACTACTCTTCTTCATCCTCTTGAGACTTCTTGGAATCACTCATAGAATCTTCTTCTTCATGTTCTTGGTCCAAATATTGAGGTAAGAATTCTTCAAGATCTTCTATTTGAAACCGCCCATGTCTTCTTTTGAAAGCCTTCACCCTCTTCCCTGCTATTGGAATTCTAATGATAGCTCCATCTAACTCACGTAAGGTATATGTGGCATTATCATGGACTATAACCACCACATATGGTCCAAACCATTTTTTTGCAAATTTCTTTACAGTACTATGTTGATGCTTAAGGCTGCTATCATAAACTAGAACCCAATCTCCAATCTCTATAGGTTTAGACCATAACCTATGAGTCTTATCAAACCTCTCTTTATTTTTCAATCTTGCTTCCTTTAACCTTTCAGCTGCAATTTGTAGGTCCTCAGGTAATCTTCTTAACTGTTGGATTCGAAGCTCTAATAACCTTTCTCTATTAATGTTATCTTCCCAAGACAAAAACATCCATGTAGGATAGGTTGCTTCAGCAGGCATTATAGGTTTTTGTCCTAGCATTAATTCCATAGGCATATAACCAGTGACAGTACTATGAGTAGTTCTATCAGCCCATAAAGCAAATGGAAGCAGTTTAGGCCATTGAATTGATTTACCCTTACATGCCTTAATCAATGCATAAATGATTGGAGGATGACCTCTTTCACTCTTTCCATTGGCTTCAGGATTATAAGAAGTAGTCAACTTCAATTGAACTCCGTACCTTTTGAAAAAATCTCTTGCTTCTATGGCATCCAATTCTCCTCTATCAGCTCTCATCCTCCCAATATAGCCATATCTACTGAAGATGTCTTCTAATATAAACCTGCATATTGCTTCCGTGGTCTTGGTTCTCAAAGCTCTTCCTTCAACATAGTTTGATAACTCTTCTCTTGCTAAAACCAAATATTTCATATCCCATAATCCTGAAGGCATAGCTACCAAATCAATTACCCATTGAAAATGTATAGAAGGTGGATAAGTAGGATGTAATCCATCTCTATACCTAACCTTAGATTGTAGTTGGCACTCTGTGCATGAACTCACAACGTCTTCTACATCTTTGTATAAACCCTTCCACCAATACCTTTCTTTGATCTTAGTATATGTGGGCCAAACTCTTCTATGTCCTGCCCAAAGTGTATCATGATATTCTCTTAAAACCTTAATTTTAGTTTCAAGATCTCTTATAACTGTCAATGGGATTTTGTCACCTCTTTTTGGCCTCTTCGATAGAAATCCATCCCTGAGTATATAACCATAGGATTGGTGTCTAATATCTTTGAAGGTTTTGTCCATCCACCCTTCTTATTTTTTCATTGTGCTTAAATAAATTCCAATATCCTTCAACTTGCCTTCATATGTACCTTCATAGAAATTTTGAACCTTGTCACCAAAATCCATTCCACCAGTAGTAAATGAACTTCCATAATTCTTCTCTTCTTCATCTTCACCTCTTTCATATGCCATCATCTCTTCTTCAAATGTATATCTAGCTTTGGACAACATATCTGCCACCAAGTTCTCTTTACCAGTAATATGTACTAAAACAGGGTTTAATGTCCTTATATAGGCTATCCATCTTAGCATGGCAATATCTGGAGTAGTACAGTTAATTATCATTCCAAGTAATGGCAAACAATCTGTTTCCAAAACCATACTTGCTCCAATCAAATAATTCCTCTCAGCCTTTAATGCTGTAAGCGCTCCCCAAAGCTCTCTTTTAACTTGTGGATAAGCCCTTTGTCTCTTTGTAAGAACCCTAGCTCCAAATCTTATAGCAAATCTTCTTCCCTCTACATCGTTTTGTCCAATAGCCCATCCAATTGCTATAGGGCTTGTATCCATTGTTACAACTACTGGTCTTTCACATTGATAATCCACTTGTTTAAGTACAGGTGATGAACTCAACATTTTTTTTAGATTTTCCATAGCTGTTTCTTGTTCTTCTTTCCATACAAATTTCTTACCCTTCCTTAATAACTTATATAGTGGCTTTGAGATATGGACAAAGTGTGGCACCCAAATGTGATAGAATACACATGCTCCTAAAAACCTTCTGGCTTCTGTAATATTTTTACAAGCCTTAATTCTAGATATAGCATCAATCTTATCAGGGTTTGGTTTCCTACCATACCTGCCACACATGTGCCCCACTACTAGAATCTCATCAACTCCAAAGCTTGATTTCTCCAAAAATAACGTGAGATTAACTGACTCCAATCTCTCCAATATCTGAGCTACATCTTCAATATGTTTCTTCACAAACTTTCTACAACCTTCAACCTCCATAGTCTCATCTTTGTCTTCTTCTTTATCTCTTTTTATAGGTATATCATCTAGAAATGGAATGGTTTTCTCAAGCACAAATTCTTTTAATATTTAGTTCATAGCATTTTGCATATGAGCCACTAAGTTGGTTGCACCTTGAGGTAGCGTACACATCCTCATTAAACCCAAAGGAGTCTTCATGGTAGTTAAATCTCTACTCTCTTTAGCCAATTGAAATTGGTCATATCCTGAATATAAGTCTCCAATAGAATAAATGGCATGACCTGCAAATTGTTCAGCCACTTCATCTACTATGGGACCTGATCCCATATTTCGAATAGCCACCCTGTTTGTAGGTTGCATATCCTGAATAAACCTTAATGCCCCTAACTTCTTGGGTACTGTGAACCATCTATTAGAATAGGGAGAAATTGAAGGTTCCAAAATATCCATCTTCACCTTCTCTTTTAATAATTCTATCAATTTTGGAAGTAAAGCTCTAGGCACAGGTATAGGCTTTAAATCCCATGGAACATGTGGCACTGTAAAGATTACCATAGGTACTATAATACTAGGATCCACACATCCGATTTCATCAGGAGTTAAGGCAAATGCCTTACCATGTCTAATAAGCATTTCTTGAAACATATCTTCCTCCGTTGATGTTAAGAAGTCACCCCCTCCAATCTTCAACTTAGCTAATGATTCTTGTGTAAATTGATGTCCAATTCGACGCCTCTCTCTTAGACTTGGCTCCATAACTGCTTGTTTAATATGCTCCATATTATCAACTGGTAATTGTGTAGCTACAGGCTTTATCTTTCTTGCCATAGTTTTATATTTAGTTTGTACTCTACCCTCATGCTTCAACCCATAGTTTATAGCAAGTCCACCATTTGCTACCATCCTTTCTAATCCTTCATAAGTCCTTCTTGAATATATTTCTACTATAGCATCTCCATCTATGTTTATAGTCAGATTTTCCAAAACCTTTACCAAATCATCTTCCAAACCTATTTCTTCTATTACTCCAAATATGGCTTCATCACTTGAAACTAAATCCATTCTTTTTAAGTTCTTCTCTTGTTTCTTTATCCTTTTTTTATTTATAGAATCTAAATCTTTAACCTTTTGAACACTCACAAATCCATTACTCGATAAGTTCAAAAATTCAAAACTCATACTATCTACACTGGGGTTTGTAGATGAATCATTTGCACCCATGTGCCCCCATCTTACAAGGGTGCTTTTTAGAAATCCACAAAGTTATTTCCTGGCTCCAAGGGCATCCCTCTTAATTGTTCTCTCTGTCTCTCATGGATAGGTTTCTCAGTAATAAATTGCACAGCTTTTCTCCCATCCCAACTCCGAATTCTGGCATAATGTGAACCATCATTCAAGACTCTAGTCTCCATTCTAGCAGCTGTAATATAAGGTTGACCAAGTATTACCGGATATGTAGCAGAGTTTTACACAAAGAAATTTTGCTCCACTTCTACATCTCCAATTCTAGTCTTTACAGCTGGACAAGCTCCATGTAAATCACCTTGTTGATTGTTTGCAGCTCTGATTATCCAACCATGGTTGATATCAATTGGCCACTTATTCTTCTCATATATCTTCCTTGACATGATGTTGATTTCAGATCCATGATCAACCAGGGCCAAAATTGGATCTTTGAAGTCTCCTAATCTCACATATGTTTCTGTAGTAGCTCTAACCCAATAAAGAACTGAATAACTACTACTCTCTATTCCCTCATTTTCACATTTCGAGCAAGTATTAACACTTGCTTCTTATGCATCCTTCCTTATCCCTATAAATCCTAAAGGTGTGCATTCCACTTGATGCTCTCTTTTACCTTCAACATGTTTAAATGAAACCTTGTTTTCCATATCAACCTTATTTCTAGTTTCAGGCATTGCAAATTGTGCAAATACCTGTTCTATCTCTTCTTCTTCATCCACAGTTATCCAAGTATCCAATGCCTCTACCATAATAGCTTCTGCTGTCATTTGCCTCTTCCTCTTTATCACATTGATGATTAATTCATGAAAATCCTTCTTGGCTATGCCTAGAGCCTCTCTTAGAGTGAATTCAATCTTTGCATCCAAGATCTTCTCCTCTAAAATACTCTTCATATCTGTAGATGATTCAATCTCAGATTGAAGTTTATGAGCAAGAGTTTTACCTTTAGATTTGCTTGTATCTTCTTTCTCTTTTTCTTTGCCCTTCTCCCACCACTCTTTTGGTAATGGTGCACTACCAGGATGAGTAGAAGAAGATACCTTCTCAGTTTTTTGCTCCTTAGAAGCTTCTTTATTTCTTGGAGACCTCCTCTTGTTTTCAAGCTCAATAACATGAATAGTTCTACCTCTTTTTTCCTCAACCATAGCATCATGCATATCATCATCATGCTTGCCTCTACACAAATATGCTTTAATGCTAATAGCATCAACTGGATCATTCCACCCAGTTTTCTTTCTGATAGCTTCAGCTCCCCTCATCATGACTCCTTTAGTTGGCAAAGAAACAACCTTAACTCCCTTTTGTTCAACTGTAATAGAATAAGACTCAGCTCCTTGCCCTTTTATGGCACTATTCTTTGATGTTTGCTCCTCTACTAATTTTTTCATGCCACCCTTCCCAAAATTAGTCTTTAGAGGCTCATCTGACCCTGTGAGCCTTATCTTGCCCTCTTTGAAATACACAATACCATCCTTGATTGCAGCCTTATAGCTATCACACTCACCACGCTTATGGTTTGGATTGTCACACCACATACATCTTTCTATAAATCCCTTTGACCCTTCAATTGTCTTTGATGAGCTTGTCATTTGGGATTTCTTCAATTCAGTCATTTCCACCTTCAAGTCTTGTATGCCCTTAATTAGTTCTTCAAGAGTACCATCCTTAACAGTCTTGATTCCGTTTTGAGGTGGCATTAGATTTTGAGATGCAGGCATTGGCTCCAACCTTAGTAATAATCCACGAGTCTTAATCTTTTGTTGCCTAGCCAAAAGCCCCACTGTCTCTTTTACTAGCTTCCAATCATTAGTAAAATCACTCTCAGATGTCTTGTGTGCTAGATAAAAGAGTAGCTTATTCTCCAAATGTTCATCAGCTGCTTGTAAAAACAATCCAGTCTTCCTTGTTTCCAAAAGTTGCCTCTCTTGTCGTGGTAACTGTCCAAACTTAGCCTCAAATTCCCTGATTAATTCATTCGGAGCCATTTGATTCCCTGGCCTTTGCTCAATCCAATCCAAAAAAGTTTGTTTTGTCATTCTTTTTGAATCCTCCTCAAAAAACTCATCCTTCAAGAGTTCTTCAAATTTCTTCCATGATATAGTCTCAGTATGCAACTCTTGCACCCTCTCTCTGATTTCTGGTACCACTGCCAAATCAAAGGTAGAAATCATCTTTACTTCTGAAACCTGATGCAATTCCATTTCACATGTATAAACCCTGAGGAACTTAGTGATGTTCCTCCCATCAAACCTCCCAACCTTATCCACCACTACTTATAAAGCTTTGGTGGTATTCTTATCCTCCCCATGCACCTGTTGCCTTTCTTCCATAAATTGAGCAAATGCCCTGAATAAATCATGAGCAACTACTCCACTTCGTAATCCAAACCCTGGAACTTGATCCCCCATTCTAACTTATTGAGAATTTTAGTACCTTAAGGCTCTCTCAGTGGAAGCACCAAATATGTCGGGGTAGAGAGAGTTTGCCTCAAGAAAGCGTTGGGCTTCTGGCTATCACTAAATACTCAATCAAGTTTGAAATATAAGGGTAATAATTTTATATATATAAACTCCTCTCCTTTGGAGCAATTACATCAATATATAAGCCTTAAAATCCAAAGAACACCAAAATACTTAATAAGGTGTTATAAAAAACTTATATATCCTTATGAGGAATTTTTCCCGAAGTTCAACAGCTCATAACTTACGATCTAACCGTCTAAACAACTCCAAATTTTACATGGAGTACTGATATATCTTTAGCAACTACCACACCAAAATTCAACCGTAAATTCGTCTTGGATCTTGTGATATCTTGAAAACCCTAACTGTAGCTTCAAACCCTAGCTTTTTTACACCCGTGTACAACTTCCTTCATATCTCACAAAGTAATTATTCAAATACTATGAAACTTTGATCTAAAGCTTCTTAACCCAATTACACACACTTGTGGAAATTTTGAGCCTAAAAAATTCGTCTAAAAACTCAAGATATGGCTTCACCCATAACTAGCAACAAAACGATATACTTACTACCTTCAAATTACAAGTGCTGTCTTCAACGCCTCATAACTCCTTCACCCAATCTTAGAATTCACTATACAATAAGTAGAATGTGTAGCCGAGAAAATGCTCCCTCCAAATCCAGTCGCCGATCTTCCGTTGCTCTCCGTATTCGTATGTGATGCCCAAAAGAAGTGACAGTAGGTACTAAATTGACACCTTATCTTTGAACATTCATATCTTTTCCATAAAAACTCGAAATCATACAAAATCTTCACCCAAATTATACCCCAAATCCTAAACCTTCTGACCCTAGCCTCAAAAGTTCGAATGGCCTCGAAAGAGGAACCCTAATTCCTAATATGGCCTAGGGCAGCCTCCTCAAAGCCCATTGGATATGGTATTCGACCAATAGGGATGAAGTTCTTCACCCCTTGCCTTCATCCAACCATGCCTTACTTTCATCCTTCCCAATAAGCCTCCTTCTAGTTATATTTTCATCTTTTAACTCCTCCCTTTCCTTAATCTTTATAGTAACTATCTAAATCCTATATAATATAAACTCTATAATCAAACTAGATTAACTTCCAAATAATTTTTCTTATTTCAATTCATTTTAAATTAACATACTAACTATTCTAACTCACATTAAGACTTATAAACATATTACATGTTTTCACTAATTTTTACATACTGTAAGTAATTACAGTATGACACTGCCTCTACACCCTAACGCACCTAATTAGGTCTATCCTAAGTACATTCGACGTGACTTCCTCCAGAAATTGAAAACTCGTCCCGGATTTTATGTATGATATAACCGTAATCGGTTCCCATTAATGCGGGTACTGAATTGCTGACCCATGAAATTCTCTAATTAAACAGATCCATTGGAAAACCCTTCAATCACACCATATGGCCCATGCCAACAAACTTGAAATTTGCCCGGAAAATGATTAAATCTGCTATCAAACAACAATACCAAATCATTAGGTACAAAACTCTTCGGACGTAGTTTACTATCATAGTAACTCTTCCACCGTTTTTGAGTTGCTTCCATGTTGAAGAGAGCTATAGCCCATATTTCATCCAATTTATCTAACTCTACCAACCAATATTGGAGTGATTCCTTATCTCCAAGATGTTCATCCAACGTAATGCGCAAACTTTGAACTTTCAATTCAATTGATAATATTACTTCTTGTCCATACACCAATTGGAATGGTGTGGAATTGGTAGTCACTTTATATGCAGTACAATATGCCCACAATGCCGCAAATAATTTAGTATCCCAATCCGTTCCCACGTCCAAAATTATTTTGGTTAAAATCTTACATAGAATACCATTGGTCTTTTCCGTCTACCCATTGGCCCGAAGATGATATGGTGTTGTTTTCCTGTGCTTGATTTCGTATGTGTTCATCAAGGCTGCTATGGTAGCATTTATGATATGGGTGCCGCGATCGCTAACCAATTCCTTCGGACACCCAAATCGAGTAATAATATTATTGTATAAAAAAGTAGCCACCGTACTGATATTATCATCGCGGGTAGCAATAGCCTCTACCTATTTGGTTACATAGTCCGTGGCGACTAAAATATACCACTTTTGTCCATGTCGCGATGCTCGTGCAATGGGTCCAACAAAATCAATTCCCCATTTCTCAAATGGTGCTTGTGCCAAGATTGGTACTAACAGTATCGCTGAAGTACCCGTAGGTCGACCAATTCGTTGACAGGGATCACAACGACGAACAAATTAGTGCGCATCAGAAAACATTGTGGGCCACTAATATCTGGCCATTAAAGCCTTACGAGCAGTATTGTCTCTCGCAAAATGTCCACCACAACTATCCAAATGACATCCTTCCAAAATTGTATGAACTTCACTTTAAAAGATGCAACGGCGTAAAATTCCATCCCGTCCTTGTTTGTACAAGGCATCTCCAATCATGGTATATAACGCACTTTTTAAAATCAGACGCTTCTTTAATTTTTTAGTATAAGAAATAGGAAAATTCTGAAACATTAGATATTGGATCAATTCACCATATTCGAGTGTAATGACATCCACAGCGAATAGTTGTGCATCCAAAAGAGCATCGTTTATCGGCTCATTACCCAGTATATTAGATAAACGAGATAAGTGATCCGCATTGGCATGTTTCTTGTCGGGTCGAACGTTAATTGTAAAATTGAATTCCTGTAGAAGTAACACCCATCGAGCAATTCGTCCACTCAATTGAGGTTTATTTATCATGTATTTGAGGGCATCATGATCCACATAAAAGACAAAGGGATACCCAAGCAAATAATGCCGAAATTTTTGAACTGAGTATATCATACCTAATGCTTCTCGTTCAGTAGTAGTGTAATTAGGTTCGGCAGCCACCAATTACCGACTAGCATAATAGATAGGATGATCCAGACCTTGGTCATCATTCTGACTTAGTACGGATCTAATAGGCACATTGGATGCATCAACATACACATGAAAGGGCTCGGTCCAACGAGGGGCCACCAATATTGGTGCAGAGACCAATTTTGACTTCAATGCTTCAAAGGCCACGGTACACTCCATGGTCCAGATGGGACTAGTCCCATCTAATGGAGGTTTCTTCAATAAGTTCATTAAAGGTTGACAAATAACTACAAACGATCGAATAAATTGTCGATAATAACTGACATGGCCGATGAACCCTCGAACACCAGAGATCGTCTCTAGTCTGGGCAAATTCATTATATGTGTCACTTTGTCCGGATCTGTAGTGATACCACGGCTAGAGATGATATGTCCCAATAATTTTCCTGATGGAATACCAAATTGACACTTATTCGAGTTCAACGATATCCCAAACTTAGAGCACTGAGCCAAGCATTTGTCGAGATAATTAAGATGATCTTGTTTTGTACTGAATACACAGAAGTCATCTAAAAAGATCTCTATAAACAGCCGAAGATAGTCTTGGAAGGCTTGAGTCATCACTCTCTAAAACGTGGCTGGGGCGTTACATAACCCAAAAGGCATCACGCGATAAGTGAATGTGCCCCAATCCGCAGCAAAGGTCGTCTTGAGCTAGTCTTCCATTGCAATTTGAACCTGATTATACCCGAAAAATCCATCTAGGAACAAATAACATTCATGACCTGCTACAGCATCCAATATACTATCTGTGAAGAGCAATGGGAAGTAATCTTTCTTGGTGGCCACATTAAGTTTTCGAAAATCTTGACAAATTCAGATTTTTCCATTCTTTTTTGGCACCATCACGATTGGAGAAACCTACTCACTATTTGGTACCGGGTAAATAAAACCAACCACAAGAAGCTTGTCTAATTCCTCCTTCACCATGAGAGAATATTTAGGATTAAGGCGATGTTGCCTCTACCGTACTGCTTTAGCGTTCTCCTCTAAAATGATATGATGCTCACAGACTTCAGTGGGGATACCTTTTAAATCATCATAAGTTCAAGCAAAAGTGGATTTATGATACAAGAAAAATTCGGTCTAGCAGATCAACTCTTGTTCCTTAATACCTTCGTAGAGTTTAATTGTCCGAGGTTCTGCTATGGTCGCCAAGTTGATAGTTTGATATAAAGGTACAACAGTGATGTTCTGTTTCAACCCCCACGCTGGTTTAAAGTCAGTTGGTAAGTTCGACATATATGAAGTACTGAATCTTGTGTCTAGAGCACTAACATGGTGCACATCATACTTGGTCATCCAATCAATACTAACATAATCCGAGTTTTTTGAGTCCATCAAGTATATCAAGTACTTCTCCGGATCTCCATATTGGTACACCACTCCAGGATATAGTGCTGCCTCCACGAGCGCCTCCGTAATTGGTGCTACTACATCGTCATCAGAGCTAAGCTCATCGTTCGACGATAATTCAAATGCTGGCAATTGAGACTCCCTCTGATAGTGTATTGGATACATTTATAACACCATTTTATCTCTGCCCTGGCCAATTGTCAAAGTACCCTGATCCGAATCGTTCTTGGCCTTTGCTTGATAAAGCCAGGGTCACCTCAATAAAATTGGATATGATAAAGTCGAACGTTGTAACCGAAAGACGATATAGTTGATTTCATATGCAATATTGGCAATCATAGTTTGAACACTCCATAAGATACCCATTGATTTAACCTGGCTATGATCTGCCATTTATAATATCAATGTCGTAGGTAGCAATTGCTTTAGATCCAAGTCCTCCATTGTATCCGTGTTCATTAAATTCACACTGGAGCCACCATCAACTTGTACCCCTGGAATTAAAACGCCATTGATTGATACATTGATTTTTGGTGCTCTCGGATCTGGGTTTAAGCTAATTTCATGAATTTCTTTAGTGCAAGATCTTCATCGTATTAATGCTGAATTCAATATAGATCAACATTCCAGTGCTACAGCCAAAAGTTGCTTCATTGTAATTGAAGGCTGAATAACATCCAAATCCCTTAGAATGTCATAGGGTTCCATATTAAGAGTGATTTCCAATGCTCTTTTGTGTTTCATTGGTTTTGATTTTATTCCATTCGACAGCAATTCCTTTCTGGTGATTGGGATTGCCGTTGGTAACTTTGCCAACTTGTCTACGACTAAAGGTTCCTTTAATGCATAGATCTTTTATTGGACTATACAGGCATTGGTACTTAGTCATTTGGGATCGATCTTGATGGTCCCGATAAATTGGCACTTGGGATTGAATTGGGTTCCTCAATCTGTTGAGGTCTCAATATTGAGATACGTCCCAATATTGATATTGGTTCGTTTAGCCCCATGGACGACGCTACTTGCTCTCCTATGATTGGTTCATCCATGTCCTGAATTGGATTCTTGTCTTTTTGTTGGCCTCTGGTAAGCACTGCGTTTACTACCTTGACAAGATGTACTGGTGAGTCTCGTTGAATAGGGCCTTTGTCCTCTGTTAGTTGGCTTATTTACATTTGTTGGTCCCGGTTATTATAATTAAAGGGCGCATTACACTACTGATAAGTGTGATTAGACTGCTTACAATTTCCACATATTGGAGCATAGTCATCACTGGCCCTTGGATTAGGAGATTCATTGGCATAATGACCAATTTTTCTGCAACGATAGCAAAAAAGTGGTCTCCTGCCAACTCCTTCACGGATATTGGGTGTCTCTACGGGTATATAACGGCTAGGTCTGTTCCATATCGGATGAATAAAGGATCTTGGCTGATCCATTGTTACTGTAGAGTCTGGCATTGGCTTCGTCATGGGTGGATATTAATGGTATCCTGGTTGGTTCATCGCCAATCTGTGAGTATTGAATACACCTTCTTGGTGAAATTCAGAGTTGAAGAAATTAGAATAAATCCTGTTTTGTTTATTCGCTCGATTTCCATTTCAGCTTCCAATTTGTCATTTGATAACCTCATTGAGATGGAATCATCTTGGGTCTAACTGTTAAGTTCTGGTCATAGTGACATTCCTCCCATACTTTTGCTCACTCAAGACATGATGCAATGGTGGCTGATTGGGTCTCCTTTACAAACATTTTCAATTTTGGTGGGTGTAGTCCATTAACCAATATGGACAACATAAATGATTCCTGCATTTGGTTATTTGACCATTTTCGAAGTATATTCGCTACACGACCATAATATGACTGTATCGCTTTCCCTGGTATCATTCTGCTGTTCATTAATTTTTCTCGAAGACATTCTTCAAAACCAATTGGTCGAAAATGGGCTAAAAATGTATTTTTCAATGCCTCCCAATTGATAAATTGTCCCACAAGTTGGCGGTTATACCACTCAAATGCTGTGTCTTTCAATGTAGCTGGTAGCCATCTCAGCCAAATGTCATCTGTTCTTCTATTATTGGCTACACATGCCATCAAGAATTGAGACAAATGTTGATCAGGATCCGCACCTAGCAAACCTCAAAAAATAGGTAATGGTACGATGCTAGTCATTCGATCGCCCATTGCACCCATTTGAACTGCAATCGGAACTGCTGGTCCTCTAGATGTCATTAAAGATGTCGATGTTCCGCTCAATTTCTTATTAAAATAAAAACTGTCTCCCACAAAAGTCTTTTTCGGACTTCCAGGCCTTCCCAATTGACTATTATTATCCCCAAATAATTTTACTGGTTGAATATGAGGTGAAAACGATAGGTTTTGATATACTCTGAATTAGTCT
This sequence comes from Physcomitrium patens, assembly GCF_059467195.1. Taxonomy (NCBI): domain Eukaryota; kingdom Viridiplantae; phylum Streptophyta; class Bryopsida; order Funariales; family Funariaceae; genus Physcomitrium; species Physcomitrium patens. The sequence continues at coordinate 10,972,991 of NC_143423.1, read as the reverse complement.
TTATTGACAAGTGATTTATGCCGATCTTCAGAACCAGTCTTGTTAGGATCGGACGTATTTTCAATTGAGAAGATACCTAGTGGGGTACCTAATTCCTCTGTACCTTTCTTGTTTTCCGTAAATGGCTTCGAAAGGTTTACTGGCCTATTACTAGCGCTCTCCATGAGTGCTCTTGGCAATTTCTTTAACGGTATGTATTTCTGAAATATTAGAGGTCAATCCTCTTCTGGGTACGATCGAATATGCCGACAAGCATGCAACCACGGCTTAATCCAACTTTGATGATGCTTCTTTTTTAATTTGCGATCTCGCTCAATACGCAATAAATTTCTTACTTGAAATCGCTCTGTTCTTTCCTTTGATTGCTTTATTCTCTTTGTTGTTAAATTTTCATTCTTGATAACCATACTCTTTCTTCAAACACTACTGAAATCGTCTTCCATTGCCAATTTTTTCACACGTTTGATAATTAATTCCTAACACTCAAAGCTATTATCACTCCCCGGCGTTGGCGCCAAAATGTGATTACTCATTTTACTTATTCCGAAAGAAACCTCCCAGCATAAACTCGTATAGGGAGATTCGAACAGGGAGAATGACTAGTTGCTTAAGCGTTCACGTTAGGGTCACACAATCAATTACCTCCTGAATGTATCATCTCTATTTCTAATATCTGAACACACAAGGAAACTATAATCTCTTCCTTCACCTTATCGGTCTCTTCTTTACAGCAATTCAATCATACCAATAACTGCTATTTCCACCAATATATTCACCCTCATAATTTCCAACTGTAATACTGTGCCCTCAAAGCTTTTAATACACAATTACCCTCATTCCAATCTCTGGAATTCTTCACACAGAACTGCCATTCACATTACAGTGTTTCACACAAATACAGACTCATTCTCTCTACTGAACTACAATCAGATTTCAGCATTCAATCTTTCTTCTTTTCAAATAATACCAATTAAATTTCCATTCCATAATTCACTTTACAATATTCAAAAACTTTCAATCTTCTTATTCAAAGAAAATAACAAACAAAAGAAAAGAGGTAGCACCAAGCTTATCCCAGCTCACAACTCTCACAGTCTGGCCTTTTCTTCCCCTCTGCCATCCTCTTTATACTACCCTAAGATACCAAATCATATACTACAGATGATAACTACTTTTCCTAACTATTCATCTATTCTACCTGCTGAACCACCTTTACAGTAGTTATCTATCCCTGTTTACACTATACACTAGGTATCTATATTCTAAAAATAACTACTTATTCTACAATTTGATACGCATCAAAGAAGGAGATGAATAGAAGATTTTATTTTGAACTAGGTATGAACATTTTGAATACAACATCATATCTTTTAGACATATAAATGTATTAGTAATTTTCCAACATCTAATAAATTATTTTTTTTTAGAATATTTAGATGATTTTTTTATTTATTACTTAGCAACATCTAAATTTATTCTAAGAATATAAAAGAACATAAATTTTATAATTTTTGTGTATTATAAAAACTAAAAGATATGAGACTCTATATTAAGATAGAAAAGTATATATTTAATACTATTTAAATTAACTTCTTAAGATATATCATTTCAAATGATAGACTTATAATGGCTCCTAAAAAAATTCAAACTATTTTGGATTCAAAGATCTCAAAAATAATAAGAGATATCTATTACTTTTTGGAATTTTCCAACTACTATTAGATCTTCATCAAGGACTTCCCTCAAGTTGTAATTATATTTATACATTTGATTTATAAAGACAAACTTCAATGGAATAAAAAAATGAAAGCAACATTTGAAGCTTTAGAGATAGTCTTTATTTCTACACCAATCTTATATTGTATCAACTTTTTTAAGCCATTCTTTATAAAATCTTAATATTATAACAAAGTAACTATACTTTGTCACTTAAGTTGAATTGTGGTTTTTTCTTGCAATAGGCATTTGTATTAATCTTTTGTTGTTTTTGAGCTTCTTTTAATTGTACCTTCATTGTTCTATATTGTGATTGTAAAATTCAATCCTCAATCCAATTATAAGATGGCTTCAATTAAAAGTTGTTTATAATAGGCTATATGAAGTAGAAGTAGCAAAAATAAGAATAAAAGAAGAAAAATACATAAAAAAGTAAAACAAGTGCAATCAAGCAATTATATACCACAAAACTAGTTATAGTATGTTCACTAAGTTTTTATCTAATAAAAATAAAAAAATAAAGATAAAAAAAATATTTTTAGAAAGGATATTTTTTTATCTTTTTAATGATATAAGAAATATATAAATCCGAATTATTATGAATAAATTATGAAGGTTTGAAAAATAATAAGTAAATAAATAAAAAATTACATAAATAATTTTTACCTCAAGGATACTTTGTTTAAGAGATCAAAAATTTGAGCCTCAGCAAGACTCACAAGTAGTATATATAGATCTCTAAGAGAGGCCACGAGGCCTAAGTCTTACTTTTTTAACTACGTTCAAGATGTTACAACCCACATAGAACTTGTGCACCTCTCTTCTTACAAGGACTACACTAGCTTCTAGTCTTCCTATTTTCTACTAGTAAAACAAATAACTTTGTATTTTTGACTTCACTATAGTGTTAAAAACACCCAATTAGCCTATAAATCTTATTTGGCCTTCGAATCTTGCTCCATTTCTTCATAATGGCTCCTTAAGTAATAAAATTTATTTTTACCAAAGACTTGGAAATTCCTCTAAAAATTCCTAAAAACTTCTAAATAATTCTAAGAATTCACATAATATTTTTATAATATTAAAATAAATTTTAACTTATACTTTTTTATCTTGATGATTTTTTATAATAATAAAATAAATTTAAATCTACTATAAATCCTACTATCTATATAACTAACTAAAAAGACGTAAGGTTCTTTCTCATGCTTCTTTTAACTACTAATTAATATTTGTAATTTTTCTTATAAATAATATGTATAGATAGAAGGCCAATATAAATATTGAATTTAGTAAATATCTTTTAATATTCAATAATAAATAAAAAATATTAAACCAACTAAGATAATTACCTCCTAGACTTAATAAGATTTCTGTTAGAGATTCTATACAAGACAAGGATTGAAGATCAAGAAATGGAATTAGCTCAATATTAGAATAATAATTAGATATAAGACAAGAAGTTCATGGATAGACCACAAGAAGTGAGTTGTTGAGACTAAAGATCCTCTCAGCCTCGACTCCTATATATACTAGATTCTAAGAAGCTTCTTTAGAAGTTTCTATGAGGGTTGGAAATAAAGCAAGCTTGAAATCCTTCTTTGGAAACTTCTTAAATGATCAAAAGCCTCCAAGAGCCTTCCAAGATTTCCTATGACCTTCTAAAACTTTCTTAGAATCTACTAAAACCTTCTAAAACCTTCTAAAACCTTCTAAGAACCTATTGGAACCTTTTGAAATCTTTTAGAATCTACTAGGATCTACAAAAACCTTCTTAGAACCTTCTAGAACTTCTTAGAATCATCTCAAACCTTCTTCAATTGTATGACCATGACATCACCTATTTTTCTTGCTTTGAGGTCTTTAAGAAGCAATGTTGCTGTAAGTGAGTGAATAAGCAAGAAATTGAAGATCTATCGCATAATGTCTGCTATATATTTTAGTTGTTTTTTGCAAGGCAAATAGTTCATAGGTCCTAATAGCTAATGATAGTGTCTCAAAGCTTCTACTTGTGACTAAGCATAAAATTCGATATCTTTGTTATAGAAATATCCTGCAAACATTCTTTCTAGGTGTCCTTCATAGCTAAGTTCTACCTCAAACACAATTACCAATAACCTATTACAAGGTATTTTTTGATATCTTTGTGATTCAAGCAACTCTCCATCTTTGCGTCATCTTTGCAAGCTACTTGATTGAGATGGTATAATCGACATGGTATCTATCTCTTGACTATCCATATTATATAAAATAGACAAGATCAAAAAAATATAAACAAGCTATGGTTATGAATTCAAAATATTGACTTATACTATTCTTAATATTTGAAAAAATTACCTCTTCAGAGGCTACCTCCTCCCCTTCTTTATGAAGCCAAGAAATAAGAATCTTCATAGTAAAGCCATCTTATTAAGCTATTGTTCTTCATTTTACCACTTTTGATCTAGATGGATGTCATTGATGAAACTTTTAAACCTTCATTTATGGATTTATAAGGCTATCAGCTAGTTCCCATGTGTGATTTTTGATATCATATCTATGCTAATGGACCAGATATTCAAGCCTTCCATGTCTTATCATTGAATCCAATATCTCTTCTACCTCAAATTCAATATGATCATTGATTTCAACTATAGGAAATAGTAGTTGTCTTTGACCTAGTATGTTAAATTTTTTATATCTTTTCAAAAGTGAAACATAAAAGATTGGATGAATCTTCATGAATAAAGGTAATTTCAAGCAATAAATTATATTATTGATTTATTTTTGAATCACAAATGGTGTCAACTTTTGATAGTCTAACTTATCACATGGCTTGTTGATTTTTATATTGTACCAAAGAAGCCATATTTTGTCACCAACTTAGAATGGAGGATGTTCCTTCCTCAATTCATTTGCTAGTAGCTTGTAATGTTGTTGAGCCTTTTTTAGGTGAGTCTTCATGGTTGCTTAAAGTAAGGCCATCTTTGTAGCAAACTCCTTTGCTATTGGATTTATTGACTTTGAAGGCTCTAGCATATCCAACTTTAGATGATGATCGTAGTTTGAATAGAATAATGTTTGTTGTATAGATATATGGATTATATTATTATATGCAAACTCCACCAATGATAAGTAAGAAGTCCAATTGTCTTGTAGATAGTTGATGGTGCACCTCAAATATTGCTCAAGAATTTGGTTGATCCACTCCATTTGACTATTAGTTTGAAGGTAAAAGATAGAAGAAAGGTTGATGTCAACCTTAAGAATCTTAAAGAATGTCTTTCAAAACCTTGATACAAATTGTGGCCTACAATTTGATATAATATTATTTGGTAATCCGATGTCGTAGTATGTATTTTTTTATCTGGGAATACACTGGATACTTGGTTGTAGAGAGCTTATTTTTGGTTTAATGGCTTCTTATTCAACAATCAATTTATCTTCAATGGAAGATCAAAATAAATAATTAAAAAAAAAAATACATAAATTAATCAAACATAGCTTTTATATATCATAAGCTTTTGTACATAAATTTTGTCTATATAATCCAAAAAAAGTCTTTATATTCTTAACTACACCTTCAACTTTTTGAGTTTACCAAACTATCTTTTAATTGGTAACTACAGTTAAAATCTACTAACTTAAATTTTATTTATAGCAATCAAAAATTATCAAAACTCCATGAATATAGTAATTGCTAAGGTAACAATAACCAATAGCAGTAAAAATAATTGGCTTTGATAAAAATAACTAATAGCAGTAACAATAACTGATAGTAGTAACATTAATCAATAATCAGTAACAATAATTAATAATCAGTAACAGCAATCAATAACTAGTAATAATAACCAATAGTAGTAACAGCAACTAATAATCAAAAATAGTAATCAACAGTAGTAATAGTAACCAATAATCTGTAACAGTATTCAATATCATTAACAATAATCAATAACTAGTAACAATAACCAATAATTATTAACACTAATCAATAATCAATAATAATAATCTCTTCAAAATTATAAAGCTTCATGTGATTGCTCGTTTTACTTATTTTGGAAGAAACCTCCCAGAATAAATCCGTATAGGGAGATTCGAACACGAAGAATAATTAGTTACTTAAGCGTTCACATTAGGATCACAGAATCAATTACCTCCTGAATGTATCGTCTCTATTTTCAATATCTGAACACACAAGGAAACTATAATCTCCTCCTTCATCTTATCGGTCTCTTCCTTACAACAATTCAATCATACCAATAACTACTTTTTCCACCAATATATTTACCCTCATAATCTCCAACTATAATACTATGCCCTTACAGCTTTCAGCACACAATTATCCTCATTCCAATCACTGGAATTCTTCACACAGAACTGCCATTCACATTACGGTGTTTCACACAAACACAGATTTATTCTCTCTGCTGAACTACAATCAGATTTCAGCATTCAATCTTTCTTCTTCTCAAATAATACCAATCACATTTCCATTCCATAATTCACTTCACAATATTCAGAAACTCTCAATCCTCTTATTCAAAGAAAATAACAAACAAAAGGAAAGAGGTAGCACCAAGCTTACCTCGGCTCACAACTATCACAACGATGGCCCTCGGTTCATAACTATCACAGTCTGGTACCTTAATTAACTTCTACAACTCCTATATACTTTCCCCTGGTTCTCCAGATTCTAATCGTAATTCTGTAATTAACCGCTTTTAAGAACTAAATCACTCATCCGTCCTCCTGAATTTCCTATTATATGGACTATTAATATATTTTATCAATATCTTTCAAAAATAAATTAATATCTATTCTACACTTCAATACTCAATTTCTTCTAATCCAACCATTGGATTGAGCTCAAAAATTTTGAAGAGCAAGATAATATTCTTAACTTCTATCACACAAAAAATCAATCATAAATTTATTATTGAACTCCAAATATTATCTGTTCAATAGCAGATTTGGTACATATCACCTTTATAGACATCTATATATTGATTTTACTATATTTTACCAATCCAAAATTCAAATACCACAAAACTTATATATAAAATTAAGCAACATTAAAATACATATTTTTAGAAATTTTTAGCTAAAATCTTATCAAATTACACAAGATATAGGTCAAAATACAACCAATAGTAATTCAAGTCACTTACTACTTCTTAAATTCTAAGCACTAATTTCAACTTCCAATATCTCCATTGCTTTTCATATACATGCATTATATCCAAAAAAATTACAGCAGATACAAAATCGATACCTCGACTTTGAGTACCTATATTTCCTTTATAAAAATTCCAAATGACTCAAAATTTTCATCAAAACCATAATCAAAAACCTGAACCTATCAATTCTAGCCTTTGATGTTTGAATGGTCTGAGAAAGTAATCCTAATCTCTAATATGGCCTTATGTAACCTCCTTGAAGACCATTGCTCATGATTTTTGACCAATAAGAATAGAGATTTATATCATCCATCTCCATTCATTCATATGGATGCCCTAACTACCTTTTTTGCTATCAAAACTCCTCTCCAATTCTTTTCTTTATAAGATTTATACAATATTTGTCCTAAATACCATATAAAATAAATAAAATAAGACTTTAAAGATCACCAATATCTAATAAAGGTAACTCTAAATATTTAAAAGTTACTACTAATAAGATCAACTTCAAAGTCACTATCAAAAGAAAATAAAGTTATATAAATTCTAATAGAAGCCCTTTTAAACAACCTCTTTTTGAGGTAGTAATCTATCTACATCCTATAACTAATAAAAATCTACTAAGATGGCTTTTACCATGTTGTCTACTATATTGTGTATTAAATATATAAACACATTATTTTCACATAGTAGCCAAACTACAACACAACATTGTGTAATGATAGACATTGTTAATAAAGAGTCTTACCATCTCTTTACTAGTAATTAACTTCTTGTAGGGTATAAAATGTGCCATCTTGGTCAATCGATCAACAACTATGAAGATAGTATCAATTGAGTTTTATGGTCAAAGATTTGTAATGAAATCTATGGAAATAGATGACCATAGTTGTCTTGGAATAGAAAGGGATTGAAGAAGTCCATATGGTTGGTGTCAAGGATTCTTTGACCATAAACAAGTATCACATGATAGTACAAATTTCTTAACATCCTTCTACATTTTAGGCCACAAAAAGTCTTCAGATAGAAGTTTCAAGGTCTTATTGAATCCAAAATATCTAGCTGTAGGGAAATCATAGCATGTTTGAAGAATGCGTTGTCATGTTGTGGTTTGGCTACTATATGAAAATAATGTAATTATGTACTTAATATATAATTTATTAAGTAACATGGTGAGAGCCATGTTAGTAGATTTTAGTTGGTTGTAGAATATATTTTGATTATTACTTTGAGAAGAGGTTGTTTAAAAAGATTACTATAGAATTTGTATAACTTTAATTTCTTTTTGATAGTGGCTTTTAAGATTGGTTTTGGTTGATAGTAACTTCTAAATATTTAGAGTCACCTTTGTTAGACATTGGTGACATTTGAAAATTTATTTTGGTTCTTTTATTTGGTGTTTAGAGCACACATTATGTAAATCTTATAAGAAAAAGGATTGAAGAAGGATTTTGGTAGCAAAGGGAGGAATTAGGGCACCAATATAGATGAATGGAGATGAAAAATAAAAATCTCCATTCCTATTGGTCAAAAATCATGACCAATGGGCTTTGAGGAGGCTGCCCGAGGCCATATTAGGGATTAGGGTTAGTTTCTCGAGCCCATTCGAACTTTGAAGGCTAGGGTCAGAAGGTTTAGGTTTTTCGTTAAAGTTTTGGTGCAAATTTTGTGTCATTTGGGGTTTTTATGAAGAAGTTATAGGCGCTCAAAGTTAAGGTGTTAGTTTTGGACCTACTGTCACTCTTTTGGGCATAACGCACGGGTACAGACGGCAATTGAGGATCGGCGACCGCGACTGGAGAGAACACTTTTGCGGCTATACTTTTCACATACTGCTTACTGGATTCCAAGTTAGGATGAAGGAATTATTGGATTTTGAAGTCAGCACATGCAATCTAAAGGGTAGTAAGTAAACCGATTTACTAGTGTTTGTCTCTTGAGCTATATCTTGAGCAATTTTGTGAGGTTTTGGCTCAAAATTTCAAGGAATGTGTAATTTCATGTTAGTAAACTTTGTGCATAAGTTTTATGACATTTGGGATTCGGGTTTTTGAGATATAAGGAAAATAGTTTTTAGATGCTTGTAAATTAGGGTTTGGAGTATCTGCTAGGATTTCTTAGATGCCAGAAGATAAGGGTAAATTCTACCTATCTTGTAAATTTGAAACAAACTGAACAGTTAGATCAATAGTTATGATTTTCTAAAGTTCGGGGCGAAAAAATCCTTTGCGGGAAAAATATGTTTTGAAGGGATTTTGTTATATTTGGAGTTTTATACAAAAATAAAGGAGTTTTGGAAGCCAAGAAAAGAATCATATAAAGGTTTAAGGTACACTCTCTACAGCTAGATACCCAGTGTATTCTCAGATAGGAAATCATGCCATATATCAGCGTAAGCAAGCTGGCTCTTCAAGAATGAACAAATGTTCTTCAAAAAAAAAGTTATTGTCTTCAATCTTCAATTTAGAAGACTCTTCAAGAAAGTTTTTGGTAAGACGCTTGATATTAAGAACAAGAGGGTCCATGGTTGAGGCTTTAAAAACCTTATCAAAAAATGATAAATCCACATGCATACATACATAGGTTGCTCAAAGATGAAATTGCTCAAGCTTTAATAAGGTAGCCCATTATTCATCACTTGCTGCCTTGCCATCTTTTGGTTTAAGGTAGGAAAGTCTTAACAATACAGTTGATAATCTTTATTGGCTCCGGGTGTCATGTTGTAACATGAGTATACTGTGAAAATATAAAGAAAAGGGACTTTTATTAATGTTCAGTTACCTCGAATATTGGGAGCAACGACCAATTTCAGTGCAAATACTGTGAGGCCAGAGTCAGTCACCCCGTTACAGTCAGCCGGGGCATACTGAAATGCTCCGTTCGATTCCAATAACGGGAGTCAGCAGAAAGGAAAAGGACCAATTCAACGACGGGTGAGCCTGATTCGAAGAGCCAATTGGATCCAATTTCAAGACATCCAATCTGGGTCCTCTTATCCAATATGAGACCTGACTTGGTCGGGCAACCCAATGCGGTCTAATTACGGGAACATCCAGGTCTTACTACGGGCCTCTTAGCCAATATGAGACCTGAATTGGTCGGGCGACTCAATGTGGTCCCGATTATAGGGCTCAAATTTTGTTTCAGGCTGTTCCGTCCTTTGTGCCATTCCGAAAACGTCCTTTTGGTAAAAAGATCTCTTAAAGGTAAAAACAGAGGAGAAAGCTCTGACGACGGGAGCCAATTTCGGATCCAAGATGGAAGATTGAAGAAATTCAGAGGCTAGGGTTTGAAAGAGAGGAGAATTAGGGTTAAAGGGGAGGATAGGTTAAGAAATGAAGGGGGAAAGAATAAGGTTTTGGAAGAAGGGTCGGAGAGCTAGCTTCATGCTTCGCAACGGGGAAAAAAGACAGAGAATTGGGGTTTTTTTTTCTTCATAGGATTTTGAGAAGACTGAGGCAATCGTTGCTAAATTGTCGAAGTGTTATAATGGTAAATCGGGATTTTTAATGAAATGGGTTTGATTACTCTTGACTGTTTTGTGAAATCAAAGTTACGTCTGTGATTGAAGAATTAAAAGGGTGTCTATAGGATTGAGTATGCGGAATGAATGAAATTTATTGGGTTAATCTAAGTTGACAGTCAGTAGATACAAGATCGTGAGTATAAAGCGATATCGAAGATTAGCAGTTTGGGTTGTTCGGGGTTCTCTGTAACGTCTAGAGACCTACCGACTGGGGCAAAAAGGACTTTGACAAACAGTCGAAGGGCATCCGTATAGATTTACAATGTATTCTTGCAGTCGTTTATATTCCAACAGTCAAAAACAGATAGACTGCTTGAATATTAGTGAATCTCCATACTACCTTCTACAGCCACATGCCCGGCGCGTTCTCGAGCAGGAAAGCACGTAATACGACATAAGTGGTGAACCTGACGTGAAAGCTTGAGGTGGAAGGTATTGGATTTTGTTTGATTTTATTTTTATTTTTATGGAAAACGAAGATAAAAATTTTGAAGGATCTTTGGGAGGAGTTTCTGGTGGAGGTTCTTCTAAAGGACAAGGTATGCACATGGATCCATCTATTACTAGTATGTTTCAAGCCTTCTCATTATCAATGCAGCAATAGCAAAGCAATGATCGAAAGGAAGCTTTGGCAACCAAAGCATTGCAAGCAGTGGTCAATAAAATTGATCAATTTGATGGAAGGAATATTTCAAGGTATTTAAGATGTTATGTTCGTGAAATGGAATTTAATCGGATTTTTGAGAAGAAAATGGTTGACCTATTTGGATTTGCCACGATACCGGAGATAAGAGACCATATTACATCGATTACGGATCGTTATGGGAATTCATGGGAGATTTTTTCACATGCATTGAAAGACGAATATTTCTTGGAAGATGCTGATCGCATTACTAAGAAGTTGTTTTTGGAATGGATTGAACGGCCTAATAAGAATTTGTAAGCAAAAGAGCTATTAAGAAAATTTGAGAGGCAGTACTCTCAATTATCGAAGGTAGAAAAATTGACATTGGAGCCAAAAAAAGTTGATTTATTTCTTCAAGCTGCTGATGGAGAATTACAAGGAAAATTAGAACTCCTTCTTGAAGACAAAGAAGAAGATGAAGGATTGAAAACAAAGTAGAAGAACGTTGAAGATGCGGTGGGATTGCTTACAAAAAGAGAAAGGAGGAAGGATAAGAGCAATATTCCGAAAACAGTACAAGCACCCAAAGCTCCAGTATGTACAACACCACCAACAATGCCTACAGTTCAACCTTCGACATCCTTATCAAGGAAAGCAGATATGGGGATGGAAGAAATTATACGAGGAATGCGAGATCTTCAAATCAAATTGGCAAGACTTAAAGAGAATACTTCTATAAACAATTCGAAGAATGTTTCAAAACAAGGATATGTACAAAGATGCATTTGGTGTGATGACGCTTTACACACTAGAAAAGATTGCAATGAATTTAATAATATGATACGGCAAGGAATTATTTGCTGGAAAGATGGGAAGATAGCATTGAAAGATAGGGAGGATCTTCTTCAAACCAATTTTGGCAAAAAAAGAATGAGAGCATTGGTTCAAGATTACTTAAAAGTGTATGAAACAGCAACACGAGAAAGTACAAGTTATGGTGCTAGAGTAGATGATGACCTCGATGGAAGTACGAAAACTAGTGAGTTTTAGGCTTCTGCCATTTCTACAATGCAAGAAGGAAAATTACCTCGAGAAGCGCTATTGAGGACTGCAGCTACAATACGAGGTGCAACAGGTTGGGAGGATCCTGTTGAGTCTCTTTCAGTTCATGCATATATTGCTAAGAGCCAGCATGAAGCTTTGTTGGAAGAAAAGAGACGAGAAAATTTTGATGATACGAGAGAAGGAAATTCTTCTAAGAGACAAACTCGAGGAGACAAGGCTGGAGAGGCAGCTTCACAAGAATTGCCTGTAAAGGATACCTCAGCATCATTGGAAGAAAAAACAAGGGAGACAAAAGATAAGGGCAAATCAATTGCTTATAAGCTACTTTCTGACATTGAAGCGGCAACAAATTTGAAAGGGGTGTTGGAAGAACGTATATTAAACGCTAAGGTGGAATTCACATTGAAAGAAGTTTTAGGAATTGCAAAGAAGAAGTTTCATGATGTTATCATTGACAGCATTAAGCGAAAGAGGCAATTAATGGGCGAAACTAGAATGAGTCATTCTATTGATGCAAGAATATATAGAGACGAAGAAGAAGTTGATATTGGTTACAAGCAACTAACAAATGAAAAGAATGGATATAATCAACGAGTATGTTTTGAAGATTATAGTGATAAGGAAATAGAAACCTTGAGCCATTATACTCGAAAGCATTCGACAAGGGCAACTACTAAGGTATTGGTGAAAGTAGGAGATATAGAAGAACCAATTGTTGCTTTAGTCGACCATGGTTCTAAAATAAATCTTATGTCTAAAGATCTTTATAAGAAGCAAAAATGGCCAATTGATATGGAACATGGATGGGCAATATGAGCAGCTAATAACATGCGGGGCGAATTATATGGAGCTTGTTTAGATATCAAAATTCGGATTGGGAATGTTGCGATGGAGCAACATTTCTTTATTCAAGATACAACATCTTATCCGTTGATTTTAGGACAACCTTATATTATGGCAACACGGATGGAAACAAAAGTACTTGATGATGGTTCTGCTTATACAAAGATACGTAGCAAAGATGAGAGAAAAGCTCTACAATTTCTAACAATACCTCCTAACCATGAACGGAATCGAGATAGGTTGAGGGAGAAACCATTGCCAAAGATTGTTGAAGGATTTAAGGATTTTGGGGAGGTACCATTGTAAAGCGAGATTATGGAGGTACAAAAGAGGAGGTACTCTCATGAAATGAAGGTGCCTTTGATGCAAGTTTTATTGGTATTTTGGAGAATGGAAATATTATGTATAAGAAAGTTGATGATTTTAAAAGAAAAGAAAGAAAAAGATTATATGATATTGAAGGAGAATTACGCAAGTTAGGTACATTGCAAGATGATGAGAGGATTTTAGGTGTTTATGAAGAAAATGGACTGAAAGATTCATTGGAATTGATTACATTTATTGGGTTAGGGGATAATGATAAGATTGTTGAGATTCATTGAAGAGAGGTTTATACCATGCTTGAATCTTTTCAAGCATCAGAAGTCACTATAGAGACGAGATATAAAACGGCAGATAAGAAGATAAAGCCTGTTGCCGGATCATTACCAGAAGATTCTAAAGAATAAATGGGAGAAGCATCAAAAGAAGCAAGTTTAAGAGATCTAATAAGTATTGGACATCAGTTTACTAAAGAGACTTTTGAAGAATTGAAGATTGGTTCTAATGGTTCTTTATTGCCGGAAGAAATTACTTGCTTCAAAAAGATGTTAGCTAAACAAGGTAGATTGTTTGCCTTCGAATCTCATGAAATTGGGTGTGTGGATCCGAATATTATAACACCTATGGTTATCTTCACTGTACCGCATGTATCGATTCCAGTACCAAGGGCACATTTACCTAAATTGGTGGAACTATTAAAAGAAAAGATAAAGATGAAAATATTGGAACCCTCATTTGCACCGTATTCTAGTCGATGGTTTACGATACCTAAGAAGAATGGGTTACTTCATTTTATTCAAGATATGCAACCGGTGAATACGGTAACTGTCAGGAATGCAGGAATTGGACCTATTGTGGATGAATTTGCTGAGGCGTTTGCTGGAAGGGCGATCTATTCAATGGGTGACGTGTATTCAGGTTATAATCAATTTCAACTTGCCGAAAGAAGTAGAGATATGACAACAATGATGACACCACTTGGATTGATTAGAATGTGCACTCTTCCTCAAGGCGTGACCAACTCAGTTGCGCATATGATGAATGGGATCAATAAGGTATTGAGAGATTTTATTCCGGAAAAGACTATGCCTTTTCTGGATGATGTTCCTATAAAAGGGTGCAGAGAAAGAGACAAGGATAAAACTTTAGATATGAAAGGGTGTCGCAAATATCTTGTTGATCATATACAAGATTGTGAAAAGATTTTAACTCGGCTTGGAGAAGTTCATCTTACATAATCGGGTATGAAGTCCATATTTGGAGTACGAGAGGTTGTGATTGTTGGACATTTATGTGGATCTTACGGAAGAAAACCAGATCCGACTAAAGTTGATGCAATTGAAAGGATGAAAGAGGATTGTGATTCTTTAACAGAGGTTCATAGGTTTTTAGGTGCCTGTGTATTTTATCGAATCTGGATCCCTCATTATGCTCACATAGCGAATCTATTATATGAACTGTTACACAAGGGGTACCGATTTAAATGGGAAGAAAGGCATATTCAGGCAATGCAAAGATTGAAGAAATTATTGATGTCACCTCTAATATTGAGGAAGGTTGATTATAAGTGCAATAGACCAGTGATTCTTACTGTGGACGCTAGTCCAATTGCCATTGGATGGGCTGTGGATCAAGATGATTCAAGTGGGAATAGATTTGCAGTTCGATTTGGAGCTAAAGTTTTAAGTATTCATCAGCGTGCATATTCGCAAGTCAAAAGAGAACTTTGGGGAGTTGTTTCGGCTATGAAAGCTGAAAAGGACTATTTTATTAGGGCAGTAGTAGTATTTGAAACAGATTGCTTGCCATTGCTTGGAATGATTACTAACTGTTCAATGCCAGATATTGTAATGTTGAGATGGATTGCTTATATTAAGTCACTAAATCCAGAATTTAAGCATGTTACTGGGAAGGACAATTTAGTGCAGACATGCTATCTCGAGCAAGATACGAGAGAGAAGACGAAATGGTTGAAGACATTGATGATGTCGGATTGAAATTCTATTCAATATCAAATCTCAACCGAGAAGAGAAGCTATTTCTTGAAGAATCTGATGAAGGAGAATTATTGGATATTGGTCATTACTTGAATACCTTGACTAAGGAGAAAAATTGGTCTACAAAAAAATTCAAACAAATAAGAAAAAAAGCATATGGATTTTTGCTTTGAGATAGATTCTTATGGAAGAGACCGAAGAAAAGAATTGGGATGCCACAACAAGTGATAGGCAAAAAGGAAGAAAAGCTAAAATTATTAAAGGAGATTCATGATAGTTTATGGGCAGGGCATAGAGGAATCTGGGCTACTTTTGCTAAACTCAAGGAACGATATTGGTGGAAAAATATGTATCGAGATGTGCTCTCATTTGTAGAGTCATGTAAAATCTGTTAATCGTATTGTAATATCCGACATCGAGATGGTCTTCATCCTACGTATCCTCTGGCTATTCATTTTAAATGGGTTGTTGATTTGGTTATTATGCCAGTTGGGTTATGGCAGATGAGATATTTGGTTTTAGCTCGTGAAGATTTATCAAATCAAGTAGAAAGAAGAGCATTGAGGACAAAATCTACAGAGGGGATTTGTAGGTTTTTGCTTGAAGATGTCATTTGCCGCTACGGATGCGTAGGAAAAATCACTGCAGATCATGGAGAATTAAATGCACAAGAAGCTCGTAAGTTCTTTGAAAGATGTGGATTTAAACTATCACTGACTACTGCTTATATTTCGGAAGGGAATGCAAAAAGCAAACGCGGTCACCGACTAATTGTGAAAGCATTAGTTAAAGCTTGTAATGGGAAAGTTAAAGAGTGGCTACGGCTTTTGTCATTTGCATTATGGGTTGATCGAACAACACATAGTTCAGTGACAGGATATATGCTAGTAGAACTTATGACAAGTCAAAAACCAATTATGCCGATTGAAGAAAAGGTACTTACTTGGAGTATGCTACCATGGCAAGATGGATTGACAAGAGAAGAACTTTGGTTATTAGGATTCGACAATTGGAGCAAAGATCGGAAGATGTGCAAATAGGATTGGAAAGGTTAAAAAGAGCAAGGTTACAAAATAAGGCGCGATTCGATAAGCAACATCGATTGAGACCTAAAGCAATCAAGTAAGGTGACTGGATACTTGTTTATGACAATAGTCTGGATAATCAACATAGTACTTTGCAGAAATTTTCAAAACGTTGGTTTGGACCATATGTAGAAACAACTGTTCATGATAATGTAACTTACTCATTACGGGAGTTAGATGGTACAAAATTGAAAATACCAATTGCAGGGAAGCGAGTAAAAATATTTAAACAAAGACACGCGGAGATGAATATGGAAGACCTTAATGAAGGTATAGAGATTCCGCAGCAAGAAGATGAAAGTGATTTGGATAATGAAGGTGACAAAGACGAACTAGAGAAAGATGTAGAGAATATATTCTAAATCAAACAGCAATTGGATAAATTGGTGCATACCGGAGGATGCACAAGTTCAGAGGGGGATAGATGTCGTATTGTAATACGAATATATCGTGAAAATATAAAGAAAGGGGACTTTTATTAATATTTAGTTACCTCAAATATTGGGAGCAACGACCAATTTCAATGCAAATATTGAGAGGCCAGGGTCAGTCACCTCGTTACAGTCAGTCGGAGCATATTAAAATGCTCCATTGAATTTCAATAACGGGAGTCAGTAGAAAGGAAAAGGACCAATTCAACGACGGGTGAACCTGGTTCGAAGAGCCAATTGGATCCAATTTCAAGACATCCAATCTAGATCCTCTTACCCAATATGAGACCTGACTTGGTCGGGCAACCCAATGCGGTCTAATTATGGGAACATCCAGGTCTTACTACTGGCCTCTTAACCAATATGAGACTTGAATTGGTCGGGCGACTCAATGTGGTCCCGATTACAGGGCTTCGATTTTGTTTCAGGCTGTTCCGTCCTTTGTGCCATTCCGAAAACGTCCTTTCGGTAAAAAGATCTCTTAAAGGTAAAAATGGAGGAGAAAGCTTTGACGGCGGGAACCGATTTTGGATCCAAGACGGAAGATTGAAGAAATTCAGAGGCTAGGGTTTGAAAGAGAGGAGAATTAGGGTTAAAGGGGAGGATAGGTTAAGAAATGAAGGGGGGAAGAATAAGGTTTTGGAAGAAGGGTCGGAGAGCTAGCTTCATGCTTCGCAACGGGGAAAAAAGACAGAGAATTGGGGTTTTTTTTTCTTCATAGGATTTTGAGAAGACTCAGGCAATCGTTGCTGAATAGTCGAAGTGTTGTAATGGTAAATCGGGATTTTTAATGAAATGAGCTTGATTACTCTTGACTGTTTTGTGAAATCGAAGTTACGTCTGTGATTGAAGAATTAAAAGGGTGTCTATAGGATTGAATATGCGGAGTGAATGAAATTTATTGGGTTAATCTAAGTTGACAGTCAGTAGATACAAGATCGTGAGTATAAAGCGATATCAAAGATTAGCAGTTTGGGTTGTTCGGGGTTCTCTGTAACGTCTAGAGACCTACCGACTGGACCAAAAAGGACTTTGACAAGCAGTCGAAGGGCATCCGTATAGATTTACAGTATATTCTTGCAGTCGTTTATATTCCAACAGTCAAAAACAGATAGACTGCTTGAATATTGGTGAATCTCCATACTACCTTCTACAGCCACATGCCCGGCGCGTTCTCGAGCAGGAAAGCACGTAATACGACACCGGATTGATACGTGATGCAAAATCAAATTATGATAAAGATATACTCCAATAAGCTTGGCAATGGTTCAAGACTCAAGTTGAAATAAAATATTCAAGATTCTTATGATGTGTATATATAGTCACCTGATGAGAGGTGCCTTCAAGAAAGTGGCACTATTCTTGGAAAAAATCCATGATAGCAAATAATTCTTTATAATAGATTTTATAGTTGAATTCCGCCATTGAAAATTTTTTAGAATAGAATGTAATTAGATAAAGTTTGTCATCTTTTCTATATTGCGACAGGATTGCTTCTAATATAAAATCTAACACATCAATCTCCATAGAGTAGGACTTCTTAAAATATAGATATATCAAAATTGGAGCTATTGCAAAATCATCTTTTAAGCTTTGAAAAGCTTTCTCTACTTCAGAGTGCCAATCTAACTTATCTTTGCATGTCAACTATATAAGTGGAGCAGCAATCTTAGAATAATTTCTAACAAAAATCATATAGAAATTTATAAATTCAAAAAAGCATTAGACATCATGTACAATTTTTGGCTTTGTCCAATCGATGTTTGCTTGTATTTTCTTTAGATCCATAAAAAGGCCTTTGTTGAAAATAATATATCTAATAAATTTGACTTCAGGTACATGAAATATTCACTTCTCCAGTTTAGCATATAGTCGAGCACTTTGTAGTTTTTCTAATACAAAGTAGAAATATTTTTTGTAGTCTTTTGGATTCTTGAAAAAGATTAGAATATCATCTAAATACATCACAACAAAGTTTTTGAGATGCTTATAAAATATGTCATTCATTAAATATTAAAATATGGCTAGTATATTGATAAGTCCAAAAGGTATGATATTGTTTTCAAAATATCGATACCTGGTGCAAAATACTATCTTCTATTCATCTCCATCTTTAATGCATACTAAGTTATATATGCTTTGTAGATCAGACTTCGTAAAGATCTTTGCTTGACTAAATTGATCAAGAAGTCTAGATATCAATGGCAATAGATATCAATTCTTTATCGTGATTTTATTAAGACCACAATAATTGATATACATTTGTAAAGATCCATCTTTCTTCTTCACAAATAATATTAGAATATAAACTGGCGACTTCGAATATCAAATGAAATTCTTAGCCAAATTTTCATCAATATATTCTTTTAAAGTTGCAAGCTCATTTTGGAATAAATTGTAGATGGATCTAAATGGTAGTTGAATACCTTCTTGAAGGTCAATTGCACAATTATAGGTATAATGCTTCAACATGATGTCCACATTTTTCTTTACAAATATATCTGTAAAATCTTTATATGCTTCTAGAATTTTTGTTGTAACAACTACAAGTTCTGATCATGGATTTACATAGAGAGTAAATATAGTACCATATTTGGCAATCTTCACAAATGCTCTAGCTTCAATAAATAAATATTATTTAAGTTTTGGCTTATCGGGTGTTAAGATATTTTTCATAGATCTTGAGATTCTATGATCTATTAGAAAAAATTCTAACTTTTGGGATATCTAATTTATCCATTGATTGTATTTTTCAAGGCATGAGAGTCCTAAAATGACTAGACTTGATAGTGACCTAATGACGTTGAATACTACTTAACTGCTATGGTTGTCAAAGATTAATTCTAATAGAATTCTCTCGTGAGTGACATCTACAAAGGATAAAGATTGACCATCTATTACTTCTATATATACGGCTTTGGATTTTTTTGACTATATAGATTTTGTGTGATCTAAAAAAATCTTTGTCAATAAAACATGCAAAGGCTCCCGAGTCAAGTAATGCATGATACTCTAGTTTTGTGACTCTTAATTATACAAGTATAGTAAAATAATGGAAATGGTATCGTATTACGTGCTATCTTGCTTAAGAATTCATCGAGCATCTGGTTGTGGAAGATAAAATGATGTTTTGTAAGTATCTAAGTAGTCTAGTGGATTTCAACTATCTAAATACAAACTATTTTGGATTTCAATATAAAAGCTTAATCCCAATACAAAGTGCTTAGAAATACTATTTTTAATAACTTCAAGATATTATAAGCACAAATTCTTTTGTTATTTGTTAGTTTTATTTTATTTTATTTTTATTAGTATTATTTATTTATTTATTTATTTATTTTATTTTTTATTTTTTATTTTTAAATCCTAATCCTAGACAACGAGCTTTGGCAAGTTGTAATTTTCAATCTGACTATCTGATTGTTGTAAAACTTCTACCACTAATGTCTTTACAAGTCTTCTAAAGGCTCAAGAAGTTTCAATCCAATTCAACTTACAGATTGCAAGAAAATGCCGTAAATCCACATTGATGTCCCTTGACCGTTGCCTAGAAAGTTGATGATGAACTTTGAATTGTAATTTCTTCTTTTCCAACTATTAATTCTCATTCAACTTTGTATGCAGCTCCATCTTTAAGTCTCCAACTTACCACGTCAAAATTCACCTTATTCCAGTTGATAGATCTCTAGATATTATAGAAACCCTAAACAACCTCAATATGTCGACTTCTGATATCAAATATCCTCTATTCGTACTATTAGATTAATACAAATTTTTGCATGCTCTTTGCATACTCAACCATCTAAACATCTCTAAAATTTTAACTGCACATGTTTCTCCAATTTCACAAAAGAATCAAGAGTACTAGCCTTAATTTTATTGCAAAAAATCCAAATCACCAATAAAAACACTGACTTTGAACAATGATTGCAAAGTCCTCCAAATCCTATGAAAACCAAGTCTTACACCTTTCGAAGGTGCTTGAAGCTAACTCTCCAATCTCAAAATCTTGATCTCATAATGCACTCTTATTTTTCCTCTCTTTTCTTTTAACTCCATGAGGTCTCCTATTCTTCTGCCCTGGACTTGGAATTGGAACAACAGAACATGCTTCCATGGAATTCTCACCTCTAAGAGGATCTTTCTACAGAAAGGACGTTTCTCTAGAATAGCATAGAGAACGGAACAACTTGAAATAGAACCGAAGCCTCCGTAATCGGGACCTCATTGGGTTGCCCAATTGAGTCACGTCTCATACTGGGTAAGAGGCCCGTAACAGGACCTGGATTGGATCTCCCCGTAATTGGATCAAATTGGCCCTTTGCATTAAGCTCACTCAAATATTGAATTGGTTCTTTTTTCTTTTGTCGACTCTTGATAAGAACGGCTTCGATACATTCCATCCAATTTACTAGAAAATCTTGAGGTCCTCGATTTATCTCCTCAATTTTTTTCTTAGCTTTGAATCTGTTGATCTCAATTATTGAAATTGAACGGAGCATTACATTACTGATAAGTATGCCCCGATTGCTTGTAATTTCCACACACTGGCACATAATCATCACTAGCTCTAAAATTGGAACATTCACTAGCATAATGACCAATCTGTCTACAATAGAAACAACAAAGTGGTCTTCTTGTACCTCCATCAAGTATATTCGGTGTCTCCACCGATATATACCTACTAGGCTTGTTCCATATAGGGTTAGAAAATGATCCTGGTAGTCCTATTGGTATGGAAGGTACTTGATTTGATGACACCAATAGAGCATATTGTTGATGTCACATACGGTGGTATAGCTTGCAATAGGGTGATATTAACTGGCCCTTGAATATTGGTACTAGAATTAGCCACTATTTCTAACATCCAAGATGACTAAATATTAATAAAATCTTTTTTATTTATATTTTCACCATATAGTCTTGTTACAACACGACAACAGCTAGCAGAGAGTACATGATCTTTTTTGGTTTATGATAGTAAAGAATCCAACCACATGGTACCTACTATAGTTAGACATCATTATTTTCCTACAAATCTTTTGATGATGTAGCTACAGTCCTTGTTTGATATGTACACGGCCATTTCTCTGAACAATTATCAACCTTGTTATCAGGTTTTTCATAATATAAGCATATGCCAAGTTTTCTTCGATGCTTTTTTTCTTGCTCAAAAAAAGCATTGAAGCAAACTACATCAATTTGCATATCTTTTTCTTCCAAATGTTCATTAGAATTGGATGGTGAAGAAGCTGCAAAATAATTGATATATACATGTGGTATAATTGAAGAAAGTTTATCTTGTCATTATTCAAATAAATGATTGTCGTACTTCATAGCTTGACTAATGGCTTCATTGAGTATTTGAGAATCTAGCATAGATAATAATAAGTCTTTGATATTGTCTCTTAATCCCCAATGAAATTAGCTCATCAATGCATCTTCTCCCCAATTTATATCAGATAGTAGTTGTCAAAAATTTGAGGCATACATTGATACAAAACACATTTTTTTATCAAAGGCTTCAAATTTTAATTGTTAAAGAATGAATATTATTATGTTCACTAAATGCTTCTACAAATATTGCCAAAAATGCTTCAAAATTGTGTAATATAAGAGAATTCTTTTCAAATAATAGAGCAAATGAAGATAAAGATTGATTTAAGAGCAAGGTTCCAACCACACCAATACAAGATACTTCAGTGGAATATCATTGAGGTTGAAGCAAGGTAATTAGTTGTACTTCATTTACAAAGCCACAAAATTTTGAATAGGTATCATCAAACTTTTTTGGAAGGCTAATCCTTGGTTCTTTTACTATTATTGTTATTAGATCATTACCTTGAGTGAATGCACCTCTCTTGTTTATTGAAGTAGATATAGTCATTTGAAAATTTGGAACCTCTATTATCATTTAATATGGAAATTGAGGCACTCCCACTCTTTAATCATTATGTATGATCATATATAGTTCTTCATTTTGCTTTGATAAAATATTTGTCCTAATCTTCAATGCTTCAAGAGTATTAATAATAGAATCAAACTTGATTTCTTTAGACTCTATCATATTGATTTTTTTACCTTCTGCCATAAAAAATTAGAGTTACATACTCATTCAAAGGAAAAAAAAAAAAAAAAAAAAAAAAAAAAAAAAAAAAAAAAAAAAAAAAATTGATCTATGGTATAAAGAAAAAAATTAAAATAATATTAAGAAAAAAACAATATTAGTCTGTAGGAAGATAACTCATAATCTCTAGAATGCTATAGTACTTCCAAGAAAAAGAATAATCTACTTTCTATCAAGAAAAATCAAGCTTCTAATATTATTTTAAAATGCTCTCGATAAATTATTAGGGATCATATACAAGACAAAGATTCAAGATCAAGAAATGGAATTAACTCAATATTAGAATAATAATTGGATAAAAAG
Organism: Physcomitrium patens; assembly: GCF_059467195.1. Taxonomy (NCBI): domain Eukaryota; kingdom Viridiplantae; phylum Streptophyta; class Bryopsida; order Funariales; family Funariaceae; genus Physcomitrium; species Physcomitrium patens. The sequence continues at coordinate 10,949,796 of NC_143423.1, read as the reverse complement.
TAAGAAAGTCGTAGCTAGACCATAAGAAATGAATTGTGAAGACTAAAGATTTCTTCAACCTTGATTCCTATATATATTAGGTCCTAGGAAGCTTCTTGAGAAGTTTTTATGAGGCTTAGAAACAAAGCAAGCCTAAGATCTTTTTTTGGCAACTTCTTAAATCAACTAAAGCCTATTAGAATCTTTAAAAATTTCCTATTGTCACGAACATATGCATGTAAGTGAGTAAATATATGTTTAAATACGTAGAAGTACGTAAAAGTAAGTAAAAGTAAGTTAATTCTATAATATTTGCTATAGAAGCTTCCTAGAAGCTTTATAGATGCTACTTTGACTTTATAGGTGTCTTTAATTGATTTTTTGGATTAAAAACATAGTCAATAAGTTGGCCATGTGCCACACATGTTGTTAGCTTGAAGACCAAGCTAACTATGTAGCCCATATATAGAAAAACTTGCATTGTAAGTCAAGGCATGTATCCTACAAAGTCAACACATATTGGAGGTCCTATAGAATATTACTACATAGCCCCTAGTTAGATAGTATATATAGAGACAAGAGTGAAGCCCTCTTCACTCTTGTCAACTACTTTCTTGCTTCTAGTCTAGTTTCAAGGATCTCTAATTTTCTCGTCTTTTAGCAATAGCTATTTCAGTTTCTTTTTTAATATACATATTGAATTATTTCTATTTTGACATCTTTCTTTGAGAGAAGTATCACTTGTTTATTTGTTTTTATTAAGTTCTTATTCTTGACAGATTGGCAAGAGTACACTTACAATATCAGAGCTTTATCTAATCTTGATTAAGTATGGATTATCCCTTTCTCTTGATAAGACATAAGCGTATTAGAAGTTGTAGATTATCTTCTTCTAAATTAATATTGTCTTTAGTATTTTTTTTATTTTTAAGTCCTTTCTTTTATTTGTCTAGAGTGATATTAGACATCTTTATTTTTAAGTGTTATTATAGTAGAACTTATTGAAATGGAGAATGCAATGGCACAAATGCAAGAACAATTGAGAGAATTAATGCTTGCGATGCATCAATTCAATTTACGACTACAAAGAGCAATAAGATTGGCAGAAAGTAAAGATATAAAAATGATTGAAGCTACTTCAATATCTATACCAAATCATGTTCCTTCTTCTATAGTAGAACATCCTTCTAATGTTAGAAAATCTAGAATTGCCCTACCCGAGAAGTTTGATGGTACCAGATCAAAGTTTAGAGGATTTATCAATCAAATATAACTTGTGATTAAACTTCAATCCCAAAGCTATCCAACTCCAAGATTGCAAGTTAGATTCATTGGTATGCTACTTTCAGGTTCAACATTATCATGATTTTCATCTTTTTTTGAACGATGAGATCCAATATTGGATAATCTGGAGGCTTTTTGGGTGAAGTTTTGATCCATGTATAGAAAACATGATGCAATTCGTGTTGCAACCAACAAGATCTGTATTTTACGACAAGGCAATCAATTAATAATGTTGTACACTTCTCAGTTTTGATAACTTGTAACTAATATTAAGTGGAATGATGCTGCACTTATTAGCCAATTTCTCTATGGATTACAATATGAGATAAAAAAATTAATACTCAACTTATGTGATCCTCAAACATTAAGTCAAGCAATTGACTTTGCTGCAAAGTGTGAAATTGGTCTTTTTGAATTTTGATCTCAGAATCATACAAGTGAACCTCAACGTTATTATAATTCAATGGTATTACCAACATCTCTTCAATACATACATTCAAAAGTAGAAGATATACAAATAGATGCAATACGTTTCAAACCTCTTACTGACCAAGAAAAGACTTGTCGTCGTTAGAAAGGATTGTGCTTATATTATGGAGAATCTAAACACACTGCTCAACATTGTCCAAAGAAGCAATATAACTATAAAATGAGGAGTACGATGATCAAAGAAAATAGTATGTTGAAAAACAAATTTGTCCAGCTACAATAGGGACCGTGCAGCTGAAACCTTGTACAATGCCTAATGAAGGTCATATTTTCTCCTCAGAAGCCATTCCATGTTTTACGATAAATATTATTCTAGGACCTAAATATTATAAAGCCTTTGTCTTGCTAGATTCAAGAGCCTCAACATGTTTCTTAGATGAAAAATTTACTAAAAGACATAGCATACTTTTAGTGAAGAAAACTAAACCTATTCATGTAGAAGTCATAGATGGTCATCTGTTGTCTTCATGAGATGTTACTCATGAAATCCTTCCTATAGAAGTAGCAACTAATGGTCATAGTAGCTTTGTAATATCTAATATCATTAGATCTCCTTTTAATCTAGTCGTTTTAGGTTTATCATGGCTAAAAAAATATAATCCTAAAATAGATTGGACTTCTTGTAGTCTCAACTTTTTCTAAAAGTATAACTAAGAGTATAGTTAATCAAGTAGAAAGTCATAAGTCTAGTATAATCAAATCTATATTTGTAGGTGCAAGAGCTTTCTTGAATGTTACAAAAGAAGAATCACCTTGTATCATTTATGCCACACCTATTTCTACTGGTGGAAAGACTTCAAGTGGCATTCCAAGTCAATATCAAGATTTTCAAGATGTATTTGAAAAAAAAAATGCAGATACTCTTTTGGAATATCATTCATATAACTGCTCAATTGACCTTCAACAAGGAGCATAATTGCTATTTGTACCAATCTATAATTTATCACAAAATGAGTTGGCTGAATTCAAGGAGTATATTGAAGAAAATGTAGCTAAGAATTTCATACGCCATTCCAAATCTCTAATAGGAGCTCCAATTTTATTTATGAAGAAAAAAGATGGATCATTGTGGATGTGTGTCAATTATTAAGGATTCAACAAAATCACCATCAAGAACAAGTACCCGCTACTTTTGATAGTTAGACTCCTTGATTAGTTGAATGAAGCGAAGATATATAGAAAAATAGATCTACAAAGAGCATACAATCTAGTATACATCAAAGAAGGAGATGAATGGAAGATTGAAATTCAAATAAGGTATGGACATTTCGAATATAATGTTATGCCTTTTGGACTTATAAATGCACAAGTAGCATTCCAACATCTAATAAATGATGTTTTTTGGGAGTTTTTAGATGATTTTATTGTCTATTACCTAGATGACATCTTAATCTATTCTAAAAATAGAAAAGAATATGAACCTCATCTTAATTATATGTTACAAAAATGAAAAGATGCGAGACTCTATATCAAGATAGAAAAGTATATATTTCACACTATTCAAGTCGACTTCTAAAGAAACATCATTTCAAATGATAGACTTATGATAGATCCTAAGAAAATTCAAACTATTATGGATTGGAAGATCCTAAAATGATAAAAGATATCCAATGCTTTTTAGAATTTGCCAACTACTATCGGATCTTCATCAAAGATTTCTCTCAAGTTGCAGCTCCACTTATATATTTGACTTATAAAGACAAACTTCAATGGAATTAAGAAGCGGAAGTAGCATTTGAAGCTTTAAAGATAACCTTTGTTTTTGCACCAATCTTATATCACATTGAGTTTTCTAAGCCATTTTTTATGGAAACAGATGCATCAGACTTTGCTTTGGGTGCCGTATTGTCACAAATAAAAATAGATGATAAAATTCATTCAATAGTTATTCATTCCAAAAAAATTTCAATAGACGAGATCAATTACAAGATTCATGACAAAAAACTTCATGTAATTATGGATTCATTTTAAAAATAGCACCATTATCTAGAAGGTGCTTGTAACCCGATCATCGTATATATGGATCACAAGAATCTTAAATATTTTATGTCAGCATGTATTTTGAATCGTCGCCAAATTTGCTTGAATATATCTTTATCAAGATTCGAATTCAAGATCACTTATCGACCAAGAAAACAATAAGATTTGTCAAATACAATCTCTAGATAATCTTATCTTGCATCAAAAGAAGGAGATGTTGCTTTCAATTAACAATGGATAATTCTCTTCAAGTCAGAGCATCTTCATCTTCGAGCAATGAAATCAACACAAATTGTTGATTCAACTTTCATTAAGCAAGTTAAATCAAATATGTCTTCTAATCCTCTTATTTGTGATATTAAGAAAAATCCTCCAAAGTCTCATGATACTTTTAAGTTTGAATTCAAGAATAATCTACTATATTTCAAAGAATACCTATATGTTCTAGAAGGCGAAGCTTGATTACGTGTTCTTCAAGCTCGTCATGACTTTCCAGCAATAGGACATTTTAGATACAATAAAACTTTGGAACTATTATCTAGCGACTTTTGGTGGCCCCAAATGTAGAAAGCAGTCAAAGATTTTGTACAATCTTGTGATATTTGCTTAAGACCAAAAACTCCTCGTCATCAACCTTATAGACTTCTTCAGCCATTATCCATTCCAGAACAACTATGGTCTTCTGTTTCTATGGATTTCATCACGGATCTTCCAATCTCAAGTTCTTATGACTCTATATTTGTGATAGTTGATCATTTTATCAAGATGGCATATTTTGTATCATGTACAAAATCCATCAAAGGTGAAGAAACAACTAAGCTCTTTCTTAATAATATCTATTACTATCATTAATTATCCAAGGATATAATATCAGATAGAGGAACTCAATTTAGATCAAGATTTTGGTGGATTCTTTTCATGATCCTAAAAGTGGATATAAAACTATCTCCGACATTCCATCCTCAAACTAATGGACAAATGGAGCATGTTAATGAAGTTTTGAAGTAGTATTTAAGATATACCATCAACTACCAACAAGATGATTGGACAACTCTTTTACCATTGGCAGAGTTTACTTATAATAATATGATACATTATTTTATAAAATAAATACCCTTTTTTACTAATTATGGTTATTATCCACGACTTGATACTTTTGACTTTTCAAAAGTTGATTATCTTGCAGCAAAAGATTTGGCAATTCATTTTTCAGAGCTGCATGCAATAATAAAGGTGCAGTTAAAAGAAGCTCTAGAACAACAAAAGGACAATGCGGATGTCTATTGAAAAGAACAACCACCATTCTATATAGGTGACAAGGTATAGTTACTTTGTTGCAATATCAAGACCACTCGTCCTTGTGACAAGTTGGACTATCAAAGGCTTGGACCATTTTCTATTTCTGTACAAATTAATCCAGTTGCATATCGTTTATACCTACGAGAGTCAACGAAAATCCATCTAGTATTTCACATGTCTCTTCTTGAACCATACAAGATAGTGGACATATCAAAAAGAAGACAAGCTCCACTTCCTCCTATAGAAGTAGACAATAATGAAGAGTTCAAAGTAGAAGAAGTCATAGATTCAAGGCGGCACCAAAAGAAATTAGAATATCTTATCCATTGGCATGGATATGATGTTAGTGAACGTACATGGAAGTCAGTAAAGAATCTTGAAAATGCAGCAAAGGCGGTGGAGGCTTTTCATCGACGACATCCATCAAAATCAAGATAAAAATCTTTCTTACAAAAAAAATAAGATCTACGAAAGATAATATTCTACTTTCAATCCTTATTTGTAGCTTCTTTGTAGTTGTCATGCTGAAAAGATGGAGAATCAACAACCAATAGATTTGACTCAAGAGCCTTCATTTGATGACTTACTGGACGAGATATTACGATTGTCACAACCTTCAAGACGACGCAATCGAGATGAAGATCTTCAAGAATGATATATTTTTCGTAGGATAGATGGCGAGATACAATGCATTTGGTATCTTGACCTTGGAAGGAACTCCCAATGTTTGGTGATTTTACTAGAGGAAGGAACAACTCTTGATGGTGTTTCAAATATTTTATTTGAAAGAAGTTATAAAGGCCACAATAACAATTAAATAACTGGGTGGTCTTCTCGCCTTGGTATAGAACACTATCCATGGTTGAGAAGCCCTATCAATCATCTTTGAAGAGAACAAAGATCAGAGTATGTGGTAAATACAATTCATCACATCATAGATTTCTTCAACATATGATGATCGCTCCTCGTGGAACTTATCTCTAGAAAGAGAAATAATGTCATGGACATACGCATGTATACCAATAATTACATATATAAATATGTAGAAGTAAATAAAAGTAAGTAAAAGTAAGTTAATTCTATAGTATTTACTATGGAAGCTTCTTAGAAGCTTTATAGATGCTATTTTGACTTTATAGAGATCTTTAATTGATTTTTTGGAATAGAAACATAGTCAATAAGTTGGCCATGTGCCATATATATTATTAGATTGAAGATCAAACTAATTATGTGGCCCACACATAGAAAAACTTGCCTTGTAAGTCAACGCATGTGTCCTACAAAGTCAACACATACTGGAGGTCCTATAGAACATCGCCATGTAGCCCTTAGTTAGATAGTATAAATAGAGAGAAGAGTGAAGCCCTCTTCACTCTTGTCAACTACTTTCTTGCTTCTAGTCTAATTTCAAGGGTCTCTAGTTTTCTTGTCTTTTGGCAATAGCCATTTCATTTTCTTTCTTAATATACATATTGAGTTATTTCTATTTTATCATCTTTCTTTGAGAGAAGTATCACTTGTTTATTTTTTTTATCAAGTTCTTATCCTTGATACCTATGACCTTCCAGAACTTTCTTAGAATCTATGAAAATCTTTTAAAACCTTTTTAAATCCATTGGAATCTTTTAAAACCTTTTGAAATCTTTTAGGATCTATAAGAACCTTCTTAAAATCTTCTAAAACCTCTTAAAATCTTCTCAAACTTTCTTTACTTGTATATCCATGACAACTCTAGTTCTACAATTAACACTTTAATTTTCTATTTTTCTAAAGATTTCTATACTATTCACCATATATTATATTTTTAAACACTCTAAATACATTTTTTTATCCTAAAATAACTAATGAGTCCAATTGATGACTCACACATGTAGCTCTGATGCATGATTTGTCAAATCTTTTGCGATAAGATTATCAACTTTTGAAAAGTCAAAAGTATCAAGTTGTAGATAATAATCATAGTTTGCAAAGAGAGATGTTTGTTGAATGGAAGAATATACCAAATTATTATATACAAAATCTATCAATGATAAAAGAATTGTCTTATCATTTTAATGATAGTTGATGATACACCTCAAGTATTGCTCCAAAACTTGATTCACCCATTGTATTTATCTATTAGTTTGAGGATTAAAAGCCAAAGAGAGCATTATATCCACCTTTAAAATCTTAAATAAGGTTCTCCAAAATCTTGATATAAATTGAATCCTCCTATCTAATATAATATTTTTAGAAAATTTATGATAGCAATAGATATTATTAAGAAAAATTTTGGTTATTTCTTCACTTGTGATAGATTTTGTATATGGTATAAAATGTGCGATCTTGGTAAATTAATCTATTACTATAAATATAGAATCATATAAATCTAAGATTGAAAGATTTGTGATAAAATCTATAGAAATAAAAGATTATAGTTGTTTCAGAATAGATAAAGGCTAAAGAAGTCCATAAGATTGATAGTGAGGAGTTTTGGATCTTGAACAAATATCACATGATTATACAAAGTCTTTGACTGCCTTTCATATTTGAAGCCACTAAAAATTTCTTTATATTAGTTCCAAAGTCTTATTATATCTAAAATGTTTGGCTGTTGAAAAGTCATGATAAGTTTGAAGAACACATAATCGTGCTCCACCTTTTGGAATATATAATTATCTCTTGAAATAGAGTAGGTTTTTTTTGAACTCAAACTTAGAAATTTGATGAGATTTAGAAGAATTATTATTGATATCATGGACAAGAGGATCAAAGGAAATACTTAATTGAATTTTTTCAACAAAAATTGAATCAATAATCAATATTGATTTTATTTCTCAAAGATGAAAATGCTTCAGCTTGAAGAAAATTGTTCTTTATTAATCAAAAGATATATTTCTTTCTTTTGGTATAAGATAAGAATTTCTAGAAAGAACGTTCAGCAAACCTTATTATTTTTCAAGTGAATAAGTAATCTTGAAATCAAATCTTAATAAAGACATGCTCCAACAAGCTTAACAATGATTCAAAATATGTATTGACATGAAATATTTGAAGTTCTTGTGAACAATATACTTTGTGATTTGACTCAAGGTGCCTTCTAAATAATGATGTTATTCTTAAAATGAATTTACAATTACAAGGAGCTCTTTGTCGTCGATTTCATAATTATGCTTGGGTATTGAAATTTTTTTGGAATGAAAAGCTATTAGATGGAGTTTGTCATGTCCTCCTATGGAGTTTGTCATGTCTCTTTCATTGAAAAAAAGAGAAATTTGGCATGGTTTTAATAGACTAATATATTAAGCTATATACCAATTGGATCTGAAATTAATAATTAGAGAAAAAAAAATATTGCTCAAATTTTATCATCAGCCTTCAAGTTAACAATCAAGAGACATGTGAGTCATCAAATTGATTCACTAGTTGTTTAAGAATGAAAATATATATTTAAAGTACTAAAAACTATAATATATGATAAATAATATAAAAATCTTTAGACAAATAAAAAATTAGGGAGTTAATTGTAGAATTAGAGGCTTAATAAGTCTTAGAAGCAATTATTTTACCACTTTGTAAGCCATTATAAAAAAATAGAGCAAGATTTGAAGGCTAGAAAAGTTCTTGGACTAATTGGATGTTTTTAAGAATCATGATGAAGTCAATAATGTAAAATTATTTATTTTACTAATAAAAAATAGGAGGACCAGCAGCTAGTGTAGTCCTTATAAGAAAGGAGGTGCACAAGTTCCATATGGATTGTAGCATCTTAAAGATAGTAAGTATAAGCATAAATTTTCACTACTCAATCCAAGTTACAAGATGGCCTTAATTAAGAGTTTCTTGTAATTGGTGGCGTGAAGTGAAGTAAGCAAATAACAAGAACAAAAGAAGAACAATCACAAAACAATTGAAATAAATGATATGAAGTAAGTACACAATTCAAAATTTGGTCAAAATCTGTTCAATGATTTTTTATCTAATAAAAAATAAAAAATAAAATTTAAAAGTATATTTTTAGATAATTAATTTTTTTAGCTTTGTAATGGTCTAAGAAACATATAAATCCGAATTACTATGAGTAAGTTATGAAAATTTAAAGATAGAAAGTGAATAATTAAAAAGATAAGTAAAAATATTTTACCTCAAGGATAACTTGCTTATAGATCAAGGATTCGAGCCTCACCAAGGCTCACATGTAATATATATGGGTATCTATAAGAGGCCACAAGGCCTTAGTCTTATCCTTCTTATAAAGACTATACTATTTTCTACTAGAGGGATCAATATTTTTATATTTTTGACCTCACCAAAGTGTTCAAAAATACCAAATTAGCACAGGGACCTCGAGTGACCTTCAAATCTTCCTCCATTTCTTCATAAAGGCTTCCAAAGTGATAAAACTCATTTTTACTAAGATCTTAAAAATTACTCTAAAAATTCCTAAAAAATACTATATAAATTTTAAATAAATTTTAAAAAAATCCTATAATATTTCTATATTTATAATATCTATTTAAGTCTAAATTTTTCTACATTGGTGATTTTTTATAATAATAAAAATTAATTTAAATCCACAATAAATCCTATTTTTTATATCAATAACTAAAATGATATGAGGTTCTTTTTCATGCTTCTTCTAACTAGTAATATTTATAGTTTTTATAAGTAGTGCATATAAATAGAAGACCAATATAAATATTGGTCTTAATAAATAATCCTCAATATATAATAATAAATAAAAATACTAAACCAATGAAGATAATTGCTTCCAAGACTTATTAAGACTCCATTTCTACCACTAACATTTAAATTCTCTATTTTTCTAAGGATTTCTACACTATTCATTATATACTGTGATTTAAAGCATTCTAAATGCATATTTTTATCCTAAAATAATAAGTGGATCAATTTGATGACTCATACATGGTGACTATTTAGGACGACTTGCAAAGGAGAAGAATCTAGAGCTGACTTTCCAAAATACTAATTAATAAAAAAAAGAATTATTTACAAAAGTATTTTAACAACTATCTAAGATAAAAATGAATGATTTGCTTTTAATCTGAAGGAACTAAAGTAGGTTTTTTTCTATAGATCTAAATAAGAAAGATAAAAAAAAATTAATTCTAATCTAAGATTTAATGATTACATATATATATATATATATATATATATATATATATAAAAATAAAAATAAATAAAAATAAAAATAAAAAAACTTCGAAATAAGAAAGTGATCTTTTTAGATTCTTCCTTAATATGAGAGGATTTTACTATCAACCTTTTAAGTTCTATATATCTATTAGGTATCAAGATTAGTCTTTTCTTGCACTAATACTAGCTCATTGAGATAATCGATTTTTTCCAACCGGATTCAAATCCGGAACACTCACTTGACAACCTCTAACCTGACCAACTTTCTATGCCCTTTGGACATTTATTAAGATACATTCTCATAATTCTTTATATATATATATATCTATATATATATATATATATATATATATATATATATATATATCATGAAAGTCTCATCGAATACTTACCTCTTTCAGTTAAAATATCTCTAATTATTTTGTGAAGGAACTAAATTGAAAAGAAGACAAGACAAATGAATATGACTATAGCTTATCTTGAATTCCAATATTCTAGCTTCTAAATTCCATCCAATTTGATAATTTGCTACTTAAGGAATTGAATAAGGGTGAATTTGAGGATGAGTCATTTGACTTTGTGTATGATAAAAATCACACTCTATATTCTTTATATCTATTTTCAAATGTCCTCATAGGAAAATCTTTCCTATTGAATGTTTGTAGCCAAATTGAGTTATTTGAAAAGACTTCTTTAACTAAGTAGAGGCCTAACCATATGGCATCAAATTTTTCTAGAAAATCTAATTTCCTAGTATCTTCTAATTAAACTAACATACTAGGCTTAAAGATTTTAACCTTATGTCGCTTATCAAAGGTAATTTTTCTTCTACTTTGCATGGCCTCTATATGTTGAGCATTCCATCTTCTGGTCTCATCTAGACCTTTTAATTCTTCTAGTCTATTAATTAAAGATTATTTAGTTGAGAATCTTTCTTTTAAAGTAATTCATAGGGAAATAATTTCAAATTCAATTGATGAAATAGCTTCTATGCCATAAACCAAAGAAAATAGAGTTGCTTAGGTTGTCACTTTAAACGTTGTTCTATAAGCCCATAAGACTGTAAGAAGCTTTGTATCTCAATTCTTTTAGATGTTGTGATAATTTTTTTAAAAATATTAATCAAGGTTTGATTTATCCTTTCTATATGCTCATTTATTTGAGGGTGATAAGGAGTAGTTTTTCTATGATCAATTTTAAATTGGAAGGTCAAATCTTCTATCACTTCATTTAAAAAATATTGGCTTCTATTAATAATTAGGATTTTTGGACATCCAAACCTAGTAATGATTTGTTCATACAAATATTTGGCGGTCTGTTTGGCATTGTTGGCTTTAACTATCTTTGCCTCAACCCACTTGATCAAGTATTTGATTGATACCACTATATATTTTATACTACTAGTAGAATTAGAGTGGACCTCTTTAATATAATCAATTCTATATTTTTCAAAGAAAACTAAAGGTAGACACATATAAAAAGGCAAACTCATCTTTAGGTCATTCCTAGCATATTGTTGACATGCGTTGCATGTCTTAGTATATCTATATGCATCTTGAAATAATATAGGCCAATAATAACCTACTTTAAGTATTTTTTGGCCTATTAAGGTTCTTCAAAAGTGACCCTTGTATGTACTATTGTGATATACCGATAGAATTATAGGAATTTCTTCTTCCATTACACACCTCATTAACATCTTGTCAACTCCACATCTATATAATTTGCTACCAACTATGGCAAAGTGCCTACTATTAGTTCTTACCTTCTTATGTTTTATTTTAGAAAGATGAGGAGGGAAGGCTTGAGTTGTCACAAACTTAGTAATTAATTCATATCAAGTGGGTAAGATTGAAATGATAAATAAGGTTTCATCTATCAATGTATCATCAATTGGGACTTCACCAATTTGGTTTAACAACCTAGATAAATAATCTACTTACTTGTGCATCCTTCTTGGCTTATATTCCACTATATAATCAAATAATCACTAGAAGAATAATCTAGTAGAAGTATCCACCTTATAAGTCTACTACTTAAATTAGCCTTATTCATAAGGTACTTGATTGTCATGTAGTCTATAAAAAAATACCACTATATTTAAGAGAAGATAATGTCTAATGGAAAAAACCATATTAAGGCATTCATATTCCATGGTAGTATAATTCCTTTCTACATGATTCAATTGCCTACTAGCAAAGGCTATAGAATAGTCTTTGTCTTTCTCTCTATTTACTTGATACAATATGCTCTCTACAGCTACAAATGAAGGGTCACAAAGTATATGGAAGGACAATGATCAATTAGAAGGTCATAAAATGGAAAAAGTACTAAGTTTTTTTTTAAGGATATCAAATGCCTCTTGGCATTTTTTATCCCATTTAAATTTTATTTCTTTTTATATTAATCAAATTATAGGCATGGAAAGTGTAGTATAATCTTGTATGACTTCTTGATACCACCTTATATGTCCCAATGTCCTTTGTACCTCTTTCACCATAAAAGGGAGTTTTAATTTTATAAATTGAATTCCTACTTTGATGAGTTTTGGATTCTGATTCTCCAAAGACACATCCATTAATTTATAATCAAGGTTGTATACATAAGCTTATTTAGTAGAGCCTTTATACCAATCATTTGGAATTTGTGGATAGATATCTATGTCATTTCTAGCCATAAGACGACTAGAAGATTGTTTAAATTGTAAGGGTGGACTAAGGTTGTCTTCTTCTATTAAGTCATCTAATTCATGAACTTTAGTACTATCAAAGTTCATCTCAAAGACATCTTTAATTTTTATGTCCTCAACTAGGGTTGTTAAATTTCTTTCTAAATCATTATCTTGGTAAGTGGCAAAACTTTCTATAAAATTTATATTTACAACTTCATTCATACTTGAACTTGGATGATCCTTTAATCATTGTGTGAATTTTCCATCATCTTTTCAATCATATAGTCTAAGGTCCATACATCCTAATAGAGTTGGTTCAACCATACTTGAGTGAACTACCTTTATTGCTACCAAATCAGTAAACCTAATTTTTTTTTTAAATCCTTTTTGTGGTTGAAGAATTAAAATCTCATCTTTTGAAGAGTGAGATAAAGTTTTGGCTAAAGACAATCTTTGGAATTGAATAAAGATTTTAGTCAAGTTTTCTAGTATCCTATTGATGATATGGAGCTTTTTACTTCCCCAATCAATTTTTGTATTAGTTGTCCTTAACCAAGGTCTACTTAAAAGCAATAGATATGAATTTTTACTAGCACACATGCAAATCATATGAAATATGAAGGAGTATTCTTCACCTCTTGTCATCATCCTACAATCACTTATTTATCTAAGAGGTATATCTTAGCTTTAATTAATCATATTGATTATAAATAGAGAAGGTCCAATGATACTAAATCCTAAGTTTTTTATAGTTCTCACTGGCATAATGTTTAAACTACTACCTCTATGAACAATGGTGTAAGGTATGATTTTATCTACTATAGACCCTTTTAACTCAATTATTTTTATTTCTTGTGCTTCTTGAATAGTTCTAACATTAGCTTGGATTTTTATTTTAAATCTTTGATATCTTTTAATAAAAAGTCCTATTTTAAAGCTCTTTTTCATTATTACAAAAATCTCTAATAATTGAGCAATTTTCATGTATGCCTTGATTTTTCTCAAATCCTCTCATAAATCATATGATCCAACTTCATTCTCACTTTTAGGTTGAAGTAGAGGATTAAATTCAAAGTTGGAAATTTTAGGGCCTTCTCACTCTTTCTTAGAAGAAAATTCCTTTGTTTGAATATTTTCTTTTGAATTTCTTGGCAATCTACTTTGCTTAGATTCAATGGCTTGAGATAATTCTTTAGAATCTTTAATACTAGCTATTGTCTCTTTTAAAGGCTTCATTCAAATTTGAAAAGTAAAAAAAATCTTTTGAATAATTTTCACTATCAATTGAATTAGGAGAAAGAAGACTAGTATACCTACGTCTTGTCATAACTCCCAAAGCTGGCATATTAAGAAGCCATTTATCCTTATTAGGTGGTTCTTCATGAGAGATGTAATATGTGTGAAAAGACAATGGTTGATCTTTAAGAATTTGAGAATCTTATTCTTCAATTGGTATTTCCAAATATCTTACATCTTGTGAATGTCTTTCCTTATTTTGTTCGCTATATTGAGGTTGATCCATGCTTAATGAAATAAATCCTTTTTATGTATTTAAACCTAAGAGAAGGTGTTAGATTTGATGATTATTATTATAATCATAAAACATGTTAGAAGATCTTAAAATATTATCTAGATTTGGATTTCTTGCCCTCTTCAATTGGTATAGGACTTGTGGTTGATAATTTCTTTATAGAAATTTTTAAAAAATCACCTTGTCAAGTTACCTGTACATGTTTATAGGATGGTTTCTTCCAAAATTTCTACATATTATCATATTTTCTATCCAACAACTACCTAGTAGATGTCTTTTCTTGCAAAGGTGGTGCACCTCATGTTGTTGTCATTGTAGATTCTTAAAACCTTAGGTGAAATTTTCTTGAGGTTGGAATTGGAAATTGTAACTTGTCATACTATGATTTTTATGAGATAGAGTATACAATTGTAGCCTTCTCTAGTTTTGCTAGTAATTTTGTTGGTTTAAATAGAATTGACTTGTGTGCCCTGATTGGCTGCATTGAGTGAATCAAAGCCTTAAGGTGTGTCTACTAGATTCTATAGAAGGTGGGATTTGGTTTGGATTTTGACTCTTAATTAAAAGAGTCATCTGTTCTTACATAGCCTTCATTTGTTGGGCAAGTTCATTTTGAAATCCTTGTTGACTTTGAAGGACTTCATTCTTAAAGTCCTCTTTCTATCTATTCCTATCTTCTAGGTAAATCAATTCAAGAAGGTTGGAAGGCAATCTAACCTCTAAAGTGGTTGGATAGTAATACATAGGTTGAAATTGGATTCCCTTAGTCTCATACAAATTCTCTTAGGAATTTCCTATATTTTGAGCATGTATTAGAATAAAGCTAGGTATTCTATGATCTTCATTCCTCTACATTTGTTCTTCCTACTTATTGATATTTTTAATTACTTGAGCTAATTTTTTGACCTCTTATAAATTATCTAGTCTTTTGTTGTTGTATAACATATTTTCATACTTGGAAATACACCAGGTACTTAGCTGTTGAAGGTAACGCTCTATTTTACATGTATCCGAGAAATCCTAATAGGTTTCACTCAAATGAGAAGAATATAATTCAAATTCTAATTCAAAAGTGCTAAAAAACATTCTTTTTAGTAGCTTCAATCACATATAAACTTCAATTATCTCATTACTTTCATATTTAAGCAATTTATATTTTTCTTACAAGTCCCAACTCTAATCAGTGAGCTTTGACAAGTTGTAACTTCTAATCTTACCGTTCACTTGATGTAAAATTTTGCATACAATTGTCAATGTAAGTCTTGTACATGCCTTAGAATTTTCAGCCCAATCCAACTTACAAATTGTAAGAAAATCTCCAAAAATTGCATTGATATCACTCAGCCGCTAACTTGAAAGGTGAAACAAATGTTCCAGAAATGATTTCTCCTTCTTCAACTATTAAATTTGATTCAAAATTGGTGTGCAACTTGATCTTTAAGTCCTTCAATACCATGCCAAATTTCATCTAGATCCAACTAGTAGATCTTTCGATATCATAGAAACTTTATCCAACCCCAAACTGCCAACTTTTAATATGTTCTTGTACCAAAATCTAGATATCTCTCAATTGCACCGTTGGATTATTATAAAATTTTATGTACACTTAAAACACCTAATTAACCAAGCACTACCTAAATTTGAATCATAGATGTAATACCAATTTTACAAACTAGCCAAGAGTACTAGCCCTAATTTCATTTCATAAATCCCAAGTTTTCAATACAAACCTTGACTTTCAACAATAATTGCTAAGTCATTCTGAATCCTACCAAAACCAATCTTATGTCTTTGGAACAAGCTCCAACCTAGCCCTCAAATTCTAATCTTCAATCTTCCAATGAAATCCTATTTTATCCTAGGTGGTCCTTTTAATGGCCAGAAATTTTATTTTAATCCTATCTCACAAATGGTCGATCCTTAAGTATCAATATAACATATCTTAAGGATTTTTTACTCTAATCCTATCCTCGACTTAATCTTAGTATCAATTATATTAATTATTTATCTCTTTTAATTTGATTTTATCAATTTATGATCTTTCTAAAGTAATAAAAGAATCTCGATAGCTTAGAAGGTAAAATTACTAACTAACCTTCAACCTACTAACTATTAAGATAAGAAAACAATCTAAGAGGTTTTTTATAAAAGCCATGTTTAGATACTTCAAATTATTATTAAATTAAGATAATTAGATATTAATTAGAAATTCAATTTTGATTATAGTTTCACTATATAGTTGTATTACATAACAACATCCACCCTCTCTTAACCTACACATCCTCAAGCATTTAAAAATTAAAAGTATAATATAAAATCAATAATATAAATGATTGAAGAGATAGAAATCACTAACTTCAATTATATTCTAATTATGGTAGTAATTTCTTTCTACTCTAAAAATCACCACGACTTCAATTTTAATTCTATTGAATTGAATTTTGCACCAATACAAAATCCACTTTAAGGTGCTTATACACAAAAATTTCCACTATAAAAGAATCACGAAGTACTAAAAAATGCCTTTCTAAGCATAGAATACATGAAACTGCCAAGGCATTGAATATCTTGTTGAAGATCAACAAGTTCTTACTTAATTACAACCTCATAAAAATTAATCATAGTAAGTTGCTAATATTCAAAAGTTACCAAAGGATTAAAAGAAGTTACTATGGCCACGACTAGGGTTTTAAGATGGCACCTAGATTAAGATGAATCTAGATCTAATTGAAAGGATGAAGGTGAGTCTAGATGAAGTCTATGTACTTGGCATGTAAACTTCACCTATAAGTAAAAGGTGTTGGAAGTAAGAGATATCTTTTTCCACACTTCTCTTAGAGTATAATCCTTGTTGATGCTAAGTATTTGTAGCTTTTAAGACTTCTTTTCTTTAATAGGTTATAGGCCCATTCACATTTGCTTGAGTGATTTGAAGTTCTTTGAAGTGGTTATGTAAGTGTGGAGTAGATCAAGTTGTTGTTGCTGATGTTAGGCTTTAAAAGTACCTATCTTTGAGACTCACATGTAGATCTAAATCTTAGTTTGCTCTTACTTGTGGTTAAGAGCATTTTGGTGTTGGTGTTTGGTTTTTTTACCTAAAGGCAAAGTTTGCATTGTGCTATTGCTGAGATAGATCCTTGGTGATCTAACTTCATAATTTCATGTCCTAAAGTTGTTCATTGTCCTTAAAAGGCCTCTTATGGTGTATAGAGGTATTTTGTGAGCATAAGAGTGATATTAGAGTGGCAAATCAGATTTGAGACACTTAGATATGTCATCAAACTTATGAAAAGTCTTAGAAGTGAAGTTGAGAGTGTTTTTGAGAATAAAAATACTAGTTTATTCACAAAGAAGGATTTTGTGATTCTAAAGTAGCAAAACCTTCTTGTTTATTTTCAGAGCATTAGGTCTTCTTCTTACAATCTTTTTTGATACAACTCTTCCTTAGACATGGCTTCAAGTGAGGGTGAAGGATTGAAAGTTATTAAAAAGTTTAGAGATAAAAATTTCTACTATTGGAAGGTAAAAATGGAGCTTTTGTTGGCGTCTTTGGATCTTTGGAATATTGTAGATGAAAGTGAAGAGGTTCCAAGCAAAGATGTTGATATGAAGGAGAAGAAGGAATTCAAATGTCATAAAAAGAAGGCTTTTGGATTGATTGCAACTAATGTGGATTAAGCCAACTTCTCCTACATTATCTCTTGTAAAGTACCAACGGAAGCATCAAAGATTCTTTGCAACATCTATGAGAGCAAAAACTTATCCAACATCATCTATACAAGGAGGAAGTTCTTCACTTGCAAGATGGAAGAAGGTCAAGACCTCATGGCTCATGTCAATAAGATAAAGGCTCTTGCAAAACAACTAGCAATTATTGACAAGCCTTTAAAAGAAAGTGATATTGTCATGACCTTACTGATGAGCCTTCCTGAATTCTACAACTACTTCATTGTGGCATTAGAGTCTATTAAGCTAAAAGAGCTTACAATGGATTATGTGATGGCAAGACTTATCCATGAAATAACCAAGAAGAAAGAAAAGAAGCTCCAAAGTGAAGATTCAATACTCTACTCATGTCATGGCAAGGATAACTATCCAAATCAATGAGGTAATGTCAAATCTTGCTTCATTTGTAGCAAAGTAGGCTATTTTGTTCGAAATTGCTACAAAGGCAAAAAGATGGAAAAGAACAATACATATAGTATGCAAGATGAGTTTGGAGGACAAGATTATACATTCACGGTAACAAATGGGACCTCTATGGCTGCCATGTTAAAATGGATTGTGGATTCTAGTTGTTCCAAGTATATGACATCTTATAAGTGTTTATTTGACACTTATGAGGCTATTCTAACATCAAACGTGGTGTTGGCAGATAGTGGCATATGTAAAGCCATTGGAATTGACTCTATTATAGTGGAGGTGATTGTGAATAGACAAACCAATAGGATCAGACTCAAAAACATCCTTCATGTGCCTAAGATGAAGCAAAACCTATTTTCGGTGAATAAACTTGTAATGGAAGGTTTTAAAGTTCAATTTGACATAAATGGATGTTTTATAAGAATATTGACTGGAGACAAGGTCTTCAAAGGCTTAAAAGAGGGAAATTTGTACTACTTCATTTGTAAGAAGGTGAATGGAGTGGAGGTAGCTGCATTTGCTGAGTTTACATCAAATCAAGATAAGTTGAATATATGGTATCATCACCTTCACCATTTGAATGTGAAGAACATGAGAGAGCTCAAGACTATAGTAAGTGGCTTAGATCTTGGCAATATAAGCCAAAATACAAAACAACTTGCATGTGAAGGATGTATATAAGGCAAACAACAAAGGGCCACATTTCCAAGGAGTGTAGCAACATGTGCTACCAAGTTGTTGGAGATTGTCCATTTGGATGTATGTGGACCTATGAAAAATACAAGTATTGGAGGATCAAGGTATTTTCTCACTTTTATTGATGATTATTCCAGAAAGATTTGGATCTACATTCTTAAAGCCAAGAGTGATTGCTTTTGGAGGTTTAAAGAATTTAAAGTACTTGTTGAAAAACAAAGTAAATACAAGATCAAGGTACTGCATACAAATAATAGAGGTGAGTATATGTATAAGAAATTTGATGTTTATTTGAAGAATGAAGGAATTTCTAGACAAACCACAACTCCATATATTCCACAACAAAATGGTGTTGCTGAAAGTGCAAATCGAACCATAATAGAGATGGCACAGAGCATACTTCATGCTCAAAACCTTGGCTATGAGTTTTGGGTGGAAGTTGTGGTGAATGTAGTGTATACAAGAAATAGATGCCTAACAAGTGCTCTTGCATCAATGACACCACAAGAAGCTTGGAATGAGAGATAATCTTGCATTACAACCTTTGATTGCATTGCATATGCAAAAATACCAGATTGTATGAGGTCTAAACTTGTTGCAAAAGGTACAAAGTGTATATTTCTTCGTTATTGTGAAGGTACTAAGGCATATAGGCTAATGTGCATAGAAACCAAGAAGATCATGAATAGTCATGATGTTGAGTTTTTGGTGCTTAAGAGTGCTTGTGAGCACTTGGAGATGTATCCAAGAAGAAGTAATGGTGTATTTGTAGACACATCTTTGAATTTAGCAAAGAAACAAGAAGATGAAGACAATGAAGATGATGAAGACAAAAAGCCAAAAAAGGTTGTAAAGATGAAGGCTCTTACAATTGCTAGGACCAGTAATGAAAGAAATGAAGATGTTGAAGATTGGAATGATGATAATGATGAAGAGTACCAACCATTGAGTGAGAAATGATAAGATTTAAGAGAGAAGAAGATTGAAAAAGAACATAGAGTGCAATAAGGTGAATATTCTTCTATAAGTGAAAGAAAATATCCTTTGAGAGAAAGAAGGCAATGTGGCAAATGTTAGAAGGATCACATCTTTCCTAAAGTAAGTGAAAAATATGCAAATGTTGTTCTTCTTGCTGATCCATTATCTTTGTGTGATGCTATAAAGTGTGAAGATGCAATCAAGTGGGAGAAGGCTATGGAAGAAGAGTACCAATCTCTTATGAATAATGGTACATGGGAAATGGCACCTCTTTGAGTAAATTGTTCTAGTATTGGTTGTAAGTAGGTGTTTAGGACTAAAAGAGATGCAATAGATGTAGTAGTGAGATAGAAGGCAAGATTAGTTACCAAAGAATATTCACAAGTTTCTAGAATTGATTTCAATGAGATTTATGTACCCGTTGCCAAATTCACCACCATTAAGACCATTATAGCAATTGAGGCAGCAATGGATTTGAAAATATACCAAATAGATGTGAAGACGGCCGTTTTGAATGGAGAATTATAAGAAGCATCTACATGGACCAATTTCAAAGATTTGTGTAATAAGACAAAGAACATCTTGTGTATAAATTAAAGAAATCCTTGTATGGATTGAAACAATCACCAAAGGCATGGTACCAACAAATTGACTCCTTCTTTGTCAATAAAGGGTTTGTGAGGAGTGAGGTTGATCATTCATTGTATGTGATGTAATCTAGAAAGTTCTTGCTAATTGTAATCCTTTATGTTGATGATTTGAAGATGGATTGGATGAAGGCCAAATTAAAGAAGGAATGTGAGATAAGTGATTTGAGAGAGTTCTACTACTGCTTGGGAGTGGAATTTATAAGAGATCATGGTAACAAGACCATTACAATAAGCCAAACCAAGTACATTGAAGAAGTGTTGAAATAAGAGGAGTGCAAGCCCATTGGAACACCCTTGGAGGTAAATTTGAAGTTGATAAAGCTCACAAATGAGGAGTTTGCACAAGTTGAAGGTGAGATGTAAAGTATTCTATACAAGGCAATAATAAGCTTACTCATATATGTAATGGTGGCTACAAGAGTGGATCTTGCATATGCGGTAAGTGTTGTAAGCCAACACATCTCTAAGGGTGGACTGATATATTGGACAATAGTAAAGAGAATATTGAGGTACTTAAAAGATACAAAGGACTTCAAATTTTGCTTTGGTGGTAAGAACATTGATTTACAAGATTATTGTCATGTGAATTGGGATAGAAATATAAATGATAGAAGATCCACAATGGGATATGTCTTCTTCATTGAAATGGGAGCCATTTCATCGAATTGCAAGATCAACAATGGAAGCAGAGTACATGGCAGCAAGTCATTAAGCAAAGGAGGCATTTTAAATAAAACAACTCTTAGAAGACATTGGTCTAGTATAATTAGAAGCAACTCTAATTATGTGTGACAATCAACGATGTCTTGTATTTGCCAAGAATCCAAAATACCACTCAAGAATGAAACACATTGATGTTCAACATCATTTCATATGAGAGAAGATTGAAGATGGAATAATAGGTATGAAGTATTGTTCTACAAATGATATGCTTGCTGATGTGCTTACAAAGGCATTAGTGAAGGATAGACATCATGACTTGATTCAGAGATTAGGATTAAAAATCTTTTGAAAATTAGTAAAGTAGGAGTGTTATAGATCAGCAAGTTCTTACTTAGTTATCACCATATAAAAATTAATCATAGTAAGTTGCTAATAGTCAGAAAGCACCAAAGAATTAAAAGAAGTTACCATGGCAATGGCTAGAGTTTTAAAGTGGCGGCTAGGTTAAGATGAATCTAGATCTAGTTGAAAGGATGAAGGTGACTTTAGATGAAGTCTATGTACTTGAGATGTAAACTCCACCTATAAGTAAAAGGTATTGGAAGTAAGAGATATCTTTTTCCACACTTTTCTTAGAGTACAATCCTTACTCATGCTAAATGTTTGTAGCTTTTAGACTTCTTTTCTTTAATACCTCTTTCTACTCTAAGACTTACTACAAATTCAAATCAACTCCAATTTGAATGTATAATAGCTTTTTGAAAAGTTAACATTAAGACACACAACCTCAAAAAAATTTAACTTAAAATATATAATATATAAAAACCGATTGATGAAAATCCGAGAGCAAATCAACATCCAACTTAACAATAAAAATTGTGACTATCTTATAAATTGAGAAAAAAAAATGCTTTGCTTACATCAATAATGAAGAGATATAAAATACCTAACACTATTAATGAGCTACTTGAATTCCTTACTCAACAAAATCAAGCAATATCAATCACAACAAGCAAACTTCATATTCAAACACACTATTAGAAGTACCATCTCCCGAAAAATGTACTAAAATGTGAGTGTAAATTTTCACTCCTGAATCTAAGTTACAAGATAGCCTCAATTAAGAAATTATTATAATTAGTCGTAAGAAATGAAGGAAATAACAAGAACAAAAGAAATGCCACAAAGCAATTGAAATGAATCACATGAAGCAAGTGCACAATTCAAAACTCGGTCAAAATATGTTCAATGATTTTTTATCTAATAAAAAATAAAAAATAAAATTTAAAAGTATATTTTTAGATAATTAATTTTTTTAGCTTTGTAATGGTCTAAGAAACATATAAATCCGAATTACTATGAGTAAGTTATGAAAATTTAAAGATAGAAAGTGAATAATTAAAAAGATAAGTAAAAATATTTTACCTCAAGGATAACTTGCTTATAGATCAA
Source organism: Physcomitrium patens (assembly GCF_059467195.1). NCBI lineage: Eukaryota > Viridiplantae > Streptophyta > Bryopsida > Funariales > Funariaceae > Physcomitrium > Physcomitrium patens. The sequence goes on along the minus strand of NC_143423.1, from coordinate 10,926,845 downwards.
GGATTCGAGCCTCACCAAGGCTCACATGTAATATATATGGGTGTCTAAAAGAGGCCACAAGGCCTTAGTCTTATCCTTCCTATAAGGACTATACTATTTTCTACTAGAGGGATCAATATTTTTATATTTTTGACCTCACCAAAGTGTTCAAAAATACCAAATTAGCACAGGGACCTCGAGTGACCTTCAAATCTTCCTCCATTTCTTCATAAAGGCTTCCAAAGTGATAAAACTCATTTTTACTAAGATCTTAAAAATTACTCTAAAAATTCCTAAAAAATACTATATAAATTTTAAATAAATTTTAAAAAAATCCTATAATATTTCTATATTTATAATATCTATTTAAGTCTAAATTTTTCTACATTGGTGATTTTTTATAATAATAAAAATTAATTTAAATCCACAATAAATCCTATTTTTTATATCAATAACTAAAATGATATGAGGTTCTTTTTCATGCTTCTTCTAACTAGTAATATTTATAGTTTTTATAAGTAGTGCATATAAATAGAAGACCAATATAAATATTGGTCTTAATAAATAATCCTCAATATATAATAATAAATAAAAATACTAAACCAATGAAGATAATTGCTTCCAAGACTTATTAAGACTCCATTTCTACCACTGACATTTTAATTTTCTATTTTTCTAAGGATTTCTACACTATTCATTATATACTGTGATTTAAAGCATTCTAAATGCATATTTTTATCCTAAAATAATAAGTGGATCAATTTGATGACTCATAATTCAAAAGATAAGATTTAGGCCTTTTAGCCTCTCTTAGGAATCCATATACACTTCTTATGAGCGTTGGTGAGGCTCAAACTCCTGATCTCTTAAATAAATTATCTTTGAAATAAAAAAATAAAAAAATTATTTAACTTTTCATTTATTTACTTTTTATTTTTCAAACCTTCATAACTTACTCATATTAATTCGGATTTATATATTTTTATACCATCGAAAAGACAAAAATAAATATTCTTTCTAAAAATATTTTTTATTTTTATTTTTTTACTTTTTATTGGATAAAAACTCATTGAACAAACTGTGACTAATTTTGTGGTGTATAATTGTTTGATTGCACTTATTCCATTTATTTTGTATTTTGCTTCTTTCTTTCTTGTTCTTGCTACTTTTATTGCATACCACCCATTACAAGTAACTCTTAATTGAGGCCATCTTCTAATTGGATTAAAAAGTGAATTTTACACTCATAGGATATTAGTGCAATTCTTTTGTATTCTTCTCATAATTTATAAATTGATTGAATTAAAAAAATTGAGCATATAGAAGACATATTGTTTCATCAATATGTAAAATTTTATATGAACTAGATGATTAAATCAAAAATTATAGCTAATTAAAGCTAATTGCTTAGGATTAGTATTTAGAGAGAAAATTATAATTTATAGAAAAGAACAAATAATAATATAATTAGGATTTTTATTTACTTAAAGTAATTAAAATGAGTGTTTTTGAGTACTTTGAATTGGCTTTAAATTATTTTGCATTGGAATTCAAATTGCTTCTTTCTTAATGGTTGAAACCTATAATGATTTCTTAGATAATTGAAATTTACAACTTTATCTTCTATAGCTAGATGCTTAGGGCATTCTTAAATAAGAAGACATGTAATATAACAATAAAAACTTAATGGAAAAAAATTCAAGATATCTATAACAAGCAAGCAAATATAATTATTCAGATAAAGAAGAATTTATATAAATTTTAATAAAGAATAAAATCTATTAAATAATATTAAAATAAAAATAGAAGAACAAATCAAAGACCAAGAATTTGATCAAGATGAAAATTTTCCTATATTAATATATTGAAGAAATATTGATATATGTTGGAAGAGGCTTAAATTTAAGGAGGGTGGATGTCATGTTATAACACATCCATTAGATGAAATAAGAAAAGAAAGATTATATTATAGAAGAGCTAAAATAAAAATATTTTAGCAAATTATTTTTAAAATATACTTAATAGATAAGAATATAATAAAAAATAATAAACACAAGTATTATTTTTTTGTGAAAGAAGCTTTTATATAATTTGTAAGGTCATAAATAAAATAAAAAAATAGATTAAAAAAATGAATCATACATGAAATTTTAAAAATAAGTTAAGAATAAGTTTTAATAAATTTTATTCTAAAATATTAAGAATTGATATCCTAAAAAGATCAATTACAAATTAAGATCAAACTTAGACTTTGAAGCATAAAACCATACACCTATGATTTTTCTAAGGTTCTTTAGTTAATCAAAGAGCAAGGTTTGAGAAGAGATAAGTAAAAGAAAAATTAGTCAAAGAAGTTCAGACTTCAAAATCTATACATCAGCCAATTTTTGAAGCAATTGAAAAATTTAGCAAGGAAGAATTGTTGCTTGAAGAACAACAGTCAAGTTGGAGAAAGAAGGTAGTTGACATCCGTAAGATTTTTTTATTAATAAATTTGATTTTTTTAAAATTATACATATATATATATATATATATATATATATTAGATAATTGATTATAGATTGAAATATGGATGAAATTTGAGTTGAGATCAATGATTTGATTAGTATTTATTGAAATTTCAAAATAACTATAGGAATTGAATAAGATTTATTTTGAATTTTTTTGGATTTATTTAGGATTTAATTAGGATCTTTTTAAGATTTAATTAGAATTTTATTAGGATTAAATTAGAATTTAGGATTTTTGTACAATTGATTTAGGATTATATTAGGATTTGGATATTATAAATATATATTTATTTTAATAGTTACTTAGATAATATGAATAAATAGAAATAAATAAAGATTGATTAATTTCATAATATCTTTAAGAAAAGCTTCTTAAAAGTTTTGTAGATGCAATTTTATTTTTATACATGTTTATAAGTGCTTCATAGGTTAAAAACTTATCCAACAAATTAGCCATGTATTGCACATATTGGTAGCTTATAATATAAGCTAATAATTAGCATACATATAAGAAATTTGTTTTGTAAGTTGAAACATGTCACTTGCAATAGGAAATATATTAGAGATCCTACAGAATGTTGTTACTTAGCTCTTTTGTAGATAGTATATATAGAGGCAATAATGAAGCCTTCTTTATCATTGTCAATTCTTTTCTTACTTCTAGTCTAGTTTCAAGGATCTCTAGTTTTTTGATAATTTAATTATATATATATTTTTCTATTTTATTATCTTACTTTGAAAAAAGTTTTACTTATTTATTTGTCTTCATAGAATTCTTTTCTTTAATAAATTAATAAGAATATATTTATAATATTAAAGCTTTGTCTCTTCTTAATTAAGAATAGAGTATAATTTATTTTTTTAATAAGACATAAGCATATTAAAAGTTATGAATTGATATTATTTTTAGAATTTCTTTTGTTCTCTAATCTTCTCTTCTATTTTTCTTGAAAGATATTAAATATCTTTTTTTATTATATAATCATAGTAGAACTTGCTGAAATAAATGGTGCTATGGCACAAATACAAGAATAATTGAAGAAATTAATGGTTGCTATGCATCAACTCAATTTACTACTATAAAGAGCAATAAGATTAGCATGTAATAAAAATATGGAGATGATTGGAGTTGCTTCAACATCTACATAAAATCATGCTACTCTTCCTATGGTGGAACATTGTTCAAATATTAAAAAACCAAGACTTACCTTGCTTAAGAAGTTTTATAGCATAATATCAAAATTTTGAAGATTCATCAATCAAGTAAAATTGGTAATTGAACTTTAATCCCAAAGCTATCTAATTTTAAGATTACAAGTTAAGTTTATTGATATATTTCTTTTAGATTTTATATTGTCGAGGTTTTCATATTTTGTAGAATAATATAATCTAATATTTAATAATTTAGAGACTTGTTTGGTAGAATTTTGATTCATGTGTAGAAAACATGATGAAATTTTTATTGTAACAATCAAGATATATATTCTATAATAAGGCAATTAATCAATAATATAATCATGTGGAAATTCAACTATATGGTAAAAAATAAAAATATAGATGTAATTATAGAAGCTCCTAATAGAAAGATGTAGTAAAAAAATAAAAATAAATAATAGAAAGATAGCAAAAAGTTTAATTTTAATATTATTTTGTATATAAAGAACTTTTATTTAGTTTGTAAGAGCATAAAAGCTTCAAATTAAAATAAATACATTAATTAAATAATATAAGAATCTTCAAAAAGAATTAATAATAGATTTAAGTAAAAATTACTTCAAATTATCAAAAATTCATATCCAATGAGGACCAATTGTGAACTTAGATCAAAATCAGATTTCAAGAAACAAAATCATATATCTATGGAAACTCTAAGGATCTTTTATAATTCAAAGAGTGAATTTCAAAGTTTTAGAATAAGAAAGACTCTACTTAAAATTTATTTAAGACTCTACTAAAAAAATTGTATATCAATCCAATTGGCGGATTGATAGATATCTTAAAAACCTTTATTAGACCTTTTAAATCAAATATAATTATATAATTATATAATTATTTCACAATTATATATTTCATAAATATATATTTCATAATTATATTCTAAATAAATATGTATCATATTCCAAAATAAAAAATTATGTATTTCATATTATTCAAGTTGACTTCTTAAAATACATCATTTCAAATGATGGACTTATAATAGATCCTAAAAAAATCAAATCATTATGGATTAGAAGATTCCAAAAATGATAAGAGATATTTAATATTTTTTGAGATTTTTTAATTACTATTAGATCTTCATCAAGAATTTCTTTTAAATTATAGCTCTACTTACATGTTTGACTTGTAAAGATAAACTTTAATAGAATCAAGAAGTAGAAACAACATTTGATACATTAAAGACAATATTTATTTCTTCACCAATCTTGTATAGTATTAAATTTCTTGAGCCATTTTTTAAAAAAAAATATATATATATCAAAATTTGCTTTAAGTGCCATATTGTCACAAATGGAAGTAGATAATAAAATTCACTAAGTAGCTTTGCATCCAAAAAATATTTTATCCACTAAGATAATCATGTAATAAAAGATTTTTTTTAAAAAAATTATTTGAAATACATACAACAATAAAGGCATTATTAAAAGTAACTCAAGAACAAAAAAAAAACCAACATAGTTGTCTAACATAAGGAACAACTCCAATTCTACATTGGCAACAAGGTATGGTTGCTTTACTACAATATCAAAATTAACTACTTTTGTGACAAGTTGGATTGTTTTAAACTTATACTATTTTTCTATGATGAATAAATCAATTCAAGTGCTTATCAATTACATCTATTGGAATCTATAAAAATCCATTTATATTCCACTTATCTCCTCTTATGTTATATAATATAAAAAATATCATGAAAAGAAGACAAATGCTACTTCTTCTTATAAAAGTAGATAATAATCAAGAATAAAAAGTAGAAGAAATTTTTAACTCAAGATGGATCCAAAATAGGTTAAAATATCTTATTCATTGGTATAGATATGATATTATTAAATCTTGTCATATTACATATATTCTTGCTTGAAAATGCACCAAACACCTAATTGTAGAAGGTAAGTAAAAATACAAGAACAATCCTATAAAATCTAATAGAATCTTAAATAACTATAAGTAGATCTTAATAGTCTTAATCAAACTTTGATCAATTAAAAATAAATTTAAAAGAAGTTACAAAAAAAAACACAAAGAAGTTCCAAACAAATGCCAAAGAAAAATAAAAAGAAATCTTAAAGAAATATAATAATCTTAAAGAAGTAATAAAAATAGAAATATTTAAATAAATAATAAATAATCCTAAAGAAATATTAAAAATAAAAATCCTTATATAATCCTAATTGAAATCCTAATTAAATCTTAATCAAATCTTAGGTCAAATCATACATCAAATCCTAATTGAAACACTAATTGAAATCCTAATTGAACTTTAATCAAACCTTAAATCAAATCCTAATTAAAATCTTAATATATTACCAAATCCAAAATAAACTCTAGACTAATTTTAAACCAAATCTGAAACCAATTTGAATAAAATAATAGATTTTAAAAAAACTCTTAATAAACTCTATAGCAAATAGAACCTCAATAATTAATAATTGAACCATTTATATCAACTCAAATTTTACACTTCTTAATGTCTTGATTAGAAATAAGTGCGAGAAAGATGAAATCAATTGCACTTACTAATTGAAAAAAAAGTAAGATAATGCAATTAGATATTATGCAACCTCCTATTCCAATCTAAGTGTTGAACTTCTAGTACCAATATCTCCTTCTTGAACCATTGAATTAATTCTAAATTTTATCTAGAATATTTAATATTAAATCTAGTATCTACAAAAAAAAAATCAATTTAATCCAATAGATAGATTACTAAAAATCTTAGAAATATTTACTGACCTTCAAACTCCAATTTTTGAGACATCAATCCACAAAATCCTTCACACACTTTGATCTAATTATTCAATTGAACTAAAAAATTTCATATATATTAACAACTAAAATATCAACACATTGCCTAAAATTCACCTAGATACATACCATAAAACTTAAGAAATCCTCAAATTTGTAAACATATTTTTATTTTTTAAAAATCTGAACCAATTAAAAATATTATTAATTTTGAAAATCCTTCAAAAACTCAATATTGAATCAATTGATATAAAACCAATGCTTAAAATTCTTTTCTCAAGTCTGATTTTAAATCCTAATCTTTGAACTACCAAAGAACCTCAAAGTCATTGTCGGTGTGTGGTTTTATACCTCACGGTCTGATATTGATCCAAGTTAACAACCCGTCCTCTTCAAGTATCAATTCTTGGCTTCTTAGAATAAATTTTACTAAAAAAAACTCTTAACTTTTTCTTGCATATGCCTATATTATTTTTTATCTCATATACTTTGATTTGGCTCATTTATGCCTCTACAAAAGTAAATATAAGTTCCTTCTATAAAAATGCACCATTAAGATTAAATATTTTAGTATCTTTCTATCATTTATCCTAATTTTTTACTACATATTATTGCTAGGCTCTTATATAATAACATTCATATTTTTATTTTTCACAATATAATCATATTACTATACAACAATGCATATAGAAGTCTATTAAGAATTATGCAAATCCATCAAAGAAGGTTGATGTTTTTTATTGACAACATCCATCAAAATTAATATGACGAATAGCAAATTTTTTGATATCAATGTGTTTGATATTACAAATTTAGAAGAGACTCCTAATGTTTGATAATTTTATTGGAAGTAGAAATAATTCTTGATGGTATTACAAATATTTTATTTGAAAGAAGTTACAATGGCTTTAACAATGATTAAATAAGAAGGTGGTCTTCTTATTCTAAAATAGAATATTATCAATAGCTAAAAAGATCTATAAACTACTATCAATGAAAACAAAGATCAAAGTATGTAGCAAATATAATTTGTTGTATCTTGGGCTTCATCAATATATAATCACTCATGAGGGATTTCTTAGAAGCTTTAAAGTCATGGCTTTGACTTTATATGTATTAGTAATTGATTGGTAGGTCAAAAACTTGGTCAACAAGTTAGCCATGTATTGCACATATTGGTAGCTAGTAATACAAGCTAAATATGTGGCAAGCATATAGAAAACTTGCCTTAGAAGTTAAGACACATTTTTTAGAAATTAAACATATATAAAAGGTCCTATAGAATGTCACTATATAGCTCGTAACTAGATAGCATATATAAAGGGAAGAATGAAGCTTTTTTCACACTTGTCAACATCAATCTAATTCTTAGTCTTCTTTCAAGACTCTCTGATTTTCTTATCTTTTGCAATAGCTATTATAATTCAATATTATATCAACTTTGTGAGTCATCAAATTGATTCACTAATTATTTTAGGACAAAAGAATGCATGTAGAGTGCCAAAATTATAATTATTAGGTAAAGATGTGCTTAGAAGATGTTAAAGAAAGAAGAATAGTATTAGTAGAGAAGAAATGGAGTCTTAGTAAGTCTTGGAGGTAATTATTGTAGTTGGTTTAGTATTTTTACTTATTATTGAGGAGAAAGAATTAGTTACTAAAATCAATATTTATATTGATCTTATATCTATATGTATTACTTATACAAAAACTATAAATATTAGTTAGTAGTTAAAAGAAGCATGAAAAAGAACCTCAGGTCTTTTTAGTCATTTATATAGAAAGTAGAATTTATAGTAGATTTAAATTGATTCCATTACTATAAAAAATCAATAATATAGGAAATTATATCCTTAAATTTCTATTAGAATTATAGAAAAATTATAGGAATTTTTAGAATTTATTTAGAATTTATTTAGAATTTTCTATGAATTTTTAGGGTAATTTCAAGACCTTGGTAAAATTAAGTTTTACTACTTGAGGAGCCATTATGAAGAAATGGAGCAAGATTTGAAGGCCACACAGTGTTTCTAGGCTAATTGGGTGTTTTTGAACACCATGGTGAAATCAAAAATGAAAAAAATATTAATTCTACTAGTAGAAAATAGGAGGACTAGCAGCTAGTATAGTCCTTGTAAGAAGGGAGGTACACAAGTCTCATATGGGTTGTAGCACCTTGGATGTAGGTAGGAAGATAAGACTAAGGCTTCAAGGCCTCTTTAGAAAACCAATATACACTACATGTGAGCCTTGGTGAGGCTCGAACCCTTGATCTATAAGCAAGTTATACTTGAGGTAAAATATTTTCACTTCACTTTTTAATTATTTACTTCCTATTTTTTAATACTTCATAACTTACTCATAGTAATTCGGATTTACATGTTTCTTACATCATTGGAAAGATAATAAAATTATCTATCTAAAAATTTACTTTTTACTTTTTACTTTTAATTTTTACTAGATGAAAACAAAGTGAACAGACTGTGACTTAATTTTTGATTGTGTACTTACTTCATGTCATTCATTTCAATTGTTTTTTGTGGTTTTTCATCTTTTGTTCTTTTTAATTGCTTAATTCCCTTCATACTACCAATTACAAGAAATTCTTAATTGAGGCCATCTTGTAATTGGAGTTGAGGAGTGAAATTTACACTCACAAACTTTGAGTGACTTTTTAATCTTTATAAATGATATAAGAGTATATTAATCTTTTAGTTCTTTGAGATTTGTATCTATGACAAAATATTAATTCTAATAAATAATTTGTCAAATCTTTTAATATAAGATTATTAAAATTTGAATATATGAAAGTATTTAGTTACAAATGATAATTATAATTAGCATAAAAAGATTTTTATTGGCTTGAAGAATGTACTATATTATTATTAACAAAATTTACTAATGGCAAAAATATTATCTATTTATGTTGATAGTACATCTAAGATTATTTTAAAATTTGATCTTTATATTTTATTTATCAATAAATTTGAAGATAAAAAAACCAAAGATAGTTTTATATCCATCTTCAATACTTTAAAAAAAATTAAAAATTTTAAATAAATTAAATCCATCTATTTGCTATAATATTTATTGAAAATACATGATAGCCATATATATTTTTATTGAAAATTTTAATTATTTCTTTATTTATAATAATTTTTATTTATAGTATAATATATATTATCCTAATAAAAAAATTACTATTAGAAATATATAATTATAAAAAATTTAAATTGAAAGATCTATGATAAAATCCATAGAAATTAAAGACCATGGTTTTTTTTATATAATTAATTGTTAAACAAGTCTAAACAACAAGCAAAAAGGAATTTTATATCTTGAACAAATATCACACAATTGTACAAAGTCTTTAAGTGCCTTCCATATTTGAGGCCATTAAAAATTTCTTGATACTAGTTCTAAAATCTTATTGTATCCAAATTATTTAAAAATTGGTAAGTTATGACAAGCTTATAAGGCATGTAATTTTAATTTTTTTTAGAACATATAAGCATTCCTTAAATTAAAATAAATTATTCCTAAATTCAAACTTTGAAGTATCAATAGATTTAGATAGATTATTCTTAACATCATAAATAAGACAATCAAAGAGCATACTTGATTAAATTTGTTTAAAAAAAGTTGAATAAATAATTAATATTAATTTTATTATTCAAATATAAAATTATAATGATTTAAAAAAAACTTTTTCAATCAAAAGCTGCATTTATATCTTTTAATGCAAGACAAGAATGTCTCAAAAGGACATAAGATAAATCTTGTTCTTTTTTTGGCCAATAAGTGATCTTGAATTCAAATTTCAATATAGATATGCTTTAATAAGCTTGGTAAGGATTTAAAATTTGAATTAACATAAAACACTTGAAGTTTATGAGATTTATATACATTATGACTGAACTTAATGTGTCTTCTAAATAATGGTGCTATTCTTGAAATTTATCCATAAATGAAAAAAGCTTTTTATCATGGATCTCAAAGTTGATCTTAACAACTAAAAGTTTCTTTGAATGAAAGCTATTTCTTCATGTATTCATAAATGATGGATCCTACTTAGGTAACTGCCTTAAATTCCATCTCCAACTTTTTATGTCATATTCATCAAATATATAGTATTACATATGATCTTGCTTGAGAATGCACTAGGCATCTAATTATAGAAGGTAAGTAAAAATGAAAAAATAATCCTATAAAGTCTAATAGAATCTTAAATAATCTTAAATAGATCTAAATAATTCTAATTAAACTTTTATCAATCCAAAATAAATTTAAAATAAGTTATGAAAAAATACAAAGAAGTTCCAAAGAAATCTCAAAGGAAAACAACAAAAAATCTTTAAAATTGAAAAACTAAATCTTTAAAGAAATAACAATAACATTTAAAAATATAAAAAATAAAAATATTTAAAGAAAAAATAAATAATCTTAAAGAAATACTAAAAATAAAAATCTTAATATAATCCTAATTAAAAATCTAATTGATTCTTAATCAAACTTTAGGTCAAATCTTAGGTTAACTCTAATTGAAATCCTAATTGAATTTTAACTAAATCTTTGATAAAATCTTAATAAAATCTTAATGAAATCCTAAATCCTAGACAAGTTCTAAACCAAATCCTAAACAAATCCTAATTTCAATCAAACTCTAAACCAAATCCTGAGCCCTAACCAAATTGTAAACAAATGCTAAATCAAATCCTATAGCAAATTGGAACTTCAATGACTAATGATCAAATCATTGATATTGACTCAAAATTTTTATTTTCTTTAATATCTCAGTTAGAAATAAGCATAAAAAAAATGAAATAAATTGCTTTTATCAATTGAGAAAAAAAACAAGATAAATCAATTGGGCATTAGGATTTAATTGAATCTAGGTGTTGAACTTCCGGTGCTAATATCTCCTTCTCGAAATATTGAATTACTCTCAGATTTTAATTAAAATCTTACAAATCAAGTCTAGTATCCATGTAAAAAGATTTCACTTCAATTTGATTCACAAATTATTGAAGATCTTAGAAAAACTTACCTACCTTCAAACTCCAATGTTTTAGACCATGATCCACAAGAACCTTCACATACTTTGATCTAATTGTTCTATTGATCTCAAAATTTGCACACATATTTATAACTAGCACAAAAACACACTATCCATAATTCATCCATACACATTCGACAAAACTTAAGAAACCTTCAAATTTATAAACATATTTTTATTTCTTAAAATCTAAACCAATCGAGAATATTATTGACTTTGAAAATTCTTCAAATCTCAATATTAACTTAAATGGTATGAAACCTACATCCAAAAATCTTTCTTTAAGTCTACTCTCAAATTCCACTGTTTGATCTACCAAAGAACCTTAGAGTCACTATAGGTGCATGATTTTGTACCTCGAGGATTGATTTCAATCTAGGTTGACAACTAGTATTCTCCAAGTATAGATTCTTAGCTTCTTCAAATAAATTTTGCTAAAATCTACTCTTAACTTCTTCCTACACATGCTTATATTATTTTATTCTCCAATGTACTTTGTTTTGCCTTATTTATGGTCCTACAAAATAAGTTAAAGCCTAATTTGTAAAAAAAAGTAATAGTAGCTTTTAATTTTATTATCTTTTTTATTATTACCTATTTTCTAAGATAATTTTCTATAATATTTTAAAATAAGATCTTCTATAATATTATCATTTTTTTTCTCTTTCATTCATTAATCATATTACATCACGACATTGTAGAATGAGTTGGTTGTACTCAAGGAGTATATTAACAAGAACTTAGCTGAAAACTTCATTTTTTATTCTAAATTTCTAGTTGGAGTCTTTATCTTATTTGTAAAGAAAAAAGATAGATCTCTATACATTTGTAGACGATTAAAGACTCAATATAATCACCATCAATAATAGGTATCCATTACCTTTGATTTTAAGAATTCTTGATCAATTAAATCAAATAAAGGTCTATATAAAGATATATCTATAAAGAACATACAATCAAATATATATTAAAAAAAGAGATGAATGAAAGAAAAACAAATTGAACTAAGTACGGGCATTTTGAATATATTGTCATCTCTTGTGGATTCACAAATATACTAGCTATTTTTTAACATCCAATAAATAATATTCTTTGAGATCTTTTTGATGATTTTTTTATTATTTAGATAATATTTTAATCTATTTTTAAAATATCCTAAAACTAATAAAAAAAATATGCAATATTTTTTAAAATATATTAATTACTATCTTATCTGCATCAAGAAATTTTTTTAAGTTGTAGTTCTTTTTATACGTCTAATATGTAAAGACAAACTTGAGTAAAATAAAGAAGATGAAGCACCTTCTAAAGCTTTAATGACAACTTTTATTTTTGTACCAATCTTATATTGTATTGACTTTTCTAAGGTATTCTTTATAGAAGCAAATCCATTGGACTTTAATTTTGATGTAATATTTTTATAAATATTAAAAAATATTAAATTCCATCTAGTAGCTTTCTATTCCAAAAATTATTTAGCAATCAAGATCAACTACAAGCTCTATAACAAAGAAATTTTTGAAATTGTGGATTCATTTCAAAAATGGCATTATTATGAAGAAGGTACTTTTAATCTAATCACTATATATGTGGATATTAAGAATCTCAAATATTTCATATAAGTATGAATTTTTAATTTTTACCAATTCCATTGGAATATATCTTTATCAAGATTTGATTTGAAGATTACTTATTAATCAAGAAAATAACAAAATTTGTTAGATGCCTGCTTTAGACATTTTTATCTTGCACCAACAAAAAAAGATAAATTTTTTAAATAACAAATTAAATTCTCTTGAAGCTAAAATATTTTCATTTTTAAGCAATAAAATCAAGATTAACTATTGATTCAATCTTTCTCAAGCAAGTTCAAATAAGAATATCTTCTAATCCTCTTATTTATGATAATAAAAATATTTCTTTTAAGATCCATGATATTTCTAGGTTTAAATTTAAGAATAATATACTTTATTTTGAAAGACAATTATATAGTCCAAAAGCTGAAATATGATTATGTATTTTTCAAGCTTGTCACAACTTTTCAATAGCAAGACAATTTGAATATAATAAGACTTTGAAATTAATATCTCCAGATTTTTGATAGCCTCAAATATAAAATATAATTAAATATTTTTTATAATCATGTGATGTTTGTTCACAAGCAAGGATTCCTTGTCATCGATCTTATAGACTTCTTCAACAATTATTTATTTTAAAACAACCATAGTCTTTTATTTCTATAGATTTTATCACAAATCTTATAGTCTCAAGTTTTTATGACTTTGTATTTATGATAGTACATTATTTCACCAAAATAGCATATTTTGTATCGTATATAAAATTAATTATAAGAAAAAAAAGTATATTAATTTTTTCCTTGATAATATTTATTTCTATCATAAATTGCCACAAAATATCATATCAGATAGAAAAATTTAATTGATATTAAGATTTTTAAAAATCCTTTTTTAAGATTCTAAAAGTGGACATAAAACTATCTTCAACTACCTTACAAATGCAACAAAGAAGATTAATGAATGCATATCTTACAAATTCAACATAGAAGATTAATGATTTTCATCGATGACATTTATCAAAATGAAGATAAAGCATGATAAATATTTTTTATAAAAGAAACAAGATTCACAAAAGATTATGTTCTATCTTCTAACTTTTCTTATAATTTTGTATATTTGTGGTACTATAGAAATAGAGAACCAACAACTAGCATATTTAACTTAAGAGCTATTATTTATTAACTTATTAAATAAGATGTTATAATTGTCACAACCTTCTAGACAACATAATAGAAATAAAGACCCTTAAGAATGACATATTTTATCTTATGTAGATGGTAAAATAAAATGTATTTGATATCATAACCTTAAAAGAGTCGTCTAATTTTTGATGCTATTATTGGATGTAAGAATCATTTCTAATAGAATTCAAAATATTTTATTTGAAGTGAGTTATAAAGTATTTAATAATAATTAAATATTAAGGTAATCTTTCTACCTTAATATAAGATATTATCAATGACTAATAAGATCTATCAACTACTTTTAAAAAAATGAAGATCAAATTATGTCGCAAGTATAATTTGGCATCTTGAACTTCCTCAACATATAATTATTGCACCTTATAGAACTCGTCTCTAGAAGGGAGAATAATGTTATAAATATACATAATTATCTAGATAAGAAGTTTTAGATAGAAAATAAATGTAAGTAGATTTGATAATAACTTATGGCACAGCTTCTTAGAAGCTTTATAGATATGGATTTGACTTTATTTATGTTTGTAGTTGATTAATAGATTACAAACTTGGCCAATAAATTAGCCACATGTAGCATGTGTTGATAGCTTGTAATACAAGTTAACCATGTGGCACATATAGAAAACTTGTCTTGCAAGTTAGGCATGTATCTTGCAAGTTGGATACGTATTGGAGGTCTTGTTAAATGTCACTATGTAGTTCTTAATTAGATAATATATATTGAGACAATAGTAAAGCCTTTTTCACTCTTATCAATGTTTTTTTATTCTCAATCTCGTTTCAAGAGTTTCTATTTTTCTTATCTTTAACAATAGTCGTTCTAGTTTTAATATTAAATTACTTTAAGTATTTATCTTCTCTTTTTGAATGATACAAGAATGTTTTGAAGATTTTATTATTATAATTCGTGTCCTTGACATTTAAATAGATGATAAAATATAATATATTTGGTATCACAACCTTGAATAAAATCTTAATGTTTGGTGATTTTATTAGAGGTAGAAATTATTTCTAATAGTATTTTAAATATTATATTTAAAAAAAATTATAAAAACTTGAATAATAATTAAATATTAAAATGATCTTTTTATTTTAGTATAAGATACTATTAATGGTAAAAAAGACATATCAACTATCTACAAAGAAAATAAAAATGAAAGTATATATCAAATATAATTTTTCACATGTTGGACTTTGTCAATATATTCTTAGTGTTCTTCATAGAACTTGTCCCTACAAAAGAGAGATAATGTCATGGATGTGCATATTTACCTAAATTAAAGGAATTAGATAGGAATAAATAGAAATAATTAGATATGATAATATTTTATGGAGTAGATTCTTAGAAGCTTTATAGACATCATTTGACTTCATATGTATTTATAAATAATTGGTAGGTTAAAAAATTGGCCAACAAATTAGCCACTTGTGGTAGAAGTTTGTCATATGATGCTTATGTGAAACTTATCATATATGTTAGATATATATTTCATAAGTTGGATACGTGTGAGAGGTCCTATAGAACATTGTCATATAGATTCTAATTAAATAGTATATATGAAAATAAGAGTAAAGCCTTTTTTTACTCTTGTCAACATTGTTGTGTTACATAAAGATTTGCTTGAGAATGTACTAGGCACTTAGCTATAGAAGGTAGGAAAAAAATTACAACAACAAGATTCTAATAACTCTATTAGAATCCTAAATAAATTTTAATTAAATCTTAATAATACTAATTAAGCTTTAATCAAATTCAAAAGAAATCTTAAAGAAATTACGAAAGAAATATGAAGAAATCCTAAAGAAATATTTTTAAAAATCTTAAATAAATCCTAACCAAATCTTATTTTAATCTTAATTGAAATTCTAATGGACCTTATTTAAATCATAGGTCAAATCCTAACTAAATCTTAAATCCTAAATCAAATCTTAAACAAATTTTAAATCCAAAATCCTAAACCAAACCTTAGGCAAATCCTAAACCAAACCTTAGGCAAATCCTAAGTCCTAAAAAATCCTAAATCCTAAACCAAATTTGAGTCAAATCTTAAATCCTAAATCAAATCCTAGATAAATTCTAAATCTTTAAACCAAATCCTAAACAAATCTTAAATCCTAAATCAAATTCTAAACTAAATCCTAAATTCTAAACTAAATCCTAAATTCTAAACTAAATCCTAAACAAATCCTAAATCTTAAATCAAACCCTAACCAAAATCTAACTAACTCAAATCAATCTTAAGGTAGATTAAAACCTCAATATCTATTGATTAAACCATTGGTCTTATCTAAAAGTTTAAAAATCTCTCAAATTCTTAGTTAAAATAAGTACAATAAATTTGAAGATAATTGTACTTACCAAATAGAAAAAAAATCCTAAAATCCGCTCAAGTCTTGGCTAGCCTTCTACTCCAATCTGAATGTTGAACTTCCAACACTAATATTTCTTTTTGGAATTATTGAATTTCTCCCAAAATTCACTTAAATTATTAGAAATCAAGTCTAGTCTCCACACAAAAAGATTTTACTTCAACCTAATTGATAAATTGCTAAAGAACTTAAAAATACTAACTAATCTTTAAACTCCAATTCTTAAGACTTCAATCCACAAAATCTTTTATAAACTTCAATCTAACTACTCAATTGACTTCAAAATTTGCACACACATTTACAACTAATACACCAATACTATGTCTAAAATTTACTTGTATATATATCACAAAATTGAAGAAACCCTCAAATGTTTAAATATAGTTTTATTTCTCAAAATCTAAACCAACCAAGAACAGCACTAACTTTGAAAGTCCTCCTAAAACTAATTATTAACTTGATTGACATAAAACCAATGCACAAAAATCTCTTTGTAAGTCTAATCTCAAATTCCACTCACCAATCTACCAAAGAACCTTAGAGTCATTGTAGGTGAGTGGTTTTGTGCCTTGGGGTCTGATTTTGACCCATATTCACAACTAATCCTCTTTGGATATCACTTCTTGGCTTTTTGGGGTAAAACTTGCTAAAATCTACTCTTAACTCCTTCCTACACATGTCTATATCATTTTATATTCCAATCTACTTTTTTTTTTCCTTATTTATGGCCCTTATAAGTAAGTTGAAGCCTATTTCATAAAAAGGCAGCAATAATATCCTTTAGTTTTATTATCTTTTTGACTATTACCTATTTTCTAAGATAATTTGCTATAGTATTTTAAAATAAGATCTTCTATAATATAATGTTTTCTTCTCTCTTTCATTCATTAGCCGTGTTTCATCACAACAATGCTTTTCTTGTCTCTAGTCTTATTTTAAGAGTCTCTAGTCTTCTTGTCTTTGACAACATCTATTCCAATTTTAATATTATATTAATTTTGAGTAAATATCTTTCTAAGTGACACAAGAGTGTATTGAGGTTTTATTTGTTTGTGATTCATGTCCTTGACAAATACTTATAATAGAAAATATAATCTAAATGATGTTTTAGTAGTATTAAAAAAAATTGTTAATTGAAGCTTATTTGATAACTTGTATAACCAAGTTGGATAGAAAACTATTAAGCAACATATAATAATATTAGAACTTAGCTACAATAATTTTATACAAATTTACCTTAAGTCCAAATTATTGGAGACCATTTGAATCCATGTTGAAGGAAAATAAAAACAAAAAATAAATTAAATTAAATTAAATCTTTGCATGTGCTTCACAAAAAACAAAGACATTAAAGCCAGCCTGAGAGGAGATCTCTTTAACGCCCATTGTTCTCTTCTGCTTGGAAGTAGTAACTTGATACCATCATTGTTTGACTAGTGGCGACTTGTAAGATATGAACAAATAAGAAAAACAAGAAGGAAGTCACTAGTTGCTTGTGCGGGGGGGGTGAGGTGGGGATAATAGTTTACGGAGGAGTCCCCGCGCCTAGGGAGCTCCGCCGACGTCGATCAAGTGCTGACGACACCCGAATCTTTCATGGTACTGATAGTGTGATAGCCACGCGGGATTGAGGGGAGAGGGGGGGGGGGATAAAAACGAGCTAGTTCCCGTACTGCTTGCTCTAGGGAGAGACAGACAGAGAATGGCTCGTGAGAACATTTTGCCACTGTGCTGGAAAGTATCGGGCGCTGGACCGCTGGGGGGAAGTACCTGAAGGGGAGCGAGGACGAAGGGGGGCAGCTGTGGAGTTACGGCGCTACTGGGATTCGCAAATATCCAAGTTGGCGAGGGCGTGTGTGCGTGTGTGTGTGCATGTGTGTGTGGATGTTGCGGAGGAGTTGGGCCCAGTCGAGGGGTAGCGCTTCTTCGAACCGCGAATGGCCTCGACGGTTAGAGGGAGCGGAGGCTGGGGGAGTGAAACGAGACTCCGTGTTTTCATCGACGTCGGAAGCAAGCATGGCGAAAGTGTCGGATGGCGCACAACATTGGATGCAGCGATGGGAAAGAACGGCATGAAAGGGGGTTGCGACGGGAATCTCCAGGCGTGATCGATATCCGCGATGCCAATGGTTAACCAGGAGTAAGCGAGTTAGGGAGGGAGGGAGGTAGGCAGTGGAGGAGGAGGGGATGATGCTCCGGAGCTCTCTCTAACACAAAACTCATGCCAACTCTGTGTGTGGATGAATGAATATGTGCATGTATGGATGTAGTGTGGATGGATGGGGTTTATATTCTCATTTTTCGTCCCATCGTTTGTTTGGTTCTTTGATTCGGGTTCATTGTTTCTGACACATTCAATGGGTATCTGTTGTCCAAAAGGATGAAACGTACAATGAAACAACCCGAATCACCTCAGGGTACCATGAACTTATGATACATGAATCTGCATATACATATATATATATATATATATATGTGACTTTTATATTTTATTTATATAAAGTAACCCTCAATTTTTTTTGAAGTGGAATAAAGTTTGAGCATGCAATATTAAGCAGAATTATATTTGGGAATATCTCATTTAAACTCCTTTTAACTTTTTCAAAAATATCTGGTTTGAGATATTTTAGATGACATGTTATAGTTAGTGACTTTGAATATACTTGTTAGAGTATTGTATATATATTTTTAGGAAGATATGTTAAAGTATGTATTACAAATATATTTGCTAGAAGAATTTATCCTATAAACCTTCTAATTTTTTTAGAAAATCATGTTAAAAACAATTCTCAACTTCAAATTTGAGCCATAAGCCTTGCAATTCGTAGAAATATTTTGTAGGGCCTTATTAATAATAATAATAATAAATATATATATATATATATATATATATGATAGCAAGATCAATGCAATCCTTGGTCTTATCAATATCTTTTTTGTGTTCTAGCCTTGATTCAAGATTCTTTGTATTTGGCAATAGTTATTCAATTTATTTCTATCTTATAACTATCTCTTCTTCTTCTGCTTATTTTTATTTTATTTCCAATGACACATAAATGTATTATTTTTTGGATTTTTTTTAGATTCATGTTCAATGCTAATAATTTATTTTATTTGTTTTTCTCCTAATTCAATACTAACTAAATTTTTTATAGTTAGAAATAGCCAAAATAATTATCTATCATTCCATATATATAAAGGAATGATAAAAGCAATCCAAATTTTCATTGAAGTGACTCACTCTATCTTAACCATTATTGCACCTTTATAATCTCCATTCTTATTTCCGACCATTCCCCATTCCGAATTGTTGTTAAGGATGGAGGCAAAGGACTAGAAATGGAAGCAATGATTGAGAACATAGAAACGGCTGAGAATAGGAATGGAGTTGAAAGGATACAATGATGGCTTAAATATGTAGATTGATTTAGTAAAAATTTGGGTTGTTTTATCATATATATATATATATATATATATATATTTAATTTCCAAGAGTAAAAATAATAATTTCAAAACAATCAATAAAAACTAGATTTACTTGTTAATTTTGTTGTTACAAAAATAATTTATATAATAAATCAAAAAAATAATTATATTTTAGTCAAAAAAATATGTAGATTTTTTAACAATTAAAGAAATAAATTTGTTTAATTTTTAATCACTTTTTTAAAATTAACATCTATGAAGTCTTTTTTGTTAAATTTATATAATAAATCAAAAAATAATTATATTTTAGTCAAAAAAATATAGATTTTTTAACAATTAAAGCAATCAATTTTTTAATTTTTAACCACTTTTTTAAAATTAACATCTATGAAGTATTTTTTGTTAAATGTTTGCATTTTCATATAGCAGACCAAAATATCATACAAGACAAACTTAAGAATTGACTTTCACTAAAAGACAAAAAAATTGGATAACCAACTAAAGAACCAAGTCTAATATAAAGACAATCAAATTACCAAGATTGTAAAAAAAAATAATAATAATAATAATAATAAATGATATAATATATTTAAACATATAATAACTTTACAATACTTTTATTGTTGATATTTTATATTAAGTTTAATAAAATAAATAAATACAAGTTATTTCTTTTGAATCAAATTATGATACTTAAATAAACTAATGTTAAAACCTATGCTATTTAGATGTATCATATTCTACATTATGGTTTGAAAGATGTCAATATCAAATATAATATGATAATTCCAAATAAATTAATAAATTAGCATATTTATAATATTATTCATGAATTTTTCATGTAAAGTACTACATCATCAAATAACTTGTATTATATTTTAAAGGATACATGCATGCATACATAATGTGGCATTTTGTATCATTTGCTATCAAAATCCAAATATATCTTTATTATTCTATAATCTTATGAAGTATCTTACACATTCTTTTGTGTCATGTCATACCATTTATCACCACAACACATTTGAATAAAAAAATTAGCTAGCATGTGTCTATTATTATTTATAGGGTAGCACAATCAAATAAATATCTTGTACTTTTGCATGTCATTGCAATCAACACTCATTTCACATGTGCTTTCAAAATCAAAATATATAATTTTTTGATTATACACTAAAAAAAATTATTTTTAATTTAATTTTAATTGTATTTTTCAATTGACATATTTAATCTTCTATACGAATTTTGATTTTTATATATATATATGTATATATACCTACACATGTATGAGTGTTTTTATTTTATTCTTATCATTTACACTATTATTTTCCACCCTGATTAGAAAAGAATTCAATTTGGCCTTTAACTAATATTGGTATTGCCAGGTGTAGAGCAAGCGTGGGTTGAGGTTAAGAGTTCAATAATTATTGGGCTCTTAACATCAACCATGAGGATGCAAAGGACTTGAAAAAATCGGGTGAGCAATCTGGAAGAATGTAGATGTAACCAACCCCTACTATCCTACGTAAGGCAGTTGCCAGCGCGACCCTGCAGTCACCCAATCCACGTCAGCCTCACCCTTTATTCCACGTAGGACAAGAACCTGGGGGCGAGCTCCACGAGGCAACCACATCGGACGACATGGGGTGTGCTGTCTCTCAGTTCGCCGCCTGCCGACGGTCCAGGCAGCACGAATAAAGGGGACAGTCAGGGAACGAATAAATAATGAAAAAGAGGTAATTGCGGATCTGCCATTCATCCTCCGCACTACGATCCAGGGTTCCACGCATGCAAACCTTTGACCGGCACCCAGCATAAGAGCTGGATCTGCTGTGCATGCGAGCACTTGCTGATGTGGCCCTTAAATAAACCCGGGCCACCCCACTCCTTCCCAGGCATTCGATCTGCACTCTCCACTTGGATTATGTTTCTGGATTTTGCTCTCTACCTTTAGAAAGGGTCAGTTTCAGGAGGATTCTCTAGACTGTTGCTATATATTGGAAATTTTTGAAGGGGACAGAAGAGGCGCAGGAAACTGCCCCCAAGTAAGAAGTAAAGAGTATTGGTTTTAATGAAGTATTCATTAAACTTGATAAATTTGTTGTGCATTAGATGCAACAATGATTCAATTATCTATTTTTAGTTTCGTTGCAATAATGACAAGTTTGGGTTTCTTTGAAAAAAAATGGAAATATGAGTGATGGTTTTTTAAAATTCTTTTGTATTTCTTCTTCTTTTTCATTTTATTTCTTTTTGACGTGTATGGAGTTGCTCCACTGATTGTAGAAAAAAACTCATAAAATTTATGTCTCTAGTTTCTTTTTTTATATTTTTTCTTTTTTTTTTTATTGTGCAGGCAAACAATGGAGGGCTATTATGTGTACAAAATTGTTACCTTACTGAGATTGCAGGTCGGGGGTGTGGTAGGTTATTAGTATTGTATTTGACTCCGCCTGGCTATATCCAATGTCTGGGGCAGATTATTATTCTGCAAACTGTAACTCATTTGCTTCATATGATAACACTACCTTCCCTACATTCTAGTATTTTTCTCATTAACCATATTCTATCCCACTTGTTAAGAATATTGACATTGAATTTTGATTTTTCCTTTTTTAGTATTATTATTGTGTCATAAGTTTTCCATAATATTCTTCTGTTTTTATTACACCTATCTAAAATATTTGTCTAACTCAATTATCAATTCATACTTCTTCTCTAAATGTTTGTGCATTTCATTAGACACAAACATGTTACAATCACAAATCCTTGATTGGGGACCTAATTAGAATAAAATATTTAAACCAAGATGAAAGAGGAGCAACAAAGATTGTAAGGTCTCTTGTAACCTAAATTCATTTTGTAGAAGAGATTTTCCAATTTCATATTCTTTTAACTTTATTGTACTGAATAAATAAATAAATAAATAAACATATATATATATATATATATATATACACATATCCATAGACATGTGCAAAATCTAAATCTCAATTTGACAAGGATTTCCATTCATAAGTTATATTTACTACTAATCAAGTATCATTTCTTTACTAGGAAAGCAATTGATGTGATGGTTGTGGTAACAACTCTTTTATTTTTATTTTTATTTTACTTAAAATATAAATAAAAATGATTTTTTTGGATTAACACCAGATTTTAATCATGAAACCAAAAATATTTTGATAATCCTTTATGTTTTAATAATACAAAATTATCATCTTTATATTATAATTAAACTACTAAAAATAAAAATAATAAGAATAAATTTTAATATTACATATATATGGCACTCATAATAAGATAAATTTCAGCATAAAATGAGCTATTTTAAAAATATAAATATAATGAGAACATTGAATAAAACTATAAGGATTAATTTATATCTACCCTACAATTTTGAACATAGAAAAAATTGTAGAAAACTATCTCAAGCAACCTCATGTGAACAAAACTTTAGTGCTTTGGCTTTCAAGCAAAAAAAATATATGTTGAAATTTATTTGAGTCATGAAAATTAGATTTTGTCAATTATTCAGTTTATCTGTGATGTTCTTCTTTAGCTTTATTATGAATAAATTCAATATATCATTTAGCATTTCATGTTATAATTTATCATAAAATCAATATAAAAAATCACAAAACTAACTTATCAATCATCTCTCTAAGAATCAAAGTGAAGATATGATCTGTATGTAGATAAGAATTTAATTACTTGTTATACCTTTATTTCAAAAATAGGTTTTAATATAATTTTGACTCCAATAAAATAATTTATTTGAAACTAAAGTCTTAAAAAAAGTTACAAAAATAATTTAAAAATTAAAATATTTGAATTAAATATCTAAGATTTGTGCCATTTTATTTTATTTTTTTATAATTAAAAAAAATCAAGCCATATTATTATTCTAAATAAAAACTTTAAATATAAACAGATTTTTTATGATGTATTATTTTAGATATAATATAACATAATTTTACATTTTTCTTGTTATATAAGGACGTGAAATATTATTAGACATATGCAAAGGATTAATCTAACTTAAATTTGAAGACACTATATAAGTGTTATTATAGAATGAGTAGGATTTTTTCTATTTTATAATATATAGTATGTAGGATTAAGAGAAGCTAGTAAACTGATGAATAGATAGTTTAGAAGGCAAGATGGATGATGTAGTCAAAAAAAGTAATTATCATCAATTGTGTAGTGGTTGGCATTTCAAAGAAAGCATAAGTAGTTTGAAGAAGAAGTAGACGAGGCCAGACTACGATTGTCGTGAGCTGAGGTAAGCTTGATGCTACATCTTTATTTATTTTTTTAATAGAAGAAGAGTAATGGATAGAATTTGAATAATATAAAGTGAAATTCTAGAATGAAAGAAAGATTTGATTTAGATGATGTCAAATGAAAAATCAAATTTATTGTATGTTGAATTATAAGTGGAGGATTGCAAAGTCGATAATGGAAGATGTTTGTGAAGTATGGATATGATTGGGAGAATTATAATACATTGATTTTTGAGAGTTGAGAGTGTATTAAGAAGAAGTGTGTAGAGTCTTAGATTGTGTGAAGCAGATTATTAGGAATGATAGTTAGTTTTGGAGAATTTTAATGATTGGATTATAGAATTTTTTATGCAATCTTTTACGATAGTCCAATATTATCCATTGTTGTCATAAGTGTGGAGAAAAGAAGAGACAATGAATGCATAAGATAGAATTATTGATTATAATATTTTATTTCATAGAATGTGGAAGGCATTGTAGCTTTCTTGGGTGTTTTAGTTGATCAAGAGACAGTTACTTGTATGATCTTAACATGAAAATTGATGTGGATAGTCTTTCTCCATAGTTGAATCCTCCTATTCAAGTTTATTTTGATTAGATTGGTCTAGAGTAAGTAAAATGACAATCATAGTTATGAATATATTTTAAAATTTATAAATACAATACATATTTTAAAAATTACAGTAATTAGAATTATCATATAAATATAAAAAGAAATATATATATATATATATATATATATATATATAAACTTAAACTATTCTATAAATATAATGAATTATTAAGTTATATACTACATAATTTTAAAAAAAATTAAATAATCCACTTTTAAGAATATATATATATATATATATATATATATATAAAGATGTGTGTGTGTGTCACAAACATACATAGGTATTCTAGTAAATACTTATATGATTAAGTAGGAATAGATAAAAGTAGATAAAAGTAGGTTAAGTTCATAAGACCTTTTAGAAAAGCTTTTTAAAAGCTTCATAGACGCTGCTTGACTTTACATGTATTTGTAATTGATTGGTAGGTTAGAAACTTGGTCAACAAAATAACCACGTGTTGGTAGCTTGCAGAATAAGCTAACTATGTGGCGCTTATATAGAAAACTTGCCTTGCAAGTTAAGATACAAGTCTTGCAAAGTCAACATGTTTTGAAGGTCGTATAAGACATTGCCATGTAGCTCCTAGTTAAGAGTATATATGGAGGCAAGAGTGAAGCCTTCTTCACTCTTGTCAATACCTATCTAGTCCTTAGTCTTGTTTCAAGACTTTCTAGTCTTTTTGTTTTTGGCAATAGCCATTCTAGTTTAATATTACATCACCTTTTGAGTGAATTTTTAGTTCTCTTTAGTGACATAAGAGTATATTGACGATTTTCTTTCTTCAAGATTCATGTCCTTTACTATATATATATATATATATCAAAGTTCTCCTTCTTACTATTCTATAAAATAATTTTTATTATTCTAAACTAAGATAATTTCTAATTAGTTGGTGGTTATCATAATTTATAATAATTAAATCATCTAATTGTTCTATTATTTTATAATTATTATTTATACATCATCCAAGAAGTCCTAGAATTCATCAATTATAATCTAAATAAATCTCTTGAATAGGTAGTTTATTCTAATTCACAACAATTAATTAACTTGTGATTCTATTACATAAAAATAATCTTCTAATTTCTTACTAAAAGGTCCTAAAATTCTTAAAATTAGCTCAATCAATCACTCATACATTCTTCAACATCTATACATGCATCAAAAATCCTTTATGATATTCTTATATATTTATAAAAATTAATTTTTTATTTTATTTTAATTTTTTAGCAATTAAAATTTCATCTAAGAATAAATTTCCATTTATGAACGGATTTTTATCCAAAAATTAGTTTTGATCTAAGAACCATTTTTTATTTGTAAATAAAAAATCATCCAATTCTAAAAATCATTTAAATCCTAACTTCATCCAATTTTAACCTAATTAAGCTATCGTGTTCAAGTGGATTCTTAAAAAATTTAAATTATATAATTTATTTGTTGAATTTTTTCCTATTCTATATAATAAAACCTTAAAGCCTTTCAGTATAAAATTGTTATTCAATAGAAGAACTTATAAGCTCTTAATCTCAACAATCATTGAATATATTTTTTGATGTAAGAAGACTTCAAACGGTTTTAGGAAGGCTTAATTAATACTACAAGTTGGTAGTGATGACCATTTGGTATTGGAAGGGAGTTCTTTGTTGTTCGACCCCTCAAAAAACAACTTTGATTTCTTAATATTGACTTGGCTTGGAATACTATCATGTTGTAAAACAACCATTAGGTGAAAGAAGAAAGAAAGTATTTTTTTATAAAAGAGCCTAATTAAAAGGATATAATAGAAAATATAGATAAAAGATATGTAGCTAATAAAATCTATTTATATTAGAAGTGTTTTTTTTATGAAAATAGATTTTATTTATTTTGTGTAATCATAAATAATACAAAATAAGATAGATTCGAAAATTAATGAGTATAAATATATGTAAGAAAAAATTAGGAGTTGATTCTAGCAAAAAATATCTCAAAAAAATAAGAATTGATACCTAAAGCGGACTTATTGCCAAGCAAGGTTGAAATCATAGCTTGAGGCACAAAACCAAGCACCTCTGTCTTTTTTAGGATTCTTTTTGTCTATCAAAGTGTGAAATTTGAGAGTAGACTTGAGAAAGATTTTTGAAAGTTGATTTCATGTTATTTGGATTAATATTAAAGTTTTGAGGAATTTCCAAAATTTGTAATGTACTAGGTGGATTAAAATTTTTAAAAATAAAAATAAGTTTATTAATTTGAGGATTTTATAAATTTTTTAGTATATTTATGGATAAATATTTGGTAATTTATTTTTGTGCTTATTATGAATGTGAGGAAAACATTTGAGATCAATCAAGGATTACATTAAA
The DNA here is from genome assembly GCF_059467195.1 of Physcomitrium patens. Taxonomy (NCBI): domain Eukaryota; kingdom Viridiplantae; phylum Streptophyta; class Bryopsida; order Funariales; family Funariaceae; genus Physcomitrium; species Physcomitrium patens. Next base: position 10,899,511 of record NC_143423.1, on the reverse strand, counting down.
GAATACAAGAGTTTTATAGATTATAGTCTTGAAAATTAGAATTTAGAAGATTGGTGAGGATTTTAAAGATATATTTAAATTTTCTAGTTGAATTAAATTATAATTTTTTTCAAAGGTAATTAGCTTGATTTCCAAATTTTTTTTAAAATTTGAGACTAATTGAGTGGTGAAATTAACAGATTGTGGTTCAAAAATATCAACATGAAGGTTGAAAAAAGAAGTGAAGTGATACCCAAGCAGAGTTTAAAAATTATCATCTATTTAGTATGTACAATCTTCTTCAAATTTTTTGTGCTTATTGATAACTTAATATTTGCAAATTTTGCACAGTTTAAAAAAAATTAGTTAAAATCAATGGTTTAAGCATTAATTATTAAATTTTTAATCTAATATATGATATATTAAGAATTTATTTAAGGATTTAATAAGATTAATTTAGGATTTTTTTAGAATTTAATTAGTATTTGATTAGGATTTAGGATTTTATTAGAATTTAATCAAAGATTAGAATTTGATTAAGGTTTTATTAAGGTTTGGCCTAAGATTTGGCCTAAGATTTGAATTTAAGATTTAATTAGTATTTGATTAAGATATGATTAGTATTTATTTAAGATTTAATTATAATTTAGGATTTTATTAGTATTTAATCTAAGATTAGAATTTATAATTTGATTGAAGTTTGATTAAGATTTAAAAAAGAGTTCACTATGATTTCATTAAGATTTGGTTTAAAGTTTGATTAAGATTGATTTAAAATTTTATTAAGATTTTTTGAAGATTATATCAGGATTTGATTAGGATTCAATTCAAATTTATATTTTTGATATTTCTTTCAGATTTTTTTATTATATATATATATATATATATATATATATATATATATTTTAAATTAATTTATGATGTCTTTATGTTTTTTTTGTAAATTCTTAAGAATTATTTTGGATTTAATTAAATTTTGATTATTATTTTATAATTTAATTAGAATTCATTTATAATATTTTTAGAGTTATAAAGATCATCTCGTCTATTTTTTCTTCCATAGTCAAGTATCCAATGCATTCTCAAGAAGGCTTCACATAAATTAATAATATTCTCCTACAATTAATTGAACTATACTATGTTGGCGGTACAAACAACCTTATAACTATGAATTAAATCTACACTAGACTATGGAATGACAAAATCAAATTGAAAGCATTATATTACACACTACCAATGTGGCTATTGATTCTAGTTCTAATGAATAAACTTGCACCTTATCCACACTGTAAGACTTGCTAATATTGCTCCAAATTGTCTTCTTGTATAATAATAATTTTTATGTGGATGTTGAATGCTAACTGCCAACTACCAAAGATAACCATCTCAATGTAATTTATTAAAAAATATAAAAAAATAAAAATATATACAAGGCTACAAAAATGAGATAAATCTAATAAAGTGTTTTGGCAGCCACATGATGGTGGAGATTGAGGATCACAACAACTTAATAATATGGGCCTAGATAGGCAATACAAAGCAGCAATTAAAATGCTAGATTCTACCACAACATCTATAGTTGTAGCAATATCTTCTAGAAGTGTCTTCAACTGTCACAAACTGTGTTTGATGGTAAAAAAAAAATTAGCACAATACTAATAGTTGGGAGTATGATAGTAACATCCATTTCATTAGCCACTATTATAATGATGTAAAAGAAAGCACGAAAAAACAATGATCCATAAGAAGAACCTCTTCTTTGCTAAATAACAATCGCCAATGCAAGATCATCTTAAAAAAGATTAAGACCATTGATGCTGACAATTCAATTGTAAGAATTTAACCTTCATTAATCAGTCTTTGGCAATAATATCTTTTAGAGCACCAACCTCTAAACTATAGTATCCATTGCAAAAAGAAATATAAGAAAGTGCCTCAAAGCTTTGATTGTAGATGAACTAGATAGAAATAATTCTAAACCAAGGAATAGATAACATCTACCACAATAGATCCTCTTACATCAAAGTCATTTTATATAACAGATTACTGTACACTATCTTATTACGTATATTCTTGCTTGAAAATAAATTATTCACCTAATTATAGAAGTTGAGTAGAAATGCAATAACAATCTTATTAAGTCTAATAGAATCTTTAACAAACTTTAAATAAACCTTAATAATCCTAATCAAACTTTAATCAGTTCAAAATAAATTCAAAAAAAGTTACAAAAGAAATAAAAAGAAGTCTTAAACTAACCTCAAAAGAAATAACAAGAAATTTTGAAGAAATATAAAAATAAATCTCTAAAGAAATAACAAGAAATTTTGAAGAAATATAAAAATAAACCTCTAAAGAAATAATAATAAAGACTTTAAAGAAATGTTAGAAATAAAAAATTTACAAAAAATAAAAATCCTATTTAAATCTTAATTCAATCCTAATTAGAATCTTTAATCAAATCCAAGGTCAAAATCTTAATTAAAAACTTAATTAAAATCCTAATAGACCTTAATCAAATCCTAGGTCAAAATCTTAATTAAAATCCTAATTGAAATCCTAATAGACCTTAATAAAATCTTAGGTCAAATCCTAATGAAATCCTAATAAACCTTAATAAAATCCTAGATAAATCTTGTATGAATCCTAATTAAATCTTAATCAAATCCTAATTGAATCTTACACAAATACTAGATTTTAAACCAATCTTGATCAATTCTTAATTAAATCCTAAATCTTAAATAAAAATTCTTAATAATTCTATAATAGATTAAAAATTCAACAACAAATAATTGAACTATTCATTTTGACTCAAACTTTATATACCTTGTAATAATTGAGTTAGTAACAAGCATAAAAAATTTGAAGAAATCACATATATCAAATAAATGATAAATTCTAAAATCCACTTAGGTATTGGTTGGCCTTCTTTTTTAATATTGATACCAATCTTTCTAAGCCAAAATTTCTTAATTCTAAAAATAAATCATTTTTTTATTTCACAAAATCAGATTCATCAAAAAAAACCCCAACTTTGCAAAGCTCTTACAAAGTCATTAAAAACTCAAATTATCCAAAAATAATAGTTAAAGATATTCTATAAAGTCTTCTCTCAAATCCCACTCTTTGATTTACCAAAGAACCTTGGAATCATTGTAGGTGCATGATTTTATGCCTTAGGATTTGATTTCGACCTAAGTTGATAATTAGTCCTCTTTGGGTATCAATTTTTGATAATTTAAAGACTTACTTTAATTTATTATTAATTCTCTTTTAAATATATTTATATTAATTTCTTATTTCATTTATATTGATTTGGTTTATTTATGCCTCTACAAAGTAAATAAAAGTTTTTTCTATAAAAGGAAAAATTAAGAATAAAATTTTTATTACCTTTTTTATAATTTATCATTATTTTTCTATTACATCTTTCTACTAGGCTCTTCTATAATAACATCCATTTTACTTTTATTTTTCATAATAAAGTTGTGTTATTACACAATAATACATGATACCTTCTTCTCTTTACTTAAACAAATTAAAATAAATTAAATTTTAGAAATTAAAATTTCAGTTATGGTTAAGTCAAAAGTTGGAAGGTGAAGAATATAATGAAAAAAACAAGGTAAAGATGGAAAGAACTAATCTCAACCATGCTCAATTTGAAGGCAGCAGATCTTCTATTCTAAAAATTTTCAAAAAATTGGATGAGCTCTAAATCTAATGATTCTTAGTTAATAAAGAATCCAACTTGAAGACGCTCGTGCTCCAAAAATCTTCATAGAAATCAAATACTTAAGCCGTGAGAAATGCCCCTTCAAAATTGAGTAATTGAAACTACTGTGGCAATCTACCTCCCTTCACTTAGAAATTCACCAAAAATTCAAATCGGCTTCAATTTCTATGAAATTGGTGCCCTTGAAAGCTTAGCTTATAAATATTTAAAAAAGTATTAAAAATAATCAAATTATAAGGTGCTAAAAATTTTCTTTTCAAAATTGAGTAATCCAAACTCAAGAGGTAATCAACCTCCTTGCACTCAATAATTCACCAAAACATTTGTTCTAACACAAAATCAAACAAGCCTTAAATTTTTGGAAAGCTGAAAATAAGAGGTATGTACTTAAAAATAATTCACTTTCAGAATCATAAAAAACACAGAATTATTGAGAAAAATACAAGGCCCTTTAAATCCCTTTGACTATTGAAGTATTTGGAAACTACGAATTCAAATGAAGTGCCTTCTAAACCACAATAAGCACCATCCTTTACACAAAATCAATGCTTCTACATATTCATAAGATGCACAATAAGATTTGGAATCCAAATGAGATTAGTGTTAGGATTTGAGGCCAAAATTTGGCATGGCTTTATTATTCACCAAAAAAAAAAAAAAAACAAAAAAAAACAACAGCTTGGCAATCAAACCTTCTTATCCAAGTGAATGGAAGCTCATGCAAGGCGGCTACATCTCTATCCTTGATTTTCAAGATCCCTAATCTAAATCTCTGGCCTTCATTCATCTAAGAATTAATTTTATTATTAAGGCTGATAGCTATTGTAACTGGTAAAAAAATAAATCACTTTTTGATAAATCTAACTTCACCACTGTATTTAAAACATCTTTTCATGCTAAAATAAAATACACACATGTCTTTATTTATAATCATATCTAATTTTTATAAAGATATTTACCTCCAAAGATTTTAGCAATTATTATAAACTCCTTCAAAAATGACATCTTCATGGTTTGACTTGTATTTTGGTAGAGAGGGTGCTAATCTTATTTTTTTCACTTCATGGGATGAATTAGATACCACCATTGCATTTGAGAGGCTTCCATGAATTAAAAAAAGTTCATTTGCTGCTTCTATTTGTTGACTTTGAAGAAAAACTTCAAAATTGTTATTGCTAATCTTCACTAAATTCTTATAGAAAATTATGATTTTAATTCCCTCTAAATCATATGAGATGATTGTACGTGAATTCATAAGCTCTCAATCAATTTTTATAGAAATAACTAATAACCTCTAAATTATTCAAAATAACTAAATTGCTATTCTAATTTTTAAAATTTTATTCATTTAATCCTAATTAACTCAATTTAAGGAATTACACTAGGATTTATAACATCGAAGGTTATAAACTTCAAAATTCTACAAAATTAGAGTTTTCTTATATAAATCATAATCTAACTTGTTCAATTACCATAAAATAAATAAAAATTTTAAATTTAAATTTTGAAACAACTAAGAAATAAACATATTTACTATATTAATTCCTAATGAACATTTGAAGAAAAAATGGTATACAAAACTACAAAATATAATCCAACTTCATGCATCATAACTTAAGAAGAGGCGCAAAATACACATTCAATTTTGTCGAGTTGTAAGTATTAATCAAAATTAAAAATAATGTTGTTATGCTGCAATGTAATAAAAATAACTCAATATGACTACCAATTATAACATTAAAATTCACAAAGCTCTTGATCTATAAGAGAGGAAAAAAATGAAAAAAAAAAAAAAAAAAAAAAAAATGATTTAAGTCCAAACTTTTATTACAGCAGTCTCGCCCAAAAGTGGTGGTCTACAATATCTAAGCAATCAACATCTAAGCATGATATATAGTAATCCATCTATATTACTATATCTTTTATACCATACTAGTATCATATCAATATATATATATATATATATATATTATATGTATTACTATATCTTATTTACTATATCTTATTTACTATATCAGAATTATATCAATATATATACATATATATATATATATATATATTAATACTATATTAGTATTGAATCTAATATTCTATATCTTATCTATAATATTGTATTAATATAATATTCGTAATCATATAATATTAATTTTTTAAAAATTCTAAATTCTCTTTAGATATTCTTAAGTTATTAAGAAAGATATGGATTTGATATCTTCAAGATGCTTTTTAAAGTTGGAATTTTCTACTAGAATCCCTATACTAAATTATATTTTATCTACTAACATTGTTTTGCCTTTATTTAGAATCTTCTATACTAATTTCTACCTAATAATTATCATTTGATATTTTAATTATATTCTTTTATTCCAAAATAATCAATACATTGATTTGATGATTCATAATTGTCTTTGTAAAAAAAATGATTAAATCTTATTGTATTAAAATTTATTAGCTAATAGAAATCAATTCATAGAACCTTTGTCATTGATTAATCAATAAAAATCTCATATTGTTGATTTATAATTTAAAATATTTGTACTACATAAAAGTTTTAAATATAAGGATACATAACAATATTAAGACATTTTTATAGCTTCTTTTAAAATGAAAGAAGATACTTGAGATAGCTAACTTAAGTTCAATTACTCCCTCATTTCCAACTATTAAGGTGGGATATTTTTACAAAATAGGCGACCTATTGTTGACTATTTTGAATATTTTGTGATTGAAAATAGCTCAAAGGCCTAACAAAAATGATATTAAATTATAAATAATACAAATAATTTATTATACTTAGAAATAAAATATATAAATTTTCATAATTAATTTTTGTATTTGTAGAATTACACATTTATAGCGATCAAATACCCATTGATAAATTAAAGAGTTATTAGAGCAAAATTTAAAAATGAAGGATGTATGACACATTATTTGGAGAAGAGCAGAAAGAAAGAAGAATGGTAGTAAAAATCCAACTCAAATATGGTGGATTACTTATAACCACATATTTGAATTTTTATTGCCTCATCTATAGATTCATATCCATAGATAGTATAGACATTAACAAAGTTTGACAATATTCATAGATGTCTTTTATTATGGTTTTATAAAAGCTGGATTCTTGATTTTGTAACCTACTATATGTCAAAGATATGAATTGGAAGAAGATGCATAAACCTAGAAAATTTGTATTAAAAAGAAGTGACAAAATAGTAATAAAGTAATATGTATATTAAAAAGAAACTAAAATAGCTATTATCAAAAGACAAGGAAACTAGAGACTCTTAAATCTAAATTAGAAGCAAGAAAGGAATTGCCAAGACTAAAGAAGGCTTCATGTGAGCATAATTAAAAGCTCCAATGGTTAGTTAAAATTCTTTTTGTAATTTTTAACATATTTTTTATAAATTTTAATGCTAATATAATTAACTAATAGATCCAAATTAGTTTTTTAGTAAATTATGACTTTGATCATATCCCTAAATTATTAATTAGATGGATACTTCTAATTATTAGATTGATTTACTATTTTAAAATTTAAAAGAAAAAAATAATAAATTTAAAAGGTCTATGATTTCTTTTTCTTGAATTACTTTAAATCTTTTTTTTAGTGATAAAATCACAATTTTAGTAAAATCCCTCTTCTAATCCTTAGGAATTATATCTTAAATTAATCCACAATCTTAATTTTCAACCCAAAAACTAATTTCTAATTTGACTATGGTTAGAAAGTCTCTTAAACCTAATTGCTCCATCTTCTTAATTAATTTTGAGATTTTAAAGCTTAAATTTTATTTTATAATTTAATTGGATTAAAAATATATAGTCTAATTATTAAATTAATGATGATCTTAAAAAGATGGAGATAAGCTAAATTTTTGGTGGAGTTTCCTCTCATAGTGATTTTAATCACTACTTGAAGTTGAAAAGAAAGAAAAATTAGAAAAAATCACAAGCGTATTAATTCAAGGCCAATTTATAATTAGGTTTTGGATTTGCCAAGAGTTCATGCTTAAGGGAGTTTAAATTGAAGAATGGTGATTATGAAGGCTTTGATGGCAAGAATTCTTGCTGATTTCCAAGTAGGCTAATTAGAGATAGAATTATAGTTGAAATTTACAACTAAATTAGCAAATTAATTGATTCTTATGATTTAGAACTCAGATTTGGGCTTGAAAATAGTTGATCTTAGGTTTAAAATATATTTTAGAGACATTTTGTGGTGTTAGTTTTGCCGAAAAGATGTTGATTTTTGAGTTCTAGGCATTTCCAGCCTTGAAATCGGAGATGGATTAAGAGTTATTGAAGACCCTTAATCTTGATTAAGAATTTTCTGATTTTGATGGTGGAGATGTATCCACCACTTCTAGACCTCCTCCCACCTAATTAAGGGGGCTTGGGTGACCGAGCTCCCTCTCTCTCTCCATCTTCTTGTGGCGAAGCCATGGCAAAATGTTCCCCCATCTTATGAATGCAAATCTTCTTCTTTAAATCTGTATGGCCTTGGTTTTAACTCGCTCAGTCTATCTCTTTTTATTTTCTTTCTGTAAAACTTTGTAATCAGATTCTTCTCACCTTTAGCTTTGTAATGGCATAAGGCACGTTTGCTCTAAAGTTGTGACGAATTTTTTGCGAGTTTTCAAGGTGGTAGGGATCTACTACCTTAGTAGTGTAGGAGCGTCAGCTTAAAAAATCTATAACTCAATGAACTTTGAGTCAAATTTAAAATAGATTATTGAAATAAATGCATTATAAAGCTTAGTTTACTAAAAAAAAAATTAATTACTAATTTCTGATCTATATCAAATTTTTAATAAATTTTTAAATGAAAAGGAATCTGCTACCTTAGTAATGTTGAATAACTAGATTTAAAAAAATTTATCTTAGTACTTACTTATATATTTTTGCTGAATTTTTTTGGAAAAGGAACTCTACTAAGTGTGGTTTTAAGAGAGATTATACTTGTCAATTTTAAATTATTAACTCATTTTTAGTGAATTTTTAAGTAGAAGGGGGTCTACTGCTTAGGTAGCTCAAGTCGCCTTGCTTTGAAAACACACATCTCGGATGTCAAACCTCAGATCACCATGAAATTTGGTAGATAGGAGCAAGTCTAAGTTGAGCTCAACCACAAAAAAATTTCAAGTACATAAAAGCTGTGTGGGAATGTTAGCAAATTTTTGAACAACAAGGTATCTGCTTCTCTCAACTTGACATACTCTAAGTAAGTTTTTCTTCCCTAATCACCCTCTAATGACATCCCTTAGCACCTAAATTGCTATATTATCACTCATTTGTCTTATTATCATTAATTAATATTATTTAATAATTTCAAAGAACTTTTACCTCACTTTGGAAATTAATCTTAAATTCTTATCTTTCCATCCATTTTTATCCTTTAAAGATAAAATAAAAAATAAAAAAATAAAAATTAATCTGATCTCTTAATTTTTTTCTATTTCATTTAACCTTAAACTTTTAAATTTTACTTTTAACCTTCAACTTTAAACTTTTATTTTTAATCTTAATCTTTTAACTTTTACTTTTAACCTTCAAATCTAAACTTCTATTACTTTTAAACTTTCACTTAATTTTTAATTTTAAATTTTAAATTTAATTTTAATTTTAATTTTTTAATTTTAATTTTTAATTTTTTAATCTTCCAACCTTCATCTTTTATCTTAAAAAAATCTTAACATCATGTTAGTGCTGACCTTAAATACTTAATGATATTTATTACTGAATTTCTAATTCTACATAAAGTTTTGTCATAAAAACTTCATCTGTAGATAACTTCCTATATAGAACTCCGATTTACATGGTTAATGCCACCTTAGAAAGCCCTAAACTAGCACTCTAGGATGGTATTTATTATTTTTATTTTATTTTATTATAATTCATAATTTTCAGAGTTTAAGTTTGATGGAATAAGTCTTGAAAGGTATTTAACTAAATGAACTACAAATGCAAAAATTAAATCATAAAAAGGTGTAAATAACTTGTTGTATTGTTGGATTAATCTTGATTATTACATCATTTTGGTTTTCATATCTTATGGATGATTTGCATCTCCACATTAATTAATATTGGGTTCTAATCTAAATTATAATCTAATTAAATCAAATTTAAGTGAGGAGAAAAAAATCCACTCACATTTCACTCTTGCATCTATATATACTATCTAATTAGGAGATATGTGGTGATGTTCTATAAGACCTCTAATATGGATCAAAGATAATTTTTAGCTAAATATATATATATATATATATATATATATATATATTCTATTTTTGGATCAAATTATGTTAAACACTTGAAATCCTTTTAATTTTTATTTTCCTACATAGGAGAATATTTTTCAATTTTACACCTATTAGATATATGTTGAAATGCTTAATTTATAAGAAATGGATTTCTACCTAAGTTTTGTCATATATATAGGATATAAGAGACCAAATAAGAAATTGAATGAAAGAATTCTAGCAAAAAGACTAGCAAATACTTGATTAAACCTGATGAGTACAAGATCAATACCAAAAAAGATGACTTGGAGCTTCAAAAAATGTATTGTTGAGAGTAAGGATCTTTTCACCCTTGGATCCAATATATATTAGGTATTACAAAGTTCTTTGGGAAATTTTCATATTGATTGAAGACAAAGCAGGAAGTTTTTCAAGAAGTTATCATGTTATTTGAAGATTAAACAACTCTAAGAAGGTTCTCAAGAAATTTCCATATTGCTTGAAGGTAAAGCAACTCTAGAAAGCTTCTTGGTCAATTTTTTTAATTCTTCTAAAAAAATTTTATAAAAAAAATTTTAAAAAAATTTTAAAAATCTTTTGAAACTTTTAAAAAAATTAATAGAAGGTTTTAAGAATACTTTAAAAATCATCTTATTAGATTTTTATAATATCACATCTCCTTCTAACTACAAATTTCATGAGCATCAATTTCATATCTACAATAAAATGACGAAAGCTTGAGCATTATTTTTAAGGTTTTCTTATTTGAATTGATTGTAGTGTTGGCATTTCATTATTTGAGAATGTCCAACTTCATCTTGAAGATGATCTTATAAAAGTTGCAAGAGCTAAAATAATTGATTTTGTAGCACTGATATTGAAAGCTCCAACTCTTGCTCTACTTTGAGATTTATGATTTAAAGATTTTCTAAACACTTTCCAATTTGGCATATTGGATTATAAATTAGATACACTAAATTCTAAGGTTGTTGTTAGCAATATGTGCTCTCTTCATTATATATAATATTTAAGCAATAGCTTCAAAGAGAAGTCATTTTAAAATAGATTTAGATTTTTGAGGATAGCATTGATAAAATTCTTATACTTTTTAGGATACATTAACTAAAAAATTTACTAGTTTCTAGATACATTCATTGATATTATAGCCATGCTAATGAATAAAACAATCCAACTTGCATCTTCTTCATTAAGAATCAAGGATCTTTTTTACTTCATATTCTACATGATTATCTATTTTAATGCAAGGTAATGATGATTGTATACTTTCTAAAATAATTGATTCTAAATAAGCCTCTAAAAAAATGCATGAAAGATTTGATATACCTTTAAGGATGTGGATAGTTCCAATTAATAAGCCATTAGATTTATTTACTTTTGAATACAAAATGGCTCTGTTTTTTAATAGTCTAACTTATTGCAAGGCCAATTGGTCTTAATATTTTATTGGAGAAGCCGTATTTTATCTCCAACTTAAAAAGTATGGATTTTTTTTTTTTTTTTTTTTTTTTAAATTCTTCTAAAGATACTTTATAAGAAAATTGAGCTACTTGTAAATTAAGCTTCAAAGTTTATTGGATCTTGGTAAAATATAATATCATTAAATAAGCCATGATATTGATATATATTGTCAAGATACAACCTTATTGTTTCTTCTTGAGAAATTATTATTTTGTAGTAAATAAAATATGCTATCTTTATAATTCAATCTGCATCAACATAAATGGCAGTAACTATACCTAATGGTAATAGATCAGTAATGAAATCTATTGATAATAAAGAACATAGTCTCTTCAAAATTGGCAGTAGTCGTAAAAGTCCATAAGGACAATGACAAGAATTCTTAGATCTTAAACAAATGTTATATGAAAAAACAAAGTCCTTCATAAACTTCCACATTTAAGGCGACTAAAAATCTTGAGAGATAAGCTCTAATGTTTTGTTAAATCCAAAATGTATTGCAATTGGAAAACCATGAAAAAATTAAAGAACTCAAAGTCATGTCAATTCTTTTGGAATATATAAAAAAATCTTTACAATAAAAAATTTGGATTTAAGAGAATAATATATTATTAATTAAATATTGCTTCAATAATCTTTGAAGTAAGATATGATGTCTTTGATAAAGTATTAAATAATCTTAGTTGCTTTTCTAGCTAATATGTAATCTCAAAATCAAAATGAGATAATAAAATATTCCAATGAGCTTGGTAGCATCATATTACAATTGCTTATAGTATATAAAAATTAATTAAAATATATAATATATTTATAAGTCTTCATGTATATTAAAATAGTTTAGGGTTTATCAATTTTTTTATAAAAGAATTGCTACATTTGAAGTTTTTATGGACTTATAGGACATTAAAGATAGCATATGTAATTTGAAGCTAATAAGTGAGCCATTTTGTTGATAGTAATGGTTGAAGCCATATCTTAAGTTTTTGGACGAATTTTTGAGTTAATTTTTTTAAATATAAGTTATTAGGTTAAGAAGCTACATATTGAAATTTTATGGTATTTGAATACTTAATTTGTGAGATGTGAAGAAAATTACATGTGGATATATGTAAATAAGGATTTGAAGCTATTATTAGAATTTCGATGATATCTCAAGATCTATAATAAATTTGTAGTTGAAATTTGTTTTGGTAATTATTTAAAATATATAAATACTTCATGTAAAATTTTAGTTTGTTTGAATAGTCCAATCATGAGATACGAGCTATTAAAATTTGGAGAAAATTCATCTTAAGTATATATAACAATTTAAAATATTTTTATCACATTTTGGATGTTATTTAGTACTTAGTACTTATATATTGATGTAAATATCCCTATAGGAATAATTTTATATATAAACTTGATACTTTCTTATCTTAAGACTTGATTGAGTAATTAATGACAATCAAAAGCCTAACGCTTTTTTGAAGCAACTCTCTCTACTTCGACAACGGCAATTCAAAATCCAAATTAATATGAAATACTTCAAATTTTGGTGATATGTATATACAATTATAAGATATATAGCACCTTTTAGCAAGTAACTCCATTCTTAAAAAGAATCTACAATTATAGGAAGCTTTTCATCATAAATCTTATAATTAATCTTGATAGCTGAAAACTTTTTAGAATAGAACATAACTAGATAGAAATTTCTATCTTTTCTTGTATATAATAGTATAACTCATAATACAAAGTCAAAAGCATTAGTCTTCAAATAAAACGCCTTTATAAAATTTGGATGTATTATGATTGGAGCTTTTAAATAGATTAGATTTCTTATAACCTTGATTTTTTCCATAATTTAGCCTAAGGTTTTCCTAGGCTAGTAGAAATCCATAAGAACAATACATCCAAACCATTATTAATAAGTACAAAAGCTTTCATGCATGATGCTAAAGAAGGGCCAAATTTTGCAATATATCTTATACATATTATTGATAGAAAAAAGATTTTAAATGGCATTTTAAGCCAATATTAAGATTATCAAGACATTTTTGAAAAATAATTGCAGATATTCTTTCAAAGTATTATTTCTATAATTATTCCATTGAACTTCAAGAAGTAGCTCAACCACCATTTGTACCAATCTATAGCCTATTATAAAACAAGTTGGTTGCACTTAAGGAATATTTTGATAAGAACTTGACTAAAAACTTCGTACACCATTTTAATTTTCTAGCCCAAGCTTTTATCTTATTTGTGAAGAAAAAAGATGGATCTTAGCAAATATGTATCGATTATTGAAGATTCAATAAGATCTCTATTAAGAATAGGTATTCTCTATCTTTGATTCTAAGACTTCTTAATCAATTGAATTAAGTAAAAATCTATATATAAATAGATCTATGAAGAATATATAACTTAAAATACATTTAAAAAAATAAGATAAATGAAAAATTATAGTTTGAATGAAATATGGATATTTTAAATATAATAGCATGCCTTTTGGATTCATAAATGTACAAATTGCTTTTCAACATCTAATAAATGATGTCTTTGTGAGTTTTTTTAATGATTTTATTGTTTGTTATTTAGAAAACTTAATCTACTCTAAGAACATAGAAGAACATGAACTTCATATTTATCATGTGTTATAAAAACTAAAGAGAGAAGTTTATATGTCAAGATGAAAAAATGTATATCTTACATTATTCAAGTTGAATTTTTAGGATACATCATTTTAAACAATGGTCTTATAATATATCCTTAAGAAGATTAGACTATCATGAATTGAAAGTTTATAAAAGTAGTCAAAGATGTATAATATTTTTTGAGATTTGTCAATTATTACAGAATCTTCATTAAAAAAAAAAATCAAGTTGGGACTCCTCTTATATGCCTGACATACAAAGACAAATTTGAGTGGAATAATGAAATTAAATCATCTTTAAAGCCTTGAAGGCATCATTTAGTTTTGCATCAATCTTATATTACATCTATTTATTAAAGGCATTTTTTATGGAAAAAGATGCATTAGTTTTTGCTATAAATGTTTTGTTATAAATAAAAAAAATGACAAGTTCCATTAGATAGATTTTTATTTTAAAAAAATTTCAACAGCCAAAATTAATTATAAGATCCACAACAAAGAGCTTCTTGCAATGATGGTTTTATTTCAAGAATGGTATCATTATCTAAAAGGTGCTTCTAATTCAATCATCATATATACAAATCACAAGAACCCCAAGTACTTCATGTGGGCTTGTGTTTTGAATTTTTGCCAAGCCCATTCGAACATGTTTTTATTAAGTTTTGATTTTAAAACTACTTATCAACCTAAAAAATAATAAGATTTGCCAAACACTCTTTCTAGACCTTCTTATCTTGCATCAAAAGAAAGAAATGCTACTTTTAATCAACAAAGAATGATTCTCTTGAAGTCAAAATATTTTTATTTTTAAGTAATAAAATCAATATTAATTTTTAATTCATACTTTTTTAAGTAAGTTCAATCAAGTATGTCTTGTGATCTTCTTATTGATAATATTAAGAATAATTCTTTTAAATATCATGATACTTCTAAGTTCAAATTTAAAGTTAATCTACTCTATTTTAAGGGACAATTATACATTCCAAAAGATAAAGTACAACTATATGTTCTTTGAGATCATTAAGATTTTATTATAGTCAAGCATTTTAGATACAACAAGGCTTTGAAACCAACATTAAGAGATTTTTGGTGGTCTCAAATATTAAAGGTAGTTAAAGACTTTGTAGAATCATGCAGATTTGTTCAAGATCAAAAACTCCTTGTCATTGATTTTATGAACTTTTTTAGCGATTACCTATTTCATAAAAACCGGAGTCTTTTGTTTCTATTGATTTTATTATAAATCTTAGAGTCTCAAGTTTGTATGATTTTATATTCATAATAGTAGATTGTTTTACCAAGATGGCATATTTTGTATAATATACAAAATTTGCTTATATTAATATGGTATATTTTTTATGTAACAAATATCTTTTTTTGCTAATTATGATTATCATCCACATCTTCATGCTTTTGAATTTTTAAAAGTTATTCATCCTATGGTAGAAGATTTGAAGAATTATTTATTTAAGCTACATACTATAATAAAGGCACATTTAAAAGAAGCTCAAGAATGATAAAAGACTAACATGGATACTTATTACAAAGAGCAACCTCGATTTCATGTTAGAAACAATATATTGTTATTTTGTCATAATATCAAGATTAGTTGTCTTAGTAATAAGTTGGATTATCATAGGGTTAGATCATTTTTTATAAATAAACTAATCAAATCTAATTGTTTATTAAGTATATCTATCAAAGTTTATAAAGATCTATCTTATATTTTATGTATCCTTTTTTGAGCCACATAAAATAATGAATATCTTGGAAAGAAGAAAAATGCTACTTCTTTCTATAGAAGTATATAATAATTAAAAGTTCTAAGTAGAAGAAGTATTAGATTCAAGGCACCGCCAAAATAGATTGAAATATCTTGTTTATTGGTATAGATATGATACTAATGAATACATATGGAAGTAAAAAAAGAATCTTATAAATGCACCAAAGAATATTGATGCTTATTATTAATAACATCCATCAAAATTAAGATGAAGAAAATAAGATCCATAAAAGATGATGACTGCTTCTTCTGGAATATGTCCCTAGAAAGAGAAATAATATCACAGACATATATATATTTATTCCAATAATTACTTATATGATTAAGTAGAAATAAGAAAAAATTAATTAATTTTATAATATCTTTTAGAAAATCTTTTTAAAAGCTTTATAGATATTACTTTGATTTTATACATGTTTTTCATAAATTAATAAGTTAGAAACTTGATCAACAAGTTAGCCATATATCACATGCATTGGTAGTTTGTAGAAGAAGCTAACTATGTCGTATATATATAAAAAAACTTGTCTTATAAGATAAGACATGTGTCTAAAAAAGTCAACACATGTTGGAGATCATATAAAATATTATCAAGTAACTCTTAATTAGAGAGTATATATAGAGGCAAGAGTGAAGCCTTCTTCATTCTTGTCAATGCCTTTCTTTGTCTTAGTCTTGTTTCAAGACTTTCTAATCTTTTGGTCCTTATTAATTACCATTTTAGTTTAATATTATACCAACTTTGAGTGATTCTTCAGTCTTTTCGAGTGATACAAGAATATATTATTCTTTTAATTCTTTGAGAATCATATCTTTGACAGCTCTTTGTTGAATATCAATAGTACAATCATATAATTAATGCTTTGATAATATGTTAGCATTCTTCTTTTCAAAGATATCTTGAATTTTTTTTTTTTTTTTTTGAAATAGCTACTAACCAACTTCCTTCTTCATGAGCTAAAATTATATAAATGATAAATGGCATTTCTTTGTTTCAAGAAATAAGGGCTTTATTATTGATGACTTCTTGATAGGTTTTTCTTGAAAAAAATTTATAAGAAATTGAACCTTATGAAACTTCCAATTTATAGATGGATTATATCTTTCTAATCACAAAAGTCCCAGAATGATAAGATTGAATGGAGTTGTAGGAATTTTTAATATTTTTTTACTACTATAGCCTTCAAATGATGTTTTTAGTAGTATGGTCTCATAAGTAAAATTGCTTGAAGATAAAAATTGACCATCTATTTTTTTTACATGTAAATGTTTTAATTTTTGTATTATAGGAATTTTATAAAGTTTAAAAAACTCCTCATTTAAGAAATAAGAAAATAATCTTAAATCTAATAAGAGATTTATTTGAATTTTTGTGAGCTAAGAAATAAAAATATAATAAAATAGCAAGTAAATTGAATAAAGAAAGAAGGACTTTGATGAATTTGATATGTTGAAATATGTAGTTGCATAGTCCTTATTGTAGTTGGGCTTCTTTATTTTTCTAAATAATCCTATTACTAATCATGGTTGTATATTATTTTTTTTTGGATAATTTATAGATTTGTGGCCTTCTTTAGAATAATACAAGTATAGGCCTTATTCAAATTGATACTTTTTTTCTTTTGTTATAAAAGGTTTAAATCACAAAACATCAATTTGCATATTCATAGCTCTCAAATATAGAAATATTATATTTATTGAAGCAATAGATTATATATTTTTAATGCATTATTTTGTCAAAGTCCATAAATGTTGATCTTAATGGTATTGAAATAATTGATTAATGTACTCTATAGCCTAGTTGATAGCTTCATTGAATATTTGAAGATTAGATAATGATAATAATAGGTCTTTTATAATATCTTTTAATATTTAATAGAATTGATTCATAAAAACTTATATATTTCAATTGATATTATAAACTAATTATCTAAAATTAAATGTATAAATTAATACATGGCATGACTTTTGATGTAATGAGCAAATCTTTATTTTCATCTATTGGGTCTTATTAAATTTTTCAAATACCTCTACAAATGCTTCTAAAAAAGTTTTTTTAACATTGTTAAGAAGGCAGTCTCAACAAACTATCATGGATGCATTATACAAAAGACCAAATAAAAATTTGAACAAAAGATTTTCAACAAGAAAGTTAGCAAGAATTTCATTAAACTAGATGAAAATAAGATTATACCAAGGGAAGTGAACTAGAATTCTAAAAGATATATTGTCGAGATTGGAGATCTCTTTAGCCTTGAGTCTAAAAGTTTTTTTGTTGAAATTCTATAGATATTAGGAAGTTTATTAAGAAGTTCAATATTGTTTGAAGACAAAGTAAATCTAGAAAGCTTCTCATAGAGTTTTCATATTGCTTAAAGACAAAACAACTTTAGGAAGCTTCTCAAATAACTTCTTTACTCTTTCTAGAATTTTTTAGAATTTGCTAAAATATTTTGAAATCTTCTAGAACTTTCTTAAAATATTTTTTAAATATTTTTTAAGAATATTTTGAAAAACTTTTGGAACCTTCTTGAACTTGATAAAATATTTAAAAAATATTTCTAAAATCTTCTTGTTGGATGTCTTTAATAAGTTCTAATCTTAATTTTTAAGACTTTCACCAAGTCTAATCATGTTTTCTACCAAACATAGAAGAAAAAGAATGATATTTTATTATTTTTTTGATTAAGAATAAACTCTCACTAACTGAGTGGATTTTGTAATAATCAAATACTACTATTTCTACAAAAGATACCAAAAGTTACTCACATACATGCTACAAATTCTATCATTGGTTGAATAAATCATTTACTTCTTGTAATTTTCTTCACAAACAACTACACACTTCTTGCCAAAGCCTGACCAAGTTACTTCTTTGTTCTCACTACAAAATCATATGTAATTCTCAAAAGCAAAATTATATATAATTTAAGAGTCCTTTACTAATTCTCATCTTCAACTCTATCATTCGTTAAGGAATCCATTCTCATCGCCTGAAAGAATTCATCCAGGGATGATCATTCATCCACATCAGGAAAAAGGTAGATTAGTCCAACGGTTCTAACCCAAACCTAATCTATTACCTAAAATGTAGGGCCAACTCAGCATCTACGAACCTAGTCAGAATCCCCAGGCCCAGTCAGCATGCCAAAAAGCAACACGGTTTGGTTCAAACACCACGTGGTATCGACCTTGCAAAAACATTCCTGAAGGGAGAGAACGAGTTCTTTTATCCCTAATTTCAAGGTTCATTCGAATATTCTACGAAAATCGTTCCCGTTTCAATCATTACTTCGGGAACTCAAGGGGGGAGAGTACGGGATTTTTCAAGGAAGAGAGGAGCCGTGTTATTAAAAACTCGCAGTGGTTAAGTGCCCCCCGTTGTGTGTGTCCACTGCCATTAAAAGAGAAGGAATGATAACCGAACTCTCGAGTCAGTCTGTGTCAATGGAAGAATGTGGAAAGTTGCTATCCTTGTACAATAGCCCCACTTGTTACTGACCTGTTCATTACTCTCACCGCGGGAAGCCTCGCTCCATCGGGCAGCTTCGTGCCACGCTGGACTAGCGGGAAGCCCTTCGAGTGTTTCTCGAAAACGTGAGGTGCACGAGGGCGGGGAACCGGGACTATGGGTGGGTTATGGCTGGACGAGTCCTGGTCGTTTGTTCACATGGGAACCCTCGTTCCCATTCGCCTATTATTACCTTTTCACACCGCTGCATCTGTCCCCACCGGAATTGGTACTTCGACTGTGGGGTTGATTCTCATGCCCCTATTCTAAGGAGATGGAACTCTGGGATTAGTAAACTGGGAGCCTTTTTACACCAGCTCATGAAGAGAAGGGGTGTGTGGAAGCAGACGAGATCGGGCAGATGGTTCACTGTGCATGAATACAAGTCATAAAATGCCTAAAACAGAACAGGATAACATGGATAAGATTCACTATCTTGGCTGCAATAAACACCCCACAGCCGCCTTCAGCACGGATGAATGGGGTACCTTTATTTTATTATATTTTATTATTTTTAGCTTTGTTTTTGACTGCCCGAAGCTATGCGCTTTTTCTACTGCCAATCCTGGTGGATTTACTTTCGAAGTGTAGGATTGTAAATTGAAAACTATGTAATGTTTATTAATTTATTTTCTTTCTATCAAGTGTAGATTTTTTAGAAAAAATATTATTTTGTATCCAAATATTCTGTCTTGTTTTTTTTTTATTTTACTTTATTATATCTAATCAAAGCATTTTAGAAATATCGAATATTGATGATACCAAAGGAGAAGAAGAGTGAAAATCATACGAAACTTGATTCCACTATATGTGTCACAGACATACACATGTAAGCTAGTAATTACTTGTATAAATAGGTAGAAGTAAGTAGAAGTAGGTAAAAATAAGTTAATTCTTTAATATCTTCTATACCAGCTTTTTAAAAGCTTCATAGATGTTGTTTTGACTTTATATATGTCTATAATTGACTTTTTTGGTTAGAAAAGTCGTCAACAAGTTGGCCACGTGCATTAGATGTTGTTAGCTTGAAAACCAAGGTAATTATAAGACCCTCATGTATAAAAACTTGCTTTGTAAGTCGAGGCATATATCCTATAGAATCAACACATATTGAAGGTCCTATAGAACATCGCCACATAGTCTCTAGTTAGATAGTATATATAGAGACAAGAGTGAAGGCTTCACTCTTGTCAACTATGTCTTTTAAGTTGAACAATATCATGGTTTTCATCTTTTCTTAAACAATGAGATCCAATATTAGATAATCTAGAGGCATTTTTGGTAAAATTTTGATTCATGTAAAGAAAACATGATGCAACTCATGTTGCAACCAACAAGATCCGTATTTTGCGATAAGATAATTGATCTATAATGTTATATGCTTCACAGTTTCAACAACTTGCAAGTGATATCAAGTGGGATGATGCTGCACTTATTAGTTAATTTTTCTATAGATTACAATATGAAGTAAAAAAATTGATGCTCAACTTACTTAATCCTCAAACATTGAATCAAGCAATTGACTTTGTTGGGAAATGCAACAATTGACTTTTTGAATTTTGATCTGAGAGTCAAACAAATGGGCCTCAATGTTATTATTATTTGATGGCAACACCAACATCTCCTCAACACATATAATTAGAAGTAGAGGATATGCAAATTGATGCGGTACGTTTTAAACTTCTTACCGAGCAAGAAAAGTCTCATCATCATTAAGAAAGATTGTGGTTATATTATAGAGAACCTAAACATAGTACACAATATTGTCTAAATTTGGATCTTGTACTATCAAACAACATGTTTGACTTGCAAGGACAAATTTGAGTAGAGCAAAGAAGCTCAAACATCTTTTGAAGCTTTTAAGTCAACCTTTATTTCTGTACCAATCTTCTATTGTGTCAACTTTTCTAAGGCATTTTTTATGGAAAAAAATGCATCAGATTTAACTTTGGATGATGTATTATTACAAATGGGAATAGATGATAAACTTCACCAAGTAGCTTTTTATTCCAAAAAGATTTCAGTAATTGAGATTAACTATAAAATCCACGACAAAGAACTTCTTACAATCATAGATTCATTTCAAGAATGGTGTCATCATCTAAAAGGTGCTTTCAATATAGTCACCAAATATATAGATCACAAGAATCTCGAGTACTTCATGTCAACACGTGTTTTAAATCGTCACCAAGCTCGTTAGAGCATATCTTTATCAAGATTTGATTTCAAGTTCACATATCAACCTGGTAAACAACAAGGTTTATCAAATGCTATTTTTAAATATTCTTATCTTGCACCAAAAGAAAGAGATGCATCTTTTCATCAGCAAAGAACAATTCTCTTAAAGCTAGAGCATTTTCATCTTCAAATAATGAAATCAACATTGACTGTTGATTTGATCATTTTGAAACAAATCCAATCAAGTATGTCTTCTGATCCTCTTGTTCACAATATCAAGGATCTTTCTTCTAAGTCCTAAGATACTTCTAAGTTTGAGTTCAAAAACAACCTACTCTATTTTGAAGGACGATTATATGTTCCAAAAGGAGAAGCACAATTATGTGTTCTTCAAGCACATCATGACTTTTTAGCAGTATGATATTTTGGATACAACAAGACTTTGGAGCTTATATCCAAAGATTTTTTATGGCCATAAATGTGGAAGGATGTGAAAGACTTTGTTCAGTTGTGCAACATTTGTTCAAGATCAAAAACTCCTCGTCATCGACCTTATAGACTTCTTCAACCATTATCTATTTTAGAATAACCATGGTCTTCTGTTTCTATGGATTTAATCATGGATCTTCCAATCTCAAGTTCTTATGACTTTATATTCGTGATAGTAGATTGTTTTACCAAGATATCACATTTTGTATTATGTATAAAATCTATCACAAGTGAAGAAACAACTAAACTCTTTTTTGACAATATCTATTGCTATCATGGATTATCCAAGGATATTATATCCGATAGAAGAACTCAGTTGTATCAAGATTTTGGTGGATTCTTTTCAAGATTCTAAAAGTAGATATAAAACTATCTTTGGCATTCCATCCTCAAATTGATCTACAAACGAAGCATGTTAATCAAGTTTTGGAATAATATTTAAGATATACGATCAACTACCAACAAGATGATTAGATAATTCTTTTGCCATTGGTAGAGTTTGCTTATAATAACACGATACATTTTTCTATAAAACAAACACCTTTCTTTGCTAATTATGGTTATCATCCATGACTTTATACTTTTGACTTTCAAAAATCAATAATCATGCGATAGAAGATTTGGTAAATCATTTGTGAGAGCTACATGCAACAATGAAGGTGCAATTAAAAGAAGCTCAAGAACAACAAAAGATTAATGCGGATGTCTATCAAAAGGAACAACCACCATTCCACATGGGTGACAAGGTATGGTTACTTCATCGCAATATTAAGACCACTCATCCTTGTGATAAATTGGTGTCAAGGACAAGAACATGATAAAGATAAATAAATAAGTGAGACTTCTCTCATAAAAAGATGAAAAAATAGAAATAACTTGATATATATATATATATATATATATTAAAAAAGAAATTAGAATGACTATTGCCAAAAATCAAGAAAACTAGAGACCCTTGAAATTAGACTGGAAGCAAAAAAGGAGTTGACAAGAGTGAAGAAGACTTCACTCTTGTCTCTATATATACTATCTAACTAGAGGCTATGTGGCGACATTCTATAGGACCTCCAATATGTGTTGATTTTGTAGGACACATGCCTTGACTTACAAGGCAAGTTTTTTTACGTGTGGGCGACATAGTTAGCTTGGTCTTCAAGCTAACAACATGTGTGGAACATGGCCAACTTATTGACCACGTCTTTAATTCCAAAAAGTCAATTAAAGACACCTATAAAGTCAAAGCAGCGTCTATGAAGCTTCTAAGAAGCTTATATACCAAATATTATAGAATTAACTTATTTTTACTTACTTTTATTTACTTCTACCTATTTATATATGTAATTATTGGCTTACATGCATATGTCCGTGACAATTGGACTATCATAGACTTAGACCATTTTCTATTTCTGCACAAATCAATCTACTTGCATAACATTTATACTTATCGGAGTTAATGAAAATCCATCCAATATTCCATGTGTCTCTTCTTAAACCATACAAGACAGTGGACATACTAAAAAGAAGACAAGTTCTACCTCCTCCTATAGAAGTGGACAATAATGAAGAGTTCAAAGTGGAAGAAGTCATAGATTCAAGGTAGTGCCAAATTAAATTGAAATGTCTTGTCCATTGGCATATATATGATATTAATGAACGCACATGGGAGCTAGTAAAGAATCTTGCAAATGCAACAATGGCGGTGGAGGCTTTTCATCGATGACATCCATCAAAATCAAGATGAAAATCTTTTGTATAAAAGAAACAAGATTTAGGTAAGACAATATTCTACTTTCAATCCTTATTTATAGCTTCTTTGTTGCTATGGGGCTAACGAGATGGAGAACCAACAACCAATGGATTTGACTAAAGAGCCTTCGTTTGCTGATTAGTAAGACAAGACATTGTGATTGTCACAACCTTCAAGATGATGCAATCGAGATGAAGATCCTTAAGAACGACATGTTCTTTTTTGAATAAATGACAAGATACAATGCATTTGGTATCACGACCTTGGAAAAGACTCTCAATGTTTGGTAATTTTATTAGATGTAGGAACAACTCCTAATGGTGTTTCAAATATTTGAAAGAAATTATGAAGGCCTCAACAATGATCAAATAATAAGGTGGTCTTCTCGCCTTGGTATAGGACACTATCGATGGTTGAGAGGTCCTATCAACCATCTTCGAAGAGAACAAAGATCTAAGTATGTAATAAATATAATTAGTCGCATCATAGATTTTCTCAACCTATGATGACCGCTCCTCGTGGAACTTGTCCCTAGAAGGGAGGATAATGTCATGGACATTCACATGTAAGTTAACAATTACTTGTATAAATAGATAGAAATAAATAGAAGTACATAAAAGTAAGTTAATTCTTTAATATCTTATATAGAAGCTTCTTAGAAGCTTCATAGATATTATTTTGATTTTATATGTGTCTATAATTGGCTTTTTGGATTAAAAAAGTGGTCAACAAGTTGGCCACGTGCCACATATGTTGTTAGCTTGAAGACCAAGCTAACTATGTAGTCCACATATAGAAAAACTTACCTTGTAAGTCAAAGCATGTGTCCTACAAAGTCAACACATATTAGAGATCTTATAGAACATCGCCATGTAGCCCCTAGTTAGATATTATATATAGAGACAAGAGTGAAGCCCTCTTCACTTTTGTCAACTCCTTTCTTGCTTCTATTCTATTTTCAAGAGTTTGAAGTTTCCTTGTTTTTTTAGCAATAAGCCATTTTAATTTCTTTTTAATATACGTACTTCCTTATTTCTATTTTGTTACTCTTTCTTTGATACAAATTTCATTGGTTTATGCATCATCTTTTAGTTCATATCCTTGACAATATGTAGGTGTAGAAAAAATACTCCTAGTTTGAAAAGAGTTCTTTTAATTTATCTTCCTTAGATAAAATCTATATTTGTTCTTTTGTTACTTTACATGCTTGGGTACTATATTCTCTTGAAAACATAACACAACTGTCAATAGAAACTGCAAATGTTATGGAACAAAGTCTAAATCCTGTAAAGTTGAATTTGGAAGTTGCACTAAATTATTGCCATTGTACTTTGCTTAGCTTAAAATAATTATAAAGTTAGAGATGAAAGGTGGACATATTTTTACTCTCTTTACAAAAAATTAAAACCAAATAAATAATGTCGTCTGTGCAATTCAATCAAAATAATTTGATTCCACATAAACACAAATAAATAGTTGAAGGCACTCATGATGACATTCAACATAATAATTTAAATTTGCATACCAAATACAATAACAATTGTGCTGTGGACAGTGAGCACAAAGAAGTGATTACAACATATTCTCATCTATGAAGTTTCCAAAGGTTCATACAATTTCATATAAAACAACTTTTTCTGTAATGTGTATGCAGGTTTGTTTGTATGTATGTATGTATGTATGTATATATATATATATATATATATATATCTTATTGTGTGCAAACATCACTTTGTAACTTCCTGAAAAGTACCACAAAATATTTGTAGATTCAATGAAGATCACCAAAACAACATATAGTTAGACACACCTGTTGCCAGAAAATTCCATGATTAGAATTAAGTTGCAAAGATTATATGTACTTCAATTTTAATGATTTATTTTTATGCTTATTACAAGATGTAATAAGTTTTGATGCTGATAACTAATTTAGTATCATTGGAATGGTATCAATACTTCTCTTTATCTTTAGTAGATTGTACTAAGTTTAAATCTGAATACAATCCTATTCGACTTAGTACCTTTTTTTAGACTTAGTTGTAAAAAAAAATCCACAATATTTTGGAAATTAACACAATTTTAAACTAAATGAACATGCCCAGAATTTAATGACATTCCTAAATCAAGTACAAACCTTGAGACTAGTTTATTTAGTCAATGTAATTTTATTCATATTATTTTGATAGATTTTTATTATTGATTTGTTATATATAAAAAAAACAGAGATACATGGACTCAAGCATTCATTTCAGAAATAATGTATATTTTACTATAAATTCATAACTTTATTTATTTCATATTGGCATGTGTGAGAATACATAACATATATACATCAAATTCAACTTGTATCCTTTGAACTTCTCAGAAGACAGGGATTCAAAGCAAGTACACATGTGAACACACATGCATTTTACTATTTCATGATTATGTGATGACTATGCTCTTTGACAACTGGGTTTTAAAATTATCAAATAATATCCTTAACACTACTTCCCAGAGAAAGGAAGTTGATATTAAGACACATGTGCCTACTTTGAACATGCATTTTACCACTAAATTTGGACAAATGAACACACAGATAATGCATGTTGGAAAGAAGAAGGAAAAAACTCTATCCATCTGTCAGAAGCTTCAGGAAGGAGATAGAGATCATGTATGTCTATCCATTGTCACATGCAACAATATAAACAACAACAACAACAACAACAACCAACTGTAAACCAATCCACAAGAAAGCCCACCACTGCATGAACCATGCCATTTAGACAGCTACTAATTCTAATGAATTATTTTTTCTTGATCTTCTAAGACACCAAGTTCACATGAAGTCCTCATGTGTGAACACTTGGGTTATCAATATAAACACACACACACACTTATTATATATATGTCTATATATATATATATATATATATATAATATTAACATAAAAGGCTCTGCTTCCTACATTCCCTTTTTTGCTATTTTGGGGGTGGCGACAGGAATAAGGTCTAGAACATACATTGGAAACATTCCACTCCTTGTGGTTGTGTTTGTCGTCTGTTGAGAAGACTGCCCGCTGCCCGCTATCCTTTTGCCCCCCCAATCCAGATATTAAGGGTGAGAACGGGTGCCATGCAACCCTCTGCTGACGTGCCCTAGAGACATTGAATGGGAACGGTCCAAAGCGGTGGGGTCACCTTATCAGGAGAAGGGGGTGTGGGGCCCAGCTGACCTGGCTCCATAATGAACTCTTCTGTAGATCGCAGCCATGTCAGCATCACAAGGGGGTGGGGTGGCCCTATTTCGTGAGGTGGCTGGCTCATTGATGGATGATGCCATCTTTGCTTCAAAGAAGGCTAGACTCCAGACACTCCTCCTCTGTTGTCAC
This sequence comes from Physcomitrium patens, assembly GCF_059467195.1. NCBI lineage: Eukaryota > Viridiplantae > Streptophyta > Bryopsida > Funariales > Funariaceae > Physcomitrium > Physcomitrium patens. The sequence continues at coordinate 10,872,362 of NC_143423.1, read as the reverse complement.
TATTGAGCTAGCCCTTCTTTAGCTGTCATAAATGGGCAGCCACCTCAGTTTTGGGCCCTCGATTTTAATGAATGACACACTCCCTCCTCGTCCTCCTCATTATTGCTCCCCAATCCTCCTTCTCTCTTGCTGCTGTTTCTGCTACAGTGCCCAAAGTCTTCAACATCTATAATTTTTTTAAAGCAATTCCGCACCCCAGTCTGTTTGCTCGTTCGTGCGTTCGTTTAATCGTTCTTTCGTTCGTTCGTGCTCAATGAAATGGTGATTTTAGCTTTGCACACATAAACATTGTGTAGCATAAGTAATTCTCATTTAGGGTTGGATTGATGTATCCTCCTCTCAGTTACTCACTGTTTAGCCAATGTTTTTTTATTTTTTTATTTTTATTCTTGCATATTGAAAAGGAGGAAAGTGAACAAAATGAGAAGGAGCCAGGGGGTTCATTGAAACATTCCACTTGGAACATCCTTTAGCAGTCCAGTATAAGTTGTTTTAGTAAGCAGGTTTCAGCGCTCTCACTCAGCATATCCCCCCCCCCCCGGGCACCCTGCTCCTGCCCAAGCCTATGTTCTTTTGGACTTCAGTGGATGGACGAGAAAAGTTTGCCTTACTAAGGCCCTCGGGGGTCGGCACAATGTTCCTTCTGCCGTGCCACAACAGTTGTAAGGAGGTAGGGTAGGGCAGGGGAAAAAAAAATTATTAGTTTATTTTTGTCATTATTCGATTTTCCACTTATCATTTTCCATTTTCCGTTTCCTTCCTTCCTATTATCATTACTATTATTATTTTTTGACACAATTTTGTCCCATTCTTCGTTGCTTTCTTGGGTCCCGCTCGGGAGTTTGAATCTGGACACTCTTTGATTCTGGTGTGGGGAGGTCTGTGCCCCCCATTGATGCCAGCTCCCAAGGAAGCCCAATTTTCCACCCCCCAACTTTGTCAGAGCATTTGGGAATTCTCATTTTTCTCACTGGGGAACATCCATGACAGCAGCAACATCATCCCCACCCCCCTCTATCATGCTAAGAAAAATGCTCTCATAAGCCTCTGAGAATGAGTCCCTCAGAGGATGCAACATTTGAACTATTAAACATTAGGTCCATTTTATGTTTGGATTTCCAACCATGCACACACACATATATCCATCTTCAATATTTTAAGGGGAATCACTTGTCACAGTGCTTACTCTACAGCTAAATGATTAGTTGCAATTCTTATCAACATTAGAGAGAGGGAAGCATGTAGGAACCATCCAAAAATGCATAGAAAATGGCTCTGTCCCATGTTTTAATTGTGGCAATAAGCTTGAATTCTTAATGTTATTGAAAATATGGTTAATGAGATAACATGTGTTTGTGAGTTGAAAAAGGGCCACATTTGCAAATATTGTAGACAAGTAGCTATCATAATAATATTTAGCATATTTTATGTTTACAAATATCCAGGACTTTGTTCACAATAATGCCACAATGAAACTCCTTGGAAACAATCATAGCCTAAGTGAACCTCAAGTGAGAAAATGGCTGTAAAAATATGTAATAGATAAAGCGGAATATCCACCAAGTGCATTAAAAAAAATGATATGGTACTTATATAGTGTTTTTTTTTGTTGTTGTTATTAGTATACATAGTTAACATTATTATTCTTATTGTTCATCACAAGCCTTATTATCATGAATACCACATTGTACAAACAACTTGATACCTAAGAATTTGAATCCAAATCCTCAAAAACTGTTATTAAAAATCCCTATTCATCTCTAAGTACAGGACACTTAAGTTCCTTTGTGGCTTTTGTTCCAAACAGGCCATTTATTGCTCCACCTTGAGGTGTCTGGAAGAGTGGGCTCCCAAAAAGTGCACAGAGGAGAACAAATCTTGGCTATTATTCAAAAAAATAAAAATAAAAAGTAAAAAATCTATTCTTGTCACAAACTGGGAGAAAGCTTTCAAAGCGTAAACAACTTGAAAGAACAGACATTAGTTTTTCATTGAACATAAACTGAGCAATTGTGTAATTATTTATTTTTTTGAAATTTCATTGCTTATCCCAATTTACTCCAGGTTGGTGAGAACAGCCATGACCACAACCAGCCAAATTGCATGAAGCCAAGGGGACCTTAGTCAGTACCTGGAAAAAGGCCAGTTGAAATCAGAAGCATTCACACAATTGGGTTGAGTGGGGATCAATAGCAGTCACCTCAGCCCAGCTGCATTGACCACCCCTATCTATGCCCAGACGATACCACACACTGTCTCATCCTCTGACTATTTTACTTTATCTTTTTTAACTTCCGACGAACCCACACTTGATGAGGATGGAATTTGACTGCCATAAGGGTCCAAGGTGTTATCATGGTAGTGTTCTCAATTGAGCTAGAGGTTGGTGGCACTTGCTTGGGTTAGGGTTCCACTTCCATTCTAGAAGCCAAGTCAGGCTAGAGAGAGAAGGCAATTATCAAGATCATCCTCCAATGAATGCATGGAGAACAGATGAGTATTAAGGATAGTTAATAATGTACTAACATTCTTTAGTTGTGATGACATTTTCCGTGGATGAAGTTTGAAGTATATTCAGATACATATATAAACCTCTGAACACGAAAAGTGTGGATGTTAGCTCGACATATATATTTTTCACGTGTTTCGACAATGCATTGATTTTCTACATGTTCAAATTGGAAATACATATGGGTTGCCCTGAGTGACGACGAATGGTGCAGTTTTTCATTTGGTGTCGGTGTTGCCTGGTTGGGTCTGAGTTTTGTGGATTCCAACTGGAGTGCTCTGGAGCGGTGATTGAGAGCGAACCTCGGCGAGGAAAAAGAAGAACCTCGAGAGGTTGTTTCATGGAACAAGGCAGTGGTGATGCCCTACTTAAAAATATCACATCTATTCATGCAATTTGTTTGTAGCGATGGAACTAGGAAGGCGACATGCGAGCATGATTGCTCGCAGAGAGCTAGACACTATTTTCGCCGAAGTGACAAGACGATGCAACACGCAGTCAGGTGAAAAAGGAAGTTTTCTGCGGAGGGTGCAACTGGGGCAGTGGCTGCCAGAATTATAGGGCGGGATAAGTAGGCGGCGTAGGCGATCACATGGACTACGACACTACGGTTGCCTACAGTCCTCCGCCTCCCATGTTTCCCGAGCGCCATAATTAGCAACTTCCCACGGGCACTCGCGAGTCTCCCCTCCAAAACCCCAGACATATAAGTGACATCTACTTCTTGGCATATTAGGGGATTTCTATTTTGAAACATCTAAGTATGCTCATCTCCTATCAGTTAACTTGCCTAGCGATCGACCCTCACCAGAGCCCATAAAAAGGCCCTGCTTGCTAGAATGGGATAATCTGCCGTCTGCACAACAACTGAGACGAAGTAGTACATCATTTCGAGAGGGGCCCGACGACGAAGAAGAAGCAGAAGAAACGAACGTCTTTGGGGTTACCCACTAGTTTGGCTTGAAGTGGTCCTGCTCAGTTGGTGGACTAGGGGTATTTGGTACAGATAGCGCCATATCCAAGCTTGACATTCCTATCAAGCTTCTGAGTGAGTGCGTGACGGGGGAAGATCGTAGCATTGAAGTGTCGGCTTGATCTAGCTAGAACCAGGTGTTCTGGGTAGCTAATTCTCTGCCGATTTTCTTCTTTGGTTTACAAGGTGAGGATATTTGGGTCGTATGATCTGGTTCACGTTTGTTGTGCATGTAGCTGGGTTTTGAGATCGTTGGGGAGGGTCAATTTTAAGAGAGGTTAGGAGGAACGGCTGGAGTGGTTGTGTTGAGTGTACAGTATCCTGTTTCTCCTTAGAGGTCTTCCACACCGGTTTATGTTCCCGCAGATTGCAGGATTATTGCATTCTGTATCTTCAAATATGTTTATTATATATATACACACACACACACACACATATATATATATATATATATATATATATCCACATATATAATAAAGCTTGAGCCGGAAGTTGTGATGTTTTTTTTGTCTTTCAGGATGCGTTTTAGGCGAGATCCGTCTCAATTGTATTAGCTGTTGAATCCGTTGTCACGAGTGAGCGTTTTGGAGTCAAGTCGAGGTAATATCAGTAGTATGCGAGGTGTACCGGAATAGAGGTCTCATTTCGGTGGGAATTCTGTTACTTTTGCAACAGGTACCTCTACTTGCGTTGGGCACTGGTTGAACTTTATAGCTTCTTTGGAAGACGTCGAGTTAGTCGTGCTTCAAGCCTTTCATTGCAAATGAGTCTGACCTTCAGAGCCGATGACTGCAACGAACTGCCCAGTATGGAGAATTGGTAAGCACTAGTTCTTGAACATTAGGTGCGGACAGGCAGATTTGCAGACACATAGAAAGACAGATGTACAAGCACAACAGTCGGCAGGCCGGCTTGAAAGCCGCAAATTCATGAGTGCTCTAGAATTGATTTCGCGACTAAATCGAGCTGTAAAAGCAAGATCAAAGAATTTCTCGGAATAGCGGTTTTAAAGTAGAGGCTGGATGGCCACGAGGCTGTGTTGATGTCCGCGACATCGTTTGTTACAAGTGCTAGTGCTAGTTCAACGGTTGTCAGTTCGTGCCATGAAGGTTGAATCGATGCAGGGGAGTTAGAAACAACTGAAATGTGGAGAAAGTGTTAACTGGTTACGATGTTATATGATCTTCGCAGGTTGAATGCGGGGGCAGACTGGAACGAGCATCATGGAATAGTGGATGTAGATGCCACGGCAACCGCGCCCTTGTTTTACCACACTGCTGAGGCTTCGACTACCAGCGGCGAGGATTCTTTGTTCGACGCTCTGAAGAAGGGACAGGAGGCGATCTCGACGCATCCGACTTTCCTGAAACTGGACACGCTGGAGTTGTGCAAGCAGAATCCGGATGCGGTGCTGGTAAGGACTGGGAGCTCCAGCATGGTAGACTCGTCGTCAAACGAGGTAGATGTCTCCGATCATGCGAATTCGCTCCCCTCCACAGGGATGTTGGTGTCGAACCTGTTGGATCGGACCGGTAGCTTAGACGAGTCGGGTTTGTACATGGAAGCAGACAGTCCTCGGGGTCCACTATCGCCAGCCGCGTTGCAACTCGGGAAGTCTCCTAAGGGGGTGGCCATCAAACGCTCCTTTGAGGACGCATCTGAAGCATCGTGGATGCCAGCTGCTGAGGCCACACATATTCGGGCAAGAAAATCTGCCAAGCAGCAGCTGCCCAAAAATGTGGCGCTCAGCCAGGAAGATCTTCAGGCTTCTGCCGCGGCGGTTCCCTACCCGCCGTTCGTCGCCATGGCGAGCTCCGGTGAGATGGCTCCTCTCGCAATTCGGAGTGGTGTCGCACCGGCCTTCGTGCCCGCAAGTGCCGCCAATGTCCCCCCCCTTCTGTTCCCCACGCCGCTGACGCTACCCAATGTTCCCAGCATGGAAGAAATCGCTCAGTCGCGACCGAAGCGGCGCAACGTGCGAATCTCCAAGGACCCCCAGAGCGTAGCGGCCAGGCACCGGCGCGAGCGTATAAGTGACCGTGTCCGCGTTCTGCAACACTTCGTTCCCGGGGGCACCAAGATGGATACCGCCTCCATGCTTGACGAAGCCATCCATTATGTCAAATTCCTGCAGCAACAACTTCAGGTCCGATCTCAGATTCAGTGCAAATCTCGAATTTGTAGTATGCTTTAGCCATGCCGTATCTTTGATGGGGAAGATTTGTCACCTTGGAGATAAAGAATTGCGTTTGTGGCACTGTTCCGAGAACTAAGTCGAATTTCGTGTTCAACAGACGTTGGAGCAGATTGGAAACATGAGCGATCCGAGGTTCATGGCGCAGCCGGGTGGTCCGATGATGATGCCGCAAATGGGAGCCATGAATGCTGTGAGCCCGCTCGACTTAAACTGCGCAGTGTACCAATCGTATCCTGGCACTTCCGTTGTGCATCCCGCTTCACAGCCACCTTCACAATGGCCAAACACGAGGCCGACTAGCCCCTTCTGCAGCCAGGGCTTCCAGGACTCTGCTCAGGAGCAGTTTTGCCATTAAGAGCTCACTCACCGCATTCTTTCGTCTCGTTAGATTAGGCTTCTAGATGTTACGACGAAATGCCCCACACATTCGCTTGCTTGCAGTCGGCGAATGCAGCAACTCGGATATGGAATCACCGACCAATGGATACTTTCAAATCAATTGGAGGCTGTTTTGAGGGAGAAGTGTGGCGTGGTCCGCTTGTGCTCAGAGGCGACCATCCACGTCTGACTGCTGAGATCGTACGCTCTGCCATTTAGAATGGTTACAAGTGCGCCATCGATGGCTTGATTGATTTATTCTTCTCGAACTTGAGCACTTGAGAAGTATCACTTGTCACCTGCCTGAGCGGAGATGTTCGATCAAGTCACGGAGAGTAGCGACGCTGCGGTAATGAATACCTGCCTCTCCGGAGCTTGGGCCTCAGCAGCAATTTTGTGAGTTGTCTGAAAATTTTGCTTATAATTCTTCTTCTTGTACAGTCGATCGATAGGTAGAAAATCATCTAAGCCTGATGGGAAATACCTCTTGTTACAATCAGACTAGAGGTAGTCCATTTTTAGTTCGCCTCGTTCCGCCGTCTCTCTTGCAGTGTGTGCAGCATGCGTGTGCCGCGTGAAATCCTAGTGAGGATCGCCGAGATGTCCTAGTTTCTAGTTCATATTTGTTGATTGTTAGGTTTGCTTCTGCCGATTGTAGTTTCGGGAGCTGTGATGCACAGTGGTCCAATCGTGTCAGCTAATCCTTTGTACGTAAATGTACATTTTCTGTTCACTTACGAGGATGTGGTGGATTGACCAGCCCCATCGTTCCCGCATTGTAAAGATACTACGATTTGTGCTCATGGTGCTTCCTAATCGCCCCTGGCCTCTTCATGTTGAACGATGTTATTCTTGCTTCTCTTTGTCGGTTTGCTTGTGGCTGCGGTGGCTGACGACGAGAGTGATGTGCAGTGGTGTTAATGTTCCATTAAGACATGCAGTTTACAACAAAGCCAGTAAGCACAGGCCGCGAGAAACTGGAAAACACAGTCGTGTTCATGACTTCAATATTGAAGAACAAGTCTACCCTGGTTGATCGTCTATTGCCGCAGATGTTTTAAAGAACAAACAAGGAATTCTACATTACACATTTGTGGCTGCAGTACTACGGGTTAAAGGACGGCTGACTTGATGTTGGACATTAGATTTGATCCCAATCCCAACTCATGAGGAATGGGTGCACTTGCGCTGATCGTGACGCGTTTCTTGTTGAGTTGTGAGGAGTCGTGTGTGATTCGTTCTTATGTTGGGTTTCGGCCTCCACTTGGTGAACGGTGTCTCCTGTCTTTTTTTGAGCAATTTTGAAAGCAAAGTTGGATCTTAGGTTGTTTCTTAATGGCCCCCACTGCAACGACAGGTCGTTAATGTTTGACATGTAGAAACAAGAGAAAACTGGGTCTTGATTATATTCTACTCCACCGCGATGTGATCGGCGACTCGAGGAGCAGCTCATTTTGGGATATATGCAAATCGCAAAATTCTAGAATTAGATCGGCGTCTTGATCAGCTTGTATGTGATCATATAACAAGTTAATCAATGGAACGGTACAGACTGATCATTGATGCTTTCGATTAGCCAGACTTTGTTCTACAATCTAATCCTGGATTATTTCTCTAGGACCACAACTGTAGTGGGTTTTTTTTAAAAAAATTATTTTCCGTAAATTACTACCGATTAGATGTTCTCTGAACATGTCAACCTACTGCAGCCAAAACAGTTGTAAATCGTTCAAGAGGATTGAATCCACGTAAGCGAAGGAATGTGATCAATTGTTCATACTCAGCAGCCCACGCCTTAGGGATTAACAAAACTATGGTTCAGTAGCCCTATTCCCCTCAACGATTTTCGAAGCTGGCTGATCACAATGATGCATCAACTGAAAGTGAACACGACAGGAGGATCTGGTCGGATGGGCTGATCCGTTCAGCCTCTTGAAATTGCTGAGGAACAATTTCAAGCCTTGCCTGATCAGATGCTCAGATAAGCTTTACATCGTAATTGCCACCATATCTTTGCACCTCTGCTGCGTAATAGCAGAAGTGAGCAAAGGAAATCCAGTTAACCAGTATCTTTGGACTTCTTTTCAAAACAGACGTACTGCAAAGTCATCTAAATCGGACAACTGGACTGCTAGGAGAGTCCAACATGAAGACTGACAATAAGCTGTGGACCGTTCTGTTGTTACTCCGTCGCATCACCCCGCACAATCAGATTATTCATAAACCAGGTTTAGCTGGAAAAAAAAGGAGCCACCACCATTCCTTGGCATTCTCTAATTGGTAGTTAAACCACAGCTTCATACCTCAATCATACGCATTAAAACTATTGCATGGAGTTCAAATTGAATCGAGTATGTATGTGTATGTATGTATATATATATATATATATATATATGAAAAGAGTTCCAGGGCGATTTCCCAATTAGTTCCTACCTCCACATAATGTAACTACAGAGCGATACACCAAACTCAACATGGTATCTATGTCGGTATTTGAAGAAACAGGCGTAAAGAAGTAGTTCAACAGTCTTGAGAGAAGGTATTAAATTCCTAGAGGTCAAAAATTTCTACACAAGCTCAAATTCTATTCCCTTCATCGAATATTCACATTGATGAAGTTAGAGAAAAAGAGAAAAATTATAAAGGGGGTTCATGAGTAGTGTAGGCTGAGACATCAAGCAATCAGGACTTAATGCTCGAAATTTCTAAATCCTTGAGACCTTGGAGCTGGGACTAGGTTGGGCAGGGCTTGGTAAGGCAATCAGATTTGGTTGGTCCACGAAGTCTCCTCTATCCACCCAACAAATATACGACTATCTTACACCACATGAAAAATAATAAAAATAATAATAATACTAATAATAAACCAAGAAGAAATATTTCTTTAGATAGGAATTCGGAAGGTAAAATACATTTTAACATAAGTAAAGAATCAGCTTACCTGGCAGGGTCACATCCTCCACCTACCCAATTACCATTTACTCCGACGATGGCCTCTGAATCTCGAGCAAGTCCTGTAATCGTCACAGTTGGAATTCCATCCCTACGTACGAGGATGGAACTCCTCTTTTGGCAATACCTTCAAGGGAATTGAGAAGTTCAAGTAGCATTATAAGACGGCTGGATTGAGGCGACGAGCACATCTTCGGTGTGAATGTAGCCAAAGGCTTCGTAACAATATGATAAAACCTTGCGAATAAGCAAGAATCAATCAGTGAATTCATTGTTCCCCAAAATGGGGGCTGCTTGGATCATACTATAAAACTTGATTCATCCAAACTAATGACAGCGAAAAAAATAGCTGGAGGGTGAATGAACGACAAGATATCCAAAATGACGTTCTGATCTAGTTTACAACTTGCTGGAGACGAAATCTCTGCCATTCATGTAATACAGCCGATTGCAATGCATGATGCTCCATATCTTCAGGTGAAGGTAAAAAAATTGTAGTGGGTTTTTTCTTCGGTTTTGTCTCTAGACCTGGCAGCAAGCTATCATCATCCGAGTCTGAATCTAATTCAGGTTCAGACTGAACTGGTTTAGCTCTAATGACGGCAAGAATATCCATTAATCTCTTAAGTTTTTCAGCAGCAGCAGCCTGTCAAAAGGTATCCGCAAGTATTTTCAGTCGGCAGAAACATATAGAAAAGCTGCTAGGTATCTCGATAAGTTAGAGAGAGACCATACTCATAGTGCGAGGATAGAGTTCCCACATACAAGGGACAAACAATCGGGGCAAGCATACAAAAGGATCAAGGTTGCAACGTTACTAACCTCCACTTCCTCATCAGAGACCCCACGAACAGCATTATCAGTCAAATCATCAAGCCAAGTTTGAATGTCGGCACTAATCTCATCCACGACTGTGCCCGATGATGCTCTCACCACAAACTTGCACACCATGGTCTTAGTCTCCTCACCAAGATCCACATTTTCACTAACTTCACTTGTTCCAAAGATCATCATACCCACCAGGTCACCATACCAAGACTTGGCAGCATAGCAAATCTGCACAAAGAACCATCTACTCAGTAAAAGGTCTATAATCTAACGACAAGGCAGATGATCAATACGTCGGATCAATACAACCTTAAAATATTCATAAAAGGATCACGTATTTTCTTGAGGCAAGAAGAATAGGGACAGTTGCGACGCCAAACCGTAAATTACGTAGCCCGACCTTAAAAGTAGTCAGACGAATTTAAATATTTTTTTGTTGGGAACATTCAAAAGATATATTCAAAATAATATCCACTGTTGAGTAAACATATGCACGACACATTTAGATGGGCGATTGTTAAGTAATCATACATAAGTCACGAAACATAAAAGCTCAGACGAGAGTACCTGGAATCCTGACACAGTTCGCAAGATATGAGAGCACACTTTATGAAAAGGCTTGGATGACAGTGATTTCAATCCTGAAAGAATGGGTAGAACAGCTGGTTCCAGGTAACCTCCAGAAGCAGTTGCTGCTTTAAACCCTCCACTTTCATACGTATAAGCACCAGTGTGCTCACAAATTGCAGGCAGGCTTGGCCATAGTCTAAAAAACTCCACAGGCGAGAGAGCATATGGGACTAGAAGTTCAATGAGAGGTAGCCGATATGATCCACACCGTAATACAACCGGTTCCCCATACTCAGATGCTTTGGATTTCAGGAGCCTTGCTCCATGAGGTCCTTCCTGCGTAAGAGCTTCACCTTCTTCTCTATTGACCAACCCAACTCCACCAAAGGATGGATAATACAAGAGTTGAACACACAGCGAACAATGCTCAAATCGTGACACTCCAACAGTAACACTGGATAAAATTGGATCCTGCATAGATATGCAATAAGATTTAAAACCCAAAGCTAACAAGCACTCTAATGACAATAGTCACGGTAACCTCTTGGTTTCATAATTAGCATTGTAAATTCAGAAGAAATTACCTATTTACATTAATATCATTATTTATCACTCAGTATGGCACCAGATCATTCAATCCTTTAATCTCCACTGGTTAAAAAGCTTTTTAACAGAAAAGTACCGCGAGACAAAAAGCTCACCTGCGAATGGACCTGCTGAAGTCGGCGAACACCCTGAGGAGAGCCATCCATAAATCGAAGAGCACCAACGAGCCCAACATGAACATCCACCCGCTTGAGTTCTTGTTCAGTCAAGTTCAGAAGCTGGTTGCATACCCGGACAAACACAGGTTATCGTCTGCTTAACAAGTCTAAGGCTTCTGAGAAATAAGTTGTTTAGGAAGCTTTCTACCTCACACTGATCTGTGCAAGATATGTCTAATATCATAGATCAAACATACCACAAGTGAAACGTCTGACTAGTGGAATACGGAAATGCCACCATTTTTAAAACAGAAATGGCGTTTCCATACCTTAAGATGTAGAGTTATCCTCTTCTCATGTGGATCAGTCAAATGGTACGCCTCAACATAACAAGGATCGCTGCTGCCTGACAAAGTTTTGGGTGTTGGCGGGGCCTTCGAATAAGTCATTCCAGACGTGGCCAAGGTAAGTTCACTCTGCGCAGGTTTCCAAAGCTCCTGAACAGCAGTGTGAACTAGATCTTCAAGCTTACGATCCTGAGCTGCTGATGCATCGAAGTACTGGACTGAAAGCTTGTGGTGCGTAAAAGGATAGTCGCCTGTAGCTCCTGAATTTCCTACCCACCTTCACAGAACAGAAAAATTTCACTCTCTTAGACGAATACAAACTGTGCCGTGCATAGAGGTAAACGTGTAACAAGGTCTGAACAATCTAATGCTATTAAAAATAAGTCTCTCAACATATGAGACTTCCATTATGCCAGAGCAAACCCAATCATCCACTAAGAACACATAAAATAACATACACTAAACACGTCTACATCAGGTGTCAAGGGGATTAAGTATTACTTCGATTCAGGATGCTTGGAGATATATTTGAACTTCTGTAGAATGAGGCGGCATTGATGCTTATTCACCGAGTCGGCCAAAGAACTATTTCTGAAGTCCTCGAGAACTCTTGTCAACATCTGGCCTGCTCTCAGGTTTCTTGAACCAAGATGCTCTGAACTTACAAGTAAAGCCTGTGCATCCTGTAACCTGCAGTATCAAGGTAGTAAGGAAAAGATGCGTGTAAAACCTCAATAATAAATTCAATAAAATAACCTATATAATAATCAAAAACTGCCTTGATAGAAATTTTCTAAAAAACCACTAAGACCATCAAAAGTTTGGCGCAGATTTTCATGGCATATATTTATTTTTTAAAAAAATTTGTGGAACATATCTGACCCTGAGATATCGAAGGAAACAATAACGGCATCATTAATAAATGCCGCAGATCAACCCCAACAAACCCATCACCCAAACCACCATCTTCTAAATCTTTAATAAGCTACTTATAAACATGGAATCAAAGGAACGTGATGCACCTGTTAGTGGAAGTTGCAGTGGAATCTAAATTAAATATGACCTTGTGGATGTGATCAATAATAATGTTGAGAGGATCTTCTGGATCATCTGCAAGCAGTGGGTCTAGACCTTCAAGATCAAAGTGCTCCGCCAGAGCCCAAATTACGCGAGCTCTTAGTCTTGCAGTAGTGACCTGAACTCAGGTAAAGCAATTAGACGAATACAGTATCCCTTGTTGCAGACAATTTGAAGTTACTATGTTGGACAAATTCAATGAAACAAAGTAGGAATGTCTTGGCACTTGTGGTTGAATCTTGAGAGCTTAAGAATCACATCCATATTGAAGAGCTCAGTCAATAAATTATTACCTCATTAAGATCTTTCACGAGTTGCGCTTGCAAGGCTTGCAACCGAGTCTCCGCCAAAATTTGTTCAGGAGATGCCCCTTCTTTGGCCTTCTTCACCCCGCCCACGGTATCATAGATATGGCACAAGCGCACTAGCAACTTCAAGTAGCAGTCCATAGCATATGTCCGGCCTGCATCAGGAAGGCACCCACATCATTTGTGTGCGTATCCAAAATCATTGGTCACGCATGGCTGCATGGAACTAACAATATGTGAGCAACACAGAGTTCGACTAAGAGGGAGTTGAGACCTACCGCAGAGGGCTGATCTACCATAATAAACGATCATTATTAAGGACTAGATTTTTGCAACGCTAAACTTGTCAATTTATAAGTAACAAACCTCAACATAACAGGATAATCCAGAACATGTAAAGATTCATTTCCTGGCATCCTAGACATTGAAGAAACGTAGGAAAGAAAAGCAATCACCTTGACAGTCCCACTTCACACAGGGGCGGCAAACCTCAACTACTTCAAGAGCCGATTGGGTCCAGCTCATAGCACCTGAAACTGTACCATAATTCAGAACTCCAATGACACGACTCTCAGGACACATAGTTTTCATCCGAGGGAGAGGGACAGAGAGCTGAAAACAACTCTCAACAAGACATGCAACTAACTCTTCCCGAAAAAGACTCTCGCTGTGGATGCTTGCCAGATCTTCTCTGATTTTTGTGTCCTCAAATAATGCAGCTATGTTTGTGTTCGCTAGAGGCTTTTGACCCCTTCTAACACTTTCTTTTGCAAACAGGTCCACACTAAGAGCAGTCCGGCAAATGCAGGCAAGGGCGTGCATACGATCTGCCTCCACTCTAAGATTCCTGACCATTAAAAGAAGCCGCTTGAACAGAGAAACCTGCAGAATAAGACATAAATATGAACATCTAGATATGCCCAAATTTCAGCGCACATGAAAACATAAGTACCTGGGCAATTGAACATTTGAGCGTGCCAGCATAATTGTTAACATACCTGCAAGTGTAGATCTAGAAGCTGGAGGTTCTTTACAACCGATCGAACAATGCTTTCCCGTCCGGCATTAAATTCTTGTCGATCCCACAGGGTCAGAAGCGCAGTGATTGGTGCTGACGCCCACTCTGGTTTTCCTCCAGGCACGTCAGCCAAAGAGAGGAGGTTGATACTGACCTCATAAACTAAAGCTGGGTCGAGGACAAATAAGTACGGCGTGAGGTGAGAAACTACATCGGAAATTCCCAGAATATGCTCAGCATTCCGAAAGTCTCTCTCTTCAAGTGCAGCCCGAGGGGTTCCAAGTAAACCTGAAAGTACCTGCAAACAAGCAAAATGTCAGTACAATCCTCAACTATGAATGAAATAAACAATGAGCACCAACAATATACAAGGTGTTTCACATAACAAAGCGAAGCAGACGAATGATCACAAATTTGTAACCCCTCTACACAAAAACATAAGAAAGGGATGTAACACGAAACATGGTCTACAACATGGCCATGAAAAGCTAGTAAAAGCAAGGGGATATTGAGGATAGCAATGGTTCTCTGAACCTACTTTAGTATTACAACAATACCGTACAGTTTTTTTGGCTTTAACACGGAGCAGCAGCAGAGGTAGATCAGAGAAAACAATTTTTAATGGCAATGGCCGTCACATAGCCAACACTGTTAACAACATGCACAGTATTTGACGACTGAAGAGAACGACCCACATTGTTTACTAAAGTAGAAGTAGATACGTTAAGATAGAAACACCCTGGTGCTTCAGAAGGTGATAAGAGCGTCCAAGCACATTTGTTAACATTCGTCTGGCGACAAGACGTCACACGTGGCTATCCTAAGAGAGACATTTCTTGCACAAAAGTCCGTTCCTCGATAAGTATATGTGGAGCAAACGCAAGAGTTCAAACCTGCATATCTTCCATCATTCTAGTGGCCACAGCTTTCGCTGAGAACACAAGGGGGAAGACTGACGAGCGAAAGCTTTCAATTGTCAACACCTTTGAGCGAGCCATCAAGATATCCCGTTTCTCCCATACGAACCTGCACATGGCCACTACCCAACCAGCTCGAATGGCAAGGGAATCTTCGCTGGGAACCAGCTTATCACCAGCCAATCTACTCAGCTTTTTCGTGCTGAACTCCAAAAACAAGCGCCCTACTCCTTCGTAAGCGATCCTAGAAACAGCATCCGAGGGATGCAGCATACACTCTCCGATCTGTCGCCACCACACTGCCACTCTGTCCAACAATGCAGCGCTCGTAACGCACAGATTGACGACGTCATCGCGAGCAAGCAGGCACCCAAGCGTCTCCACAATCGCGTACCGCAAGTTTGGATTATCGTGCACAATGCAGTTCGAGATCTCCCTGCTGCAGTCCGTAATAAATTTTCCGAGACGCCACGAGGGAATGGCAGACATAAAAGACACGGCCGCGGCCGTCACGTCTGAGTCCGGAAAATCAAAATCATTCAGGATTCCGCGACACACTACTTCCCACTGCTCCGCCGTCAAGCGAGTGCACCGAATCAGATCAAACGCCAGTTTCTTACACACTGCACTCGCGGGACTCGCGATAATCTCATCGCACGCTATGGTCGCTGTACAGGACACGTCCTTGCCCGCTGCAGCATGCTGCAGCACCAGCAACAAAGCTTGCGATTGCCGCAACCCGTCATTCGACGCAAGCTCCGTCTTTATGGACGCAAATACATGATCCATAGCTACGCTGCTTCGCGTTTCCAAAATGACATTCAAATGCAGATCCTCTCCTTCAGCGCGTCAAGCTCTTGCAAGTCTCCAAGTCCGCCCTCAATGCACCGACTCACGGCATAACGATTCTATTCCATGGATTCCTCTGTACACATTTCTCAAAAAAAATTTACAACTACAGAAACTCGCTAATTCTCTTCAATGCGATTTTTGACACTATCCTCGCTCCAACGTAACAACGTGCAAATATGAAACCCTAGCTCCTCATGGAAGCAGCTCGCCATAGCCAGCTTTCGATCTTTGCCAGGAGCTGCAAATGCTGCCTTCAGTGTCTCAGGAAGTGAGAGACAGATTGAATGGGAGGATGATATTCATTCGTCATGTTGCCAGTTCCATATTAATCATTCATCCGTCATGTCAATAATAGAACTATAGAATCACACGTCAGCACCCGTTCCATCGTGGCGGTGTCCATGGAGGAATGACGTGGGCATTACCGTGGCGGGAACACGTGAAAGCTTTCTGACGTGGAGCTTTAAGCTTTTTCATGCGTGTTTTAATCATTGTTAACTCCTACTTATGTCTAATTCACCAAATCTGTTTTAATTTTTAATTTTTTTTATATTTTCATACTTTTTATGTGACCCCTTTGAGGACGTACTAAATGACATCTGTTGAATCAGTGTGTTACATTTTTGGTTACCTCCTTTTTAATTTAGAATGGAAACAAAATTTGTATTAAATACAATGCTTATGATCACTTTATGTACATAGTGCCATTTTTACCATGCGTTCAATTTTTTATATTCTAAGTTTAAAATCATATGGGATCATTCAAATTGGACTCAGATATAAACAATGAAAACTGGACCTAAAATTAATTTTAAATATTTATACAATCAGTACACTGCCACTACTTGGGGTAAATAAATCAATCAATTTATTAGAATTTTTCATTTTGTAATTAGAAAATTACCATCTGATATAACCTTACTTTACAAAAACATTAATAAACATGTGATTTTATTATTATTATTATTATTATTATTTGAGATTTAATATTCTAGGTTTTTATTTTGTGCATAAATTCAAAAAAAAAAAAGTAATTCATAAAATATGTGTATTTCATTTTTCACACTCAAATTAAAAAGCTATGAATTAAAAAGGCCTTAACATTTTTTTGTATATTGAAATATACAAAATTTGATACTTCTAATATAAAAATAATACATCTAAAGAGGGAATATTCAACTTCTAAGTCACTTAGATTTTTTTGGATTTTAGTATTTTTATTCTTTTTATTCTTTTACTTTTTTATAGTGTTTTAACATTAACAAATAAAATGTACTACAACTATGCCAATTCTTTTGTAATATTGTGTGAGCTAAAATAAACCTCTACTAGTTAAAAGTTTATACTAATTCACAACAAATAAATCAATTATGTGAAACTTAAAAATTTCCACCTTTATTTAAACCTTAATTGAATCACCTTTAATCTTCTTTAATACCCAAGTAGTCAAGTAAACAACTCCACCATCAATTCAATCTTACAATAAAACAACATTTCAAAATTCATGCAAACGAGAATTACTTCACCTATCTAAATTTTATTTTTTTATTATTCAATTAATTTTTTATAAAAAAATGATTTTTTAATTTTATTTATTATTTAATTAAAATTAATCTATCCAAAAAAAACTAAGTAGGATAATTCATCTAAAAATAAGTTATTATCCATGCTTCAATTCATTCAAGCACAATCATTTATTATTATTCATATATGGAATAATTCATCTTTGAATGAATTATTTATCAATTTTTTTTTAATATAAATTTCCTCATTCTTTTCTTTTCAGATAAGCCCTAATTTCCTACTTCTATATTAATTGACTAGGAGCTTGAATTCACCTTATGTTCTTTAATTGGAACAGATGATGAACAGGGCTTCTTGCTCTAGGGACTCCTTTGCCAACAAAACCTTTAAAAGTGCAACCCTTCCATCTCATCTAAGTTGTAATGGTAGGTTCTCCTACTTAGTGGTGAAGTCCAACATTGCCTCTTAGAGCATGTCAACTTTACTTTGGAAAAGAGGAGATGTCAAGATTGTGTAGTCTCATGAGTGCAATCCATTAATCAAGGCATTTCTTCTAGTAATACAACTTGATTTGCTTGAATCTGAATTAACAACCTTGAATTAGAATACAATGATTCAATGCTAATACCTTGAGTAGCAAAAAAGAAGATGAGATGTTGCACGTTTATTCCATTGTTATTCTTGGTTTTTAGAATTTTATCCAATAAAATCTAAAACTACCTTCTATTTTTGGTATTCAACGTAATGTTGGTGATTTTTATTATCCACCAAGATCCATTCACAACGTCTCTATATCAAGATCTTGCAATGCCTCAAGTATTCATAAGCACCATCAATCAAGAACAACCTCACACAATGACCTTTGCTTATTAGCAACCGTCAACCTTTCTTCATAAAATTTGACAATAAATTGGTGATTAGCAAATTATCTAATTCTTGCTCCACCGTAGCAAAAATATAGCAACCTTGGTTATAGCACCACTAGCACCGCTCCATAATGCAATCAACATTACCATTATTACACATCTTTTTTGAGCCGATTAACACCAAGTTTGGATCATGAGGAAGCTGAATTGCTTAGTCCAATTACAACTCTCTATATTAGAATAGAAGTCTTATATCTAGATCCTAGGGGCAAGAAGAGTCAAGTACTACCTAGCTGTTGATTAAGATCAACACTGCCACTTGTACTGCAAGAAGATGATATTGGTTTTTTTTCAAGGTAGCATTAGAAAAAAACTAGATTCTAGTCTCACCTTTAAAGTTCTATGTAATACAAGAAGCATTTCTGCAACAAATGCAAAGTTCCTCACTATTATTGAGGAAGGCTAAACACTAACAATCCACTATCACTACTCCAACTATAATGACATTGCCACCACACCTCATGAAAGGTATGTAGCATAATTTGAAGACAAGAAAAAAAAATAAAAAAATAATGTTGAAGTGCTTTGTATTACAAAAACAACATCTAGCATGTCAATATGAGGATGGAATTGCTCTTATTACTGAACAACCAAATAGTTGTAAGAATGTAACCTTTCAAAAAATACTCATAGATAAGAAAAAAATAAAAATACTTAAGCATATATATATATATATATATATATATATATATATTTGGAAGCTTCATGCTAAACACATGAGCAAAATAAAATAACAAAAAATTATCTCAATTTGAATATCTTAGGATACAAAAAGAACTTAATTACAAAAATCAGTTTGATTGATTGCCACCAAAACTACGAGCTAAAAAGAACTAGGATGGTACTCCACAGCTCTTAATTCACACCAAAGCTCTACAGCAAAAATTACACCTTGGAAGATTAAGTAAAAACCTCCAAAAAATGTTTCTTTTCAAACCAACTATAGTACCATAATATAAAAAAGAAAGAAATTGTGATAGGGAGGAATCTAAGTGGCCAAACCTCTATCGACAAAGAAGCTACAACAATTTATGGGTAGATTTTTGTCTTTTTAATCATCTTTTATATTTTTATTTATTTTATATTTTACATATATTTTTCTTTTTTCTTTCATTTTTGTTTCTTTTCCTTTTCTTCTCTCCTTCTTTTCTTTTTCTATACTTATTTTCTTCTTCCATCTTAATTTCTTTCTCCTCTCCTCTTTCTTTTTCTTTCTCTCTATTTTCTATTTTTCTTTTTTCTTTCTATTTTTTTACTTCTTTTAATTTTAATTTTATTTATATGGTATATATATATATATATATATATATATATATATATATATATATATATATATAGTTTAAGAAATATTCATAATTTTTTTTTCTTTTTGATATCAAGACTACTTTCTTTGGTCCTTCATTTAATATTATTTAATTAAAAATATATATTCTTTATAGAATTTTTCTTATTAAATTCTATTTTAGATTGCTTATCGACTATTAGTAATCTATTTTTTGTTTTTTTGATTACTATCTCACAAAATTTGTGGTTTTAAGCATAATAAGTACATTTTTTATACTAAATATTGAAGTAAGTCAATTTAATGACTCATATATTACAACACTAATTTATATGTATTTTAATTATAAATTTATAAAAAAAATTAAAATAAATAAACACAATTTTTTTTAGCTTTCATACTTCTACATTTGATAATAATATTATTGTTAATTTTCACTTCTTAAAAAATTACTTTTAATAAAAAAAATTCAATACATTTAAATAATTTATATTCTAAAAATAATATAATAATATTAATTTCCAATCACTCATGTTTTTTTCTAATATTCTAAAGATTTCATTTGTAACTTATGTAGTTGGATTTGTCTTTACAAATTTATTTTTAGTTTGTGTTTTGGTATTCTTAAGTAGATTTCTTTGAAGTTAGCATAAAGTAAGAAGACAATATGATATGAATTAAAATATTCTATCATTTTAAGTCTAAATATGAAAATTTAAATCTTAATATTAAAAATTATGATACCTTAAGATATTTAAGTTCTTTTTTTATTCTTATCATTTTATTTTGTATCATTCAAATAGATAGCTTTAGCAAATCTTATTATTAGTTTCCAAGTTTTTTATAAAAACCACTTCTTGAAAGTGGGTTTGTCACAAATTCATACCATTTATACCATGTCAAAATAAAAAGACAATTTTTTTTTCATCTTCTTTTTTCATGGCCTTTGGACTAATTTTTTAAAGAATAAAATCAGCTAAGAGAGATTACTAAATATTAACCTATTAAAAGTTGATGCTCCTTATTTTTTCTTTTAAATCTTCAAACCTATATATAAACCAATTTGGCATGCTTGTAAACTCTTACAACTATAAATTCTCTAAAATAATATTTTTAATATATTCAAGAATTTTACATAAATAATAAAATTTATAAATTTTATTATTAAATATTTCTTTCTTATTAAATTTTAAACCTTTTATATAAAATTATCTTTAAATATGATATAAAAATAATATATACTCAAATAAATAATAATTATATATTTATAATAATGATTTTTGTAAATAAAAGATTGTATATAGAATATTTTTTTAAATAAAGATATTTCTTTTCAGATAAATGAGATAAAATAATTGTGTATATATTTTTAATTTATTTTAAAAACTATCATTATTAAAAAAATTTAATTTAATTATAATATAATATAAAATTATAAATCTTATAAATTAAATTTTTTATATATATTTCAAATTAATTTTAAATTTATTCAATATATATACATATATATATATATATATATATATATATATATCTGTATCTATTGACTCAATCTTGTGGTTCCATTAAGATTCAAATCTCAAAAAATTTCATATATGAACTAAATTTTGATTGGATGAAGAAACAAAGTGCAATAAAGGACTTTCATTGATAATCTCAATCTAAGGTGTATTTCATAAATAAAAAATTAGTCATTTGATTCCAAATATAATTCTAAGGAATTGAAGTTCTACCTATCAGGTCAATCTTAATGCAATGGTATTCAACTACAATGTAACAAAAACATTGAGCGAGGCCTTTACATTGTTGTATTACATTTTTTCTTCCTTAAGAATGCACTAAGCACCTAGCTATGAAAGGTAAGTAATAATACAATAAAAATTCTACCAAGTTTAATAAATCCTTAAATAAACTTTAAGTACTTTTTAATAATCTAATCAAACTTTAATCTATCAAAATAAATTTAAAAGAATTTGCAAAATAAATATAAAGAATTTTAAAAGAATACTAAAAATAAAAACTTTAATATATTTTTAATTAAAATCCTAATTGAATTTTAACCAAATTTTAGGTCAAATCCTATTTGAAATCCTAATTGAACCTTAACCAAATCATAGGTCAAACTCTAATGAAATTCTAATAAAATCCTAAATCCTAAATAAATCCTAAATAAATTTCAAACCAAATCTTTAGTAAATCTTAATCTTAATCAAATCCTAAATCAAATCTTAAACCAAACTTTAATTAAATCCTAAATCTAAAATAGACTCTTAACAAATCCTATAGCAAAATAAAACTTCAATAATTAATAATCAAATTATTAATATCAATTTAGAATTTATAAATTCTTTAATATCTTAGTATTAGGGACATGAATCTCAAAGAAAGAGAATCCTCGATATACTCTTGTATCATTGAAGAGAACTAAAAAGTTACTTTAAAAGTAATATAATATTAACTACAATGGCTTTTGCCAAAAACAAGAAAATTAGAAAGTCTTGAAATAAGTCTAAAGATTAGAACGACATTGACAAGAATGAAGAAGGCTTCATTCTTGCTTCTTTATGTACTTATAATTAGAAGCTACATGGCGATGTCATATAGGACCTCGAAAACATATTAATTCTGCTAACCACATGTCTTAACTTGTAAGGTAAGTTATCTATGTATGTACCACATTGTTACCTTGTTCTACAAGCTACTACATGGAATTAACTTGTTTTACAAGCTACTACATGGAATTAACTTGTTCCACAAGCTACCAACATATGGTTAGCTTGTTGGCCAAGTTTCTAACCTACAAACACATCTAAAGTCAAAATAGCATCTATGAAGCTTCTAGGAAGCTTTTCTAAAAGACTTTATGAAATTTTACCTACTTCTACCTAATCATATAAGTAACTATTGAGGTAAATATATATGTCTATGATGTTACCTCCTCCTATAGGAATGAATTCCACAAGAAGCGATCATCATCTTTCATAGATCTTTGCAATTCTTTATCTTGATTTTGATGGATGTTGTCAATGAAAGGCCTTAATCTTCTTTGTTGCATTTGTAAGATTCTTTGCTTGCTCCCATGTACATTTACTAAGATTATATCCAAGCTATTGAACAAGATATTCCAACCTATTTTGATGCCGCCTTGAATCTAAGACTTCTTTTACCTCAATTTTTTTTATTATTATCCACTTCTAAAGGAAGACGTGGCATTTGTCTTCTTCCCAAGATATTCACTGTCCTATACGGCTCGAGAAGGAATATGTGAAATACAAGGTGGATCTTCATAGACTCCGGTAGATGTAATCAATAAGCAATAGGATTGATTTGTTCACAAATAGAAAAAGATCTCAGCCTACTATAGTCTAATTGATTACAAAGGCAAGTAGTCTTGATATTTTGAAGAAGTAACTATACCTTGTCACCTGTGTTGAATTTTGGTTGCTCCTTGTAATATCCGTATTGATCTTTTGATGTTCTTGAGCTTCTTTTAATTATATCTTCATTATTGTATATAACTCTAATAAATGATTTGTTAAATCTTTTGCTACAAGATTATCAACTTTTGAAAAGTCAAAAGTATCAAGTCATAGATGATAACCACGATTGACAAAGAAAGGTGTTTGTTGAATAGAAAAGTGTACAAAATTATTGTATGCAAACTCTACCAATGGCAAAAGAGTTGTCTAAACATCTTTTACTGATTGTTGATGATACAACTCAAATACTGTTTCAAAATTTGATTCACCTGTTCCGTTTGTCCATCGGATTGAGAATGAAAAGCCGAAGAAAGCTTTATATCTACTTTAGAATCTTGAATAAGGTTCTCTAAAATCTTGATACAAATTGAGTCGCCCTATCTGATATAATATCCTTTGACAATCTATGATAGTGATAGATATTGTCAATAAAAAGCTTAGTTGTTTCTTCACTTGAAATAGATTTTGTACATGGTATAAAATGTGCCATTTTGGTGAAGCAATCTATAATTATAAATATAGAATCATGTAAACTTGAGATTGGAAGAATTGTGATAAAATCCATAGAAATAGAAAACCATGGTTATTCTAGAATAGGTAACAATTGAAGTAATCTATCAGGTCTATAGTGAGGAGTTTTGGATCTTAAAGAAGTTTCACAAGATTGTACAGAGTCTTTTATTGCATTTTACATTTGTGGCCACCAAAAATCTCTAGATATAAGCTCTAAAATCTTATTTTATCTAAAATATCCTATTATTAAAAAGTCATGACATGCTTAAAGAACACTTAAATGTGCTTCTTCTTCTCAAACATATAGACATCTTTCAAAATAGAGAAGGTTGCTCTTGAACTTCAACTTTGAAATATCATGAGACTTAGGAGAAAGAAACTTGATATCATGAATAAGAAAATCAAAGGAGATACTTAATTGGATTTGCTTGATAAAGATTGAATCAACAGTCAATGTTGATTTTATTGCTCAAAGATAAAAATGCTTAGGCTTCAAGAAAATTATTCTTGATTGATCAAAAGATGCATTTCTTTCTTTTGGTATAAGATAAGAACATCTAAAAAGAGAGTCTAATAGACCTTGTTTTTCGTATTGATAAGTGATCTTGAAATTAAATCTAAATAAAGACATATTTCAATGGACTTAATAACAATCTAAAACACATGTTGACATGAAGTACTTAAGGTTCTTATGATCCATATACATAATAATTGGACTTAAAGCACTCTCTAGATAATGACGACATTCTAAAAATAAATCCACAATTGCAAGGAGCTCTTTCTTATGGAT
The DNA here is from genome assembly GCF_059467195.1 of Physcomitrium patens. Taxonomy (NCBI): domain Eukaryota; kingdom Viridiplantae; phylum Streptophyta; class Bryopsida; order Funariales; family Funariaceae; genus Physcomitrium; species Physcomitrium patens. The sequence continues at coordinate 10,848,218 of NC_143423.1, read as the reverse complement.
TTCATCATTAATTATGGCTACTGAAAATTTCTTGGAATAAAAAGCTACTACGTGGAATTTATCATCTGTTTCTATTTGTGACAACACGATATCCATAGCAAAGTTTGATGTATTTGTTTTCATAAAAAATGCCTTGAAAAAGTTGAAAAAATATAAGATTAGTGTAGAAGTAAATTCTTCCTTTAAAGCATCAAATGATGCTTTTATTTCTTTATTCTACTCAAATTTGTTTTTATAAGTCAAATGTGTAAGTAAAGTTGTAATTTGAAAAAAGTTCTTGATGAAGATTCTGTAGTAATTAGCAAAGCCTAAAAAACATTGTACATCTCCTATTGTTCTTGGAATCTTCCAATCTATGATAGTTTGGATCTTCTTGAGATCCATCATATGGCCTTCGTTGAAAATGATGTGTCCTAAAAAATCAACTTCAATAGTGTAGAATATACACTTTTTCAACTTGGCATATAATCATATATCTCTAAGTTTTTGTAATTCACAACAAACATGAAGTTCATGTTCTTTTATTTTTTTAGAATAAATTAGAATATTGTCTAAATAGTAAAAGATAAAATCATCTAGAAACTCACAAAAAATATCATTCATTAGATGTTGAAAAGCAACTGGTGCATTTGTGAGTCCATAAAGCATGATATTATATTCAAAATATCCATATCTAATTTGAAAAGGAGTCTTCCATTTATCTCCTTCTTTAATACAAACTAAGTTGTATGCTCCTCGTAGATCTATTTTAATATAGATTTTTACTTGATTGAGTTGGTCAAGAAGTTCTGAAATTAAAAGCAAATGATACGTATATTTAATGGTGATCTTATTGAGTCTTTGATAATCCACACACATCTGTAGAGATCTGTCTTTCTTCTTCAAAAATAAGATAGGAGCTTTGGCTGGGAATTTAGAATGGCGTATGAAGTTCTTTGCTAAGTTCTCATTAATGTATTCCTTTAATGCAGCCAACTCATTCTACAATAAGCTATAGATTGGTCCAAATGGTAGTTGAGCTTCTTCTTGCAGATCAATTGAACAGTCATAAGGTTGATGCTTTGGAAGAATATCTACATTTTTTTTTTCAAAAAAGTCTTGAAATTCTTCATATTAGTTAGGAATACCACTAGACGTTTTTTCACTATTAGAAATAAACATAGCATATATAGTAAAAGATAATCCTTCTTTTGTAGCATGCATAAAAGCTCTTGCACTTACTAGTAAAGATTTGGAAGTACTAGACTTTTGTACTTCTACTTCACTAACTTAATCTTAAATTATATTACCAAAAAAATTAAGATTACGAGAAATCCAATATATTTGAGGATTATATTTTTTTAGCCTTGATAATCCTAAAATAACCAAATTAGATGAAGATCTTATTATATTAAATACTACTATATTTTATGATCTTTAATTGTTAAATCTAAAAGAAAAGTCTCATAGATAACATTTTCACAAGACAACAAACTACCATCTATAACTTCTATATGTACGGATTTAGTTTTTTTTACTAAAGGTATTTTTTGATTTTTGACAAAATCTTTATCTATAAAATAGATTGAGGCTCTTAAATCTAAAAAAACAAGGACTTTGTGATTTTTAGGTCCTAAATACACATCTATTATAAAATAAGGTGAGAGATTTGATAAAAAAAATAGGTCTTTTATTAGGTGTTGTACATGATTCTAGCTGCACAATCCTTATTATAGTTAAAAAAAATTCGTTTTCCAATCCATTATCTTCTTTGGTAATTGAGTTTTTTATTTTTTAATTGTATTGTTTCTTTCTAATTGCGTTGCTTCTTTGAATAATGTTGAGTCATGTGCTTAGTTTCTCCATAGTATAAATACAAATTCTCTTGGCGACGTCGAGTCTATTCTTGCCATGTGAGAGTTTTAAAATGTATCATATCAATTTGCATTGGTTTCGGCCTTGATGAATACATTTCAAAAAAATTGAAAACTGCCGCAATTACTGGACTTGTTCCTCTCCAATCAAATCTTTATTCTTAATGCCTTTTAATCAATCGATTGTCATATGCAATGGCTTGAGCAATAAATTTTTTCAAAGATTTTGTTTTTGGAATTATTAATAATAAATCTTTAACACTATTCTTTGATCCATATCAAAATTGATTGATGAGTGCTTTGTCATTCTAATCCACATTATATCAAGGTTTTGAAATTTAGTAGCATATGTCGTAGTTCATTGTGATCCTTATTGTAAAGATAAGAATTTGGTTTCTACTACTCATTCTCAATCACTTGCTCTAAATGTTGCCATAAATACTTCTAAGAATGAATTCAAATCATAAAAGAGTCGTGAATCTTTTTCCATTAAAAGTAAAAATCAAAAAAGAGCACTTTCTGATAGAAGTACGCCTATGAATTCAACTTAAATAAATCCATTAGCATATTGAAAAGGGTGCAATCTTAGATAGAACTTAACTTGTTGCAAAAATATTCAAAATTATGATCTTATTCTGTCAAATTTTTCAAGCATACTAATACTTATCTCCCTCATTCTTGTAGAAGCAAAACTCCCTGGATTTGGTTGTGAGGTTGATCTACTTGCTTTCTTCAATTACACAACTTCTTGCTGCAGACTCCGAACTTCTTCTATAGATGTAGGTGTAGTACTTCCATAATTCACATAGGAAATACATGAAATTTCTACTCTAAGAGTATTGATAATCTCATGAAGATCTCTAATAGTTGCAAATCTATTTTCACTTTTGATAGGTGTAGCATCCCTAATCTTTTCTAATATAGGCAACTCAAACGAATCTAAAAAGTTAAATTAGAAGAGGATAATCTGCAACCTCTAATAAAAATTTCCACAAAGAAGGGCAATCTACTTTCTTTAAGGAAAGATTAATGTAAGAAAACAAGAATTTTTGTTTAAAATGTGGATAGTTTGCAATCTATAAAATACAACAATAGAAGTGGCGTTGTTATGATGTAACATAACTAATAAGTAAAAGAGTGTGGAAATTATTATAATGTAGGAGATCTTAGTTCAAAGTATTAGAACAAATTATCTTAAAAATATAGTTAATAGTAAAAAAGGTAGTAAAACTAAAAGGTACCAATGTTGCCTTTTTAGATAGGTGACATCTACTTACTTTATAGGACCATAAATAAAGCAAAACAAAGTAGATTGAAAAAATAAATAATATAGGTATCTTTAAAAAGAAGTTAAGAGTAAATTCTAGCAAAATTTACTTAGAAAAACTAAATATTGATACTCGGAGAGGGCCAGTTGTGAACCAGGGTCGAAATCAAACCCTGAGGCACAAAACTGAGTCTTTACGATGACTTTGGAGATTCTTTTGTAGATCAAAGAATGGGATTTGATAGCTGACTGAATAAAGTTTCTATAAGCATTGGTTTTGAGTAATTTCAATTTGTAATGACTTTGTAAGAGCTTTACAAAGTTAAGTTTGTTTTTGGATGACTTAGGTTTTGTGAAATAAAATAGGATTGATGTTTCTAGTGATTTCAAGAATTTTGTAATAGATTTATAAGTGAAATTTTGTGCGTTAATGTTCATAGTTGTACTTAATATATTTTATAAATTTTTAGCTTGATATAATGATTGAATTGAGGATTATTGAGGTTTAAGTGGATCAAGGTCTTAAAAAGTAGAATTTTAGGTCTAATGAGGGTTTTTGAGATTTCATGCAATCTACTAGTTGGATTGGAATAAAATTTATGTGTGAGGATATAAGACTTATTTTTCTATGTATATGAGAATTTGGAGATCAGTCGAATAGTGAAAAGGAGAGATATTGGCTCTAGGAGATTGATATTAAGGTTAGAGAAGGAGGCAAGCTAATTTACAAGCATATTTTTGAGGCTATCATCTATTTGATAATTCCAATCTTTTTCAAATTTTTTATGCTTGTTATCAAATTAATTATTAAGAAGTGTGCAAATTTTGAGCTAAGATAAATAGTTCATTCATTAGTAATCAAGGTTTAAATTTGTTATAGGAATTATTAGGATTTGATTTAGAATTTAGTTTAGGGTTTGATTAGGGTTTGATTTAGGATTAAAGATTTGATTAGGATTTTATTTAAGATTTAGGATTTGATTAGGATTTGATTTAGAATTTGATTAAGATTTGATTTAGGATTTAAGATTTAGTTTGTTTTTGGCCTAAAGTTTGAATGAAGTCTAATAGGATTTTAACTAGAATTAAATTAAGATTGATTTGAGATATATATGAGATATATTTGTGATCATTCTAATATTTCTTTAAGATTTTTTATTATTTTTTTGAATTTAATTAAAGTTTATTTAGCTTTGTTATGGTCTAATTAGAATTAAGATTTTGTTGTTGCAATTTCTATTCTACCTTCCATAGCCAAGTGTCCAAAGCATTCTCAAGCAAGACTTCATGTATTATGATAGCATAATCCACTCACTTCTAAAATAAGATAAAAATAATATGTTAGCACTCTTATTAAACTATTCAGGATATAAATCTCAAAAAAAGAGAATCCTTGACATACTCTTGTATCATTGAAGAGAGTTAGAAAGATACTTAAAAGATAATGTTATATTAATTAGAATGACTTTTACCAAAAACAAGAAAACTAGAAAGTCTTGAAACAAGACTAAAGACTAGAATGGCATTGACAAGAATGAAGAAGGCTTCTTTCTTGTCTCCATATATACTTATAATTAGAAGTTACATGGCAATGTCATATAGGACCTCCAAAACATGTTGGCTTTGCTAACCACATGTCTTATTTTGTAATGCAAGTTATGTATGTATGTACCACATAGTTAGTTTTTTTCACAAGCTTCTACATGTAATTAACTTATTCTATAAGCTGTCAATATGTGGTTAGCTTGTTGGCAAAGTTTCTAACCTACAAACATATCTAAAGTCAAAACCATGTCTATAAAGCTTCTAAGAAGCTTTTCTAAAAGATTTTATGAAATTTTAATTACTTCTATCTAATCATATAAGTAACTATTGATGTAAATGTATCTATCCATGACACTTAGTTATGAATAAGTATAACAAAGTTGAAATCAATTGCACTTACCAATTGAGAGAAATGTAAGATAATCCAATTAGGTCTTAGATAGCCTCTACTCCAACCTAAATGCTAAACTTTCAATATTAATCTCTCCTTTTTAAATTTTTGAATTACTTTCAAATTTTATTTTAATATTGGAAATTGAATATTGTATCCTTAAATAAAAAATTTACTTCAATCCAATTAATAAGTTCTTGAAGATCTTAGAAATACTAACTAACGTTCAAACTCCAATTTCTAGGATCTCAATCCACAAAAACCTTCACACATTTTGTTGTAATTTTTTGATTAATCTCAAAATTTATATAAATATTTATAATTAGCACGCTAATATACTACCTAAAATTCACCTGTATATATGTAATAGAAAACTTAAGGAGTTTTAAAATTTCTAAACATAATTTTATTTTTAAAATCTAAATCAACCAAGAACATTATTAACTTTGAAAATCCCTCAAAAACTCAATAATGCTTTAATTGACATAAAATCAACACCTATTTTTTTTTTCAAGTTTTTTTTCAAATTCTTCTTTTGGATCTACCAAACAAATCTAGAATCATTGTAGGTATATAATTTTGTACCTTAGGAACTGATTTTTATCCAAGTTGGCAATTAGTCCTCTTTGGATATCAATTCTTGGCTTCTTGAGATAAAATTTGCTAAAATCTAATCTTAATTTTTTTCTATACATTCCTATATTATTTTATTTTTCAATCTACTTTTTTTTGCCCTATTTATGGTCTTATAAAATAAATAGAAGCTTATTTTGTAAAAAAGTAGTATTAACATCTTTTAATTTTATTATCTTTTTGAATATTATTTATATTTTTAACATAATTTGCTATAATAATTTAAAATAAGATCTTCTATAATATAATTTTTTCTTCTTTCTTTCATTTATTAGCTATGTTACATCACAACATCTATCCCCTCTGAATCTGTGCATCCTCCGACATGCTCAAAGTTTTCTTCATTACATTAATATAAAGTATTTTTCATCTTGGTAAAATTCTTAATCTTCAATTTGCTCTTCTATTCCTATTCTAATATCTAATAATAGATTTTTTTCTTCATTAAAGTAAATATCTTCACTTCTTTCTTTAAATAATTTGATTTGTTTACTTGCTTTAGATATCTTCATTTCTATACCATCAAGTTTTTGTAATAAGTATGTTCTATTGTTATATACTTATTTAACAATATAAGGTCTAAATCATCTCTTTAAATTTTTTTTATTGTGCTATGTTGATTTTCTAAGCTACTATCATAAACTAACATCAATTGCCATCTTTAATTGTATGAGGTCATAGTCAATGTTTTTTTTATCAAATCTTTCTTTATTCTTTTCCCTTGTTTCTTTCAACCTTTCTATTGCTACTTCAATATCTTTAGATATTTTTTTTAATACTTGAATCCATAATACTAAAAGTTCTTCTCTATAAGATTATCTTTTGAAGGCAATACATCCCATGTAGGTACTACCTCTTTTATTGATATTATTGATTTTTATCCATATATTAATTTTGAAGGTATATAATCTATTACTGAACCGTAAGTTGTGCAATCACTCCATAATGCAAATGATAGTAGTGTAAGCCTTTCATATGCTTTACTATTTGCATGCCTTTACTAATGCTTTAATAAAATATAAATTTCTACATTTATTCTTACTATTGCGTTCTGGATTATATACTATTGTTAAAAAAAAATTAATTTCTATTCTATTAAAAATATTTTTGTGCTTTCCTTACATCTAATTCATCCTTATTAGCTATAATTTTTTTAATACAACCATAGTGAAAAATAACATCTTTTAATAAAAATCAGCATACATCTTTAGTACCCTTTGTATTTAATGTTCATCCTTCAACCATATTTGATAAATCTTGTGCAAATGCCAAATACTTCATTTTTTCAAATTCCATAAGCATTGCTACTAAATCCACTATCTATTTATAATATAAAGCTAAAAAATATGTTACATGTTATCCATCTCAATGCCAAATGTTTCAATATACTTGACAAGTTTCACAAGATCTTACAAAATTTGCTACATCTTTGTGAATGCCCTTCTATCAATATTTTTCTTTCAACTTTGTAATTGTTACTTAAATATCTCAATGCCTTGCCTATAGATTTTTATGAAATTTCTTAATAATATTTTATTGAGCTTCTAAACCACATATAATCCATTGTGATATTTTTCTTTTTTTTAAAATGATTCTATAAATACCTATTATAAAAAAATATCCATAGGCTTTTTTATGGATTTTTTCAAAATCTTGATCTGTTTAATGACATGTGCCACATATATTGGTAGCTTGAAGAAGAAGCTAATTATGTGGCTCACATTTAGAAAACTTGTCTTATAAGCTAAGGCATGTGTCTCGCAAAGTCAATACATATTAGAGGTCCTGTAGAACATTGTCATATAGCTTTTAATTAGATAGTATATATAGAGGCAAAAGTGAAGCCCTCTTTACTCTTGTCAACTCTTTTTTTGCTTCTAGTCTAGATTTAAGAGTCTTTAGTTTTCTTATCTTTTGGTAATAGCCATTCCAATTTCTTTTTAATATATATACTATTTTATTACTATTTTATCACTTTTCTTTTAACACAAATTTTCTAGGTTTATGCATCTTCTTCTAGTTCATGTCTTTGATAGATTGATAAGAATATACTTATAATATTAGAGCTTTGTCTTTTTTTGATTAAAAGTGTATTATTTCTTTTTCTTCATAAGACATAAGTATATTAAAAGTTACAGATTATTCTCTTCTAAACTAATATTATTCTTATTATCTTTTTTGTTTTCAAGTCCCCTCTTTTGCTTGTCTTAAGCAATATTAGACATTTATTTTTTAAATAATATCATGGCAAAGCTTATTGAAATGAAGAGTGCAATGGCACAAATGGAAGAATAATTAAGGGAGTTAATGCTTGCAATGTATCAACTCAATTTACCACTACAAGGAGCAACAAGAATGACAAGAAGTAATGATATAGATATGATTGGAGCTGCTTCAACATCTGTACCCAGTCATGTCGTTTCTCCTATAGTAGAACATTCTTTCTGTACTTGAAAACCAAGAGTTGCCTTGTTTGAAAAGTTTGATGATACAAGATCTAAGTTTAGAAGATTTATCAATGAAGTACAACTTGTGATTGAACTTCAAATCCAAAGCTATCAAACTCTAAAATCATAATTTAGTTTTATTGATATACTTCTTATATGTTCACCATTATTATGGTTTTCATCTTTTTTTGAATGATGAAATCTAATATTGGATAATTTGGAGGCTTTTTTTATTAAAGTTTTGATTAATGTATGGAAAATATGATGCAACTTATGTTGTAACCAATAAGATGTGTATTTTATGATAAGACAATTAATTTGTAAAATTATATGCTTCACAATTTTGACAACTTGTAAGGAATATCAAATAACATGATATTACATTTATTAGCCAATTTCTTTATGAATTAAAATATGAAGTAAAAAAATTGATATTCAACTTACTTGATCTTCAAACATTGAGTCAAGTAATTGACTTTATTATAAAGTGTGACAATCGATTTTTTGAATTTTGATTTGAGAGTCAAAGTGAACTTTAATGTTACTATAATTCAATGGCAATATCAATGCCTCTTCAATACATATATTTAAAAATAAAAGATATATAAATTGATGTGGTACATTTCAAATCTCTTATTGAGCAAAAAAAAACTCATTACCATCAGGAAGGATTGTGCTTATATTATGGAGAATCTAAGCATATTGCTCAGTATTGTTCAAAGAAATGATGCAATTATAAAATGAGGAGTATGAATGCCAAAAAAGACAATATATCAAAAAAAAAAAAAAAAATCCAATTACAATAAGGACCGTGCAGCTAGAACCTTATACAATATCTAATGAAGATCTTACTCTCTTTTTAAAACCTTCTCTTTATTTTATATTAAATATTATTTTAGGATCTATACATTATAAAGCTTCTACCATGTTAGATTCAGGAGCCTCAGCGTATTTCTTAGATAAAAAATTTGCTAAAAGTTTTAACATATTTTTAGTAAAAAAAACTAAACGAGTTCACAAAGAAGTCATAGATGGTCACACATTGTCTTTTGGAGATATTACTCACAAAATCCTTCCTATAGAAGTAATAACTAATGGTCAAAATAGCTTTGTGGTATTTAATATTATTAAAACTTCTTCTAATTCAATTGTTTTAGATTTATTATGGTTAAAAAAATACAACCCTCAAATAGATTAGATTTCTCGTATGCTTGACTTTTTTGAAAGTATAACTAAGAGTATAGTTAATCCAGTAAAAAATCACAAATCTAGTACAATTAAACTTATATTTATAGGTACAAAAGCTTTTTTGCATGCTGCAAAAGTAGTATTATCTTATGTCATTTATGCTACACCCATTTCTAATGGTTCAAAGAGTTCAAGTGGTATTCTAAGCCAATATCAGGATTTTTAAGATGTATTTGAAAAAAAGAATGCAGATACTCTTTCAGAATATCATTTCTATGATTGCTTAATTGGCCTTTAAGAAGGAACATAACTGCCATTTGGACCATTCTACTATTTATTATAAAATAAGTTGGCAAAACTCAAGGATTATATTAAAGAGAATTCAGCCAAGAATTTTATATGCCATTCCAAATCTCCAACAGGAGCTCTAATGATATTTGTGAAGAAAAAAGATGGATCATTACAGATGTGTGTTGATTATCAAGGACTCAACAAGATCACCATCAAAAAAAAGTACCCACTACCTTTAATATCTAGACTTCTTGATCAGTTGAATTAAGCTAAGATTTATACAAAAATTGATCTAAGAAGAATATACAATCTATTACGTATTAAAGAAGGAGATGAATAGAAGACTACATTTCAAATTAAGTATGGATATTTTGAATATAATGTCATGCCTTTTGGACTTATAAATGCACCAGTAGCTTTTCAACATCTAATGAATGATATTTCTTAAAGTTTTTTGATGATTTTATTATTTGTTATCTAGATGATATCTGAATCTATTCTAAGAATACAAAAGAATATGAACTTCATGTTTATTGTGTGTTACAAAAATTAAGAGATGTGGGACTCTATACCAAGATAGAAAAGTGTATATTCTACACTACTTAAGTTGACTTCTTAGATTACATCATTTCAAACAATAGACTTATGATAGATCTTAAGAAAGTTCAAACTATTATAGATTAGAAGATTTCAAAAACGGTTTGAGATGTCCAATATTTTTTGACATTTTTCAATTACTATTAGATCTTCATCAAGGACTTTTTTAAAACTATAGCTCTACTTATATGTTTGACTTGTAAAGACAAACTTCAATGGAATCAAGAAGCAAAAGTAACATTTGAAGTTTTAAAGATAATCTTTATTTCTGTACCAATCTTGTATTGTATTGACTTTTCTAAGGTATTATTTATGTAAACAAATGTATTGGACTTTGCTTTGAATGCCATATTATCACAAATAAGAATAAATGATAAACTTCACTTAGTAGCTTTTTATTTTAGAAAATTTTTAGCAGCCAAGATTAATTATGAGATCTGTAATAAAGAGCTTCTTATAATTATGGATTCTTTCCAAAAATGGCATTATTATCTAAAAGGTACTTCCAATCCAATCACCATATATACAGATCACAAGAATCTCAAGTATTTTATATCAACTCATATTTTGAATTATAGCCAAGCTCGTTAGAGCATGTCTTTATTAAGATTTGAGTTCAATATCAATTATCAACCAAGAAAACAACAAGGTTTATTCAATGCTCTTTCTAGACATTCTTAACTTTTACATAAAGAAAGAGATGCAACTTTTGATGAATAAAGGATAATTTTACTGAAACCAAAATAATTTCATCTTTGAACAATGAAATCAACATTAACTATTGATTCAACTTTTTTCAAATAAATTCAGTTAAATTTGTCCTTTGATCTTCTTGTTTATGATATCAAGAATAATTCTTCTAAATTTCATGATACTTCTAAGTTTGAATTCAAGAACAACCTATTTTATCTTGAAAAATACCTATATGTATCAAAAGAAAAAACACATTTATGTGTTTTTTAAGTATGTCATGACTTTCCAACAATATGATATTTTGGATACAATAAGACTTTGGAATTAATATCTAGAGATTTTTAGTGGCTACAAATGTGGAAAGCTGTAAAAGACTTTGTTCAATCATGCAATATTTATTCACGGTATCATGCTGTCGTTTGGCTACTATATCAAAATAATATAATTATGTATTTAATATATAATTTACTAAGTAACATGGTGAGAGCCATGTTAGTAGTTTTTAGTTGGTTGGAGAATATAATTTGATTATTACCTTGAAAAGAGGTTGTTTAAAAAGATTACTATAGAATTTGTATAACTTTAATTTCTTTTGATAGTGGCTTTTAAGATTGGTTTTGGTTGATAGTAACTTCTAAATATTTAGAATCACCTTTGTTAGACATTGGTGATATTTGAAAACTTATTTTGATTTTTTTATTTGGTATTTAGAGCATAAATTATGTAAATCTTATAAAAAAAAAGATTGAAGAAGGATTTTGGTAGCAAAGGGAGTAATTAGGGCACCAATTTAGATGAATGGAGATGAATGATGAAAATCTCCATTCTTCTTCGTCAAAAATCATGACTGATAGGCTTTGAGGAGGCTGCCGGAGGCCATATTAGAGATTAAGGTTAGTTTTTTGGAGCCATTTGAGCTTTGAATGCTAAGATCAGCAAGTTTAGGTTTTTTGGCTATGATTTTGGTACAAGTTTTGTATGATTTGGAGTTTATATGAAGGAGATATAGGTGCTCAAAGTTAAGATATTGATTTGGAAACTACTATGACTCTTTTTGGCATAACGCACGCATACAGATAATAATTGAGAATCGATAACTACGAATAAAGAGAGCACTTTTACAGCTACACTTTTTGTATATTGCTTGCTTGATTACAAGTTGAAATAAAAGAGTTATTGGATTATGAAGTCAGTGCATGCAATCTAAAGATATTAAGTAACCCGATTTACTAGTGGTTGTGTCTTGAGCTATATCTTGAGCAATTTGACAAGATTTTAGGTCAAAATTTCAAGAAATGTGTAAGTTTATGTTAATAAACTTTATACATAAGTTTTATGATATTTGAGTATTGGATTCTTAAGATATTAAGAAAATAGTGCTCAAGTACTTATAAATTAAGGTTTAGAGCATTTACTAGGGTTTCTTAGATGTCAAAAGTTTGGGAGTGAATTTATAGTTGGTTTGTTTTATGATATAAGTTAAGGGTGAATTCTACCTATCCTATAAATTTGAGACAAACTGAATGGTTAAATCAAGAGTTTTAAATTTCTAAAGTTTAGAAAAAGAAAACCCTTTGCGGAAAAAATATGTTTTGAAAGGATTTTGTTATATTTTGAACTTTATGCAAAATAAAAGAGTTATAGGAGGCTAAGACAAGATTTATATAAAGATTTAAGCTAAACTTTCTACAACTAGATATCTAGTATATTTCCAAATAGTAAATCACGCCATACGACAATGGTGTCATAATACGTGAAGTCTTGCTTGAAAATGCTCTGGACACCTGTTGTGGAAGGTAGAATGGAAATTGCAAAAAAAAATCTTCATTATAATAAAATACTAAAAATTCTAAATAAGCTTTAATTAAATTCAAAGAAACCTCAAAAGAATTCTAAAGAAACAATAAGAAATCTTAAAGAAATATTAGAATGATTACAAACATATCTCAAATACATCTTAATTCAATCTTAATTTAATCCTAGTTGAAATCTTACTTCATTCAAACTTTAAGCCAAAAATTAACTAAATCTTAAATCCTAAACAAACTCAAATAAAATCCTAAATTTTAAATCAAATCTTAATCAAATCCTAATCAAATCCTAAATCCTAAATCAAATCCTAATCCTAATCCTAAATTCAAAAACAAATCCTAACCAAATCCTAATCTTAAATCAAATCCTAACCAAACCCTGATCCTAAACCAAATCCTAATCTTAAATCAAATCCTAACCAAATCCTAATCCTAAATCAAATCCTAACCAAACCCTACTAATTTCTACAATAGAATTAAACCTTAATAACTAATGGATGAACAGTTGATCTTAATTCAAATTTTGCATACTTCTTAAAAAGTAAGTTAAAAATAAGTACAAAAATTTTGAAAAGAATCGAAATAACCAAATAGACAATAACCTCAAAAACATACTTGGGTATTTGCCGGCCTCGTTCTCCAACCTTAATGCCAATCTCCTAGAGCCAATATCTCTCCTTTTCACCATTCGATTGATCTGAAAATTCTCATACACATAGAAAAACAAGTCTAATATCCTTTCATATAAATTTCACTCCAATCCAACTAGTAGATTGTAAGAAATCTTGAAAATCCTCACTAGACCTAAAATTCTACTTTCTAAGACCTTGACTCATTTAAACCTTAATAATCCTTAATTCAACCGTTACATCGAGCTCAAATTCCTAAAACATATTGAACACAACTATAACCATTAATTCACAAAATTTCATTTATAGATCTACTATAAAACACTTAAAATTATCCAAAACATAAATCCTATTTTATTTCACAAAATCCAAGTCATTCAAAACAAACCTTGACTTTGCAAAACTCTTAAAAAATCAATACAGATTTAAATCACCCAAAACCAATGCTTATTGAAATCTTATTAAGTTTTTTCTCTAAGTCCACTCTTTGATTTGCAAAAGAGTGTTTGAGTTGCCATAGGTACTTAGTTTTATGCCTCAGGGTCTGATTTTGATCTAGGTTAATAACCGGCCTTCCTCAGATATCAATATCTAATTTTTATAGATAATTTTTTCTAGAATTTACTCTTAACTTCTTCCTAAAGATGTCTATATGATTTATTTTTCCAATCTACCTTATTTTGTCTTATTTTTGGTCCTACAAAGTAAGTAAAATCTATTTTTTCAAAAATGGCAGCATTACTTCTAAAAGTTTTATTACCTTCTTATCTTTTATCCATATTTTTCTAATTTTTCTTTTAACTTGGCTCTTCTATAATAAGATCCATATTATTATTTTTTATCATATGGTTGTATTACAACACTACAACAATAAAAAATTCCTTGGCATTGATCTTATGGACTTCTTCAATTATTACCTATTAAAGAACAATTTTGTCTTTTATTTCTATGGATTTTATTATGGATCTTTTAGTCTTAAGATCGTATGATTTTATATTTGTGATAATAGATTATTTTACTAAAATGGCACATTTTGTACTATGTACAAAATCTATCATAAGTGAAAAAACTACCAAGCTTTTTCTTGACTATATCTATCGATATCATAGATTACCGAAAGATATTGTATCAAATAGGAGAACTCATTTTATATCAAGATTTTGGAGAATTCTTTTTAAGATTTTAAAGATGGACATAAAGCTTTATTCGGCCTTTTATCCTCAAATGATAGATAGATAGAATACGTAAATTAAGTTTTATTATAATACTTATGATATACCATCAATTATCAATAAGACAATTGGAGAACCCTCTTACCATCAGCAAAGTTTATTCATAATAATACAATGCATTCTTTTATACAACAAATACCTTTCTTTGCCAGTTATGATTGCCATCCATGACTTGATACTTTTGACTTTTCAAATGTTGATAATCTTGTGGCAGAAGGTTTGGCAAATGATTTGTTTAAATTATATGCAACAATGAAGGTGCAATTAAAAGAAGCTCAAGAATGACAAAAGATCAACACAGATGCTTATTGAAAGGAACAACCATAATTTAATGTAGGTAACAAGGTATGGTTGCTTTGTCATAATATCAAGACTACTCGTCCTTGTGATAAGTTGGACTACCTCAAGCTTCGACCTTTTCCTCTTTGTAGACAAATCAATCCAATTGCTTATCGATTACATCTACTAGAGGCAATGAAGATCCATCATATCTTCCACATATCTCTTCATGATCTATACAAGACTATGAACATACCAAGAAGAAGACAAGCTCCACTTCTTCCTATAGAAGTAGACAATAATGAAGAATTTGAAGTAAAAAAGTTATAGATTCAAAGCGGAACCAAAATAAATTAAAAAATCTTATCCATTGGCATGGATATATTATTAGTGAATGCACATGGGAGCTAGTAGAAAATCTTATAAATGTAGCAAAGGCAGTGGAAGCTTTTCATTGACAACATCCATCTAAATCAGGATGATGAATAATAAGTCTTTTGCTATAAAAGAAACATAGTCTTGAAAAGATTGCATTCTATTTTCTATCTTTCTTTGTAGCTTGTGTATATTTGTGATGCTAAAGAAATAGAAAACCAACTACTAGATTCAACTCAAGAGCTTTTATTTGTGGACTTACTAGATGAGACATTGTAATTATAGCAACCTTCAAGATGACAAAATCAAGATGAAGATCTTTATGGATGACATATCTTTCTTTGAATAGATGATGAGATACAACGTCTTTGATATCATGACCTTGGAAAAGACTCTTGATTTTTGTTGGTTCTATTAGAGGTAGGAACCACTTCTAACTGTGTTCCAAATATTTTATTTGAAGGAAGTTACAAAGGCCTTAACAACGATCAAATAACAAGGTGGTCTTCTCGCTTTAATATGAGACACTATCAATGGCTAAGAGGGTCTATTAATTGTCTTCAAAGAGAACAAAGATTGGAGTATGTGGAAAATATAATTCACCACATTTTAGATTTTCACAACATTAAAAGATTGCTCCTCATGGAACTTGTCTCTAGAAAGAAAGACAATGTCATGTAAACCAATAATTACCTATATGATTTAAATAAAAGTATCAAAAAGTAGGTTAATTCCATAATAACTTCTATAGAAGCTTCTTAGAAGCTGTACTGATGCTATTTTGGCTTTATAAGTGTCTTTAATTGAAATTTTAGGTAAAAAACTTAGTCAACTAGTTGGCCATGTGCCACACACATTGGTAGCTTGAAGAACAAGTTAACTATGTGATCCACACATGGAAAACTTGTCTTATAAGCTAAGGCATGTGTCTTATAAAGTCAACACATATTAGAGGTCCTATAAAACATCTCCACATAGCTATTATTTAGATAATATATATAAAGACAAGAATGAAGCCCTCTTCACTCTTGTCAATTCTTTTCTTGCTTCTAATTTAGATATCAAAGTCTATAGTTTCTTTGTCTTTTGGTAATAGCCATTCCAATTTTTTGGTTGGTATATATGTCCTCTGTCCAACATTCAAGACAATGCGACAATAATTTTCTTTTGGTTGATGTACACATCCTCTGTCCAACATTCAAAACCTTTGCTCCAAACTTTATTAAATATTTATTTTTTTATTTATCATCTTATCTAATTATGACAATAATTTTGCTAAATCTAATAGATTCTTAAATAAACTTCAAGTAATTCTTAATAACTCAATCAAACTTAAACCTATCAAAATAAATTTAAACGAAGTTACAAAATAAACACAAAAATTCTAAAAAAATATTAAAAATAAAAATCTTAATATTATTTTAATTAAAATCCTAATTAAATCTTAACCAAGTCCTAGATCAAATTCTAATTAAAATTCTAATTGAATCTTAACCAAATCTTAGGTCAAGCCGTAATGAAATTCTAATTGAGCCTTAATTAAATCTTAGGTTAAATCGTAATGAAGCTCTAATAAAATCCTAAATCCTAGATAAATTACAAATAAGTACTTAATCAAATTCTAAGCAAATCCTAAACCAAATCCTATTCGAATCTTAGATCTTAAATAAATTCTTAAAAAATCTTATATGATAATAGAATCTCAACAACTAATAATTAAATCAACAGAGAAACATGAAAGACTAGATGTACCTTCATAGAAGCCGGTAATTCCAAACGGTACGCCACTGGATTGATTTGCTTCTGGATGATAAATGGTCCCAATCTTCAATAGTCCAACTTACCACATGGTCGCTTGGTCTTGATATTCCATTGAAGAAGCCATGCTTTATCTCCAATTTTGAAAGTAGGTGCTTGATTCCGAAATCTATCTGCAGACGCCCTGTAGGATTCTTGAGCGGATTGTAATTGAAGCTTCAATGTATTTTGAAGCTCTGATAGTTGTTTCACAAATCCTTCAGCTGCTGGATTGTTATTTATTGACGGACTTAATAAATCAAGCTTTGGATGGTATCCATAGTTGGAAAAGAATGGTGTGTATTGAGTCGTCGCATGGAGGGTGTTGTTATAGGTAAACTCGGCTAGCGGCAGATATGTGGTCCAATTGTCTTGCTGATAGTTAATGCTACATCATAAGTATTGTTCCAAGACTTAGTTCACCCGTTCCGTTTGGCCATCAGTTTGAGGATGAAAAGCCGAAGAAAGCTTGATATCCACCTTCAATATCTCAAAGAGAGATCTCCAAAACTTTGATACGAACTGAGTTCCTCGATCTGATACGATATCATCTAGTAGTCCATGATATTGATACACATTATCGAGAAAGAGCCTTGCTGTGACTTCACTAGATGATGTCTTCTTGCAAAGAATAAAGTGCGCCATCTTTGTAAGCCGATCTACCACGACAAAGATGCTATCAAATGAGTTCGATGATGGAAGGTTCATGATGAAGTCCATGGAAACTGAAGACTATAGTCGACGTTGAATCGGCAATGGCTGTAGGAGTCCATAAGGGAGATGCCAAAGATTCTTGGATCTTGAACAGATGTCGCAGGAGAGGACAAAATCTTTCACATCCTTCCACATTTAGGGCCACCAAAAATCTCAAGAAATAAGCTCCAAGGTCTTGTTGAATCCAAAATGTCCCGCAGCTGGAAAATTGTAGTGAGATTGAAGAACTCGGAGTCATAATGGTCCTTTTGGGATATACAACTACTCCTCAAAGTATAAAAGATCTCCCTCCACCTTGAATTTGTCGTCATTGGTACGCTGCTTGATATCAATGGCTACTGAATTTTTAATGGTCGCGTCACGTACCTGATTCAAGAAGTCGACATCAATTAGTACAATAGTAGCGCAAAGCCAAAATTACTCTGGCTTCAACAACGTCATACATTGTTAATCAAACGCTGCTTCTCCAGCCTTTGGTACAAGATACGATCTCCTCGATAAGGCATCAAATAGTCCTTGCTCCTTTCCAGGTCGATAAGTGATAACAAAATCGAACCTAGATAGCAACATACTCTACCGAGCTTGACGTCAATTTAGAACTCGAGCCGACATGAAATATTCCAAATTCTTATGATCTGTGTATACGGTCACTGGGTGTGCAGCTTCTTCAAGAAAATGACGCCATTCTTGGAAAGAATCCACTATAGCAAGAAGTTCCTTATCGTGGATCTCATAATTGATTTCAGTAGTAGAGAACTTTTGAGAATAGAATGCAACCAGATAAAACTTCTTGTCTTCTCCCATTTATAAAAGTACAGCTCCGAAAGCAAAATCCGAAGCATCGGTTCCTAAATAAAAGGCTTTTATAAAGTCGGGATGTACCAAGATTGGAGCCGTAGTAAATGCGGTCTTCAGGTCTTGAAACGCCTTCTTCGCTAGAGGTCCCCATTCCAGCTTATCCTTGCATGTCAACCGAGTGAGAGGAGCAGCAACTTGAGAGTAATTCTTGATGAAGATCCGATAGAAGTTGGCAAAGCCAAGAAAGTATTGTATGTCTCTCACCGTCTTCGGAACCGCCCAGGACACGATTGCTTCCACCTTCTTGGGGTCCATCTTCAAGCCTTCTATAGTCGCAACGAACTCCAAAAACTCCATCTCTATTTAGTGAAATAAACACTTCTCCAACTTGACATATAGTCCTCACTCGCATAGTTTCTCCAAGACCAAACAAACGTACTTTTCATGCTCTTCCTCATTTTTGGAGAATATCACAATATCATCCAAATAGATGACAACAAAATCGTCAAGGTACTCTTGGAAAATGTCATTCATCATATGTTGAAAGACCGTTGGAGCATTGGTAAGACCAAAAGGTATGACATTATACTCAAAATGGCCATACCTTGTATGGAACATTGTCTTCCACTCATTTCCTTCTTTGATTCGTACGAGGTTGTAAGCTCCCTTTAGATCAATTTTTCTAAAGATCCTTGCATGTCCAAGTTGTTCTAAGAGACCAAAAATCAAGGGTAACGGTGTCGTATTACGAGCTTTCTTGCTCAAGAATGCGTCGGGCATCTGGCTGTAAAAGGTCATATGGAGATTCGCTAATATTCAAGCAGTCTATCAATTTTTCACTATTGGAATATAAACGACTTCAAGAATATATCGTAAATCTATACGGATGTCCTTCGATTGCTCGCTAAAATCTTATTTGCCCCAGCCGACAAGTCTCTAGACGTTACAAAGAACCCCGAACAACCCAATCTGCTAATCTCTGATATTGCTTTATACTCACGACCTTGTATCCACTGACTGTCTTATTAGAATAACCTAAAAATTTTCATTCACTCCGCATACTCAATCCTACAGTCATCCTTTTAATTCTTCAATCATAGATGTAACTTCGATTTCACAAAACAGTCAAGAGTAATCACACCCACTTCATTAAAACCTCGATTCACTAGTACAATACTCACTTTCAGCAATGATTGCCTCAGTCTTCTCAAAATCCTATGAAAAAAAAATCCCAATTCTCTGTCTTTCCCTCCTCCCTCTCTCAAAGCATGAAGCTAGCTCTCCGACCTTTAAAACTCTAATTCTCTCCTCTTCCAAATCCTAGCCTCTGAATTTCTTCAATCTTCCATCTTAGATCCGGAATTGGCTCTGCCATCAGAGCTTTCTCTTTCATTTTTTGCCTTATAAAAGGTTCTTTTTCTGGAAACAATGTTCCCTGAAACAGCACAGAGAACAGGACAGCCTGAAACAGAATCGAAACCCCCGTAATCGGGACCACATTGAGTCGTCCGACCAATTCAGGTCTCATATTGGCTAAGAGGCCCATAGTAAGACCTAGATATTCCGGTAATTGAATCAAATTGGTCCTTCGCGTCAGGCTTGCTCAGTCATCAATTTAGTCCTTTCGATTCTATTGACTCTCACTATTGGACTCGAATGGAGCATTTTGTTACTGATAAGTATGCCTTGACCAATTATAACGAAGAGTTTGAAACTAGCCCCTGAGTATTGGCACTAAAATTGGTCGTTGCTCCCAATATTCGAGGTAACTGAACATTAATAAAAGTCCCCTTCTTTATATTTTCACAGTATACTCGTGTTACAACATGACATTCACCCCCTCTGAACCTCTGCATCCTCCGGTATGTATCAATTTATCCAATTGTTATTTGATTTATAATATATTCTCTACGTCTTTGTCCAATTTGTCTTCGTCACCTTCATTATCCAAATCACTTTCATCTTCTTGTTGCGTATCTAACTTGCATAATTTTCTTTCAATATTATATAATCTTTTTCTTTCTTTTCTTTTAAAATCATCAACTTTCTTATATATAATATTTTCATTCTCCAAAATATCAATAAAACTCGCATCAAAGGTACCTTCATCTCGCAAGAGTACCTCCTCTTTTGAACCTCCATAATCTCGCTTTATAGTGGTACCTCTCCAAAATCCTTAAATCGATCAACAATCTTAGACAATGGTTTCTCCCTCAACCTATCTCGATTCCGTTCATGGTTAGGAGGTACTGTTAGAAATTATACAGCTTTCTTCCCATCTTTGCTACGTACCCTTACATAAGTAGAACTATCGTCAATTACTTTTGTTTCCATCCATGTTGTCGTAATATAAGATTGTCCTAAAATCAACGGATAAGATGTTGTATGTTGAACAAAGAAATGTTGCTCCGTCGGAACATCCCCAATCCAAATTTTGACATCTGGACAAGCACCATATAATTCGCCCCGTGTGTTATTAGCTACTTGTATTGCCCATCCATATTCCATATCAATTGGCCATTTTTGCTTCTTATAAAGATCTTTAGACATGAGATTTATTTCAGAACCATGGTCGACTAAAGCAACAATTGGTTCTTCTATATCTCCTACTTTCACTAATACCTCAGTAGTTGCCCTTGTCCAATGCTTTCGAGTATAATGACTCAAAGTTTCTATTTCCTTATCACTATAATCTTTGAAACGTACTCGTTGATTATACCCATTCTTTTCATTTGTTGGTTGCTTGTAACCAATATCAACCTCTTCTTCATCTTTATATATTCTTGCATCAATAGCATGACTCATTCCAGTTTCGCCCATTAATTACCTCTTTCGCTTAATGCTGTCAATGATAACATCATAAAAATCCTTCTTTGCAATTCCCAAAACTTCTTTCAATGTAAATTCTACCTTAGCATTTAATATATGTTCTTCCAATATTCCTTTCAACTTTGTTGCCGCTTCAATGTCAGAAAGTAGCTTATAAGCAATTGATTTACCCTTATCTTTTGTCTCCCTTGTTTTTTCTTCCAATGATGCTGAGGTATCCTTTACAGGCAATTCTTGTGAAGCTGCCTCTCGAGCCTTGTCTCATCGAGTTTGTCTCTTAGAAGAATTTTCTTCTCTCGTATCATCAAAATTTCCTCGTCTCTTTTCTTCTATCAAAGCTTTATGTTGGCTCTTAGCAATATATGCATGAACTGAAAGAGACTCAACAGGATCCTCCCAACTTGTTGCACCTCATATTGTAGCTGCAGTCCTCAATAACGCTTCTCGAGGTAATTTCCCTTCTTGCATTGTAGAAACGACAGAAGCCCAAAACTCACTAGTTTTCGTACTTCCACCAAGGTCATCATCTACTCTAGCACCATAACTTGCACTTTCTCATGCTGTTGTTTCATGCTCTTTTAAGTAATCTTGAACCAATACTCTCATTCTTCCCTTGCCAAAATTGGTTTGAAGAAGATCCTCTCTATCTTTTAATGCTATCTTCCCATCTTTCCAGCAAATAATTCCTTACCGTATCATATTATTAAATTCATTACAATCTTTCCTAGTGTGTGAAGCGTCATCACACCAAATGCATCTTTGTACATATTCTTATTTTGAAACATTCTTCAAATTGTTTGTAGAAGTATTGTCTTCAAGTCTTGTCAATTTGATTTGAAGATCTCGTATTCTTTGTATAATTTCTTCCATCCCCATATCTGCTTTCTTTGATAAGGATGTCGAAGGTTGAACTGTAGGCATTGTTGGTGGTGTTGTACATACTCGAGCTTTGGGTGCTTGTACTGTTTTCGAAATATTGCTCCTATCCTTTCTCCTTTCTCTTTTTGCAAGCAACCCCACTGCATGTTCAACGTTCTTCCACTTTGTTATCAATCCTTCATCTTCTTCTTTGTCTTGAAGAAGGAGTTCCAATTTCTTTTGCAATTCTCCATCAACAGCTTAAAGAAATAGATCAACTTTGTTTGGCTCCAATGTCAATTTTTCTACCTTCGATAATTGAGAGTACTGCCTCTCAAATTCCCTTAGTAGCTCTGTTGCTTGCAAATTCTTATTAGGCCGTTCAATCCATTTGAAAAACAGCTTCTTAGTAACACGATCAACATCGTCCAAGAAATATTTGTCTTTCAATGCATGTGAAAAAACCTCCCATGAATTCCCATAACGATCTGTAATCGATGTAATATGGTCTCTTATCTCCGATATCATGGCAAGTCCATATAATTCAACCATTTTCTTCTCAAAAACCCGATTTAATTCTATTTCACGAACATAACATCTTAAATACCTTGAAATATTTCTTCCATCAAATTGATCAATTGTAATCACCACTGCTTGCAATTCTCTGGTTGCCAAAGCTTCCTTTCAATCATTGCTTTGTTGTTGTTACATTGATAATGAAAAGGCTTGAAACATACTAGCAATAGATGGATCCATGTACATACCTTGTCCTTTAAAAGAACCCCTACCAGAAACTCCTCCCAAAGATCCTTCAAAATTTTTATTTTTGTTCTCCATAAAAATAAAAATAAAATAAAAAAAAATCCAATACCTTCCACCTCAAGCTTTCACGTCGAGTTCACCACTTATGTCGTATTACGTACTTTCCTGCTCGAGAACGAACCGGTGTCATATTACGTGCTTACCTGCTCGAGAACGCGCCGGGCGTCTGGCTATAGAAGGTAGTATGGAGATCCGCCGATAGTCAAGCAGTCTATCAGTTTTTACTGCTGGAATATAAACGACTGCAAGAATACACCGTAAATCTTTACTGATGCCCTTCGACTGCTTGTCGAAGTCCTTTTTTTTGCCCCGGTCGGTAGGTCTCTAGACATTACAGAGAACCCCGAACAACCCAAACTGTTAATCTTCAATACCCCTTTGTACTTACGATCTTGTATCCACTGACTGTCCTGTTAGATTAACCCAATAAATTTCATTCACTCCGCATACTCAATCCTATAGACACCCCTTTAATCCTTCAATCACAGACGTAACTCGATTTTACAAAACAGTCAAGAGTATTCAAACCCACTTCATTTAAAAATCCCGATTCACCATTACAACACTCACTTCAGCAGCGATTGCCTCAGTCATCCCAAAACTCTACAAAGAAGAAAAATCCAAATTCTATGTCTTTCCTTCCCCGACCCGAAGCATGAAGCTCCTCTCTCTAATTTCCCTGATCTTCCAAAAACCTCCAATGAAAAACCGAACTAGTAACCTTGTCAAGGCTTGAAAACTTGCTCCCCCCCCCCGATTCTCACGAAAAAAAAAACCTTCCCTCCCTAAAACTATATCCCCCCTAACCTTATCCTTTGAATTTCTTCAATCTTCCGTCTTAGATCCGGAATTGGCTCCCACCTCAAGCTTGGATCCGAAATTGGCTCTCGCCATCAAGCTTTCTCCTCCGTTTTTACCTTTAAGAAATCCATTTACCGAAAACAACGTTCCCTGAAACGGCACAGAGAACAGGACAGCCTGAAATAGAATCGAACCCCGTAATCGGGACCACATTGAGTCGCCCGACCAATTCAGGTCCTATATTGGAAAAGATGCCCGTAGTAATCTGGATTTCCCGTAATTAGACTGCATTGGGTTGACCGGCCAATTCAGGTCTCATATTGGATAAGAGGACCCGGATTGGATTATCGAAATTAGATCCAATTGGCTCCTCGAATCCGTCGTGTGAATTGGTCCTTCTCTTCCTGCTGACTCCCGTTATTGGAATCGAATGGAGCATTTTAGTATGCCCCGGCTGACTGTAACGGAGTGACTGAACCTGACCACTCAGTATTTGTATTGGAGTTGGTTGATGCTCCCAATATTCGAGGTAACTGAATATTAATAAAATTCCCCTTTCTTTTTATTTTCACTGTATACTCGTGTTACAACACGACATCCACCCCCTCTGAACCTGTGCATCCTCTGGTATGCACCAATTTACCCAATTGCTGTTTAATTCAGAATATATCTCTTACGTCTTTGTCCAATTCGTCTTCGTCACCTTCATTATCCATATCACTTTCATCTTCTTGCTGCGGAATCTCTGTACCTTCATTAAGGTCTTCCATATTCATCTCTGTGTGTCTTCGTTTAAATATTTTTACTCGCTTCCCTGCAATTGGTATTTTCAATTTTGTACCATCTAACTCCCGTAATGAGTAAGTCGCATTATCATGAATAGTTGTTATAACATATGGTCCAAACCAACGTTTTGAAAATTTCCGCAAAGTACTATGTTGATTATCCAGACCATTGTCATAAACAAGTACCCAGTCACCTTCCTCGATTGCTTTTGGTCTCAATCGATGTTGCTTATCGAATCGCGCCTTGTTTTGTAACCTTGCTCTTTTTAACCTTTCCAATGCTATCTGGACATCTTCCATTCTTTGCTCCAATTGTCGAATCCTAATAGCCAAAAGTTCTTCTCTTGTCAATCTATCTTCCCATGGTAGCATACTCCAAGTAAGTACCTTTTCTTCAATCGACATAATTGGTTTTTGACCTGTCATAAGTTCTACTGGCATATATCCTGTCACCGAACTATGTGTTGTTCGATCAGCCCATAATGCAAATGACAAAAGCCGTGGCCATTCTTTAACTTACCCATTACAAGCTTTAACCAATGCTTTCACAATCGGCGGGTGACCGCGTTCGCTTTTTGCATTCCCTTCCGGATTATAAGCAGTAGTCAGTGATAGTTTAACTCCACATTTTTCAAAGAACTTACGAGCTTCTTGTGCATTTAATTCTCCACGATCTGCAGTGATTTTTCCTATGCATCCGTAACGGCAAATGACATCTTCAAGCAAAAACCTACAAATCCCTTCTATAGATTTTGTTCTCAATGCTCTTCCTTCTACTAGATTTGATAAATCTTCACGAGCTAAAACCAAATATCTCATCTGCCATAACCCAACCGGCATAATAACCAAATCAACAACCCATTTAAAATGAATA
Organism: Physcomitrium patens; assembly: GCF_059467195.1. Classification (NCBI taxonomy): domain Eukaryota; kingdom Viridiplantae; phylum Streptophyta; class Bryopsida; order Funariales; family Funariaceae; genus Physcomitrium; species Physcomitrium patens. The sequence goes on along the minus strand of NC_143423.1, from coordinate 10,822,709 downwards.
GCCAGAGGATACGTAGGATGAAGACCATCTTGATGTCGGATATTAGAATACGATTGACAGATTTCACATGACTCTACAAATGAGAGCACATCTCGATACATATTTTTCCACCAATATCGTTCCTTGAGTTTTGCAAAAGTAGCCCAGATTCCTCTATGCCCTGCCTATAAACTATCATGAAACTCCTTTAATAATTTTAGTTTTTCTTTCCTTTTGCCTATCACTCGTTGTGGCATCCCAATTCCTTTCTTCGATCTCTTCCATAAGAATCCATCTCGAAGTAAAAATCCATATGCTTTTTTTCTTATTTGTTTGAATTTTTTTGTAGACCAATTCCCCTGCTTAGACAAGATATTCAAATAATGACCAATATCCAATAATTCTCCTTCATAAGATTCTTCAAGAAATAGCTTGTCTTCTCTGTTGAGATTCGATATTGAATAGAATTTCAATCCGACATCATCAATGTCTTCAACCATTTCGTCCTCCTTCTCGTATCTTGCTCGAGATAGCATGTCTGCTACTAAATTGTCCTTTCCAGTGATATGCTTAAATTCTGGATTTAGTGACTTAATATAAGTAATCCATCTCAACATTGCAATATCTGGCGTTGAACAGTTAATAATCATTCCAAGCAATGGCAAGCAATCTGTTTCAATTACTACTACTGCCCCAATCAAATAGTCCTTTTCAGCTTTCATAGCCGAAACGACTCCCCAAAGTTCTCTTTTGACTTGCGAATATGCACGCTGACGAATACTTAAAACTTTAGCCCCAAATCGAACTGCAAATCTACTCCCATTCGAATCATCTTGACCCATCGCCCATCCAACGGCAATTGGACTAGCGTCTACAGTAAGAATCACTGGTCTATTGCACTTATAATCAACCTTCCTCAATATTGGAGGTGACATCAATAATTTCTTCAATCTTTGCATTGCCTGAATATGCCTTTCTTTCCATTCAAATTGGTAACCCTTGCGTAACAGTTCATATAATGGATCCACTGTCGTGTAGTAACACGAGTATACAGTGAAAATAAAAAGAAAGGGGAATTTTATTAATATTCAGTTATCTCGAATATTGGGAGCATCGACCAACTCCAGTACAAATACTGAGTGGTCAGGTTCAGTGACTCCGTTATAGTCAGCCGGGGCATACTGGAATGCCCCGTTCGATTCCAATAACGGGAGTCAGCAGGAAGAGAAGGACCAATTCACACGACAGGTTCGAGGAGCCAATTGGATCCAATTTCGAGAATCCAATCCGGGTCCTCTTACCCAATATGAGACCTGTATTGGTGGGGCAACCCAATGCAGTCTAGTTACGGAAAATCCAGGTCTTACTACGGGTCTTAGCCAATCTGACGCGAGGACCAATTTGACCCAATTATGGGAACATCCAGGTTACTACGGCATCTTTTCCAATATAGGACCTGAATTGGTCGGGCGACTCAATGTGGTCCCGATTACGGGGTTCGATTTTGTTTCAGGCTGTCCTGTTCTCTGTGCCGTCTCAGGGAACGTTGTTTTCGGTAAATGGATTTCTTAAAGGTAAAAACGGAGGAGAAAGCTTGAGGTGGGAGCCAATTTCGGATCCAAGCTTGAGGTGGGAGCCAATTCCGGATCTAAGACGGAAGATTGAAGAAATTCAGAGGATAAGGTTAGGGGGGATATAGTTTTGGAGTGGTGTCGATTTTTATTTTGGGGTGATGGGAGGTTTTTGAAGATCAAGGGAATTAGAGAGAGGAGCTTCATGGTTCGGGTCGGGGAAGGAAAGACATAGGATTTGGATTTTTCTTCTTCGTAGAGTTTTGGGGAAGACTGAGGCAATCGTTGCTGAAGTGAGTGTTGTAATGGTGAATCGGGATTTTTAAATGAAGTGGGTTTGAATACTCTTGACTGTTTTGTAAAATCGAGTTACGTCTGTGATTGAAGGATTAAAAGGGTGTCTATAGGATTGAGTATGCGGAGTGAATGAAATTTATTGGGTTAATCTAACAAGACAGTCAGTGGATACAAGATCGTAAGTACAAAGGAGTATTGAAGGTTAACAGTTTGAGTTGTACGGGGTTCTCTGTAACGTCTAGAGACCTACCGGCTGGGGCAAAAAGGACTCCGACAAGCAGTCGAAGAGCACCCGTATAGATTTACGGTACATTGTTGCAGTCGTTTATATTCCAGCAGTCAAAAACTGATAGACTGCTTGACTATCGGCGGATCTCCATACTACCTTCTACAGCCAGACGCCCGGCGCGTTCTCGAGCAGGAAAGCACGTAATACGACATAAGTGGTGAACCCGACGTGAAAGCTTGAGGTAGAAGGTATAAGATTTCGGTTGATTTTATCTTTATTTTTTATGGAAAACAAAAATAAAAATTTTGAAGGATTTTTGGGAGAAATTTCTGGTGGGGAGTCTTCTAAAGGACAAGGTATGCACATGGATCCGTCTATTGCTAGTTTGTTTTAAGCCTTCTCATTGTCAATGCAGCAACAGCAAAGCAATGATCGAAAGGAAGCTTTGGCAACCAAAGCATTGCAAGCAGTGGTGAATAAAATTGATCAATTTGATGGGAGGAATATTTCAAGGTATTTAAGATGTTATGTTCGTGAAATGGAATTAAATCGGGTTTCTGAGAAGAAAATGGTTGCACTATTTGGACTTGCCACGATACCGGAGATAAGGGACCACATTACATCAATTACGGATCATTGTGGGAATTCATGGGAGGATTTTTCACATGCATTGAAAGACGAATATTTCTTGGAAGATGCTGATCGCGTTACTAAGAAGCTGTTTCTGGGATGGATTGAACGGCCCAATAAGAATTTGCAAGCAACAGAGCTACTAAGGGAATTTGAGAGGCAGTACTCTCAATTATCGAAGGTAGAAAAATTGACATTGGAGCCGAACAAAGTTGATTTATTTCTTCAAGCTGCTGATGGAGAATTGCAAGAGAAATTAGAACCCCTTCTTGAAGACAAAGAAGAAGATGAAGGATTGACAACGAAGTGGAAGAACGTTGAAGATGCGATGGGGTTGCTTACAAAAAAAGAAAGGAGGAAGGATAGGAGCAATATTCCAAAAACAGTACAAGCACCCAAAGCTCCAGTATGTACAACTCTATCGACAATGCCTACAGTTCAACCTTCGACATCCTTGTCAAAGAAAGCAGATATGGGTATGGAAGAAATTATACGAGGAATGCGAGATCTTCAAATCAAATTGGCAAGACTTGAAGAGAATACTTCTATAAACAATTCGAAGAATGTTTCAAAACAAGGATATGTACAAAGATGCATTTGGTGTGATGATGCTTCACACACTAGAAAAGATTACAATGAATTTAATAATATGATACGGTAGGGAATTATTTGCTGGAAAGATGGGAAGATAGCATTGAAAGATAGGGAGGATCTTCTTCAAACCAATTTTGGCAAGGGAGGAATGAGAGCATTGATTCAAGATTACTTAAAAGGGCATGAAACAGTAGCACGAGAAAGTGCAAGTTATGGTGCTAGAGTAGATGATGAAATTAGTAGAAGTACGGAAACTAGTGAGTTTTGGGCTTCTGCCGTTTCTACAATGCAAGAAGAGAAATTACCTCGAGAAGCGTTATTGAGAACTGCAGCTACAATACGAGGAAGAACAGGTTGGGAGGATCCCGCTCAGTCTCTTTCAGTTCATGCATATATTGCTAAGAGCCAACATGAAGCTTTGATGGAAGAGAAAAGAAGAAGAAATTTTGATGATACAAGAGAAGGAAATTCTTTTAAGAGGCAAACTCGAGGAGACAAGGCTCGGGAGGCAGCTTCACAAGAATTGCCTGTAAATGATACCTCAGCATCATAGGGAGAAAAAACAATGGAGACAAAAGATAAGGGCAAATCAATTGCTTATAAGCTACTTTCTGACATTGAAGCAGCAACAAATTTGAAAGGGGTGTTGGAAGAACGTATATTAAACGCTAAGGTGGAATTCACATTGAAAGAAGTCTTGGGAATTGCAAAGAAGGAGTTTCATGATGTTATCATTGACAGCATTAAGCGAAAGAGGCAATTAATGAGCGAAACTGGAATGAGTCATGCTATTGACGCAAGAATATGTAGAGATGAAGAAGAGGTTGATATTGGTTACAAGCAACCAATAAATGAAAAGAATGGGTATAATCAGCGAGTATGTTTCGAAGATTCTAGTGACAAGGAAATGGAAACTTTGAGCCATTATACTCGAAAGCATTAGGCAAAGGTAACTACTGAGGTACTGGTGAAGGTAGGAGATATAGAAGAACCAATAGTTACTTTGGTGGACCATGGTTCTGAAATAAATCTCATGTCTAAAGATCTTTATAAGAAGCAAAAATGGCCAATTGATATGGAACATGGATGGGCAATACGAGCAGCTAATAACACATGAGGCGAATTATATGGAGCTTGTCCAGATGTCAAAATTCGGATTGGGGATGTTGCTACGGAGCAACATTTCTTCGTTCAAGATACAACGTCTTATCCGTTGATTTTAGGACAACCTTATATCACGGCAACACGGATGGAAACAAAGGTACTTGACGATGGTTCTGCTTATGCAAGGGTACGGAGCGAAGATGGGAGGAAAGCTGTACAATTTCTAACAGTACCTCCTAACCATGAACGGAATCGAGATAGGTTGAGGGAGAAACCATTGCCAAAGATTGTTGAAGGATTTAAGGATTTTGGGGAGGTACCACTGTAAAGCGAGATTATGGAGGTACAAAAGAGGAGGTACTCTCGCGAGATGAAGGTGCCTTTGATGCGAGTTTTATTGGTATATTGGAGAATGGAAATATTATGTATAAGAAAGTTGAAGATTTTAAAAGAAAAGAAAGAAAAAGATTATATGATATTGAAGGACAATTACGCAAGATAGGTACATTGCAAGATGATGAGAGGATTTTGGGTGTTTATGAAGAAAATGGGCAGGAAGATTCATTGGAATTGATTACATCTATTGGGTTAGGAGATAATGATAAGATTGTTGAGATTCATTCGAGAGAGGTTTATACCATGCTTGAATCTTTTCAAGCACCAGAAGTCACAGTAGAGACGAGATATAAAACAACAGATAAGAAGGTAAAGCCTGTTGCCGGACCATTACCAGAGGATTCTAAAGAACAAATGGGAGAAGCATCAAAAGAAGCAAGTTTAAGAGATCCAATGAGTATTGGACATCAGTTTACTGAAGAGACTTTTGAAGAATTGAAGATTGGTTCTGATGGTTCTTTATTGCCGGAGGAAATTACTTGCTTCAAAAAGATGTTGGCTAAACAAGGTAGATCGTTTGCCTTCGAATCTCATGAAATTGGGTGTGTGGATCCAAATATTATAACACCTATGGTTATCTTCACTGTACCGCATGTACCTTGGAATCTAAGACCGATTCCAGTACCGAGGGCACATTTACCTAAATTGGTCGAACTATTGAAAGAAAAGATAAAGATGAAAATATTAGAACCTTCATTTGCGCCGTATTCTAGACGATGGTTTACGGTACCTAAGAAGAATGGGTCACTGCGGTTTATTCAAGATATGCAGCCGGTGAATGCTGTAACTGTCAAGAATGCAGGAATTGGACCTATTGTGGATGAATTTGCTGAGGCGTTTGCTGGAAGGGCGATCTATTCAATGGGTGATTTGTATTCAGGTTATGATCAATTTCAACTTACCGAAGGAAGTAGAGATATGACAACGGTGAGGACACCGCTTGGATTGGTTAGAATGAGCACTCTTCCTCAAGGCGCGACCAACTCAGTTGCGCATATGATGAATGGGATGAATAAGGTATTGAGAGATTTTATCCCGGAAAAGACTATGCCTTTTCTGGATGATGTTCCTATAAAAGCGTGCAGAGAAGGAGACAAGGATGAAACTTTAGATACGAGGGGGTGTCGCAGATATGTTGTTGATCATATACAAGATTGTGAAAAGGTTTTAACTCGGCTTGGAGAAGTTCATCTTACATTATCGGGTATGAAGTCCGTATTTGTAGTGCGAGAGGTTGAAATTATTGGACATTTATGCAGATCTTACGGAAGAAAACCAGATCCGACTAAAGTTGATGCAATTGGAAGGATGAAAGAGGATTGTGGTTCTTTAACAGAGGTTCGCAGGTTTTTGGGTGCATGTGTATTTTATCGAATCTGGATCCCTCATTATGCTCACATAGCGGATCTATTATATGAACTGTTACGCAAGGGTTACCGATTTGAATGGAAAGAAAGGCATATTCAGGCAATGCAAAGATTGAAGAAATTATTGATGTCACCTCCAATATTGAGGAAGGTTGATTATAAGTACAATAGACCAGTGATTCTTATTGTAGACGCTAGTCCAATTGCCGTTGGATGGGCGGTGGGTCAAGATGATTCGAATGGGAGTAGATTTGCAGTTCGATTTGGGGCTAAAATTTTAAGTATTCGTCAGCGTGCATATTCGCAAGTCAAAAGAGAACTTTGGGGAGTCGTTTCGGCTATGAAAGCTGAAAAGGACTATTTGATTGGGGCAGTAGTAGTAATTGAAACAGATTGCTTGCCATTGCTTGGAATGATTATTAACTGTTCAACGCCAGATATTGCAATGTTGAGATGGATTGCTTATATTAAGTCACTAAATCCAGAATTTAAGCATTTCACTGGAAAGGACAATTTAGTAGCAGACATGCTATCTCGAGCAAGATACGAGAGGGAGGACGAAATGGTTGAAGACATTGATGATGTTGGATTGAAATTCTATTCAATATCGAATCTCAACAGAGAAGACAAGCTATTTCTTGAAGAATCTTATGAAGGAGAATTATTGGATATTGGTCATTATTTGAATACCTTGTCTAAGCAGGGGAATTGGTCTACAGAAAAATTCAAACAAATAAGAAAAAAAGCATATGGATTTTTACTTCGAGATGGATTCTTATGGAAGAGACCGAAGAAAGGAATTGGGATGCCACAACGAGTGATAGGCAAAAGGAAAGAAAAACTAAAATTATTAAAGGAGTTTCATGATAGTTTATGGGCAGGGCATAGAGGAATCTGGGCTACTTTTGCAAAACTCAAGGAACGATATTGGTGGAAAAATATGTATCGAGATGTGCTCTCATTTGTAGAGTCATGTGAAATCTGTCAATCGTATTCTAATATCCGACATCAAGATGGTCTTCATCCTACGTATCCTCTGGCTATTCATTTTAAATGGGTTGTTGATTTGGTTATTATGCTGGTTGGGTTATGGCAGATGAGATATTTGGTTTTAGCTCGTGAAGATTTATCAAATCTAGTAGAAGGAAGAGCATTGAGGACAAAATCTACAGAGAGAATTTGTAGGTTTTTGCTTGAAGATGTCATTTGCCGTTACGGATGCATAGGAAAAATCACTGCAGATCGTGGAGAATTAAATGCACAAGAAGCTCGTAAGTTCTTTGAAAAATGTGGAGTTAAACTATCACTGACTACTGCTTATAATCCGGAAGGGAATGCGAAAAGCGAACGCAGTCACCTGCCGATTGTGAAAGCATTGGTTAAAGCTTGTAATGGGAAGGTTAAAGAATGGCCACGGCTTTTGTCATTTGCATTATGGGCTGATCGAACAACACATAGTTCGGTGACAAGATATATGCCAGTAGAACTTATGATAGGTCAAAAACCAATTATGCCGATTGAAGAAAAGGTACTTACTTGGAGTATGCTACCATGGGAAGATGGATTGACAAGAGAAGAACTTTTGGCTATTAGGATTCGACAATTGGAGCAAAGAATGGAAGATGTCCAGATAGCATTGGAAAGGTTAAAAAGAGCAAGGTTACAAAACAAGGCGCGATTCGATAAGCAACATCGATTGAGACCAAAAGCAATCGAGAAAGGTGACTGGGTACTTGTTTATGATAATAGTCTGGATAATCAACATAGTACTTTGCGGAAATTTTCAAAACGTTGGTTTGGACCATATGTTATAACAACTGTTCATGATAATGCGACTTACTCATTACGGAAGTTAGATGGTACAAAATTGAAAATACCAATTACAGGGAAGCGAGTAAAAATATTTAAACGAAGACATGCAGAGATGAATATGGAAGACCTTAATGAAGGTACAGAGATTCCGCAGCAAGAAGATGAAAGTGATATGGATAATGAAGGTGACGAAGACAAACTGGACAAAGACGTAGGGGATATATTCTGAATCAAACAGCAATTGGGTAAATTGGTGCATACCGGAGGATGCACAGGTTCAGAGGGGGTGGATGTCGTGTTGTAACATGAGTATACAGTGAAAATAAAAAGAAAGGGGAATTTTATTAATATTCAATTACCTCGAATATTGGGAGCATCAACCAACTCCAATACAAATACTGAGTGGTCAGGTTCAGTCACTCCGTTACAGTCAGTCGGGGCATACTAAAATGCTCCATTCGATTCCAATAACGGGAGTCAGCAAGAAGAAAAGGACCAATTCACACGACGGATTCGAGGAGCCAATTGGATCCAATTTTGATAATCCAATCCGGGTCCTCTTATCCAATATGAGACCTGAATTGGCCGATCAACCCAATGCAGTCTAATTACGGGAAATCCAGATTACTATGGGCATCTTTCCCAATATAGGACCTGAATTGGTCGGGCGACTCAATGTGGTCCCGATTACGGGGTTCGATTCTGTTTCAGGCTGTCCTGTTCTCTGTGCCGTTTCAGGGAACGTTGTTTTCGGTAAATGGATTTCTTAAAGGTAAAAACGGAGGAGAAAGCTTGATGGCGAGAGCCAATTTCGGATCCAAGCTTGAGGTGGGAGCCAATTCCGGATCTAAGACGGAAGATTGAAGAAATTCAAAGGATAAGGTTAGGGGGGATATAGTTTTAGGGAGGGAAGGTTTTTTTTTTCGGGAGAATCGGGGGGGGAGCGAGTTTTCAAGCCTTTGCAAGGTTACTAGTTCGGTTTTTCATTGGAGGTTTTTGGAAGATCAGGGAAATTAGAGAGAGGAGCTTCATGCTTTGGGTCGGGGAAAGAAAGACATAGAATTTGGATTTTTCTTCTTCGTAGAGTTTTGGGACGACTGAGGCAATCGCTGCTTAAGTCAGTGTTGTAATGGTGAATCAGGATTTTTAAATGAAGTGGGTTTGAATACTCTTGACTGTTTTGTAAAATCGAGTTACGTCTGTAATTGAAGGATTAAAGGGGTGTCTATAGGATTGAGTATGCGGAGTGAATGAAATTTATTGGGTTAATCTAACAGGACAGTCAGTGGATACAAGATCGTAAGTACAAAGAGGTATTGAAGATTAACAGTTTGGGTTGTTCGGGGTTCTCTGTAACGTCTAGAGACCTACCGGCAGGGGCAAAAAAAAGGACTTCGACAAGCAGTCGAAGGGCATCAGTAAAGATTTACGGTGTATTCTTACAGTCGTTTATATTCCAGCAGTAAAAACTGATAGACTGCTTGACTATCGGCGGATCTCCATACTACCTTCTACAGCCAGATCGCCGGCGCGTTCTCGAGCAGGAAAGCACGTAATACGACAACGTACTAGAGCTTTGGGTGCTTGTACTATTTTCGGAATATTGCTCCTATCCTTCCTCCTTTCTTTTTTTGTAAGCAACCCCACCGCATCTTCAAGGTTCTTCCACTTCGTTGTCAATCCTTCATCTTCTTCTTTGTCTTCAAGAAGGGGTTCTTATTTCTCAAGCAATTCTCCATCAGCAGCTTGAAGAAATAGATCAACTTTGTTCGGCTCCAATGTCAATTTTTCTACCTTCGATAATTTAGAGTACTGCCTCTCAAATTCCCTTAGTAGCTCTGTTGCTTGCAAATTCTTATTGGGCCGTTCAATCCATCCCAGAAACAGCTTCTTAGTTACGCGATCAGCATCTTCCAAGAAATATTCGTCTTTCAATGCATGTGAAAAATCCTCCCATGAATTCCCACAATGATCCGTAATCGATGTAATGTGGTCCCTTATCTCCAGTATCGTGGCAAGTCCAAATAGTGCAACCATTTTCTTCTCAAAAATCCGATTTAATTCCTTTTCACGAACATAACATCTTAAATACCTTGAAATATTCATCCCATGAAATTGATCAATTTTATTGACCACTGCTTACAATGCTTTGGTTGCCAAAGCTTCCTTTCGATCATTGCTTTACTGTTGCTGCATTGACAATGAGAAGGCTTGAAACAAACTAGCAATAGACGGATCCATGTGCATACCTTGTCCTTTAGAAGACTCCCCACCAGAAACTTCTCCCAAAAATCCTTCAAAATTTTTATTTTCGTTTTCCATAAAAATAAAGATAAAATCAACCGAAATCCAATACCTTCTACCTCAAGCTTTCACGTCGGGTTCACCACTTATGTCGTATTACATGCTTTCCTACTCGAGAACACGCCGGGCATCTGGTTGTAGAAGGTAGTATGGAGATCCGCCGATAGTCAAGCAGTCTATCAGTTTTTACTCCTAGAATATAAACGACTGCAAGAATACACCGTAAATCTTTACTGATGCCCTTCGACTGCTTGTCGAAGTCCTTTTTTTTGCCCCAGCCGGTAGGTCTCTAGACGTTACAGAGAACCCCGAACAACCCAAACTGTTAATCTTCAATACCCCTTTGTACTTACGATCTTGTATCCACTGACTGTCCTATTAGATTAACCCAATAAATTTCATTCACTCTGCATACTCAATCCTATAGACACCCCTTTAATCCTTCAATCACAGACGTAACTCGATTTTACAAAACAGTCAAGAGTATTCAAACCCACTTCATTTAAAAATCCCGATTCACCATTACAACACTGACTTCAGCAGCGATTGGCTCAGTCGTCCCAAAACTCTACGAAGAAGAAAAATCCAAATTCTATGTCTTTCCTTCCCCGACCCGAAGCATGAAGCTCCTCTCTCTAATTCCCCTGATCTTCCAAAAACCTCCAATGAAAAACCGAACTAGTAACCTTGCAAAGGCTTGAAAACTCGCTCCCCCCCCCGATTCTCCCGAAAAAAAAAACCTTCCCTCCCTAAAACTATATCCCCCCTAACCTTATCCTTTGAATTTCTTCAATCTTCCGTCTTAGATCCAGAATTGGCTCCCACCTCAAGCTTGGATCCGAAATTGGCTCTCGCCGTCAAGCTTTCTCCTCCGTTTTTACCTTAAAGAAATCCATTTACCGAAAATAACGTTCCCTGAAACGACACAGAGAATAGGACAGCCTGAAACAGAATCGAACCCCGTAATCGGAACCACATTGAGTCGCCCGACCAATTCAGGTCCTATATTGGAAAAGATGCCCATAGTAATCTGGATTTCCCGTAATTAGACTGCATTGGGTTGATCGGCCAATTCAGGTCTCATATTGGATAAGAGGACCCGGATTGGATTATCAAAATTGGATCCAATTGGCTCCTCGAATCCGTCGTGTGAATTGGTCCTTTTCTTCCTGCTGACTCCCGTTATTGGAATCGAACGGAGCATTTCAGTATGCCCCGGCTAACTGTAACGGAGTGACTGAACCTGACCACTCAGTATTTGTATTGGAGTTGGTTGATGCTCCGAATATTCGAGGTAACTGAATATTAATAAAATTCCCCTTTCTTTTTATTTTCACTATATACTCATGTTACAACACGACACCGGGCATCTGGCTGTAGAAGGTAGTATGAAGATTCGCTAATATTCAAGCAGTCTATCACTTTTTGACTGTTGGAATATAAACGACTCCAAGAATATATTGTAAATCTATATGGATGTCCTTCGACTGCTCGCTAAAATTCTTTTTGCCCTAACTGGTAAGTCTCTAGACTTTATAGAATACCCCAAACAACCCAATTTGCTAATCTCCGATATCACTTTATACTCACGATCTTGTATCCACTGACTGTCTTGTTAGAGTAACCCAAAAATTTTCATTCACTCCGCATACTCAATCCTATAGACACCCTTTTAATTCTTCAATCACAGACGTAACTTTGATTTCACAAAACAGTCAAGAATAATCACACCCACTTCATTAAAACTCCAATTCACTAGTACAACACTAACTTTCAGCAATGATTACCTCAATCTTTTCAAAACCCTATGAAAAAAAAAACCCAATTTTCTATCTTCCCCCCTCCCCTCTCCCCCCCCCCCCCCCCCCCCCGAAGCATGAAGCTAGCTCTCCCACCTTTAAAATCCTAATTCTCCCCTCTTTCAAATCTTAGCCTCTGAATTTCTTCAAACTTCCGTCTTAGATTTGAAATTGGCTCCGCCGTCAGAGCTTTCTCCTCCATTTTTTGCCTTTTAAAAGGTTCTTTTTCCAGAAACAACGTTCCCTGAAATGGCACAAAGAACAGGGCAGCTTGAAACGAAATCGAAACCCCCATAATCGGGACCACATTGAGTCACCCGACCAATTGAAGTCTTATATTGACTAAGAGGCCAGTAGTAAGACCTGAATATTCCAGTAATTGGATCAAATTGGTCCTTCGCGTCAGGCTCGCATAGTCATCGATTTAGTCCTTTTGATTCTGTTGACTCCCACTATTGGACTCGAATAGAGCATTTCGTTATTGATAAGTATGCCCTGACCGATTGTAATGGGGTGTCTGAAATTGGCTCCTGAATATTGGCACTAGAATCGATCGTTGCTCTCAATATTCGAGATAACTGAACATTAATAAAAGTCCCCTTTCTTTATATTTTCACGGTATACTCGTGGTACAACACGACAACAAGTAACGATTCTTCTTTGTTATCTTGTTGAGACCTCGATAGTCCACGCACATTCGTAATGAGCCATCTTTCTTCTTCACAAATAAGATGGGTGCTCCAGCTGACGATTTTGAATGACGAATGAAGTTCTTGGCTAGATTCTCATCAATGTACTTCTGCAACTCCGCCAACTCCATCTGTGATAGATTGTAGATTGGGCCAAAAGGCGGTTGTGCTCATTCCTGTAAGTCTATGGCGCAATCACATGGTTTGTGTTCCGGTAGCATGTCAGCAATTTTTTTTTGAAACACATCTTTAAAATCCTTATATTGCTCCGGTATACTTGTTGTCAAGATCTTCTCCCCGGTAGTTGGAGCCGCATAAATGACAAACGGTGTACCTTCCTTGGACGATCTTATAAACAGTCTTGCTCCAATAAATAAGGATTTCTCTATTCGAGGTTTTCTACTAGGCTTGCTCTTGGATGGTTTTGTGGGAAAGGTCATCTTCCGCAACTTCCAATCTATGGATGGGTTATGCTTTTCCAACTAGGAAAGACCAAAAATAATAGAATTTGATGGGGTTCTAATTATATTGAAAATAATATGACTACTATGGCCCTTAAACGTCACTTCTATAGGTTTTGATTCTTGGGTGACACTACCAGACAATAAAGGTCGTCCATCTATGACCTCAACGTGAACAAGTTTGGATTTTTGTACTGAAGGGATCTTATGATGCTTCATAAATTCTTCGTTTAAGAAACAAGTAGATGCTCCTGAATCTAATAATGCTAAGGTTCTGAGTTTCTGAGGGCCAATAAGCAAAGGGATTGTAAAACAAAAGATAGGTTGAGTGGAAAGAAAGGAACCTGGTTGTTGTTGCGATATTTCACTATCCAGTCGCACGGTTCCTATTGTGGCTGGGCATCCTCGTTTTCCTGAATAAATATGCCCTTAGTCTTGACAATACGTCGATTTTACTTCTTGGGGGAGTTTCCAACTTTGTGGCCTTCTTCACGGTAATACAAGCATAGACCTTCCTCTATACGCCACTTTTTTTCTTCTAGAGTAAGGGATTTGACACGTATCACATCAATTTGTATGTCTTCTACCTCTGAATGTGAATTCACGCTACTTGCGGATATAGTTGGGGCATGGCAAACCGTATGTTGTCTTGAACGTTGGTCTTGGTGGCGTTCGAATAGGCAGTTATCGCACTTCACAGCTTGGCTAATAGCTTCGTTGAGTGTTTGTAGATCAGAAAGAGTTAACAGCAAATCCTTCACATCGTCTTTTGAACCCCAATAGAATTGACTCATCAACGCTTCTTCATCCCAATTGATGTCGCATGCTAATTGCTTGAAGTCTGATGCATAGACTAATATAGAGCGCATCCCTTATCATAGTGACCGGATCTTTGTTGTAGCCCATCGAACATTGTCATGTTCACCAAATGCTTCTGCAAACGCCTCCAAAAAGGTTTCAAAGTTGTTTAGTATGGACGATCGTTTTTTAAACAAAGGAGCAAACCATGATAGAGCTTGTCCTATAAGTAAGGTTCCAACAAGCCCAATACGTGACTCCTCCGTTGGATAGCATTCGAGTTGTAAAACTGTTATCAACTTGATTTGGTTGACGAATCCTTGAAGCTTGGAACGTGTACCATCGAACTTGTCCCAAAGGCTAACTCGGGGCTCTTTATGTTGTAGAACCAGCGGTGCTTGTCGAACCTGAGGCAAAGTTGCTTCTCCAAGTATAGAAGTTTGAGGCTGGTGCAACCTAGATTGTGCCATCCCAGATGCTCCATCATTATGAAGCCTTGCCACGACTCCTTCAATCTCTGCAGTTCTTTGCGATAACATAGCGAGGGCATTCATGATAGCATCTAACTTGGACTCCGAACTTTTTGTCATACTAATGTCTTGGCCTCCGGCCATTCTAAGAGAAGGATAGAAATGACTCTACAAGAAGACAATATTGGTTTAGAGTAGGGTACTCTGCAATCTCTAAAATGCCTTAAGAGCTTCAAGAAAAGGGGTAATTCACTCTCTCCAAGAAGAATAAGACTCCAATATTATAACAAAAGAAGTATCACTTTAGAAGAGGGTAATCCGCAACCTCTAAAATGCTAGTACGCTTCTAAGTAGAGGGATAATCCATACTCTAACAAAGGAGAAACTAGCTCTGATATCTGAGGTGAGTAAAGTCTCAACAAACTGTCACGGACACAGAAATACAGACTCGAGATCTAACAAGAAGTTCAAGAAGAATTGGCAAGAACTAGATTAATCAAATGAGAACAATACCAGAGAGGTGAACTAGAGCTCCAAGAGATGTGTTGTCGAGACTGAAGAACTCTTCAGCCTCGATTCCAATATATACTCCTATTCAGGAAGCTTCTCAAGTAACTTCTACTAACTAGGAAGCTTCTACAAGGTTCCAGAGACTTGCTTCTAGAATGTTCTAAAAACTTATCTCTAGAAGGTTCTAAGGACTATGTTCCTAACACTTAGGAACTTTTAGATAGAAGCTAAGGTGTTGAAATAGAATCAATAAATACTTCTTAGAAAGGGACTTGAGCTTTTTATTAGTAAAAGCCTTGTTTTAACAATGCAACAATTAAAATTTTCAATAGATGCTTCAATCATAGTAGTGATTGGAGGCCCAAATAGCTCCACTAATACAACATTACAAATAATATCAATAGTATTTGGCTTGACTAAGTGGAATGTAAAAGCCTTAATATTGGATGTGCTTGCAAGGTAGCATATTATCCAAATTTCTTGATTAATTTATAAAAATAATTTGATATATAGCTCGTAAGATGAGAAATGAAATATTTATTAAATAAGTATATCCAATTGGTGAAGAATGACCGCTAAGTATTGTTATGATCATTGAAGTTGGTATTGATGTTATTTACTTTTTTCACTTCATTAAGAAGCATCTAAAATATATACAAATTGTGAGCTAAAAATCTTCCTTACTTTACTTTAAGAAGAAAAATAACTATACAACAAATTCGAAAGATAGTAGGAATTAATTGTGTGATTATTTTAATGATTGATTATCTAATCAATTGATTTATAATTTCCTAGATAATACCCTCCAAGCAATGGTTACCAATTGATTTAACATAGAACAAGTGATAAATAACAATAAGAAAAAGAAAAGAATTAGATAGAACTAGCAAATGGAAGTAGTTGGATGAGGAAAAAAATGGATAGAACAAGGAATCGGATGAAAACAGGCATTATTGGATGAAAATAGGTTCAGTTGGACGGAAACAACACAATCGGATGAAGACAAATAGCATAGTCGGATGAAGATAGCACTGCTAGATGGAAACCGCACAATTGGATGAAAATAGATGCAATTGGATGAAAACAGCATAGGGACAAAGCATCAATAGCAGCCACCACCAAGGCTGAGCAACAGTAGCAACAAAAAAAACCTCCCAACTTCAAACCTTCATAACTTTTTCATTTTAACTCCAAATCTGATGATTCTTTCACCTAACCTTACTAATTCTCTCTCTCCTATACAATAGACATGTCTAAATAAGAAAATAATCCCACCAACAGTGAGCTCTAAGAGGATCAGCAATGGTATGGAACAAACAACTTATAACATAAGTTTATAACAAATAAAAATACAAGTCTTTGGTGCCTCAATGGGCCATCCTTACCAAGGGCTCAAACCAAAAGTTAGAGAAGAAGAAAAAGGCTTTGAAAGGGCCTTATATACCCAAGCCCTCAAGCTATTTATCGGTAATTATCATTGCCAATAACTTGCAAGTAAAAACTAATTTAACAACCTTCTTACAAGCTAATCCATGCAAGTAGTACAATTTGTCATTAAAAAGTCAACCTACACCCTCCATGATCTCCAACCAATGTCTTTTATAGAAAGGACCAATGGTTGGCATCCATTTGTCACTAGGTGATGAAAAATCACCATAGATATCAATCAATGCATAGATTTTTAGACCCTAATAAATTAATTAGCCAAAACTTATACAAAATAATTTATCAACTTAGAAATATTAACCTTTGAAAGAGATAATCTAAGAAACAACTTGATTTTTTGTCATAGAAGTAATGGTTGAAGAGTAGAATAACTCTCTATCTTCTTCCTTCACCATCACTTGTGGTTTTAAGAATAGAGTAATTCTTCATCTTCTTCCTTTACCATCACTTGTGGCTTCAAGCGCAAAGTAATTCTCTATCTTCTACTATATTTCGACTACAACTAACTTTATTTTTTCTAATAACCTCTATTTTTTCACAATTAACAAATAAATAATACTATATCTTATCAAAACATCAAAAATTAACTAAAAATAATTTTGGTGCATAATTTATGGTTCACACATGGTACATCATTTGGAGGCTATTTGCCAAAATAGGTTGGACCAAGAATTCTCTTGCATTACTTACACTTACAATGATAATTCACTCTTTAACTTCATGCAAAAAAATTCTTTCTTTTACTTCTAATTAAATAATTTGGTTTAATTTTTTATTTTATTTTATTTTACTTTTAATATTATTGTTATTTTTATTAGGTTTATTTTATTAATTTTTTATTATTTTATTATTTTATCATTTTTCAAATATATAAATTTTTATTTCTTAAATAACTAATGATAAAATTAATTAATTAAGTTATTATCCTTAATCCATAGTAATTTTAAATTTTTTAAAGGTTGGGTTAAAAATTAAAAGTTAAAAGTAAAGTTTAAAAAATAAAAGTAAAGTAAAAAATAAAAAATAAAATTAAAAGGGAGAAAAATAAAAATTAAAATTTAAAGCCAAAAGTAAAATGTAGAAGTTACAAGTTATTGTAAAAAAATAAAAAAATGAAACATCAAATAAAGAGAGGTACAAGCGGAAGTACCTTGATAACACCTAAAGAATGAGGGAAGCACCCTCCTTTTACTCCAAAATTTTCCAAAAATCCAAATTAGCTTCAAATCTAGTTATTTTTATTTTTTTGGAAATTTAACTTCAAGGCGCTCTTGCTCCAAACTTTTCGTGGCAATCTAGTACCTAAGCTACGAGAAATACTTCTTCAAAGTTGGATCATTAGGCCTGCCACTGCAGCCAGCCTTCCTTCACTCAAATTTTTTTAAAAAATTCAAAATTGCTTCAAATTTAATGCAGTTTGTGCCAATAAAAGCTTAGCTTAAAGATACTTGTACTTTCAAAATTTCAAAATTATTCCATTGAGTGGCATTGAGAAATACCTTTTCAAATTTGGATTATTGAAACTACCAAGGCAGCCGCCCTTTGCACTCAAAAATTCACGAAAAATTTGATTCATCTCCAAATTGAGCAAACCTTAACTCATTGAAAAGCTAATAATAAGGGATGTGTGAAGAAAAATCTTCACTTACAAATCATAAAAAACCATGGACTGATTAAAGAAAATCTGAGGCCTCTCAAACCCTTTTGACTATGGAAATGGTTGGTGACCACTAATTGCAAAGGAGTGCCTTGGAGTGCCTTTCAAACCATAACAAGCACCACCTATGATACAAAACCAATGCTCATATGTTCCTAAAGTTCACAATGAGATCTAAGATCAAGAAAGAAGCAAAAAATTAAGATTAGGATTAGAACTGAGACCACACTTTGGCATGCCTTTGCTCTCATCAAAAGAAAGAGAGAGAGAGGCTTGGAAAAACCAAAGCACTCTTATACAATTGAGTGATGGCTTGTAGAAGGATGGCCACATCTCCCCCCTTGATCTCTAAGATCCCTAACATAGATCTATGACCTTCCTTCATCGAAGAGCTAATTTCGTGACTAAGACTGATGGCTCTTGTAAGTGGAAAAAAAAAAAAAAAAAAAAAAAAAAAAATTGATAAATCTAACTTAACTATTGTATTTAAAACACCTTTTTATGCTGAGATTGACTATTCACATGCATCAATCTATGCTTCTTTACAACTTTTATGAAGGTTTTTTACTTATAAGGATTTAGGCAATATTTGTAGAATTCTTCAAAAAATAAGAATTTCATTTCTCTACTTATAGTTTGAAGGAAAGGATGCTGATCTTGTTTTCTTCACTCTACATGGTGCATTTGATGCCTCCATTTCATTTGAAAGGCTTCCATAAATTAGAAGAATCACTTTGCCACTTGGATTTATTGAATTTGGAAAAAAATCTTCAAATCCATCACAACTAAACCTCACTAGATTTTCTTTTTTCTTTTTTGATACCAAGACTACTTCCTTTGTAATTCCTCTACTATTAGCTAACTACAAAAATATAGTTTTATAGTTTTTTCTTACTTAACTCTATCCTAGATTGCGTGTCCGCTATTAGCAATCTATTTTCTATTTTTTCCTAAAATTCTAATATTAATTCATAAAATTTTTATTTTAAGCACAATAAGTGTATTTTTTATATCAAATATCAAAGTGAATCAATTCAATGGCTCATACAAATTTAGTCTATACATTGCTTTGCGATAACAATTAATGACATGATTAGCAATATTATATAAGTGGCCTAACAATAAGAATTATGTAACAACCTTTTGGTATAGAAATAAGATATAAAGAAAAATATAAAATATAAATAAAATATTTGATTTATTTTAGCTAACAAAATTATGCAAAAATCTTAGCTTAAGTATGGCCATCAACAACATCTTAAAATAGAATTGTTAAGTAATACACTAGTTGAAAATTATAGTGTACATCTATGCCCTTATATTATACACATTTGTCATAGAAGAAGATATATTTGTATATATTTGTAATATCAAGGATCAAACAAATTTGAAGAATCAAGTTACTATTGTAATACTTAATTAAAGAATGCACATGATCATAATACAACATATTTAGATTGTTCTTGTAGTCTTTAGCATAAATTTGTAAAAGATAAAAAAATTGATTTTTTTTCATAGCCACATAAGGTTCAACATTTGTAACGAATATACATATTTACTCAAATAATTACTTAGATATTATGAATAGATAAAAATAAATTAATTTGATAATATCTTATAATAAAACTTTTTAGAAGCTATACAAAACCAATTTCATCATTATACATGTCTATAGGTGATTAATAGGTTAAAAAATTGGCAAATAAGTTACCCACACATTGCACGTGTTGGTAGCTTGTAATACAAGCTTACGATGTAACATACACATAAGTTATGACACATATCTTACAAATTGAAAATGTGTTGGAGGTTTTATAGAATATTGCCACTTAGCTTCTAGTTAGATAGTATATATAAAAAAAAGAGTGAAGCTTTTTTCACTCTTGTCAATGCCTTTGTAGTCCTTAGTCTTATTTTAAGATTTTTTAATCTTCTTGTTTTTAGTAATAGCCATTCTAATTTGATAATATACCATTTTTGAATGATTTTCTAGCATTTTTGAGTAACACAAGAATATATTGATCTTTTTAGTTCTTTGAAATTCATATTGTTGTTAGTTTGAGAAGACTGCTAATTTATTGTTAATGTCTTGTTTTTAGAAGTAAGTGGACTATCTTACTTCTTTTGTTGTAATTTGAAGGTTGTAGATCTATCTTCAATCTAAAATTTTAGTTTTATTACAATTTTTTTTTCTTAAAAGAAATCAACTATCCTTATTTGTGAAAAAAATTATTTAATATTAAAGATTGTAGATTACCTTCTTTTAATTTCACTTATAGATTTGTTTTGAATTATCAGGGGAAGAAAAAATTATGGATGCTACTTTGAGTAGAAGTGAAAATAGATTTGCAACTATTGCAAATCTTTATAAGCTTGTCAATATTCTTAAAGTAAAAATCTCATGTATTCCTAATATTATTATATTATGTACAGTCTTCCTTGAAAATGCACAGGGCACCTAACTATAAAATAAAATCCTATCAAAACTAATATATTCTTAAATAAATTTTAAATAATCTTTAATAATTTTAATCAAATTTTAATTAATTTAAATAAAAATTAGAAGAAATTTCAAAAGAAATACAAAGAAGTCATAAATTAATCTCAAAGAAAAATAATAAAAAAATCCTAAAGAAATATAAAAATAAAACCTTTAAGAAATTATAATAATAATCTTTAAAAAATTAAATATTTAATTTTAAAAATAAATAATAAAAAATATTTAAAAAATAATAAAAATAGAAATTTAAAATAAATTCTAATCAAATCTAAATTAAAATCCTGATTAAAATTCTAATTGAAATCTTAATGATTTTTAATCAAATCTTAAATCAAATTTTAATGAAATTTTAATGAAATCCTAAATCCTAACCAAATCCTAAATCAATCCTAAATCTAGACCAAATCCTAATCAAATTCTAAATTCTAAATATACTCTAATTAAATCCTAAATTCTAAAAAAATCCTAAATAAATCTTTGTAAAACTTCAAAAAAAATCTTAGTAAATTATAATCAATTATTATAATTATTTGAAATTTCAATAAATATTAATTGAACTATTGATCTTAATTATAATTTAATTTAGACATCCATCAATAAGTAATTTTCAAGTACATAACATTTGAAAAGAATCGGATTCACCAATTCCATAAAAAGCTCCTAAAATCTTGCAATCATTGGCCATCTTCTTTCTCCAACTTGAATGTTGATCTTCAGCAAAGATATTTTTTATAGAACTAATCAATTTGATTGTGTGTAGATACTTAAGTCTAAATTTTTCTTATCATTTTTTTCTTTAATCAAATAAGCAAATATTGCTAGATTGCAAAATCCCTCATTGATCCTAAATTTCAATTATCTAAGATTATAACTCACAAAAAATCTTATATTCTTTAATCTAACTACATAATTGATTATAAATTACATCAAATTATCAACCAATCCTCTTTGAGTATCAAATTTTGATAATTTGATGTAATTTTTACTTAAATCTATTATTTATCATTTTTAAAATATTTTTATATTATTTTCTTATCAAATTTATCTTAATTTGAGATATTTATGCTTTTATAAAGTAAATACAAGTCTCTTCTATAAAAATAATATTTTGACTAAAATATTTATTATCTTTCTATTATTTAATATTATTTTTTAACTACATCTTTCTACTAGGATCTTCTATAATAACATCCATATTTTTATTTTTTAGCATATAATTGTGTTATTATACAATAATGTCAAGCATAGAGATATTATTCCAGTACCTTTAAAAGAGGTCAATAATAAAGTTCAAAGTCTATGCGAAGAAGTTTTGCAATTCAAAAAACATGTAGATCAGGTTCGTAATTAAATTTAAGATATCTTGTACTACAAATATGAAGTGAGTAAGAATAAGTATGTTTGAAAAGTTTGATAGAATAAGATCAAAGTTTCAAGAATTTTTGTAATATATAAAGCTCTATCTAAAATTGTATCTTTTTTAATATCATACTGAATTTATTCTAGTTAGATTTATAAATACATTTTTCTTTGGAAGTGCTCTGTTTTAATTTATACCTTTTATAAAAAAATATTCATGACTATTTTATGGTTTAAAATCATTCTTAGAAGTCTTTATGGCCACATTTAAAAAAATGATTGAAAAAAGGGTAGTAAAAACCAAACTTGCATCTTTATATCAAAAATCATGTTCAATAATTATATATTAAGCAAGGTTTTGGAATTTAGTAATATATACAGTGATCCATATATATAATGGTTGAATATGATTTTTATAATGGACCCATATATATTAAGCAAGATTTTATAACAAGGCCCTTAATAATCAATTTTAATATGATTCATATGAAAAATATAAGAAATTTCTACTCTTAGAGTATTAACAAGTTCATAAAGATTTGCAATAGTTGTAAATCTATTCTTACTTCTATTGACAATAGCATCCATAATCTTTTCTTCCATAGACAATTGAAACAAATTCAAAAAGTTAAATTAGAAGAAGATAATATGCAACTTCTAATATCAAATAAAAATTTCTACAAAAGAGAATAATTTACTATCTTTAAGAAAAAAATAAATATTAAAAAATCAAACTTTTTATTTAAGAGTAGATAACCTGCAACCTTCAAAACACAACAATAGAAGTCAGATAATCTATTTACTTCTAAAACAAGATAAAAATAATAAGTCAACATTTTTATATCAAGGACAAGAACTCAATGAAAAAAGTAATTCAGACAAGTGAGCCTTCACTCAAAGAAAGGTAACAAAATATAAATAAACAAGTATGTATATTGAAAGAGAAATTGGAGTGGCTATTGCCAAAAGACAAGAAAACTAGGAATCCTTGAAACAAAAATGGAAGCAAGAAAGAAGTTGATAAGAGTGAAGAAGGCTTCACTCTTGTCTCTATATATACTATCTAACTCGGGGCTTTGTGGCGACGTTCTATAGGACCTCCAATAAGTGTTGACTTTATAGGACACTTGCCTTGACTTACAAGGTAAGTTTTTCTACATATGGGCCATATTGTTAGCTTGGTCTTCAAGCTAATAACATGTGTGGCACATGGCCAACTTGTTGACCTCATTTTTAATCCAAAAAGTCAATTAAAGACACCTATAAAGTCAAAGCAGCATCTGTAAAGCTTCTAAGAAGCATCCATACTAAATACTATAGAATTAACTTACTTTTATTTATTTTTACTTACTTCTATGTATTTACATATGTAATTACTAGCTTACATGAATATGTCCATGACATTATCCCCCCTTCTAAGGATGAGTTCCACGACGAGCGGTCATCATATGTTGAAGAAATCTATGATGCGACGAATTATATTTGCCACATACTCTGATCTTTGTTCTCTTCGAAGATGATTGATAGGACCTCTCAACCATCGGTAATGTCCCATACTAGGGCGAGAAGACCACTCACTTATTTCATCATTGTTGAGGTCTTCATAACTTCCTTCAAATAGAACATTTGGAACACCA
The DNA here is from genome assembly GCF_059467195.1 of Physcomitrium patens. Classification (NCBI taxonomy): domain Eukaryota; kingdom Viridiplantae; phylum Streptophyta; class Bryopsida; order Funariales; family Funariaceae; genus Physcomitrium; species Physcomitrium patens. Next base: position 10,799,100 of record NC_143423.1, on the reverse strand, counting down.
TCAGGAATTGTTTCTACCTCTAGTAAAATCACCAAACATCGGGAGTCCCTTTCCAAGTCGTGATACCAAATGCGTTATATCTCGCCATCTATTCGAGGAAGAACATGTCATTTTTGAAGATCTTCATCTCCATTACATCGTCTTGAAGCATGTGACAATTATAATGTCTCATCTGGCAGATTAGCGAATGAAGGTTCTTCAATCGAATCCGCTGGTTGTTGGTTCTCCATCTCCCAAGCGTCACAACTACAAAGAAGCTATAAACAAGGATTGAAAGTAGAATGTTATCTTGCCTAGATGTTGTTTTTTTTATAAAGAAGATTTTCATCTTGATAATGATGGATGTCGTCGATGAAACGTCTCCATCACCTTTGCTACATTTGTAAGATTCTTTACTAGCTCCCATGTGCATTCACTATAATCATATCCGTACCAATAGACAAGATATTCTATTTTTATTTTGGCGTCGCCTTGAATCTAAGACTTCTTCTACTTCAAATTCTTCATTATTGTCCACTTCCATAGGAAGAGGTAGAGCTTGTCGTCTTCTTCGTATATCCACTGTCTTGTATGGTTCAAGAAGAGACACGTGGAATACTAGATGGATTTTTATTGACTCCAATAGATATAAACGATATGCGACTGGATTAATTTGTGTAGAAAGAGAAAATAGTCCCAGCCTTCAATAGTCCACCTTGTGTTAGAGACATCGTCCTTAGACCTTTCTAGAGACAAGTTTCTAGAACCTTCTAGAAAGAAGTCTCTAGAAACTTCCAGAAGATTCCTTGAATATTCTCTTAGAATATTCTTTAAAGATTTCCTAAAGATTCTTTGAAGATTCTCTAAAGATTCCCTTAGAAGGCTCTAGAAGATTCTTAGAATATTCTAGTAGATTCTAGGAAGTTACTTGAGAAGCTTCCTAGCTCTTGGGTAGTTGCTCGAGAAGCTTCATAGTTCTTGGGAAGCTTCTTGATGCGCTTCCTTAGAACCATAGGCCAGTAGTATATATAGGAGTCGAGGCTGAAGAGTTCTTCAGTCTCGACAACACATCTCTTGAAGCTCTAGCTCAATTCTCTTGGCGTTGTTCTTGTACTCATCTGATAATCTAGTTCTTGTCATTTCTTCTTGAACTTCTTGTCTAGATTTCTTGTTTGTATTTTTGATCTGTGACAGTTTGTCGAGACTACCTTTATCTTAATATCAGAGCTGAATCCTTCTTGTTTGGGAGCGGATTACCCCTCTTCTTGAAGGTATTCTAGCGCTTTAAGGGTTGCGGATTACCTTTCTCTAAACTGATATTTTCTCAATCACAATATCAGAGCTTAGTTCTTTGAGGCAGAGAGTGGACTATCCCTTTCTTTGGAGATACTTGAGCGTTCTAAGGGTTGCGGATTACCCTCTCTTGGACTGATATTAATTCCTTCTTTTTGTTTAGCATAGCTAGTAAAAAAGACTGTTAACATCGATTTCAGAGCTTTGCCTTCTTGATAGAGTGCGGATTACCCCTCTTCTCGAAAGCATTGAGGCATTTTTAGAGGTTGCGGATTACCCTCCTCTAAAACTGAAATCGTTTAGTGTTTTTTTTCCTTTTCTCCGAGTAGGTTTTAGTGACAGGTAGTGCTACAATTTTCTCCAAGAGACTTAGCAATTTCTTCTTCTCTCAAAATTTTAATCCATCTATTCTCTAAATATGGAAGTAGACTAGGTCATAGACAGTGCATCTCCACAAGTAGACAAAAGAGTGGCAACTCTTGTAGATCTTCAAGCTCTTATGAATAGTGTACGAAAGGAGATTGCATTTCTTCGCAATCCAAGTAAAGAACCTCAAATTGATCTAGTGATCGAAGAAGCTAGACGCGAAATTCATAGCCTACAACAAGAGATTATTTGACTGAGAGAAGCAAGACATGTATCACATACGACCCCTATGGATACTTCAAGGATTAGTACGAAAGAACCAAAAGCAAGTATGTCAGGCAAGTTTGACGGAACAAGAGCCAACTTCCGAGGTTTTGTGCAATAAGTACGGCTTTACCTATGCCTATACCCTTCTCGTTATCCGAATGGATTTACCCAGGTTGCTTTCATAAGTACTCTTCTATCAGGACATGCTCGCTCTTGGTTTGCTCCACTATTGGAGAAGGATTCTCCAATATTGTACGACCTAGAGGCTTTCATAGAGAGACTTACTGCTGCGTTTGGAGATAGCGATCGAGAAAGAGTGGCTGAAAGAAAGATACAAAATCTGCGACAAGGATCACGTTCTGCTGCAATCTAGGCTGCAGAATTTCAACAGCTTACATGTGATCTTGATTGGAATGATAAGGCGTTCATGACACGATTTCGATATGGACTGAGAGATGATGTCAAGAACTTATTGATCACCATGCCTAAGGCGGATACTTTAGAAGAACTTATATCTCAGGCAATTATTTGTGACAACCGCTTCTTTGAATTACAACAAGAAAGATGATCAGGCTGGAGAAATGATGGAGCATTTGCTACATTTTCAAAAGGTCCAGAGAATCACTCCAGAGATCCTGAACCCATGCAAATTGATGCGATACGTTTCAAACCCCTCACAGCTGAGGAAAGGAAGCGACGGTTTGAACAAAACTTGTGTTTATATTGCGGAGAAGCGGGCCATAAAGCTGTAGATTGTCGGAAGAAACAGAAGCCTCAAACAACAAGACTGAGGAGTACAAGCATGCAGGAAAACAAAGACGCCCAGCCACAATAGGGACCATGCGGCTGGACATCTCAACATCCAAAATTAATCAAGGTCCCTTTCTCTCAGCTCAACCTTCAGATTGTTTTATGGTACCTTTACATCTGGGTATTCAAGAACTACAAGTCGATGCTTTATTAGACTCGGGTGCATCCGCTTGCTTTATAGATGAAGAGTTTGCCAAGCTTCACAATATTTCTCTTGTAAAGAAACTTAAGCCTGTCCATGTAGAAGTCATAGACGGACGACCATTGTCTTCGGGCAATGTTATCCATGAAACTAAACTATTGAAGGTACGTCTTAAAAACCATGAGAGCAATATTGTGTTTAATGTTATCAAGACCCCTTCATGTCCTATCATTTTGGGACTATCTTGGCTTGATAGATATAATCCATTGATAGATTAGAAGTTGTGGAAAGTGACATTTCCAACAAAGTCCTTGAAGGTGGAATCTACCAAGACAATGTCTAGAAACAAATCCTTGTTTATAGGTGCAAGGGCTTTCATGAAGGAAGCCAAGCAAAATACACCTCTTGTCATCTTCGCAACTTCGACTCGAGAAGATGCAACTCCGACTTTGGTTATTCCAAAGCAGTATGAAGAATTCAAAGATGTCTTTGAAAAGAAGAATGCTGATATGCTGCCAAAGCATTGACCCTATGACTGTGCCATTGAATTGCAAGAAGGAACACAACCACCTTTTGGACCAATCTACAATTTGTCACAGACGGAATTGACTGAGTTGCGAAAGTACATTGACGAGAATCTAGTCAAGAACTTCATCCGTCATTTGAAGTCGCCAGCTGGGGCACCAATCTTATTTGTGGAGAAAAAGGATGGCTCACTACGGATGTGCGTGGACTATCGAGGTCTCAACAAGGTGACAAAAAAGAATCGCTACCCTCTACCTTTGATCTCTGGTCTTCTAGAACAACTTGGGCGTACAAGGATCTTTACAAAGATTGACCTAAGGTGAGCTTACAATCTTGTGCGAATTAAGGAAGGAGATGATCGGAAGACAGCGTTCCGAACAAGGTATGGCCATTTTGAATACAATGTCATGCCATTTGGTCTTACTAATGCTCCAACGGTCTTTCAACACATGATGAATGACATCTTTCGAGAGCATCTAGACGATTTTGTTGTCATCTATCTAGATGATATTTTGATATTTTCTAAGAACAAGGAAGAACATGAGAAGCACGTTCGTCTGGTACTCAAAAAACTACGGGAGCGAGGACTCTATGCCAAATTAGAGAAGTGCTTATTTCACCAAACTGAGATGGAGTTTTTGGGATTCATCGCGACTACGGAAGGCTTGAAGATGGATCCAAAGAAGGTGGAAGCAATCATGTCTTGGGAAGTTCCGAAGACGGTTAGGGACGTACAATGTTTTCTTGGATTTACTAACTACTATCGGATCTTCATCAAGAATTATTCTCAAGTTGCTGCCCCCCTCACTCGATTAACGTGTAAGGACAAGCTCGAATGGGGACCTATCGCAGAAAAAGCATTTCAAGATTTGAAGATGGTATTTACTACAGCTCCAATCTTGGTACATCCGGACTTTACAAAGGCCTTTTATTTGGAGACAGATGCTTCGGATTTTGCTTTGAGAGCTGTACTTTCACAGATGGGCGTAGATGAGAAGCTCCATCTAGTTGCGTTCTATTCTCAAAAATTCTCTGCTGCTGAGATCAACTATGAGATCCACGATAAGGAACTCCTTGCTATAGTAGATTCTTTCCAAGAGTGGCGCCACTTTCTCGAAGGAACTGCACATCCAGTGACCGTATGTACGGATCACAAGAATTTGGAGTATTTTATGTGGGCTCGGGTTTTGAATCGATGTCAAGCTCGGTGGAGTATGTCGCTATCCAGGTTCGACTTCGTTATTACTTATCGGCCTGAGAAGCAACAAGGGTTGTCCGATGCAATATCAAGGAGATCATATCTCCCGCCAAAGGCTGAAGATGCAGCATTTGATCAACAGTGCACGACATTGTTGAAGCTAGAGAAATTTCGGCTCAACGCAGCTATTGTACCAATTAATGCTGACTTCCTCGACTAGGTACGGGCTGCAACCATTGAAGATTCTCTAGCCCTTGATATCAAGCAACATGCTAGTGATGATAAATTCAAGATGGAAGGAGATCTAGTATATTTCGAAGAGCGGTTGTATATCCCAAAAGGGCCAACACGACTCCGAGTTCTTCAATCTCGTCATGACTTTCCAGCTGCGGGACATTTTGGATTCAATAAGACCTTGGAACTTATTTCCCGTGATTTCTGGTGGCCTCAAATGTGGAAGGATGTGAAAGATTTTGTTGTATCTTGTGACATTTGTTCAAGACCCAAAAACCCTCGACATCGGCCTTATGGACTTCTACAGCCATTGCCTATTCCGCGTCGACCATGGTCTTCGGTTTCTATGGACTTTATTACGGATCTACCACCATCGAATTCATTTGATAGCATTTTTGTTGTCGTAGACCGGCTTACAAAGATGGCACATTTTGTCCTTTGCAAGAAGACATCATCAAGCGAAGACACAGCAAGACTCTTTCTTGATAATGTGTATCGATATCATGGTCTACCAGATGATATCGTATTGGATCGAGGAACCCAATTTGTGTCAAAGTTTTGGAAATCTCTTTTTGAAATATTGAAGGTGGATATCAAGCTTTCTTCGGCATTTCATCCTCAAACGGACGGCCAAACAGAACGGGTGAATCAAGTTTTAGAGCAATATTTATGTTGCACCATCAACTATCAACAAGATGATCGGGTCGCATATCTACCGCTAGTCGAGTTCGCATATAACAACACCCTTCATGCGTCAACTCAACAAACGCCATTCTTTTCCAATTATGGATACCATCCGAAGCTTGACTTATGGAGTTCGTCAACGATTAACAACCCGGCAGCTGAAGGATTGATGAAGGAGCTTTTGCAGCTTCAAACTACATTGAAGCTTCAATTGTAAACTGCCCAAGAATCTTACAAGGTGTCCGTGGACAAATTTCGAAATCAGGCACCTAAACTCACGATTGGAGACAAAGTTTGGCTGCTTCGACGAAATATTAAGACCAAGCGGCCATTTGAAAAATTAGACTATTGGAGATTGGGACCATTTGTTATCCAGAAGCAGATCAATCCTGTAGCGTATCGTCTGGAGTTACCAGCTACTATGAAGGTACATCCTGTCTTTCATGTTTCTTTGCTGGAGCCTTATCGAGAATCGTCTTTTTTTGGAAGAGTACAATGTCCACCACCTAGCATAGAAATAGAGAACCACGAAGAATACGAGGTAGAAAAGGTCCTGGATTCACGGCAAAGACGGAGTAAATTAGAATACTTTGTGCATTGGAGCGGTTACGATATTAATGAACGAACATAGGAGCCAGCCGAAAATCTCACGAATGCGCTGCAAAAGGTACAGGAGTTTCATCGACGATATCCTGAGAAACCCAAGCCGGTTCAACGATAGCTTCTTACTGAAGCTTGCTCATCCAGAAAACAGAAAAGAGGAGAGAGCACCACCAAAATCCATAGTTGATGTAGTCATTCTCTCCAAGATAGCGTAGAACTTTGTTAGTAGTCCAAGTTTGTTCTTATTGTTTTAGCCTTTGAATATGGATAGTCAAGATACTACACTTGTTATGTCATCTCAAGCAACTAGCTCACGAAGACGACCGTGAGATGAAGAACCGCTTTCACCACGACAACGTCGAAGGATTCCGAGCAACAGATCGTTGGTGATTGTATTTGAGGTCGAGCCTGCCTACAATGGTCAACCAGAAGGAGTGTTTGCAGGACAATTTCACAATGAAGACACGGAGGTTCATGCTTGGTCAGAAGTTGAAGGCGTGGGCCACTACCGTTGGCTTCAAGGACCATTGAATCACTTGCCTCGTGAACAACAATTGGAGTTCATAGCAGAGGTTATGCGACAGATCTTCATTTTCTTGCGTTGGTATTGACTGACGATAACATTGCTTCTCGGAGACCTCGAAGCTAAAGGAGGAGGTGATGTTAGAGACATAGTCCTTAGACCTTTCTAGAAACAAGTTTCTAGAACCTTCTAGAAAGAAGTCTCCAGAAACTTCCAAAAGATTCCTTGAATATTTTCTTAGAATATTCTTTAAAGATTTTCTAAAGATTCTTTGAAGATTTCCTAAAGATTCCCTTAGAAGGCTCTAGAAGATTTTTAGAATATTCTAGTAGATTTTAGGAAGTTACTTGAGAAGCTTCCTAGCTCTTGGGTAGTTGCTCGAGAAGCTTCATAGTTCTTGGAAAGCTTCTTGATGCGCTTCCTTAGAACCATAGGCCAGTAGTATATATAGGAGTCGAGGCTGAAGAGTTCTTCAGTCTCGACAACACATCTCTTGAAGCTCTAGCTCAATTCTCTTGGCGTTGCTCTTATACTCATCTGATAATCTAGTTCTTGTCATTTCTTCTTGAACTTCTAGTTTAGATTTCTTGTTTGTATTTTTGGTCCGTGACACCTTGTTACAAAGACAAGTAGTCTTGATATTGTGACAAAGTAGCCATACCTTATGTCCTAAGTAGAATGGTGGTTGTTCCTTTCGATAGACATCCGCATTGACCTTTTATTATTCTTGAGCTTCTTTTAACTGCGCCTTCATCATTGCATGTAGCTCTGATAAATGAATTGCCAAATCTTTCACAGTAGGATTATCAACTTTTGAAAAGTCAAAAGTATCAAGTCGTAGATGATAACCATAATTAGCAAAGAAAGGTGTTTATTTTGTAGAAGAATGTACCTTGTTATTGTAAGCAAACTCTGCCAATGGCAAAAGAGTTGTCCAATCATCTTGTTGGTAGTTAATGATACATCTTAAATATTATTCCAAAACTTGATTAACATGCTCCATTTGTCCATCAGTTTTAGGATGGAATGCTAAAGATAGTTTTATATCCACTTTTAGAATCTTGAAAAGAATCCGCAAAAATCTTGATACAAATTGAATTCCCTTATCTGATATAATATCCTTGGGTAATCCATGATAGTAATAGATATTGTCAAGAAAGAGCTTAGTTGTTTCTTCACGTGTGATAGATTTTATACAAGATACAAAATAAGCCATCTTGGTAAAATGATCTACTATCACAAATATAGAATCATAAGAACCTGAGATTGGAAGATCCGTGATGAAGTCCATAGAAACAGAAGACCATGGTTGTTCTAGAATGGATAATGGCTAAAGAAGTCCAAAAGATGGATGATGAGGAGTTTTTGATCTTGAGCAAACATCACATGATTGTACAAAATCTTTCATTACATTTCACATTTGACGCCACCAAAAATCCCTAGATATCAACTCCAAAGTCTTATTGTATCCAAAATATCCTGCTACTGGAAAGTCATGACAAGCTTGAAGAATACGTAAACGTACTTTTCCTTCTAGAACATATAGGCATCCTTCAAAATAGAGTAGGTTGTTCTTGAAGTCGAATTTAGAGGGATCATGAGATTTAGAAGAATTATATCATGAACAAGAGGATCTCAAGACATACTTAACTAGACTTGCTTGAAAAAAGTTAAATCAACAGTCAATGTTGATTTCATTGCTCGAAGATGAAATTGCTCCAACTTCAAGAAAACCATTTTTTATTGTTCAAAAGCTGCATCTCCTTCTTTTGGTGCAAGATAATAACGTCTAGACAAGGCATCGGATAAACCTTATTATTTTTCTAGTCGATAAGTGATGATGAACTCGAATTTTGATAAAGACATGCTCCAACGAGCTTGACAACGATTTAATACACATGTTGACATGAAACACTTGAGGTTCTTGTGATCTGTATACACAGTGACTGGATTGGAAGCGCCTTCTAGATAATGATGCATTCTTGAAAAGAATCCACAATTGCAAGAAGTTTTTTGTCATGGATCTCATAATTGATTTCTGCTGCTGAGAATTTTCTTGAATGAAAGGCTATTGAATGAAGTTTGTCATGTGCTCCCATTTATGAAAAAACAGCACCCATGGCAAAGTCTAATGCATCTGTTTTCATAAAGAACGCTTTAGAAAAATCAACACAATGCAAGATTAGTGCAAAAATAAATGCTGTATTCAAAGATTCAAAAGCAACTTCCGCTTCTTGATTCCATCGAAGTTTGTCTTTATAAGTCAAACGTGTAAGTAGAGCTGCAACTCGAGAAAAGTCTTTGATGAAGATCTAATAGTAGTTGGCAAATTCCAAAAAGCATTGGACATCTTTTACAATTTTGGGGATCTTCAAATCTATAATAGTTTGAATTTTCTTAGGATCCATCATAAGTCCATCATTTGAAATGATGTAACCTAAGAAATTGACTTGAGTAATGTGGAATACACACTTTTCTATCTTGACATAGAGTCCTGCATCTCTTAATTTTTGTAATACATGACAAACATAAAGTTTATGTTCTTCTGGATTCTTAGAATAGATCAAGATATCGTCTAGATAACAGATCACAAAATCATCCAAAAACTTTCAAAAAACATCATTCGTTAGATGTTGAAAAGTTGTTGGTGTATTTGTAAGTCCAAAAGGCATGACGTTGAATTCAAAATGTCCATACCTAGTTCGAAACGTAGTCTTCTATTCATCTCCTTCTTTGATGCATACTAGTTTGTATGCTCTCCGAAGATCTATTTTTGTATAGATCTTAGCTTGATTCAGCTGATCAAGAAGTCTAGATATTAAAGGTAGTGGATACCTATTCTTGATGGTAATCTTGTTGAGTCCTCGATAATCAACACACATCTGCAATGATCCATCTTTTTTCTTCACAAATAGAATTAGAGCTCCTGTCGAAGATTTAGAATGGCATATGAAATTCTTCGCTGTATATTCTTCAATATACTCCTTGAGTTCAGTCAATTCATTTTGTAATAAATTGTAGATTGGTCCGAATGGTAATTATGCTCTTTCTTGAAAGTCAATTGAGCAATCATAGGGACAATGTTCTGGGAGTGTATCCGCATTCTTTTTTTCAAATACATCTTGAAATTCTTGATATTAGATTGGAATGCCACGTGAAGTCTTTGCATTGTTAGAAATGGGTGTGGCATAAATAATATATGGTGATTCTTTCATAGCACCATGTAAGAAAGCTTTTGCACCTATAAACATGGATTTAATTGAACTAGACTTATGTCTCTTTACTTGATTAACTACACTATTAGTTATGCTTTTAGAGAAAGTAAGAGTTCAAGAAATCCAATCTATTTGAGGGTTGTATTTTTTTAACCATGATAAACCTAAAATGACAAAATTAGAGGGAGATCTAATGATATTAAATACTACAAAGCTATTATGACCATTGATTATTACTTCTATAAGAAGGGTTTTGTGAATAATATCTCTAAAAGATAAGGAACGACCATCTATGACTTCTACATAAACATGTTTAGTTTTCTTTAGTAAAGATATGCTATGTCTTTTAGTAAATTCTTCATCTAAGAAATACACTGAGGCTCGTGAATCTAACAAGGCAAAGGCTTTATAATGTTTAGGTCCTAAAATAACATTTAATGTAAAACAAGGAGAGAGCTCTAAAGAAAGAATAGGACCTTTACTAGATGTTATACAAGGTTCCAGCCGCACGATCCCTATTGTAGCTGGACAAACTCGTTTTTTGACATATTGTCTTCATTGACAGTCATACCCCTCATTTTGTAGTTGCGTCCTTTCTTTGGACAATGTTGAGCAGTGTGTTTTGGTTCTCCACAATATAAACATAATCCTTCTTGACAATGACAAGTCTTTTCTTGCTCAGTAAGTTGTTTGAAACGTACTGCATCAATTTGCATATCCTCTACTTCCAAATGTATGTGTTGAAGAGGTGTTGGTGTTGCTATTGAATAATAGTTACATTGAAGTCTACTTGTATGGTTCTTAGATCGAAATTCAAAAAGGTGATTATCGCACTTCACAACAAAGTCAATTGCTTGATTCAATGTTTGAAGATCAGGTAAGTAGAGCATTAATTTTTTTACCTCATATTGTAATCTATAGAGAAATTGGCTAATAAGTGCAGCATCATCTCACTTGATATCAGTTGCAAGTTGTCAAAATTATAAAATATATGACATTATTAATTAATTACCTTATCATAATATATGAATCTTATTGGTTGCAACACAAATTGCATCATATTCTCCATACATGGATCGACACTCTGTCAAAAAAGCCTCTAGATTATCCAATATTGGATCTCGTTGTTCAAGAAAAGATCAAAACCATGATAGTACTGAACTTAAAATAAGCATATCAATGAATCTAACTTACGATCCTAGAGTTGGATAGCTTTGGGATTGAAGTTCAATCACAAGTTGTACTTGATTGATAAATCCTCGAAACTTAGATCTGGTGCCATCAAACTTCTCGGGTAGGATAATTCTTGGTTCTCTAACACTAGAAGGATGTTCCACCATGGGAAAAAGGACATGATTTGGTGCAGATGTTGAAGCAGCTCCAACCATTTCTACATCTTCACTTCCTATCAAACTTATTGCTTCTTATAGTGGTAAATTGAGTTGATGCATTGCAAGCATTAACTCCCTCAATTGCTCTTATATTTGTGCCATTGCACTCTTCATTTCAACAAGTTCTGCCATGATAACACTTAAAAAAGAGAAGATGTCAAAATTGCTCAAGACAAATAGAAGAGAGGACTTGAGAACAAAGAAAATACTAAGGACAATACTAGTTTAAAAGAGGGTTATCCGCAACTTCTAATATGCTTATATCTTATTAAGAAAAAGGAATAATCCACTCTTAATTAAGATTAGACAAAGCTCTTATATTATAGGTGTACTCCTATCAATCTATCAAGAATAAGAACTCGATAAAAAATCAATTGAGACAAGTGAGCCTTCACTCAAAGAAAGATAACAAAATATAAATAAATAAGTATGTATATTGAAAGAGAAACTGGAATGGCTATTGCCAAAAGACAAGAAAACTAGAGACCCTTGAAACTAGACTGGAAGCAAGAAAGAAATTGATAAGAATGAAGAAGGCTTCACTCTTGTCTCTATATATACTATCTAACTAGAGGCTACATGGCGACGTTCTATAGGACCTCCAATAAGTGTTGACTTTATAGGACACATGCCTTGACTTACAAGGCAAGTTTTTCTACGTGTGGGCGACATAGTTAGCTTGGTCTTCAAGCTAACATGTGTGGCACATGGCCAACTTGTTGACAACGTTTTTAATCCAAAATGTTAATTAAAGACACCTATAAAGTCAAAGCAGCGTCTATAAAGCTTCTAAGAAGCTTTCATACCAAATACTATAGAATTAATTTACTTTTATCTACTTTTACTTACTTCTACCTATTTATATATGTAATTATTAGCTTACATGAGTATGTCCATAACATTTTGTGAAATTGTCAAGGACATAAATCTCAAAGAACTAAAAGATCAATACACTCTTATGTCACTCAAAAAAAAATTAAAAATCAAAATTAAAAATCACTCAAAGATGATAAAATATTAAACTAAAATAGCTATTATAAAAAATAAAAGATTAAAAAGACTTAAAACAAGACTAAGGACTAGAATGGCATTGATAAGAGTGAAAAAAGTTTCATTCTTGCCTCTATATATACTCATTAATCAAAAGCTACATGACAAACTTTTATAGGACCTTCAACATGTATTGACTTTGTTAGATACATGTCTTAACTTGTAACATAAGTTATCTCCATGTATACCACATAATTAGCTAGTTCCATAAGCTACCAATACATATAGTACATAGTTAATTTATTGACCAATTTTCTAACTTATCAATTAACTATAAAGACGTGTAAAATCAAAACCAACTCTATGAAGCTTCTAAAAAGCTTTTTTAGAAGATATTATAAAATCAATCTATATTTAATTACTTCTACCTAATCATATAAATAATAATTGGAATAAATATATATGTCTATGAAGAATTCTTTTATTATTGTGATTTCTCTCTATTTATAATTCTTTTTAATGATCTTTCATTATTTTCATCTTTCTTTTGTTTTTTTTCTATTAATGTATTATATTAACTTCTTATAATATGAGTATGAAACAATAATCCATTTACTAGATTATTCTACCAAATAATTTGTCAAATGTTATTGCTAATACATTTTAAATTATCTCTAATAAATTTTTTTCTTTTCAATATAATTTATTGCACTTGATTATAAAAAACTATACTCTTCTAAAAACCTCAGATTTATACTTAAATATTTGCTAGGATTTTCTTCCAACCAATATGTTGATGCTTCAATGCTTGAGATTTTAAATACTTCTTTTGTAAGCACCTTCATCTTCTTTTTACCAAAGTTTGTCTCTAAATTTTTTTTTTATTCTCTTTTAAATATATCATATCATCTTTTAAAAAAAAATCTTTTTTGTAATGCCTCTATAAATTCTTTACATTCTCTTCTTAAATGATCCACACTATCATACTACATGCATCTATATACTACATTTTATATTGGTCTTAATTTTTGTCTTCTTCATGTTTTTGATGATAGAATCTTTCTTCAAATATTACAAATCTTATTTCTAAATCTCTCATCTTTCATATGATTTCATCAGTTTCTATTTTTATTTCTTTGATGTAACCATTGAAAGTTAAATCATAGATATAAGATGGTTAGTAGGTATTTTTACTTTAGATATTTCCAATGATCTTTGAATATGCACCTTATCAATATATTTTTTTACTTTATAAGCAGTTCTATTACTTATTCCACTTCCTCTAAATTTATTGTTAATTCTTCTACTTTTCCTTTATCTTAAACAAAATTTCAAACTTATCTTATAATTCTCCATTAGCCACTTGAAGAAATAACTCCATTTTTCTTGAATCTAATAATTATCTTTCTTTCTTTGATAAATGAAAATATTATCTTTTGAACTCTTATAATAATTTTGTTGCTTGATGATCCTTCTTAAGTCTTCAATCCAATCAAAAAATGAATACTTTGTAATATGATTTTTATCTTTTTAAGAAAAATGTATCATTTAATGCTTGAAAAAAAGTTCTTCCATGAACTTCTAAAATTTCCTATAATAGAATTTATTTGATTTCTTATCTTTTATACAAAGATTAATTTAAATAATTGAACCATTTTTTTTTCAAAAAAATGATTCAATTTTATTTATTTTATATAACATCTTAAATACTTTGTAATATTTTTTTCTTTGAATTAATTAATATTATCCACAATTTCTTGTAATATTTGTTTGTCATTCCATCTTTGTAATTTTTAACCTATTGTTGTTGTATGAATAGACCAAAAGCCTCAAATATACTTGTAAAGATGAGATCAAAATACATACCTTGACTTATACTTGTAGCTCTACTTCCAACTCTATTTGAATTTTTAATTGACATACCACCAAAAGGTCCTTCTTCCATTCTCTTGTCTTCCTTTTTCATAATTCGAATAAACCAAAAAAATTCCAAATACCTTCCACCTTAAGCTTATCATGTCGGATTCACTAAATTATGTTGTATTATATGAAGTCTACTTGAGAATGTATTAGACACCTTATTGTGGAAGGAAAAATTGAACTTGTAAGAAGATGATCTTCACAACTCTAATAGAATCCTAAAAAAAATTAATTAAATTATAATAATACTAATCAATTTTTAATTAAATCCAAAAGAAGTCTCAAGAATTTACAAAAAAATATAAAGAAATCAGAAATTGTTCTTAATAAAATATATATAATAAAAAAAATCTTAAAGAAATATAAGAAATAAAAAATTTAATTGAATCCTAATCAAATTCTAATATAATCCTTAACAAATTCTAATGAAATTTTAAATCAATTTCAATCAAACCTTAATGGAATCTTAAATCCTAATAAAATCACAATCAAATCATAATCAAATATTGATCAAAATTTTAAAAATATTTAATCAAATCTTAAGCAAATCTTAAATTCTAATCAAATCCAAAGCAAATCCTAAACTCTAAATAACTCCAAAAAAATCTCAAGTAAATTTTAATCAATTATTATAGTAATTTGAAACTTCAATAAATATTAATTGAATCATAGATCTTGACTATAATTTCATCCAAACTTCAATCAATAAGCAATTAATAAGCATACAAATTTTTTTAAAAATCAAATTTACCAATTATAAGAAAAGCTTCCAAAACCTCTCGGTCATTGGCTACCCTCCTTCTTTGACTTAAATGTTGTTCTTTCGACACCAATTTCTCCTTATTGAATTATTTAATTACTTCAAAAATTAGATTGTGTAAAGATATTTAAGTCTTAATTCTTCTCACCAAATTTTTCTTGAATCTAATTAGCAAATATTATTAGATCTAATAATCATTCATTAATACTAAATTTCAAATTTTTGAGACCTTAATCTACAAAAACCATCATATGCTTCAATCTAACTGCTCAATTGACCTCAAATTTTTCATACATATGTACAAAAAGTACAACAAAAAAAATTCTAATTTTTATCCATTCACATTATAAAAAACTCAAGAAATCCTCAAATTTAAAAACATATTTTTATTTCTCAAAATCTAAATCTACTAAGTATATTATTGACTTTGAAAATCTCTCAAAATCTCAATATTGATCCAAATTATATGAATTAATACTTAAAAATATTTCTTCAAGTTTTTTTTTTCTAATCATACTCTTTAATTTTCAAAAGAATCCTAGAACTGCCGTAGGTACTTGATTTTATACCTTGGGATTTGATTTCGACCTTGGTTGGTAACTAGTCTTCTTTAGATATCAATTCTTATCTTCTTGAGGTGATTTTTGCTAAAAATCAATTTCTAATTCCCTCTTACATACAATTATATTCTTTTTTTATCTACCTTATTTTATCTCATTTATGGCTCTACAAAATAAATAGAATCCATTTTTATAAAAAATAATTCTAATACTAATAGATTTTATTACTTACTTATTATTTATCTATGTTTTTTTACTATATATTTTTAATTAGGATATTTTATAATAAAATACTTTTCTTCTTCTTTCACCTAATTGCTATATTACTATACAACAATGTCTTAATGATGCACTCAAATTGCTCTTGCTGCAATAGGTAAAGAAAATTTCTTTTTTACTACTCTTGCTACCTACTTCTTTGACTAGTCTCCTACAAATCTCCATAACTATAGATTTTTTCAACAATATCAGTGTCTGATATAAGACATGTATGCAAGTAAGCTACAACTTTTCAATTGAGGCTCTCTTAGCAATTGTGAGTTTAGACAAGAAAGCTAGAGTCACTTAATATAAAAGAAAATTTTGTTAACAATGATGATGTCAAAGACATGAAAACAATGGAATGGGGTTGTAGAATACTTGAGACTTGAGTACAAGATGGCTCTCACTCCATGCCTCCTTGGTCACTCTTCTACAAATCCTAATAACTATGTATTTTTTCAAGAACATCTATACTTAATTGTAGGCATGGTCACATGTTAGCTGTATTTTCCGATTGAGGCTCTTTTTGCAAGTTGAGACAATAAAGCAGAAGCTGCCTAATGTATAAAAAATAGTTGTTGATGTGGATAATTTTGATGCCATGAAAACAACATGATTGAGAATATCATGAGTAAATTTAATGTGCATGCTTATACTATAGTCTCCATAGTATGGCAATATCATTCTTAAAAATCTAATAATTAAATGCATCTTCTCTTATATGTTTTCTAAGATCATAAGGTCTTATCAATAATTTCATATATGTATATTTATAATAATAATTTTATTTTAATTTTAAATTTTCATCATATAAACTTGTATTTAATAAAAATATATTTAGAATATTTTTCTAATAAGTTTTTAATTTTATCCTAATTTATTTTATTCCAAATAAAAATATAAACTTTTGTTATAATGAGCTTTTATATGCAAAAAGTAAAAATATTTAGTTGGCCCTCTAATGCTTGATTGGAAGTTTTATATTAATTAATAAAATTTAAAACACTCACACATGTATATATGCCAAAAAAATATCACTGTGAAGTTTTAGTTAAAAAATTAAAAAAAAAATTAAAAAATAAAATCATCAACTTTAAAGTTAAATTAAATCATTATATTTTATATAAATAATTTTAAAAATATAATGTTTTTAAATATTATTTTATATGTGAAATGTTTTCTTTAGGATTGAATAAGTTTTTGAAAAATCTAAGTTTTGAATTTTAATTTTTGTACCTTTTTCAAAATAATCTTAAATTATTTCACAAGATATAAATAATTCTATATATTTCTTTAAAATATATTTTCTACTTTTTCTATGAAAATTAGAAAACAAATCTGTACTCATTTAAATTGTATGTGAATAAAAAAATATATAATTATTTTTTATAGAATTAATAGATATTTTTTAATTCTTGTTAATTGAAGATTAAAAAACTTATGAACACTTTGACCATTAAGACATATTATTATTTATTTTCAAATTTTATCTTTAAAAGAATAAAAAAACTAATATTTTAGTTAAGCTATTATTTACATATATATGTATATATGCCCTAGGATCCTTGTTTTGTGATAAGAAAAATAAAGTAGAAGCATTCAGAGGAAGTAAAACATTACCTAATTTTTAGAAGTAGAAAAATTAAACACACCATCAATCCTTATTGTTGAAAATTTTAAAGAAATATATTTGCATAGACCATTTCATTGAAACATCCACATGTTCACACCATCTCACAATTGAATATGTACACCATGATAATAGATGGACAAATATAATGTCTACCATTATAAAATATGGGAATTGCTAGTTGGATATTCACCTTTTTGTCACTGGACACTCTTTGCCATGTAACCTTGCATACATATACTAAAACATGTATCTACATTAAAAAAATTTAGAATAAATTTATGATAAAAGATTTGTTTACAATAATTTATAACATCTTATTTATTTATTTGATTATGTTTAACACAAATTCATTACATATTTCATGAATTTTTTTTATTTACTTAAAAAGAAACATTAATTTTATTTAGGGGATCTTTAGTGTAATTTAATTCTAATTCTTTTTAATGCAAAAGTTTTATGGTGTCTATGTAAGGGTGTGTGGCACAAGGGATGTCTACACAATAAAAAGGAGGTGTCCACGTACCAGTTGCTTGATATATATATATATATATATATATATGTATATTTATTTATACCATATATATATATATATATATATATATATATATATATGTATTTATTTATACCATATATATATATATATATATATATATATATATATGTATATTTATTTATACCATATATATATGTATATTTATTTATACCTTATATATATATATATATATATATATATATATATATATATATATATATATATATATTTATTTATTTATTTATACCATATATATATATATGTATATTTATTTATACCATATATATATATATATATATATATATATGTATATTTATTTATACCATATATATATATATATATATATATGTATATTTATTTATACCATATATATATGTATATTTATTTATACCATATATATATGTATATTTATTTATACCATATATATATGTATATTTATTTATACCATATATTTATGTATATTTATTTATACCATATATATATGTATATTTATTTATACCATATATATATGTATATTTATTTATACCATATATATATGTATATTTATTTATACCATATATATATATGTATATTTATTTATACCATATATATATATGTATATTTATTTATACCATATATATATATGTATATTTATTTATACCATATATATGTATATTTATTTATACCATATATATGTATATTTATTTATACCATATATATATTTATTTATTTATTTATAACATATATATTTATAAAAATTATATAAATTTTTGGAAAAGTTAAATTATATTGCATATGTAAAGAACAACAAAATCATAATTTATCAATATTAAAGGCTTTACACAATGAAATTATTTGATGGACGACAAAATTACCATAAAAAGAAAATGATCATTTGGTCTGCACAGTGTTATATTATTTCTTTGCTCTGAATTATATCAGTTTATATTAAATTCATTTTTTTACATGTATTGGTATGGTATTAATAAATGTATCTCAATTGTGTTATTTCGACCCACTTAATATTGCTGTGCCTTTATTCAATTCAATGAAGTTTGAACAATATTCACATTGACTCTGATTATGTAGTTTTTAAACTTAAAAATAACAATACATCAAACTTTCTAAAATTGCAATCAATAAATAATATTAAAAGTTTTTTCTTGTTTCTATCCTTCTAACAAATGTAATATGTTATTAAACTAAATCAATCATTATGGTTGCCAAGAAGAACTTTATATATTTATATATATATATATATATATATATTTATACTGGAAAAATTACTTGCATCAGATCTGAGGAGTATTATGATTAGTTAGACCTACTTTATTTTATTTTTTAAATCTGAAATTAAAAAAATCAAAGATGAATATTGTTTTGGCTGGAACATCAACAAATAGATTGATGGTTAACTGCATAATGACTTAGTTTGACATTCAAACATGTTACTTGTAAAGAATTAAAAGAAATCTGAATTTTACTTATTGGATCCAATAAACATTGAGAGAATAAATTTCAAAAGTCACTTTAAGTTCCCAGCCTCCCTAAGCATTACATGTGACATACTCTAATACATCGAAAACTACTGAAACCAGTAAATTTGTAAGTTTGGTATTATTGAGGAAATTCCCCACTATTCAGCAATCAACAATCTTTTGCGCTTCTACTTCAGCATGCATCATTTGCACAGGAGTATTGAGATGTCATATCAATCTGCTGTACACCTTTCGTACATTTGTTTCTACAACTTTGTGAGTGGTTGCTTGCAAATTTCACATCGCCAATAAATTAAAGTTTATTTTTTTCGTTTCCTGATGTAGTTTGTGTAGATAGTGCAAATATGTATTAGGAAAGGACATATATTAGACAAAGTATTGTAGACCAGCAGAATCAGCTTGATACAAAAAGGTAGAGCAGGAAATTCTGTACAGAGGTAGAGCTTGATTAGCCAAAAACTTATGACCAAAACATATGTTACAGTAGACCTCGGAGCTCAAAACTTAAGCCTGATAAGGAGCAGAAACTCCTGCTCATCATCCCACGCCTGAGATCTGAAGATGGCAGGCTGCATTACAATTTAGGGCACTGGGAACATGTTCAACCAGTTGGAAGAAGAGTTTCTACTCAGGAATCATGCTCAATGCTCTCATTCTTGAATGAACCAAGTTTCCAGGTGAAATCGGAGAAAATGTAAATATACCAGTACTACAATATCATCCTACCTGACTGCAGATCATTAAGGAACTTAATAGTGTAGTTCCGCCTTGTGGGTAGAGCGACAAAAATAGCCTTTTAGGCATCCAGATAGTCTCAAAACGCTGATGGAGAATTGCAACAGTCGAGTTCTTTGCAAGCCCCATGGTATGTGCACATTATCTACTGTCTGATCAGAAGCATTGATTAATCGTCTCTTCCTTTCTCGTCTCTGTAATGGCTCTCTCCACAGTGCCAGCGCCTCGTCGCAGTCACTAATAACCCAAGGATTATTCTCACCACTCAGTTGCGCCCTTGTTAAGACCAATAAATTCAAGCATGTTGCGCAAATATATTCTCAGACTTCGGCTTCCGTCATCAGATATGTCTCAAAAAATACACAGCTTAAGTGGACACGGACATTGCAATATTTATTGCAGGAAAGCAAAGGTCTGTAGACATGCGCAATGAAGAAATTTGTACAGGAGCAATAAAAACCAATACGTCCATCACAGTCCTTCCAGTCCATAGCTGCTTCAAATGCGGGAAAGATGGCTTCCACCTTTGCTCACATCCGTAATGACTTCACAAGCACAATGATTTGCCACATGTAAAGGTAACGTCACATCCTCCATTGATTGGCATGTATGAAGGGCAGCTCCGCAATAAACTTCCAGCACATACTATGTTACACAGGCATGAGCTTCAGAATGAATTCATCTCGAGAAGGTAAGTCCGTCGCTTCACGAGCAAGTTCGTCGCAGTCTTGAATGGCTCTTCAAAAGCACCTAATACAAAGTTCTCCGTCTCCTTGTGTGCAGGCTGCTCGCTCGGCCTGATAGCAACTAATGTCGCTCCTTTCAAACCAGTTCCTCCCGGAAGTTCCAAATATGGTGCATACCATAGCTTCATGTTCAGAGCAGGCACTTGAGTTCTATTTGATGAAGCAGAGGCTGCCAGAGGCTTGTCTCGAAATTCTCTCAATTGCTCTTTGTTCATACACAGCATCCCTTGTCCATCTGCATCCGTAAGAACAAGACTTTCCAGCGTCGGATGGTCTGATATGATCTGCTGAAGAAGATAGTGCCTTGCAGAAGCAGCAATGAGAGAGCTGATGGTCCACACAACCCTTACCTTGAGTCCCCCGTCAGTGTAGAAGGACTCAGGAATCGTACCACTTTCATCTGAGAGAGCGCTTGGGGTTTCGTTGTCTTCAGCTATAGCTTGAGATGTACCATCTTCTCTGCCATTTAGAAACCAAGGGCGAACTCCCTCTGATTTCGCTGATTTTTTTTCTTTCTCCACTTTCACGAGCGATGCAGCCCCGAGGATCACACAACTCTCCAGGGTACTTCCAAACTCAGCTCTCCACTTCAAAAGTACACCATCTTCGATCCCAAGTTCTCCTCCTGGTAACTCGATCCTCAGGTTCTGAATCTCCTTGAAGTTTTTCAAAACCTCGCTAGGAGAATGATCGGACACTTCCGCAAGAATAGTTTTCTTTGATCCCAAAAGGTGCTGTAAAGCCAGAAGAGGTTTCACAAAGGTTCCCACAACAAACCGCACAAAATGACTGATAATTCCTCTGCCCCTAGCGTTTAAGCCGTTGTCCTCTCCGGATATCACACAATCGACCTTCACCACAACGTTGTCAACCAAGGGCGCCAAAGAGTGGAACCTGCTCGACACCGCACAGCACCTTCCTAGAGCCTTGATGTCTGACACCTTGTTAAAGATCACGAGTAGCACCGAGTCAGGCAGTCTGTCAAAGTGGTCCATCGCGGGCATCGGCATTGAGACCCTACGGCAGTTCCTGCCGTGCTCTTTCGCTATCAACTGCTCTATATGCATATGGACAGCAACTTCAGCCACTATGAACAAAAATTAACGGCCTCCGATTAACAGAAACTCGCTTAGAAATGAACAATTCTCGCCTTCCCCTCCTGCCTCAAATCATAGATATCACAAACCACAGCGGGTCGAATCAAAGAAGCACGTCCGCTTCCTCTACTCGTAAAACCCCGAAACCAAAAGGAATTCTCAGCACACCAAACGAAAAGAGGGACTTGTACCATGTAGAGCAATACAAAGCCGACTTTTCAAGTGCCTGCTTATTTGCTTCAAATTTTAGTCCATTAGGTCACTAGGTCTCCTTTCAAACATCCACAATATTGTCACCCATAGCTCACGCACATCGATGATGTCGGCTGGAGATTGTCAATCACATGGCACTCGGCTCTCCCCTCTTGGATAATCAGCAATAGCACTCCTACAGCCAATGTCCAGTCCGGTTTGAAGGGACGTCTCCTTCAACACGATCCACCTAAACTCAATCACTTCTGACGAGCTCAGTTTGACAAAATGAAACTTCCTTCGACAAGGAACTTTGGTCATACTTCGGTCTCCCACGATCCAACCAAGTCAATATCCAATACCAATATTGCATCGTCAAAAGCAAACCCGCGTTCCACCTCTCGACGACGACAAGGTCCCTATCTTAACTGCCTTTCATTGCGACTTATGCCCTCAATAGCTACGATGACATTCCCCACAAAGCAACTCCACTTAGCCACTCACCTCCGCAATCAATGACCACTGCTCGCAACTCCCACTCTAAGTAATCAACCTCACTACTACGTTGACGGCCAAACAACACCTCTCCCATACCCTACCCCTGTCCTGTCAGGACCATACCTGAAATCCGGTCCCTGAACTTCTCCACCACCACCGATCCCTACTTCCAAACAATCCGCACCTACACAACACTCAACCTTCCACCGAACCTCGCACCAAACCGCAACTCCACCAGAGCTCTCTCTTCAAAGGCCGCCCTTCGTCTCCTTCACACCATAACAACACAAACCCTTCTTCCGTGAAAGATCCCCCAAACTAAACCTCCTTCCCACACCAAAGAGGACCTATCCTCCCCCCGTGGAGCACCATTGACTTCTCTACGAATCCGCCTCTAAAGGCCACAAAAAACGGCAACGGACTAAAGCTGAGAGAGTAGTACACAAGGGGAATGAGAGACAGACAGATGAGGTGGAGAGGATAGATTAGAGCTCCTGCTCTGGCTCTGTCCGCAAGAATCATAGTAAGCTCAGAAAATCGCATGCTGTAGTAAGTAAGCCTGGCATTTGTGCACCTGCCTTGCTTGAGCAAGAAGGGGTTTGGGGGAGGGGAGAGAGTGGACGGTACTGTGCGACAACAACCGGCAGTGGAGGAGGTGAGTATGGAAGACAGTTCTGGCACGGCTACTCGCCAGTTCTGCCACCCGGTTATCAGAGCCCCCTCTCCTGTAAGACCGTTCCAGTACAGATTCTGACCTGCTTGCCTGCCTGCCTGCCTCCTGCTCTCCCTTCCCCTTCTACCCCCCTTTGTCCAAATTTCAAACTGGACCCTAGCAACACCCTCTCTCGCACGCCCTCCTACCTGGCTGAATCTTATCTTGCTGTCTCACTGTTGCCTATTTCTGCAAACCCCACTATCCCATGTAATTTTTTATAGAACTCTTTCAAAAATAGCATCATATGCTCTGTATGGATCACCACTTTTTCTTGCATTTCCTATTTACTGAACCAGTTTTATCCTCCAACATCGATATTCATGCAGTAGTTTCTAAACTTAAACCATCTCTGTAGCTATATTCATAAATAAGTGTATTTCTCTATATCGGTAAAACGTGCTTCGTAAAATAATTAACTAGCTAGAACAAGTATTACGTGCATCATGGTTTATGGAAAATTACGCTTGTTCAAAATCTCGATTCATAAATGATTATTTTATTATTATTATTATTATTATTATTATATACAGTTTTTTTATTGACTGAGGGATATTCTGCCTCGATGCATGTTGACATTGTTAGTGGCACCATAGTTTGGTTTTCTTATCTTATTTGTCCAGTGGATAACATGTGCACCTGTACACTATTACACCACTTATCTAATACATAAGAATGTTGTGTGGAATCATTTGTTTGTTTGTGTGTTTGATTTTTTGTCCCTCCCTTTTCTTTCTTTTTTCATTTTTTCATTTTTTTCCCCAATTAAAATAAGACGGCTTTAGAAAAATCATTGATCTTGAGTTGTGTTAAAGTCTTCATGCATTGTTGTTGTTTTCTATTCTCTTTTATTTTATTTTGATATTAATCCTATTTAAATTCAAATCGTGGATTGAAATTTCTAATTATTGTACTCTTACCTTTTGGAGGGGATGAAGGTTATGGAAAACATGAATACCATCAAATTCTTCACAACCAACTAGTTAGACTTTGGTGAAGAAATACTGAAGCATGGCAACACTTTTGATGCTTTAGATTCCAAACATTGGATCCATGCTTAGAGTATCATAATGTCAGGTGAGCATAAAAATTTCGCCCCAAAAAACTGAAAATCACAAAAATTACAAAAAGAAAAAAATAGAGGCAAGCAATACAAGCTGGAAATTACAGATTGTTTTTTGAAAAGCAAAACTTTGGTGTCGAAGGGGTTGAGATATTTTATTCTACTTCTATTTTGTCCAATATTAGTTCACCCAGCACTTGAGTGAAAAGCAAAAATAAATAAAGGAAAACATAAATGCAGATCCAGAAAAGAGAATGTTGAACAGTCCAGGATCCACAAGGGAGAGCCCTACCTAATGTATGTCTGGCGACAACACAGGGCTTGCAATTGATTTCAGATACGGGAGGTCCTATTACTTTTGGCAGAGCCCACACACACACTTGAAAGAATGTCTGCACCTTATTACTTTAACTCTTTTGTATCCTCATCTTTTTCCCCTTCAAGTAATCCTCTTTTTCAGACGCAGCTCTTAACTGATGGCCCCTCTTCACAAAGTAAAAGGAGGGGAATGGTGTGGAAGCCAAGCTGGCGCTATGACCTGGCCACCACCCATCTGATAAGTCAACCTATGGGGTGGGTCGTTCATGGGAAAGTGCGAAAGAATAGATATTGTTTTCTCACCAACATGGTGCTCTTTCAGACTAAATTTGGGTCCTCAAACCCCCTTTTTCCAGTGCTGGAGTGTGAGTGAGTGAGTGCGTGAGAAGGTGTGTGCCCCAAGTTCAAATTTGGAAACAGATTCATGAATCCAAATGGATTTATGTTGGGGGGCACAGGGATGGTTGGAGGGAGGGAGTTGCTTATGGGTCCCTACCTGCCTGCCTACCTACCTACCTCCCTCTTCAGTCCAGCCTAGGAGAGGTCCTTTGAAAGAAAGAACCCCCCCAGTGCCCTACTCCTCTCTCATTCTATCTATCCATATATCTCATCGTAGTCCCACACACTCCCACTCAGCCAATTTTAAAAGAGTTTGATGTTTGTTTCGATTGTTTATTAGAATCCGGATCTTGTGGTGTGAGTACATACAAGAAGGGGGGGGGGGAGGGGTATGTATGCTGGTGCTGCTGTGTGAAAGGGGACCATGGCACTGGACTGTGGATCCATTGGAGAAGAGAGGACCTGGACTCTGTGGCTATTCCATCTGACCTCTCACTCTCAGTTGTGGAGAATGAATGCTGCAGAAGTTTCTTTCACCTTGGAATCTGAGTATGTGACTTTGCAGCGCCCAGTGCAAGTTTGATTGTTTATTTTGTTTTCTTTTGTTTTTGTTGTGTAAGTATGTGTGTATAAGTATAGAGAGTTGCTAAAGCAATACCCCTATGTTGTTAATGCAACATCCCCTTGGATTCTCATGATTAATTCAATCTATCTTTTGTCCTTGTCCCCACTCATCAATGCCCCATTCATGTTTCCAATAGGTGTCTTCTCTTTCTGTTCCCATTTTATTGAAAATAATAAACAACTTTTAAAACAATTCATGTTTCTTACTTGGAAAACTAACCTTGAACACCAAAGCCTTTACCCATGGATTTTACAAATGATGTCTATTTCAAAGGACTTACACATTATATAATTTAGTTAGAAATTTTTAGATTTTACTAGTATACAAAACACAATGAAGTAATCCAACAATGTTTAAATTAAAACAAAATACTTTACCTTTTAATTGCAATTAGAAGATTGCAATGCAACATTAATAAAGTTTTAGTCACAAAATAACTTTACAAAAAAACATTTTTGTGTCAAAGTTATTGTTACCATTTACAATGATAAGGAAAAAGAATGGCAAACATGCATTAGGAATGGAGACAAGGGTTAGGAACAAATATGAGAGACAATAAATGAGGATGTGAGGGGTTGAGAACTAGAAACAAGGATAGAAAGATTAGGGATTAAGAACATGGATGGGAGGATCATGGACTGGGAACTAGGATGGAAGGATTGAAGACTGTAAACTTAGATGAGAGGGATTAGGAATGGATACATAGACTAGATTGAATTAATCATGAGAATCCAAGAAGATGTCATATTAACAACATGTGGAAATTGATTTGGCAACTGCCACATGTGTGTATGTATATGTATAATATATATTATGAAAAAATTAAAATCTATTTTTTTAATATCATTCTATAAAAAAAAGTTTTTATTTTTAAAAATTGTGGCATTAGGTTTTTCTTTTGGCATTAGGGTAGGTTAAGAAATATAAAATTTATATACATTCACTTATTGCATCTAATATATTAAGTCTAAGCTATCTTTTATGTATGGTCACTCAAATAAAAAAAGATTGGTACTATTCTTTTAATTTGAGTGTTTTTTATTACTTATTTATTATTTTATTATTATTTGAAATTTATAGTTATATAGTCAAATATTCTTATTCTTATTCATTATTTAATAATATATTTGTGATTCATAAAAAATATGTATATATAGCATTTATATATATATATATATATATATATATATTTTTATTTATTTATTTTTATAAAGAATATGTCATTATTTTATCTCCAAATGGTTGAAAAAAAAATTATAATAATAATACTTTCTTAAGGGCCACAAATCTCTTATTTGATTAAAGTCTTTTCTAGACATTATTTATTTTAAGTTTTGATTAAGCCATAGTTTATATTTAAACCATCAATTATTTAAATTCTATAAAATAATTTTTATCTATTCTAAAATGAATTTAGCCATTGAAGATTGCAAAAATATATTTAGTACTTTATCTATTATTGTATTATATTTTCGTAGTTGTATATCCAAGATTCTATATGAAACATTTGTAAGAGAGAAAAAAACACATCAGAGAATATATTGTATTTGTTGCCCTTACTTAAAGATATATGTGTGGATTAAAGTGTCATTCTATAGTATAATTTAAAAAATATTTATAAATTTCAATTAGACATATCTCTTTAATATACATATTTTTTTCATTACTTTGCTAATCTAATTAATCTTTGAATTAATGAAAAAAAATAATCTACATGATATTTTTGGTACTTAATGTAGAAACTTAAAAAAAAAATAAAATATATCAATTATAATTGTAGTTGTAGTTTTAATTTGATTTTTTGTATTAAATCTAAATTCCTTAAGCCTTGTTATAAAAACTTGTCAAATGTAAAGTTAGATATATATATATATATATATATATTTATAAATTAATAAAATTTATAAAATATTAATAAAATATTTAATTAAAAACAAAAAAAATCAAGTTTTCTTAAATCTTTTTTGATAAACTTTATGAAAATAGATTCTAATAGATTAGATAAAAAAATAAATAATAATGACTTAGATTATGAACTTAATAGTAGTATATATTAAAATATAAGGAAGATATCTACAATTTCATTAATTTATCTCTAAAGTCTTGTTTCTTTCATACTTTACTAATTCTATTCTATTTAACTATAATTAATTAATAAATTATTTGATATTTATTTATTTTAACTTATCTATCTTGATAATATATATTTTTGTTTGTCTCTAAGTTTATTTGTTTTATAATTATATTTTCAATCTTTTATATATTTTTAAATATAATTTTTTGTTAATATTTTTATATAATATATATATATATATATATATATATTGGTTTTATTGACTAAATATTACATATATTTAGCATATATTATACCGAATTGATATTCAAGGCTAATTTTCAGTAGATAGTTTATTTTTATTCCAATTATAAAGATATTAGATTATGATACGCTAAAATTACAAAAGAAATAATTATAACTTATCAAGCTTACTTATCTTATATCAAATACTGACATATGTTTTTATTTTTATAATTATCATATAAAAATATATAATTTATTCAATTTTAACCTATTTTAAAATAAAAATGCTATCAACATATATATACATATATATATATATATATATATATATATGAATTTTGTGCCAATTATTAATTCCTTAAGTGATTTGGTCTAACATGATTTTATTGCTTATATGATTTAGAATGATTTTTACTTATATAGTTCTAAATGTATTAACCATAATACAAATTACTAGCTACAAATACACATGTACTTAGGAAGTTGTTAAAGCCGTACTCCAATGTTATTAAAGCCACACCTCCCAAATCATATGTTGATTAATTTTGAAGGATACAGAATAAGGGGCAAAGATAGGGAATAAAGCATGGAGATTGGAAACGGAGAATGAGAGAATTAGAACAACGGACTAAGACAGGTAAGGAAAAAATTGATCATGAGATGATAATTTGAGGTGTGGATTTAACAACTCCTTATATATATATATATATATATATATATCAAAAATTAAATATTTTTTATATTGATTGAAAATAAGTTAGTATTTCTTACTTATAATCAATATTATATATATTTTTTTGACTTTGAATCTAAATTGAAATAAATATTCAAACACTCATTCATAAGACGAAGAAGAAAAAAAAAATGATGCTTATAGAATTTTTTGTCTTATTTCTTTTGCCAAAAAACTTCTAAAGGTTCTTATATGATTATACTTACTTAAAGTGTATGGTTATTTTTATTTGTTATGAATAATCTCTTTAGTTTAAAATCTAATTTCTTAATTTTGTTATCTATATATTAACTAATATTATTTAGTCTAATGATATAGTTATAATTTTATAACATAAACTTGGAAATAAATTTTTCTATAAAACAATTTGATCTTTTTATAATAAAAAATACTTTTAAAAATATCAAAAAGAAGCACTCAAAGATAAAATATAATGAGCAAGTATCAAGGTCTTTATTAACAATTTGATGGTCTATTGATCTAATTGTTTTAAAAAATAACATTGTTTTTGAAAATTATTACAATATTCTTTCTTCTCTTAAGAAAACAAAATCTATATCTTTTATGTTTATATTATATTATATTATATTATGTTATATATAAATATAAACATATACATATAAATATAAATATAAATATATACATATAAATATAAATATAAATATATACATATAAATATAAATATATACATATAAATATAAATATATACATATATATATATATATATGTATATATTTATATTTATATGTATATATTTATATATATATATATATATATATATATATTAAGTTACTATTTTAATTCTTATAAAAATCAAATGTACTTTAATAATTATCATAAAAAAACTAAAAAAAATATTTTTAAAATTAATCTAAAAGAAGTATATCAAAGTTTTTTTTTTTTATTATTTCAGAATGGTGAAGTAGTGAAATTCTTTGCTTGGAGAGAGACAAGAGTATAAGCAAAAAGGATTAAGGGCAAGAGAAGCAATGATTGAAGATTTAAAATGATATTAGGAAATTTTTGAATATATTCTAGACAAGTAGGGTAATTTATAATTTTATTTATTTATTTATATTTATTAATGTATATTTGATATATTTAATAGTAAAAAAATAATGATTTTAGTTAAATAGACTAACTCATTCACTAAATTGTAAGGGACTAAGTAGAATGGATTTTTCTTTTTGACAACAAGCTTTATGGAATCTTAAAACATTGAGAGAACAACAAAAGGCCCCAATAGAGCCATAGAGGATTTACATAGAAAGAATTGGAGCACCTAAGAAGGTTTTTATTGAGTTTATCTTCATTCCACATGAGCAAGCAATTTTTCAATCAATCTAATAAATAAAAAAATATTTATTGATTTATTTTATTTTATTTATATTTTTTTTCCTATCTTTTTATGCCATAGCATAATAAATCAAGCTCTTTACTTCCCTCATATCAATCAAGTCCATGGTTTTACCAAAAATCTTTGACTTAATGCCCCATGTATTGGTTACTTTCAAAGAGAAGAAAAATCAAAAGATAAAGGAAATTATGGTATATAAGAACAAAATTATTTGATCCTTATTATAATGGTCCATTTATCAAATTTTATTATAATGGTCCATTTATCAAATTTTATTATATATATATATATATATATATCCATATAGATATAATGTAAAGAAACAAAGATGTATTTTGATTGGTCGTGAAGAAGTCCACTTGGAGAACTCAAAGAATGTGGAAGCACATGAATGCAAAGTAGTTGGAAATATAATAATTTCCAAAAATGGAGTTTTTAGAACCTTAATTTTTTTTCAATAACAGCTTCTCTACTCAAAACTATTTGTTACACAAGGCACATTCATCCTCTTCCATTTCATTTCCAATCAAGTTAGGTTTTGTCTTTTGACTAGTATCTTTTTGTGGATGAATATCTTACTTTATTAAGCAATAAATTTAGGTTTTTATATGTACTTTCTAAGAATAGAATTATTATTTAACATATTATCTTGCTAAAAAATACATTGAGTACTTGATTGTCGAAAATAAATTGGAAATTGTAACAACAAAAGATTTAATAATTTTAACAGAATCCTAAATAAATTCTAATTAAAGCATAATTGATTCTTAAAAATTTAAAGAAGTTCTACATAAAATTACAAATATTCATAAATATATTTTTTAAAGAAATTATGAATAAATTATAATTAAAAATTAAAGAAATACTCTAAAAAATCCTAAAGATATATTTAAAAAATTAAATAAATAAAAATAAAAATCTTTAAAAATTAAAAATCTTAATAAAATTCCAATCAAACCACAATCAAATTCTAAACAAATTTTTAACCAAATCCTAAGTAGGTTCCAATTTCAGCCTTAAAAACTTAATAACTATTAATTAAATGATTGATTCTGACTAATTTTTTTTTACATTTCATTCTTCAAGGAAACAACAAGCACAATAAGTTTTAAAAGAATCAAACTTACCAATTGAAAAAAAGAGCTCCTAATACATTTGGGTGTTAGCCGTCCTCCTATTTTAACTTATATTTTGAGCTTTTAGCAATAACTACTTCTTGTTGAACCATTCAATTGCTCTTTTGATTGACAATAGTATCAAAACCTAAGTCCACTATGTTTTAACAAAATTTCACTCCAATCAAAGTATCAAATTTCTTATAATCATAAAAAATCTCATTGACCTTAAAATTCAAATAATCAAGATCTTAATTCAGAAAAAAATCATATTTTTTATTCTAATTTTTAAACTAAAATTTAATTAAAAAAATACATTCAAGATAAGTTTATCTATAAAGCTACAAAATTTTACATGTATATCTTTTATAATAAATTACTCAAATATCTAAGCATTTTTTTTATAATCCAAAATCATAAAAATATCTCTTACTTTGAAAATATTTAAATAATTTAATATTTATTCATAATTAAACTATTGCTTAAATAATCCTTATAATTTTTTTAACCTTATTCTGTGATCAACAAAAGAATCTCAAACTCATTGTAGAAGCATGATTTTGTATATTGGAGTTTGATTTTAACCTTAGTTCAAAACTAGTCCTCTCCGAATATCAATTCTTGATTTTTTAAAGTAATTTTTGATAAAAAGATATATTTTAATTCTTTTTTAAAGATTTTTTTATCATTTATATTTTTAATACATATTTTTTTGCCTTATATATAGCCATTGAAAGTAAATAGAGATCATTTGTTTTAGTAAAAATACCATTATTATTAAATATTTATACTATCTTTCTATCATTTATTCATATTTTGCTACTAAATTTTTGAATTGGGCTTGTTTATAATAGATGACATTTTTTTTTATCATATAGTTATGGTACAATACAATAATGTCTTTTACCTATGCCATTAACAAGAAAGATTATTTTCTCAATTAATATTCTAAAAATATTGATTTTATCATTTAAAAATATACTATAATAAATTAAGAAGTTAAGTATGCAATGTATGTCCAATATATATATATTTTTTTTGTATAAATATAGTTTAAAGCATGCAAAAATAGATATAGACTAAATACATATTGAATTTTTTGGAAATATCTCATGCTAAACACATATTGAGTTTTTTTTTTCTTAATATGCAAGGCTTCTAATCAATTGAAAAAACACCCAATTTCTACATCAAGGCTAAAATTCTTCCAAGTTCTTTCAGGAATTGGGCTCTCTTGATCAATGATGCTAATGCTTTTTATATTTTATCTTTGGCTAGTAAAATCTATAAAATATTTTTTACTTTTTTCTACCATTTTTTGATCCTACAACACTTCTAGAGATAGTGGAGCCAACTAATTTTTATTTCAATCCAAATTATGCTTTGTGTTTTTATCAATGATTTTTATAGAAAAACTTCTTCATTCTATTGTGCAACAAAACCAAGTTTTATAGGTGCTTCTAAGCAATGGCATCTTTTAGCTATATTATCTAAAAAAATAATCACAAAGTGCATTACTTTCAAAATCCAACACATCTACCTTTGTTGTCATCTATTATGTGTTTCAATAAAATTAGGATGCTTTGCTACTTTAGACCACCATGTTGGAAGTTTAATAACAATGATAAATTAATTTCTTCAAGGCCACCATCATTGTATTGTTCGCCATCATAGTTATGCAATTACTACTATAGAATACTACCATACTTGTTGATAGGTACTGTTGCAAACACCTTTGCAAATTATACTTGCATGTGTGATTTAAAACATTTGCTATACAATTGCCACATCATGATTGTGGACGTTTGTAATGTAGTATTGAAATAGTTTATAGAAATTTATATAAATTCTCATACATAAGTGGAGGCAACTGCAATTACTAGCAATTATTCTCTCAATAAGCTTGAGGCAATTAAATAGATTTTTTAAGCTAAAATTTAATCAAAAGATTTAGTATCAATCCACATGACACTTGTTACATGCTCATATAATAAGTCATCCCATATCCACAAATCCTATTCATTTCATGAGACAAATGTATATATTCGAGTTATTTATTTCTTTAGAACTAAGTCAATAATCTTGTAATTTAAAAAAATATATATTAAGATTCAAGAAATAATATATTTTTAAAATATATTTTAATAGTATTATTTAATTTATTGTTATATAGTTTTGTATAAAAAGTAATATTATTAAATTTAGGACACTTCCTTTATGCAAGATTATAATTTAGTTTGAAAGGTTACTTAGGATCTCAAAAAAATTCAGAGACTTAAAAGTTCTGTGTTGATAATTCTTGAGCATAATCAATGTTGCTTGGTTTTAGAAGTATCATAGTTGCAAGATAATTTAAGGTTGGATTCTAGTATTAGTTGTTGTTTTTGTATTGTTTGATTTTGAAAAGAATTTTTTATAATCATCATATATAAATATCACAGCAATGTCAAAAATGAATCTAGTAGTCTTCTTGCAATAGATATAGAATTTGATTTGTTGATAAAATCCACATTTTTAGTTCACAATCAATGAAGAAAATACATGCCACCTTGTGAAAAATAATCCAATGATGTAGTACATTTTAAAGCCCTTGAATGTTTCAAAACTCATCCATGATGCTATCATATCAATGTAGGTGTTTCAACATCCTGGATTATGCTAAAAAGTTGTATTAATTCATAGAAACATAATATCATGGAATCTAAGAGTATTAATATGAAGCAATTTTGGATCTTGGATTTTGGTTGATTGTGTCTTTAGATACATTCTTTAATGGTAGTTTTTAAAGGATTTGGGAAATTGAATAATATATAAATTGAAGGCTTTTCATCATGATGCATTGCATTAAATTGATTTAATATATTTAATATGTACATGCATACAAAGATAAGCATCATATTCTCCAATTATAACAAAAGAATGCTTTTGCAAGTAAATGTAGGGTACTAAAAATTGGAGACAAGAAGAAAAAAAAAGCCACAAAAGTAAGAAAAACCAAGGCAACATTATAGCAAAGCATTCAAAAAATGTTAGAGAAGGATGGCAAGAAAGAGAAGCAATAATGAAGCATTCAAGAAAGAAGTGTGCAAATACATACAACAAAATAAACACAAGAGGTGTGCAATTAGTACACCTTTGAAGGTAGACATTTTAGAGAATTAAAAGGCATCTTTAAAATTAGTTAGATTATTTATTCAGCATTTGATGTTAAACAATTGTTCAAAAGAAAGAAAATATTTGTCTCTCCAATAATTATTGAGTTAGCCACAACATCATCTAAAAGAAGAATGTGTTGAGTATAAGTAATATAATCACAATTAAAGAATCTAAAGTTACAGGCCAATCTAAGAAAAAAAAGATTGCACATATCTATCAATATATTTATTCAAGTTATTAGGATTTTACTTTTTACTTCAAAATTTAATCAAGTAAAGATTATGTGTAATATGAATTATATATATATATATATATATTAAAGTAAATATTTTATCTATTTTTAAAAATACATGCTTATTTAATTCACAAACTTAAAAGTATGCAATCAGCATCTTGGAAAAACACAACATCTTCTTTAAAGTATGTGGAAGTGTTTGTTTTTATTTTTTTGGTTCTT
The DNA here is from genome assembly GCF_059467195.1 of Physcomitrium patens. Classification (NCBI taxonomy): domain Eukaryota; kingdom Viridiplantae; phylum Streptophyta; class Bryopsida; order Funariales; family Funariaceae; genus Physcomitrium; species Physcomitrium patens. The sequence goes on along the minus strand of NC_143423.1, from coordinate 10,764,294 downwards.
TGATGATTTCAAGTTCGCAACAGGATTAAAAAGCTTTTAGAAGCTTGCACATGATATATGATTATAGTAAGCATTTTCTATCATGGTCAAAAGTGTATTGTAAGATAAGATTTTTGGATACTTCTATTGTAGAAAGAACATATTTTAATGGTGTAGGACGATATAAATGGACTTTAGATTTTATGAAAGAGAAGTTTGAAGATCGTTTCTATGAAAGTAAAATATAATTGATAAATTTTTAATATAATTTATATAATATATGTGTATATAATATAAAGAACTTGGAAACAAACATAGGAATGAGAGAACATGAAAACCAAGGAACATAAGAAAGCATATATAAACAAAAGAAAAGATGGATGTGACAAAGATTGCAATGCCAAATAGAATGGATTTTTGCTAGAAAACATAAATATGTAGTAAATAAGATATTATGTTTACCAAATGCATTGAAAAAACATAAATGGTTTAATATATATATATATATATATATATATATATATATACTTTTCTTTTCTTTTCTTAATCAACTTTTCTTTAGGAGTGGTCAATTTTTACTTAGCAACCACAAATTAAAAATTTACATCTTTTTTGTGGCCAATAACATGGATTTCTGCTAGTATACATGTATATATATATATATATATATACGTCAAAAGTGATCTAATTCTATTCTTGTATAATTTTTATATTTGTAAAACTTGAAATTCTCTCTTTTATATTGATTCATTAGTAAAAAAGTGATCTAAGAGCCTTTGGGTTCTAAACCATAGTAGAGAATCATTGGATGCATTGGAAGTAATTGTTGGCTTGATTAGATTATTTATAGAAATATTGAGTGACTTTTTTTAATTCAATCTATTTTTGAAAATGTGATTTAGTGGTTATGGCATGTTTTGGCTATGTCAGCACATTGAAGATAGGAGTGACTATTGGAGCTATTTGGCATGAGAGCTCAGGTGTTTTTCAGTTAGATACTTTCAAATAGTACTTTAATTAATTTTTAATTTTTAAATTTTTGTGTATAAAGGTTAGAGAAAAAAAAATCAAATATTTTTTCAAAAAAATATGTGAAGTTTTTTTTTTTTTTTTTTTTTTTTTTAACATCAATCAAAACAAGTTCTCCAAAACTATTGCATGTACTATTTTAAAAGAAACCACAATATTTTTTATTTTTATTTTACAGTAGAGAGCTTATATTATTAATCTAAACACACACATACCCATCTCAGATTGTTGGAAATTTACTTTAATTATTTGAATGTTGAGTAAATTATTTAAAATATTAATTTTTTTTACTGAATTAAATTATACTGATTACTTACAATAAAAATAATGAAACTAATTTAACATTAAATAAAAGATGTGCAAAAAAACAATGAACAGAATGAATGTTTGAGTGTCCATAAGGGTTGACATGCATATATAGACAAAAAGTTTGTGCAATAATATAAAAATTTGATTTTGAAACAATCAAAAGGACAAGAGTTTGTGATTTTAAGAAAGTCAATAATAAAAAAATTATGTTTTAAGTTTCTTAGTATTTTTTTCTTTTATAATGTGGAAAATTAAACTTTTAAAATGTATATATGCACACAAATGTATGTATGTGCATATATATATATATATATATATATATATATAGATAGATATTTCTCCACATGCATGGATTGAAATAAAGTTATATGTAAAGTAGATTACAATTATGTTAAGTTGGAAAATATAATCAATACACTTTGGCAAGTGTAACAGAATAATTGTGAAAAAAAACTTAGTGGATAAAATAAAATACATATAATATTTTTAACATTATTATATTTTAAATAATAATTTAGATAAAATACTTATTATATATTTTTCAAAAATAAAACCATAAAATCATGATCCTTTCATCAAAAATTATAAGTGGTTTTTTTGCACTAAAATTCCAAGCAACATATTACATTCTTATTGAAAATTTTATGTTTTTGTTCAGTAATCAATTTTTTATGGTTATTTTTTTAATAGTATGTATGTATTTAAATCATATAATATATAGATATCAAAAATCTGCTTATTATAAGATACAAGTACATATCATAAGTATCTTACTATAAGCTACAACTGTTTTTGCATATCATACCATCTTTGCTAAAATATATTGATATTTGTAGATCAAGATTATTTCTTTTAAAGCAATATTTCTTTCATCAGCTTTAAACTATTTCCCATCACTTTAATAAAAATATATGCTATTAGTATATTTAAAATTTATTAATTTTTTACAATATAAATTTTATCTTATTTAGTAAATTTCTTTACATTTTATTGATATACACTATAGAAAATTGTGTGCCTTTTCAATAATTTATTATTTGAAAAACTACTCAAATTAATAGCAAGCAACACCGAATTGATTAAATGATAAGACAAAATTACTTTAGATAATTTGTGTTATAACACAAATTACAAATTTCTGTAGCCACATTTATCCTCTCAAAATATCACTTAATTACTCTCTCAACTTAAAAATCTTTTTGTTTTACAATAATTATATATATATATATATATATATATATATATACATACATACATACATACAAAGAGAATAATAACAGAACTAAGATAAAAGATTACTTGGATAAAATTATAATTTTATAAAAATAATTAAATAAATTATTATTGACATCATGGTTTAAAATAAAATAAAAAAATGAAGTTATTGTACATATGTAATTTTGATCTGTTTTACAAATGATTATCTGTTATCAATCTGATGAACGTATTCAATATACATTCAATATACAAATTTATTATTACCTCTTTTATTCCAATAAATGGTTTTTGGTTTAATAAAAAAAAATTTGTACGGAAACCAGTATTAAGAAAAATCAATAAATTTGTAGCTTTTAAGCATAGTTTATACTTTTGAAATAAGAAATATAATTTTGCATGTATCACTCTACCAAAGCTTTAGTAATATATATATATATATATATATATATGTGTATGTGTGTGTTACAAAAAATACTTTGTAAAAATTCAACATATTTAAGAAATTAGTATATTAAAATTATTTTTTAGAATATATATTTTTTGGTATTTTAAAATACTTACCAAATTTCTATTGATTCAGTTTATAATATTTATTAATTTATATTTTACTGGTATTTTATTTACATTAAATATTTTTGTACCAATAATTAATTATTTTAACTTTCTATTTTAAGAAAAATAAAATAAAAGATCCAATTATTATAAGGTGTTCCATTGCGGTGTACATTAGCAATGTTCTATAAAGTGTACTTTGGTGTGCAACACAAGTTTAGAACAACTTGTGGCAACATTAGCCAAAATTTGATGATATATGGTAGATGGCAAGTTGTAGTGGCATTAGCAATACCTTTAACATATAGTTTTATTGTATTAATTTAAACTTAGAACTTCTAATACAAATTGATGTGGTATTATATAACTAATTTTTTTCAATATTTATGCCACCATTTAAATATTTTTTCATTGAATATTCTTGTATTTTACATAGAATAAATTTAAATAAAATGAAATACAAAATATTACTATTCTTCTCAAGTAAATTAAATTAAAATTTATACTTTTTGTCTATTTTGATTTAGAGGTTGAGCTCCATCTAAAGATTTTAAGCATTTTCACAAAATCAAAGGAGTTTGGTGCCCTCTTTTGATTTTAATTTTTGTACTAAAATAAATATAGTAATTTAAAAGATAGATAAAAACCAATTATATTTGATGCTTTATTATAAGGTGCATTTAGAGCAACTATTAGAATTCTCTTCTACAAAAAATTTACTAGTACTTTGCAAAATAAACAACAATTCTTTAGATTTTTTTGTTTTTTTGTTTTAATTTATGCAACTATATTTTTTGTTATTTTTAATTCCAATTTCAATAATCAATGAAACATCTATAAAGTTGAAGTAGTAGCACACTATAAAAGTTAATCCAAATAATTAAATTTTGTCATTTCTAAACAAAATCGTGTAATAAGATTAAATTTTTAACTTAAAGTTTTAGTCCATCCAATACAACTATTACTTGATTATTTTAAAGATGCCAAATATACAACCATGACCTTTGCTACATGAGTCCTTTTAGCAACCATATAATTTATTTCTATGAATATTATTTAAATCTTATATAGTAATTTTCAACCATCATTAAATTATAAAATATATATTGTATATCATGACATCATCCTAGCTATGATGCTTATTTTTCTTTCATGTACTTTATGAATCCAATTGGCTACATACATGTACTAAGTGCCACATGTTTGCAAGCAACTTTGCATGATTGGAATTTTTAAATATATGAATATTAAAACATTCTACCTAAATTTTAAAGTAATCCATCTAAAGTTTAAATTGACCCATCTAAATTTTAAATTGACTCCATTGCCTAGTTTCTATGTTATTGTCACAAACCCCTTTTTCAATTGCTACTTTGTCATCATTGTTGATCCTCACTCTTTTGGCCATATCTTTTCATCTATATTTGCTTTTCTTATAATTATTCTTCTCTTGCTTTGTAGCTCACATTTCATGCTTGTTTTGTCCTTATCTATCTCTCGCTTCTTAATTGCTTTTCTTTTCTTCTTACTCTAATTTGGTGTATCATTTGTTTTGAAACTTGGCAGTTTATCACAATTTTATATTGGTGGTCCATTGGAGGTCACTTAAGAAAATTCAGAAATTTTGGTATTGTGAGAATAGTTTTAAGAGTTGGATTGCAAATCCTAAGTATAAATGTGATACAAGACCATAAGAGCAAAAGTAGATTGATTTAAGATTTCCATGTGTCAATTTAATACTCTTCTAAATAAATACTTTCATTCCCTAATACTATTGGATAGTTTGGTTGTAAAGAAAATTATGAAGAAAATAATCCAAATTTTAGTAAATGTCTTATATTTTATGTTTATAAATAATGTGTGTTTATGAATAATTTAATGTTATCACATTACAAGTGTATATATTGATGAGAATAATAAGTATATATATATATATATATAGATAGATATTTTTCTAATGCATTGAATGAGCTTGTAGATCCTTAAAATATATATTTTTTGATATGATAAAACCAACTAAGTATACATGAATATGATGCTTGTAATACTTTATCAATTTTATTATTAATTTGTATTCAGAATGTGTTCTTATTACTTTAAAGCAAGAATCAAACTCTAATACAAAAGCTTTTTTAGGACTTACAAGATCTTGTATAAAACAATTAAAGTTAAACAACATTAGACAATCTATTAAGTTTCTATTTTTTGAAAAAATAATTAGATTCAAATTAAGTAAAGTGCCAAAATTTAAATTTCAGATAGAATCTGTTAATTTTTTTATAAAATATATTTTCTAACATTGTGTAAATAATCCCATTGTTAATTTAAAAATTCAGAATACAAGGATTATCCATGTGTAAAATTTGAGTTTATTGTGTATATATATATTTGAAAAACACAAATAACTTTTATTATGCCTATCATTGTATAGTCAATTTTAATCGCATTGTATAAATAGTTTTTTGAGCTCATTGTAAAATGATTGTTGGTACTACAATGGTACACCATTCAAACAAATTATAAGTTATTATGGTTGATTTTGGCAATTCTTTCAAGAGCACTAACACTATTTTTGAAATGATTATTTATGAATGAGAAATCATTGTTGAGTCTTCGAACAATAAAAAAATCAATAAGTAAATAAAACAATAATTACTCATCAACGTGAGTATACGAACCTTTTGACTTTCTCAACAAAGTCAAAGTCAAAAGTAAAACATGTCTTTGCGGATTCTGCAACTTGAAATCCATAGAAAAAAAAACACACAAACACAAAAAAAAAAAAAAAAAAAAAAAAAAAAGAATTACACGCACAAATCGACTCTCTGTTCACAAATTTGCATTAGAAATAACTTGGATACTGAACACAGTGAGACACAACAGAAGCATGAACAAACGACCACCGAAACTCTTCGACCTTCCACGCAAGTAACTTCGAAGGCTCAGAAACAAGTCTCGACACGGTGATCGTCGCAACGATCGACGCCGCGGGGATGGAGGGAGGGGGGATGCAAAGCGCGGCACAGGAAGAATGACTGCGGCGTCATGGATCGAGGCCAGGCAAGCCTCTCACTTGGCCTAGGTCCTATGCGACGTGAAGTGGTCACCGTGTGGTCCGTCTTTCCAATCGATGGGTCCTTCGAAAACGGGTCCCGGAAGATGGTTCGACAGGCTTAGAATCACATCGCAAGGGGCATAAGTTAGCAAGCCTCGTGGTTGTGCGGCATTGTTGGGTGGAGAGCGAGCGAGGTTCCAACAGGATTTTTGTGGTGTTGTATCGAACATTTTTGGCTAAAGCCATTGTCTCCAAGGAATCTTCAATATCTTTTTTTTGAAAATTGGGGCAAATTTGCTACGCTGTGCTTTTTTTTTTAATATCAAAGCCGGTTCGCTCAATCCGTGCCCCGATTCCGCCATAGTTCCGAGCTCGGCGAGCTCGGTGATCTCCGGGAGCTTTTGACGACGATGACTTCGCCCTTGCTTGTTGGATGAGCCGCTGCGTCAGAGGATTATAACTGTCAATGATGTTGTGATGGATGTGGATGAAAATTAGGATGTCATTGGGAACTTTCATTTATTTGGATGGATGGTTTATAGTGGGTGCAAATCTCTTAATTAAATGGAGATTTCTATATTTTAATGAAGAATGAGTTATGCCAAGGCTTTGGTAACATGAAAACATTATAACTAGCTGTACAATAGGATGCATACTTGTGGAATATATATGATGTCTTTGTTTGATATAAATTCTAATTCATTTGGTCAACTTGTCCTTAATAAAGTCATTACTCATAATCATAGAAATGATATCCAAGTTGCATTGGCCAATAAAGCATTTAAGTAAAAAGGTCATTTTAACTTAATCATTTATTCTCTTATTGAAACTTACACCTTTATTCTTACAAACACAATTGATTAACACACTTAATTGTAATTCCAATAATGAAACTCAATATTAACCATACCAACACTGTAATTGTTTACAGCCACTATACAATTTTATGTTATTCTTTGCATGGACCACATGTTGCTTGCATAGAATGCTTTTAAACCTATCTGAGGTCATGATTTTGCTGTCCAAAATATAAATGATACAAATCATTAGTTTATTACAATAAATCTGATTCACACTCAATTTTATGAACAAAATAATTATAAAAAAATTCAAAATGATTTTAGAATGTAATTACGAAAAATGTCCCATTTTTAGTTAAAAACATACATCAATATATTTTTGAGTAATTTAAAATAAATAGTTTAATTTATAAATAATTTAAGAAATTTCATATTATTATGTTTAATATATGATCAAAATATAAACTACAAATACATATATTTTTTTCTATCTTACTCATTTGATAAATCTAATAAGTATATATATATATATATATATATATATATATAGTATTAATGCAACAACCTCAAGTTGTTAAAATGATACCCTCTAATAATTTTGAAGCCGATTATTGGGGTGTCAATTTAACTTCTTGAGGGTGTTGCATTAACAATGTCATATATAATCATTCATTAATTTGGAGCAATTATGAATAAGTCTTCATAAAAGATTCCACAATTTTAGAAATTTCTAGTTAGCACAAAATGCCAAGGTAAATATCCTCAATAAAAAGAAATAGTTTTATCAAATCTGAATGATTGAGAATCAACATGAGTGAAGTTTGAGAGCACCTTGCTCTTTAGTAATTGTTTTCACTGTCATATGTAAGATTAGACATAGTATTTAATTACCAATTATGTCAGGAATCCAACAATGCATCTCCAATACTTAAAAATTTACACAAACAAAAATACATAGAAAATCATCGTTCTTTCACATGTCTAGTGCTATTACAATGGAAAAAGATTTTGTATCATTCAGTTTATATTTGAAAATGATCAGGTGTTTGTTCATTGTCGATTTGAAAATCCAGTTGATGTCACCTGCGCTACTCTCTTGAGAGGCAACGAAGTGGGCTATCAATGCATCAACTCAATAGATCACACATCCTAACAAGACCATATTTTATAATGCTAAGCTCTGTACCAAGAACCCTTACAAGAGTTCACTTCATTCTCCTGAATCTCACAAAATGTCCAGGATTGTTGTCATTGCCAGGTCTAGGTACATAGTGATATGATGAAACCACTTCAGATTGAATGGCTATTTTAAGTAATGTGATAGAAAAATAATTGTAGAAATTCCTGCTGAGGTCAATGACCTACTCGCACTAACTTGTATACAAACCTAAGCACCGCCTCCGCTACCTGGAACTCCAGTTCTATGCCTGAGCCATTTATGAATGTCATCAAGTCTCAAATCGCTCAACCTGTTTTCCATGCTCAATAAAGAACGCAAATTTTGAGGACCAGTTGAGTGAGGAATAGTTTCAGGGAGCTTCGGTGCCAAATTGGTGGCAGATTCAAGCTTTCCCAACCCCCGACCTACCACATATGTATAACCAACACTCCTGTTCAACAACGATTTACATCCTTGATCAGGAACATCCCTGATAGCTGGTGTAACTGGACTAGTCTGCACCGCGGGGCATGCCACTGCCTTTTTCCTCACTTTTTTCTTGAGCTCCGCGGGATTTGACTTCTCTGGACGAGACTCCCCATCCACGTTCTGAAAAACATACACAATGAGATTGAGATTTGAAGGTTCGACCTCATTAATCCAATGGTTATAACAATGTTCAAGCTATAAATAGGTAAAATTTCAACCAGATGAGCTACAGAATAGATAACACACAGTAAATGCCAAGCAAGAATCTCAAACGGCGTTATTACGTTTGTCCTACTATATGAACGGGAGCAAAGTTGAAAACTAAAACGTTGACCGCAATGGTTGCAAACTTCAGACTTCATAAATCCACATCAACTCAAAGCAAAGAATACGAAAAAGGTCAAGTAAAGATGACAGTAAGAACTCTAACGAATGTGCATTGTTTCGATGTCGAACTACCTTATTGTCATCAAGACCATATACGATAAGGAAGAGATACATGACAACACAACCGAAACAGCTCGTCCTGAAAGGAACTAATTTCTTTAATTTAGGAAAAAAGAAACAGGAATTCCAGATTCTGAAATCGACCGTGCCCCGAAGAACTGCAAAGTAAAAAATACGTACCCAACCAGGACGGGGTTTCGGCCAAAAGGCTGCTTCAATGTAATCTGCAAACAGGAACAACGGTAGCGCGAATCTGCAAACAGATACATGGTCAGGTCGCTATAAGTGACTTTAGTCTCACTTCAAAGTATTGATGCGACTACACCAAATCCTACAATTCTGTCGGTCCCTAAGTTTTCCAATCACAAAAAATAGTGAGAAGAGCAATACCGATGTGTAAGGAAAAGGAATCAAAGATGCATACACACATTGAGTCACCACGGTGACAACTAGGAATACTGACAAGACAACTCATGCTCAAAACAAGCAGGATCTTCAGAAACTAATTTTTTTTTACAACTGAGCAATCTCATTAGGTTGAGCACGCTTCAATACGTGGCATTCATTGGATGCACGTGCTTTCGTTCATTCAACCTGTATAGAAGGAAACAAACTTAGTTCCATGAGAGAGACATGTACCCAAAAAAGATAGTGTTGATAAGTTTCTCCTTTTGCTCAGCAGCAGAATACTCGGATTCATATCTCCATCGTTGTCCTGAACTCCGATCGTATGCAGACCTAGCTTGTGCGCTTCCATACGTAGTATAACCTTGATTAGAGCGTCTGTAATAGCGGCGTCTAGGAGGTCCCTCGTATCTGAAAGTATTACCATTCTTATTTAAAGACCTAAAAATGAAAAATATGTGAAGGAAATATGAATTTACATAGTATCTAACTGTTATTCCATCGCCCAAGAAGAGTAAGATAGGAGTACAAGCGAGAATTCTACATATAATAGAATCCGTGTATCATTTCGTGTTCCTCTCGACACGATAGAAGAATCCAAACAAATTTTGATCTAATTGCTGCGTGAATGGAACAATACCTGCGTCAATGAATGTAAACAAAGTGTCCAAGGGTAACCATACAAATGCAAGTAAAAGAACATGTACTGTAGCCTCTACCATCCAGCTACTGAATAAGAAAAGTCCATGACGAAATTTGGCACATATCAACATGTCAAGCAAATATAGACTGTAAGCAATAGCCTCCATTAAAATATACACAAGACATAGCACAAGGAAAATTAAAGATGGAAATGAGATGGACAACCTCCTAGAAGGTCCAGAGCCTTGATTTCCAACGTTGTATGCACCCTTATTGTACGCAATCCTCTTCAAGTTGTCACCCAGCACATCATACGCCTCGGAGACCTGCCTGAACCTCCGTCCTGCAGATTCCTGAGATTGGATTGATTCCTGAGCATGCCTGTCAGGGTGGCATTCAAGCGCAAGTTTCCGAAAGGCTTGCTTAATTTCATTCGCAGTTGCATCCCTTGCAACCCCGAGCACCTTGTAATAATCAATCTTCATACCCTTCTCCTCATAGAATTCCCTAATCTGACCTTAACGACTCTTCCTCCCCTCTGCGCACCGCCCTAACAAACATCGATTCTTCAGTTATGTCATTTCATTCTTTGCACCTCCCAGCCGTCACCGCCAATGTCACCCCCTCATATTCCAATTCGTCCCCACCTCCACGTCGCACATTCAAAAACCCTAAATTCAACCCTTCACCTAACGTCTTCACAAATCACCAGAAACCACCCTCTCTCTCTCGCTCTCATTCAAACCCTCACAATCCGGGTCCACATTCCGAAATTCATCTTCCACACGCTACCGCAACCAATTCAAAGTTCGAACTCTAGCTCTTCAAAGGCTCACCAACACATCCCCAAACCAAAACCTCACGTCCGGCCTTTCTCTCTCGCATACAGCAACCCCAGCTCGCAACTGGAATGCGCGACGAAACACTTCAATCAGTGAACTACACTGCACTGCATCAAACCTCATCACCAAAGCAGGGTACCAAAGCTCCCCCGACTTCACATTTCACCAGAATTCATGCAAACCCAACATTACCCAACCGTGACAACCAAATCGGAGAAATGGGTTTTGTTCGTCATTGTTGGAATTCAAAAGAAATAGAGGCATAATTAGCTAAGAGAGTGCAACTGGGGGCGGTGAAGCACGGAAGGGGACGGGAGGGCAGACGCCCCCATGAGGGCGAAGGAACACGTCGCCGCCAGCTTAGAAGGTTCTTCTGTGGCAACGGGCCTGCACGCGTGGCACAGTATTTGACCCAACCCTGTCTGGCCGCGCTTGCAAGGGAGCAGGAACTGTACCGATCCTCTCCCCGACTTGCTCCCCCATGCATCCCCATCGTTCATTCTTTACCCTAATTAGTAAGTAACTAGTTCGACATGGTAACAACATATTTACCAAAATCAGGTCGTGGTTTACGTGAGGGAGTGAGGATCCAAGAAGCTTTTGTTGTCATTTCTTCATTGATCTAATGCATTGCATACACCCCATTTTGCATTAATATAAGTAAGGGAATGTTAAATAAACCCAAGCTTTTACTAAATTGATCCACCCATCCTAACCATCATAAAGGAAAAAAGAAAGAAAGAAAAGACTTCTACATTCATTTTTCCTCGATTGTATCCAAAACCAATGAAAACTAACCACATTCATCATGATTACTATATTCTTCATCATAGGTAGGTCAATTTCATAAAAATTTGGATCTATTTAATATTCCCCTACAAGTAAGTCATTAAATAAATAAATAAACAAACAATTTCAAAATGATGAAATGTTGTAGATTTATAGAAGTAAGCTTTCACAAGTTATTACTATAAATTTTAGATTTCTTTTCAAATCTAGTATTTATTTTTTTTAGCAACTGGAATAAGTAAAGAGAGTAGAAGAGAAGATAAAAATCAATATAAAACAAATGAAAATGTCAATATGGTGTATATTAGTATCTTTATATGTCGAATTTTTATGATAAAGTAAAAAAAAGTGACTATATTCCAATTCTAAAATAGCAACCAAAATTAAGTCATAAAATCTTTGTAAAATTATATTCAAATAAATTTTTATTTATTACTTTGTAGATTTTTTTTATTTTTTATTTTTTATTTTTTTATATTATATAGTTTGTAAGTATGTGCATTTGTAATGAATATAACATATTTTTATTTATGATTAAGTATATTTAACATTCTAACATGGATTTTTTTCATTGCCAAATTTATTTCATATTTTTACATACAAAATATTCTTTAAATTCTTTTATCATTATTAGAGCTAAAATTATCACTTGGTTGTATGTAATGTAGTCAAATTCAAATAATTTAACTAATACTTCAATGGACTTGGTAATCAAACATCTTAATTTTTTCTTCTAAACTTCGGATGCTATGATAGTAGTTGAAGAATATTTTGGTGTATTTTTTGCAATATTTTTTAATATATATATATATATATATATATATATATATGACTAATGATGACTATTGATTACTTTCATTACTAATTTTTATCCTTTAAATTTAAGAATTATTTTAAAAATCATGACAATTAAAAAATAATAGATATGTATATATATAATATTTTTATATATTTATAATTGAAAAGACAACATTATTTATTAATTCAAAAGGTTATGCAAAAAGACAAGAAGATTTTTATATTTATATATATTTTAAAAAATAAATTCTAAGTTGGTAGCTAATATAAAAATATTATAATTTTTGGTGTTGATATTGTAAACTTGACAAGCATGTTTTTGATTTCTTAAAAAATTATTAATCTTATAGTTGGATCTTTTTATTATAAATAAAATTTTTTTTAACAAAAATTATTATATTTTACTTATTTTAAAAGAAAAAAAAGTCAAAATTGCATCAATTTTTATATATTTGATTTATTTATATATATATTTTTGGATATTTTTAAAATAAAAAAGTTACATCTTTATATAAAATAGATTCTATTTGATTTTCTTGTTATACTTTAAGCATACATTGATTACAAATAATGGCTTGAGATGTTAGTCTTTTTTTTAAAATTTTGACTATTGACATTCTTTTCAATGAGTTTTTAATATCATTCTTTAAGCTGAAACAAAAATATTTATTATGGTTTATCAATCTATTCTAGATCAAATTTTTTTGACTTTAATTAATATAAATTGTAATCCAACATAGTCATTTCAATCAATCCACCTAAAACTTAAATAAATTTATTTTGAAAAAAATACAAATAGCTATTAAATATTGTTATAATTAGATGTTTCTAAAAACTTTTCTTCTTATAATATCTTTCATGCTAGCTCTTCTTAATGAATCACCTTTGATACATGTCTTGGACATACATAGGTATTCTAATAAATAGTTATATGATTAGATAGGAATAGGTAAAAGTAGATAAAAATAGGTTAATTTCATAAGATCTTTTAGAGAAGCTTCTTAGACACTGTTTGACTTTACATATGTTTCTACTTAATTGATAGCTTAAAAACTTAGACAACAAGTTAATCACATATTGGTAGCTTGTTGTGAGTCATCAAATTGACCCACTCGTTGTTTTAGGATAAAAATATGTATTTAGAATGCTTTAAATCATAATATATAATAAGTAGTGTAGAAATCCTTTGAGAAATAGAAAATTAGAATATTAATAGTGGAGATGGAGTCTTATTAAGTCTTGGAGGCAATTATCTTTGTTGATTTAATATTTTTATTCATTATTGAGTATTAAAAATTATTTATTAAGACCAATATTTATGTTGATCTTCTATCTATATGCACTATTTATAAAAACTATAAATGTTAGTAGTTAGAAGAAGCATGAGAAAGAACCTCATATTATTTTAGTTATTGATATAAAAAATAGGATTTATAGTAGATTTAAATTGATGTTTATTATTATCAAAAATCACGAAGGTAAAAAAATGTAGCCTTAAATGGATATTAGCATTATAGAAATATTATAGGATTTTTCAGAATTTATTTAGAATTTATTTAGAATTTATTTAGAATTTTTTAGGAATTTTTAGAGCAATGTTTAAGATCTTAGTAAAAATGAGTTTTACCACTTCAAGAGCCATTATGAAGAAAGGGAGTAAGATTTGAAGACCACATTAAGTTCCCAAGCGAATTAGATGTTTTTAAACACCATGGTGTAGTCAAAAATATAAAAAAATGAGTTTTACTAGTAGAAAATAGGAGGACCAGCAGCTAGTCTAGTCCTTATAGGAAAGAAGGTGTACAAGTTCCATATGGGTTGTAGTACCTTGGGTATAGGTAGAAAGATAAGACTAAGGCCTCAAGGCCTCTTTAGAAAAACTGATATACACTACATGTGAGCCTTGGTGAGGCTCGAATCCTTGATCTATAAGCAAGTTATGCTTGAGGTAAAATATTTTCACTTAACTCGGATTTACATATATTTTATATCATTGGAAAGCTTAAAAAATTAAATTCCTAAAAATATATTCTTTATTTTTATTTTTTTATTTTTTTACTTTTTTACTTTTTATGGAGTGAAAACTTTGTAGACAGATTGAGATTAAGTTTTGGAGTGTGTATTTGCTTATATACATTCTTTTCACTTATTTGTATTGTTTCTTCTTTTGTTCTTGTTCATTGCATCTTTCACTTCACACTACCCATTATAAGCAACTCTTAATTGAGGCCATCTTATAATTTGGATAGAAGGGTGAAATTTATATTCACACTTGCAAAACAAGCTAACTATGTGGTATTGTCATGGACATATACATTTACCTCAATAATTACTTATATGATAAGGTAGAAGTATAAAAATATAGATTAATTTCATAAAGTCTTCTAAAAAATCTTCTTGGAAGCTTTTTAGAAGCGGTTTTGATTTTAGATGTGTTTGTAGGTTGGAAACTTGGCTAACAAGTTAACTCTATATAGAAGCTTGTAGAACAAGCTAACCATGTGATACATACATAGATAACTTGCCTTGTAAGTTAAGACATGTGGCTAGTAAAGTCAACATATTTTGGAGGTCCTATAGGATATCGCCATATAGTTCTTAGCTAAGATTATATATGGAGGCAAGAGTGAAGCCTTCTTTATTCTTGTCAACACCATTCTAGTATTTAGTCTTATTTCCACACTTTCTAGTCTTCTTATTTTTGAAAATAGCTATTCCAGTTAATATTCTTTTACTTTTTGAGTGACTTTCTAGTTTTTTTCAATGTATCAAGGATTCTCTTTCTTCAAGATTCATCTCCTTGACAATTTGATAAGAGTGCTAACATACTATTTATATCTTATTTTAGAAATAAATGGATTATCCCACTTCTATTGTTGTATTTTGAAGGTTATAAACTATCCATGTTTAAATAAAAAATCTTTTTTCAAACATTGATGTTTTCTTTAAAGAGAGTGGATTATCCCTCTTTGTGGAAATTTTTATTAGAAGTTGAAGATTATTGTCATCTAATTTAACTTTTTGGATTTCTTTGAGTTGTCTATGGAAAGAAAGATTATGGATGCTACTCCTAGCAAAAGTAAGAATAGATTTATAACTATTACAGATCTTCATGAACTTGTCAACACTCTTAAAGTAAAAATCTCATGTATTTCTAACGTGAATCATGGAAGTACTATGCCTATACCTATGAAAGAATTTCAAAGTTTGTGGCAAGAAGTTGTGTAATTAAAAGAAGCAAGTAGATTGACCGCTTAACCAAATCCAAGGAATTTTACTTTTACAAGTATGATGAAGACAATAATTAATATGCTTAAGAAGTTTGATAGAACAAGATCAAAATTTTGAAGATTTTTGCAACATGTTAAGCTCTATCCAAGGTTGCACATTTTCTAATATCTAGATGGATTTACTCAAGTTAAATTCATAGGTATATTTTTATTACGATATCATCTTTTTTGATTTGTATCTTTCATAGAAAAAAATTTGTAACTACTGTAATTGTCGTTTTACTTATTCTATAATTCTCTCCAGAATAAACTTGTATAGGGGAATTCAAACATAGGGAAAGACTAAGCACATGAGTTTCACTTGTTAGGGTCATACAATTAATTATATTCCAAACCACTAAAATACTAAGAAATACTACAATACTTCCTCCCAATAACAATACTCCTTCATCAATTGATAACCACAATGTGCAACCCTGCACTCTCAAAAGACCACTCAAAATTCAATAAATTCCATCCAACACCAAAAATAATACACTTCACTCCAACCAATCTGAATTCACAAAATTCTTGTAATCACAGATTTCCTCTGTCAAAATACACACACACAACTCTCAATAAACAACAATTATAATCTTCCATCCATAATCAATCTTTCAATAACTTCTCATATAATTCAATCACATAATACTCCAAGTACATAATCAATAACTCATAAATCAATCTCTGATTTATTCCACAGACTCACTTCTCAATATTTAGAAACTATCCATTATTCTTCAACAACAAAGAAAATAAAAGAAATAAAGAAGAAGCACCAAGTTTAACCCCGGCTCATGACTATCACAGTCTAGTCCCCCAACAAACTTCTACAACTCTTATATAATTGCTATTGATTTCTAGATTCTAATTGTAATCCTATAATAATCGCTTTTAATAACTGAATCAATCATCCGTCTTCCTAAATTGTCTATTCTATGGACTATTAATCTATTTTACAAATATCTTACAAAAATGAATTAATATCTATTCTACATAGCCCCACTCCTATCTTTGCAGTGTCCTCGCAAATACACAATTGATTCCTATCTAAAAATTACTTAACAAAACTCTACAAAATTATTAATTCCTCTGGCCTACCCAATTAATCATTTGCTGCATTATCAAATGTAGGTTCTACCTATTCTGGTTCTAAATTCAAATTTTTCTCCTCCTCCAATCCGTCCATCGGCTCTTTTTTCAACTCGTTTGATAGATCTTTATTATACTCATCCAATTCACGGACTTGAACCTCCAGTTTCAAGATCTGGGCATCACGGAGTTCCAACTGATATTACTATAGACTCATCCATTCTAGAACATCTTCAATTGACACTTGAGACTGGCTTCTCATTGTTAACTCTTCTGTCAATTTTGTCACCTCAACTTGTAAAATTTTGATTTTGAATCTCAACTTCTCCATTTTACATCTGGATTGGTCACTCAATGCTTCTTTCTCTTTTGTCAATAACTTTGCTTTGTCTCCTTTCGCCTGCAACTGGCATTTGGATTTCTCCCATTCCAAATCCCGTGTCTTGCGATTCTAGATCAATTCGTCCCATTGTCCTTCCACAATCCATAAGATGTGTTCTTTTTCTTTCGTCCAAGACTTATATTGGTGAATCCATTTTCGCTCCAATACTAGCTTGGATTCTCCAATTTCGTTTATCGTCCATTCTTGCTCTTCAATTCTTCGATTTTGCTCTGATATCATCTTTTTATTGTCCTCTAAATTCCGTTTGCTACTGCCTTTGTAGAATAAGTAGTTATTTTCTGAATGTAGATATCTAGTGTATAGTGTAAACAAAGATAGATAACTGTTGAAAAGGTGGTTCAGCAGGTAGAATGAATGAATAGTCAGAAAAAGTAGTTATCTTCTATAGTATAGGAGTTGATATCTTGGGATAGTATAAGGAGGATGGGAGAGGGGAAAAAAGGGCCAGACTACAATAGTACTGAGTTGGGGATAAGCTTGGTGCTATCTCTTCTTCTTAGTTTTTTTGTTTCTTTTGTATTAGTGTTGATTCTAGTGAAGAGAATCGATTTAATGAATCAATATTTGATTTACAAAGTTATTTATGGATCATTTTTTATCAATTGTTGTGAAAGATTGATGATGTTTGGAAGTTTCCAGCCATTGTTTATTGTAAGGTTGTAAGTTCAGTGGAGAGGAATTATAATAGAAGGAATTGTCTCGATCAGATTCTGTGGATTGAAAGTTGTTCGTTCCAGGGTTTGGATTGTGCTTGTATGTTTGTGAATTACACAGGGTACCGAAATTGATGTCGTGGTTGTTATCATATTGATATGAGAGAGTGGATAATAGGAGGAAAAGTTAAGTATTCTTCGGTATTGTGAGCATTCAGTAGTAGCGGTTAATTGTGTGATCCTAACAATTGGAGCTCATATACATGGTCTTTCTCTGTGTTTGAATTCTCCCATATGGATTTATTCTGGGAGGTTTCTTCCAAAATAAGTAAAACGACAACCACATTTTGGCACCGCTATTGGGAATTGACAATATTATTGAGTGTTAGGAACTAACTGCTGAAGCAGTAAAGGAGATTAGGAAGCAAACTCAGTAGAAATAATAAAAGAGTATGGTTATTAAGAATGAGAATTTAACAGTAAAGAGAATAAAGCAATCAAAGGAAAGAACAAAGAGATTACAAGCAAAAAATTTGTTGCGTAACGAGCGAGATCACAAATTGAAAAAGAAGCATCGATAAAGTTGGATTAAACCATAGTTGCATGTTTGTTGGCATATTCGATTGTATCCAGAAGACAATCGACCTCTAATATTTCAGAAGTACATATCGTTAAAGAAATTACCAAGAGCACTCTTGGAGAGTGCTGCTAATAGTCCAACATAGCTCTCGAAGCCGTTAACAAAAAGCGAGGAAGGCACAGAGGAATTAGGTACCCCATTCGGTATTTTCTCAATTGAAGATACGTCCAATTCTAACAAGATTGGTTCTGAAGATCGACATAAATCACTTGCCAATAAAGACCAATTCAAAGTTTACCAAAACTTGTCATTTTTACCTCATATTTAACTAGTAAAATTATTTGGAGATAATAATAGTCAATCGGGAAGGCTTGGAAGTCCAAAAAAGACTTTTGCAGAAGACAATTTTTATTTTAATAAGGAATTGAGTGGAACACCGGCATCTTTAATGGCATCCGGAGGACCAGCAGTTCCAATTGCAGTTCAAATAGGTACAGTAGGTGATCAAACGACTAGCGTCATGCCATTACCTACTTTTCGAGGTTTGTCAATTGCGGAACCAGATTAATATTTGTCTCAATTATTGACGACATTATCGTGATGTAATATGACTAGTAGGTGAAAGGGTGAAGAAATATATCATGTTTTGATGATCTCACTTCAAAAATATTGTAGCAAATTATCTTAAAAAAATAGATATTAGTAAAAGGGTAGAAAAATTAAAGGTGCTAATACTGCCTTTTTACAAATTATGCTTCTATTTACTTTGTAAGGCCATAAATAAGGCAAAACAAGGCAGATTAGAAAAATAAAGGATATAGACATATGTAGGAAGAAGTTACAAGTGTAAATTAGTAAAAATTACCTCAAGAAGACGAAAGTTGATACTCGGTGTCGTATTACATGCTTTCTTGCTCGAGAACGCGCCGGGCGTCTGGCTGTAGAAGGTAGTATGGAGATTCGCCAATAATCAAGCAGTCTATCAGTTTTTGACTACTGGAATATAAACGACTGCAAGAATACACCGTAAATCTATACGGATGCCCTTCGACTGCTTGTCGAAGTCCTTTTTGCCCCAGCCGATAGGTCTCTAGACGTTACAGAGAACCCCGAACAATCCAATCTGCTAATCTCCGATACTGCTTTGTACTTACAATCTTGTATCCACTGATTGTCTTGTTAGATTAATCCAATAAATTTCATTCACTCCACATACTCAATCCTATAGACACCCTTTTAATCCTTCAATCACAGACGTAACTCGATTTCACAAAACAGTCAGGAGTGATCACATCCACTTCATTAAAAATCTTGATTCACCATTACAACACTGACTTCAGCAATGATTGCCTCAGTCTTCCCAAAACTCTATGAAGATGAAAAATCCAATTCTCCGTCTTTTCTTCCGCGACCCAAAGCATGAAGCTCCTCTCCAATCCCCTTGATCTTCAAAAAACCTCCAATGAAACCGAATTAGTAACCTTGCCAAGAGCTTGAAGCTAGCTCTTGCCTGATTTCCAAAAAAAAAATCCCCTCCCTCCTGATTTGATAAAAAAACCCCCCCCCCAAAACTTATTCCCCCTAACCTTATCCTCTGAATTTCTTCAATCTTCCGTCTTAGATCCGGAATTGGCTCCCATCGTCAGAGCTTAGATCCGAAATTGGCTCCCGCCGTCAGAGCTTTCGAAACGGCACAGAGAATAGGACAACCTGAAACAGAATCGAACCCCGTAATCGAGACCACATTGAGTCGCCCGACCAATTCAGGTCTCATATTGGATAAGAGTCTAGTAGTAAGACCCGGATTTTCTTGTAATCAGACTGCATTGGGTTGCCCGACCAATGCAGGTCTCATATTGGGTAAGATGCCCGTAGTAACCTGGATGTTCCCGTAATTACGCTGCATTGGGTTGCCCGACCAATACAGGTCTCATATTGAGTAAGAGGACCCGGATTGGATTCTCGAAATGAGACTGCATTGGGTCGCCCGACCAATTTAGGTCTCATATTGGATAAGAGGACCCGGATTGGATTCTCGAAATTAGATCCAATTGGCTCTTCGAACCAGGCTCACTGTTAGGGACATAGTCCTTAGACCTTTCTAGAGACAAGTTTCTAGAACCTTCTAGAAAGAAGTCTCTAGAAACTTCCAGAAGATTCCTTGAATATTCTCTTAGAATATTCTTTAAAGATTCTCTAAAGATTCTTTGAAGATTCCCTTAGAAGGCTCTAGAAGATTCTTAGAATATTCTAGTAGATTCTAGGAAGTTACTTGAGAAGCTTCCTAGCTCTTGGGTAGTTGCTCGAGAAGCTTCATAGTTCTTGGGAAGCTTCTTGATGCGCTTCCTTAGAACCATAGGCCAGTAGTATATATAGGAGTCGAGGCTGAAGAGTTCTTCAGTCTCGACAACACATCTCTTGAAGCTCTAGCTCAATTCTCTTGGCGTTGCTCTTGTACTCATCTGATAATCTAGTTCTTGTCATTTCTTCTTGAACTTCTTGTCTAGATTTCTTGTTTGTATTTTTGGTCCGTGACAGTTTGTCGAGACTACCTTTATCTTAATATCAGAGCTGAACCCTTCTTGTTTGGGAGCGGATTACCCCTCTTCTTGAAGGTATTCTAGCGCTTTAAGGGTTGCGGATTACCTTCCTCTAAACTGATATTTTCTCGATCACAATATCAGAGCTTAGTTCTTTGAGGCAGAGAGTGGACTATCCCTTTCCTTGGAGATACTTGAGCGTTCTAAGGGTTGCGGATTACCCTCTCTTGGACTGATATTAATTCTTTTTTTTTGTTTAGCATAGCTAGTAAAAAAGACTGTTAACATCGATTTCAGAGCTTTGCCTTCTTGATAGAGTGCGGATTACCCCTCTTCTCGAAAGCATTGAGGCATTTTTAGAGGTTGCGGATTACCCTCCTCTAAAACTGAAATCGTTTAGTGTTTTTTTTCCTTTTCTCCGAGTAGGTTTTAGTGACAGGTAGTACTACAATTTTCTCCAAGAGACTTAGCAATTTCTTCTTCTCTCAAAATTTTAATCCATCTATTCTCTAAATATGGAAGTAGACTAAGTCATAGACAGTGCATCTCCACAAGTAGACAATAGAGTGGCAACTCTTGCAGATCTTCAAGGTCTTATGAATAGTGTACGAAAGGAGATTGCATTTCTTCGCAATCCAAGTAAAGAACCTCAAATTGATCTAGTGACCGAAGAAGCTAGACGCGAAATTCATAGCCTACAACAAGAGATTATTTGACTGAGAGAAGCAAGACATGTATCACATACGACCCCTATGGATACTTCAAGGATTAGTACGAAAGAACCAAAAGCGAGTATGCCAGATAGGTTTGACGGAACAAGAGCCAACTTCCGAGGTTTTGTGCAACAAGTACGGCTTTACCTACACCTATACCCTTCTCGTTATCCGAATGGATTTACCCAGGTTGCTTTCATAGGTACTCTTCTATCAGGACATGCTCGCTCTTGGTTTGCTCCACTATTGGAGAAGGATTCTCCAATATTGTACGACCTAGAGGCTTTCATAGAGAGACTTACTGCTGCGTTTGGAGATAGCGATCGAGAAAGAGTGGCTGAAAGAAAGATACAAAATCTGCGACAAAGATCACGTTCTGCTGCAATCTATGCTGCAGAATTTCAACAGCTTACATGTGATCTTGATTGGAATGATAAGGCGTTCATGACACGATTTCGATATGGACTGAGAGATGATGTCAAGAACTTATTGATCACCATGCCTAAGGCGGATACTTTAGAAGAACTTATATCTCAGGCAATTATTTGTGACAACCGCCTCTTTGAATTACGACAAGAAAGACGATCAGGCTGGAGAAATGATGGAGCATTTGCTACATTTTCAAAAGGTCCAGAGAATCACTCCACAGATCCTGAACCCATGCAAATTGATGCGGTACGTTTCAAACCCCTCACAACTGAGGAAAGGAAGCGACGGTTTGAACAAAACTTGTGTTTATATTGCGGAGAAGCGGGCCATAAAGCTGTAGATTGTCGGAAGAAACAGAAGCCTCAAACAACAAGACTCAGGAGTACAAGCATGTAGGAAAACAAGGACGCCCAGCCACAATAGAGACCGTGCGGCTGGACATCTCAACATCCAAAATTAATCAAGGTCCCTTTCTCTCAGCTCAACCTTCAGATTGTTTTATGGTACCTTTACATCTGGGTATTCAAGAACTACAAGTCGATGCTTTATTAGACTCGGGTGCATCCGCTTGCTTTATAGATGAAGAGTTTGCCAAGCTTCACAATATTTCTCTTGTAAAGAAACTTAAGCCTGTCCATGTAGAAGTCATAGACGGACGACCATTGTCTTCGGGCAATGTTATCCATGAAACTAAACCATTGAAGGTCCGTCTTAAAAACCATGAGAGGAATATTGTGTTTAATGTTATCAAGACCCCTTCATGTCCTATCATTTTGGGACTATCTTGGCTTGATAGATATAATCCATTGATAGATTAGAAGTTGCGGAAAGTGACATTTCCAACAAACTCCTTGAAGGTGGAATCTGCCAAGACAATGTCTAGAAATAAATCCTTGTTTATAGGTGCAAGGGCTTTCATGAAGGAAGCCAAGCAAAATACACCTCTTGTCATCTTCGCAACTTCGACTCGAGAAGATGCAACTCTGACTCGAGAAGATGCAACTCCGACTTTGGTTATTCCAAAGCAGTATGAAGAATTCAAAGATGTCTTTGAAAAGAAGAATGCTGATATGCTGCCTGAGCATCGACCCTATGACTGTGCCATTGAATTGCAAGAAGGAGCACAACCACCTTTTGGACCAATCTACAATTTGTCGCAGACGGAGTTGACTGAGTTGCGAAAGTACATTGACGAGAATCTAGTCAAGAACTTCATCCATCATTCGAAGTCGCCAGCTGGGGCACCAATCTTATTTGTGAAGAAGAAGGATGGCTCACTACGGATGTGCGTGGACTATCGAGGTCTCAACAAGGTGACAAAAAAGAATCGCTACCCACTGCCTTTGATCTCTGGTCTTCTAGAACAACTTGGGCGTATAAGGATCTTTACAAAGATTGACCTAAGGGGAGCTTACAACCTTGTGCAAATTAAGGAAGGAGATGAATGGAAGACAGCGTTCCGAACAAGGTATGGCCATTTTGAATACAATGTCATGCCATTTGGTCTTACTAATGCTCCAGCGATCTTTCAACACATGATGAATGACATCTTTCGAGAGCATCTAGACGATTTTGTTGTCATCTATCTAGATGATATTTTGATATTTTCTAAGAACGAGGAAGAACATGAGAAGCACGTTCGTCTGGTACTCAAAAAACTACGGGAGCGAGGATTCTATGCCAAATTGGAGAAGTGCTTATTTCACCAAACTGAGATGGAGTTTTTGGGATTCATCGCGACTACGGAAGGCTTGAAGATGGATCCAAAGAAGGTGGAAGCAATCATGTCTTGGGAAGTTCCGAAGACGGTTAGGGACGTACAATGTTTTCTTGGATTTGCTAACTACTATCGGATCTTCATCAAGAATTATTCTCAAGTTGCTGCCCCCCTCACTCGGTTAACGTGTAAGGACAAGCTCGAATGGGGACCTATCGCAGAAAAAGAATTTCAAGATTTGAAGATGGTATTTACTATAGCTCCAATCTTGGTACATCCGGACTTTACAAAGGCCTTTTATTTGGAGACAGATGCTTCTGATTTTGCTTTGGGAGCTGTACTTTCACAGATGGGCGTAGATGAGAAGCTCCATCCAGTTGCGTTCTATTCTCAAAAATTCTCTGTTGCTGAGATCAACTATGAGATCCACGATAAGGAACTCCTTGCTATAGTAGATTCTTTCCAAGAGTGGCGCCACTTTCTCGAAGGAACTGCACATCCAGTGACCATATGTACGGATCACAAGAATTTGGAGTATTTTACATCGGCTCGGGTTTTGAATCGGCGTCAAGCTCGGTGGAGTATGTCACTATCCAGGTTCGACTTTGTTATTACTTATCGGCCTGGGAAGCAACAAGGGTTGTCCGATGCAATATCAAGGAGATCATATCTCCCGCCAAAGGCTGGAGATGCAGCATTTGATCAACAGTGCACGACATTGTTGAAGCCAGAGAAATTTCGGCTCAACGCAGCTATTGTACCAATTAATGCTGACTTCCTCGACTAGGTACGGGCCGCAACCATTGAAGATTCTCTAGCCCTTGATATCAAGCAACATGCTAGTGATGATAAATTCAAGATGGAAAGAGATCTAGTATATTTCGAAGAGCAGTTGTATATCCCAAAAGGGCCAACACGACTCTGAGTTCTTCAATCTCGTCATGACTTTCCAGCTGCGGGACATTTTGGATTCAATAAGACCTTGGAACTTATTTCCCACGATTTCTGGTGGCCTCAAATGTGGAAGGATGTGAAAGATTTTGTTGTATCTTGTGACATTTGTTCAAGATCCAAAAACCCTCGACATCGGCCTTATGGACTTCTATAGCCATTGCCTATTCCGCGTCGACCATGGTCTTCGGTTTCCATGGACTTTATTACGGATCTACCACCATCGAATTCATTTGACAGCATTTTTGTTGTCGTAGACCGGCTTACAAAGATGGCGCATTTTGTCCCTTGCAAGAAGACATTGTCAAGCGAAGACACAGCAAGACTCTTTCTTAATAATGTGTATCGATATCATGGTCTACCAGATGATACCATCCAAAGCTTGACTTATGGAGTTCATCAACGATTAACAATCCGGCAGCTGAAGGATTGGTGAAGGAGCTTTAGCAGCTTCAAACTATATTGAAGCTTCAATTGCAAACTGCACAAGAATCTTACAAGGCGTCCGCGGACAAATTTCGAAATCAGGCACCTAAATTCACGATTGGAGACAAAGTTTGGCTGCTTCGACGAAATATTAAGACCAAGCGACCATGTGACAAATTGGACTATTGGAGATTGGGACCATTTGTTATCCAGAAGCAGATCAATCCTGTAGCGTATCGTCTAGATTTACCAGCTACTATGAAGGTACATCCTGTCTTTCATGTTTCTTTGCTAGAGCCTTATCGAGAATCGTCTTTTCCTGGAAGAGTACAATGTCCACCACCTTGCATAGAAATAGAGAACCACGAAGAATACGAGGTGGAAAAGGTCCTGGATTCACGGCAAAGACGGGGTAAATTAGAATACTTTGTGCATTGGAGCGGTTACGATATTAATGAACGAACATGGGAGCCGGCCGAAAATCTCGTGAATGCGTCACAAAAGGTACAGGAGTTTCATCGACGATATCCTGAGAAATCCAAGCCGGTTCGACGATAGCTTCTTACTGAAGCTTGCTCATCCAGAAAACAGAAAAGAGGAGAGAGCACCACCAAAATCCATAGTTGATGTAGTCATTCTCTCCAAGATAGCGTAGAACTTTGTTAGTAGCCCAAGTTTGTTCTTATTGTTTTAGCCTTTGAATATGGATAGCCAAGATACTACACTTGTCATGTCATCTCAAGCAACTAGCTCACGAAGACGACCGCGAGATGAAGAACCGCTTGCACCACGACGACGTCGAAGGATTTCGAGCAACAGATCGCTGATGATTGTATTTGAGGTCGAGCCTGCCTACAATGGTCAGCCAGAAGGAGTGTTTGCAGGATAATTTCACAATGAAGACACGGAGGTTCATGCTTGGTCAGGAGTTGAAGGCGTGGGCCACTACCGTTGGCTTCAAGGACCATTGAATCACTTGCCTCGTGAACAACAATTGGAGTTCATAGCAGAGGTTATGCGACAGATCTTCATTTTCTTGCGTTGGTATTGACTGACGATAACATTGCTTCTCGGAGACCTCAAAGCTAAAGGAGGAGGTGATGTTAGGAACATAGTCCTTAGACCTTTCTAGAGCCAAGTTTCTAGAACCTTCTAGAAAGAAGTCTCTAGAAACTTCCAGAAGATTCCTTGAATATTCGCTTAGAATATTCTTTAAAGATTCCCTAAAGATTCTTTGAAGATTCTCTAAATATTCCCTTAGAAGGCTCTAGAAGATTCTTAGAATATTCTAGTAGATTCTAGAAAGTTACTTGAGAAGCTTCCTAGTTCTTGGGTAGTTGCTCGAGAAGCTTCATAGTTCTTGGGAAGCTTCTTGATGCGCTTCCTTAGAACCATAGGCCAGTAGTATATATAGGAGTCGAGGCTGAAGAGTTCTTCAGTCTCGACAACACATCTCTTGAAGCTCTAGCTCAATTCTCTTGGCGTTGCTCTTGTACTCATCTGATAATCTAGTTCTTGTCATTTCTTCTTGAACTTCTTGTCTAGATTTCTTGTTTGTATTTTTGGTCCGTGACACTCACCCGTCGCGTGAATTGGTCCTTTCTCTTCTTGCTGACTCCCGTTATTGGAATCGATCAGAGCATTTCAGTATGCCCCGGCTGACTGTAACGGGGTGACCGAACCTGGCCACTCAGTATTTGCACTGGAGTTGGTCGATGCTCCCAATATTCGAGGTAACTAATCATTAATAAAGTTCTCCTTTCTTTTTATTTTCACTGTATACTCGTGTTACAACACGACATCCACCCCCTCTGAACCTGTGCATCGTCCGGTATGCACCAATTTACCCAATTGATGTTTGTTTCAGAATATATCCTCTACGTCTTTGTCATGTTCGTCTTCGTCACCTTCATTATCTAAATCACTTTCATCTTCTTGCTGCTGAATCTCTATACCTTCATTAAGGTCTTCCATATTCATCTCTACGTGTCTTCGTTTAAATATTTTTACTCGCTTCCATGCAATTGGTATTTTCAATTTTTTACCATCTAACTCCTGTAATGAGTAAGTCGCATTACCATGAACAGTTGTTACCACATATGGTGCAAACCAACGTTTTAAAAATTTCCGCAAAGTATTATATTGATTATCCAAACTATTGTCATAAACAAGTACCCAATCACCTTCCTCGATTGCTTTTGGTCTCAATCGATGTTGCTTATCGAATCGCGCCTTGTTTGGAACCTTGCTCTTTTTAACCTTCCCAATGCTATCTGGACATCTTTCGTTCTTTGCTCCAATTGTCGAATCCTAATAGCCAGAAGTTCTTCTCTTGTCAATCCATCTTCCCATGGTAGCATACTCCAAGTAAGTACCTTTTCTTCAATCGACATAATTGGTTTTTGACCTGTCATAAGTTCTACTGGCATATATCCTGTCACCAAACTATGTGTTATTCGATCAATCCATAATGCAAATGACAAAAGCCGT
Source organism: Physcomitrium patens (assembly GCF_059467195.1). Classification (NCBI taxonomy): domain Eukaryota; kingdom Viridiplantae; phylum Streptophyta; class Bryopsida; order Funariales; family Funariaceae; genus Physcomitrium; species Physcomitrium patens. The sequence goes on along the minus strand of NC_143423.1, from coordinate 10,736,518 downwards.
GGCCACTCTTTAACTTTTCCATTACAAGCTTTTACCAATGCTTTCACAATCGGTGCGTAACCGCGTTCGCTTTTTGCATTCCCTTCCGGATTATAAGCAGTAGTCAGTGATAGTTTAACTCCACATCTTTCAAAGAACTTACGAGCTTCTTGTGCATTTAATTCTCCACGATCTGCAGTGATTTTTCCTACGCATCCATAACGGCAAATGACATCTTCAAGCAAAAACCTACAAATCTCCTCTGTAGATTTTGTCCTCAATGCTCTTCCTTCTACTTGATTTGATAAATCTTCACAAGCTAAAACCAAATATCTCATCTGCCATAATCCAACCAGCATAATAACCAAATCAACAACCCATTTAAAATGAATAGCCTAAGGATATGTAAGATGAAGACCATCTCGATGTCGAATATTAGAATACGATTGACAGATTTCACATGACTCTACAAATGAGAGCACATCTTGATACATATTTTTCCACCAATATCATTCCTTGAGTTTAGCAAAAGTAGCCAAGATTCCTCTATGCCCTGCCCATAAACTATCATGAAACCCTTTTAATAATTTTAGTCTTTCTTCCTTTTTGCCTATCACTCGCTGTCGCATCCCAATTCCTTTCTTCGGTCTCTTCCATAAGAATCCATCTCGAAATAAAAATCCATATGCTTTTTTTCTTATTTGTTTGAATTTTTCTGTAGACCAATTCTCTTGCTTAGACAAGGTATTCAAATAATGACCAATATCCAATAATTCTCCTTCATAAGATTCTTCAAGAAATAGCTTGTCTTCTCTGTTGAGATTTGATATTGAATAGAATTTCAATCCAACATCATCAATGTCTTCAACCATTTCATCCTCCCTCTCGTATCTTGCTCGAGATAGCATGTCTGCTACTAAATTGTCCTTCCCAGTGATATGCTTAAATTCTGGATTTAGTGACTTAATATAAGCAATCCATCTCAACATTGCAATATCTGGCGTTAAATAGTTAATAATCATTCCAAGCAATGGCAAGCAATCTGTTTTAATTACTACTACTGCCACAATCAAATAGTCCTTTTCAGCTTTCATAGCCGAAACGACTCCCCAAAGTTCTCTTTTGATTTGCGAATATGCACGCTGACGAATACTTAAAACTTTAGCCCCAAATCAAACTGCAAATCTACTCCCATTTGAATCATTTTGACCCACAGTCCATCCAATGGCAATTGGACTAGCGTCTACAGTAAGAATCACTGGTCTATTGCACTTATAATCAACCTTCCTTAATATTGGAGGTGACATCAATAATTTCTTCAATCTTTGCATTGCCTGAATATGCCTTTCTTCCCATTTAAATCGGTAACCCTTGCGTAACAGTTCATATAATGGATCCGCTATGTGAGCAAAATGAGGGATCCAGATTCGATAAAATACACATGCACCCAAAAACCTGTGAACTTCTGTTAAAGAATCACAATCCTCTTTCATCCTTCCAATTGCATCAACTTTAGTCGGATCTGGTTTTCTTCCGTAAGATCTGCATAAATGTCCAATAATTTCAACCTCTCGCATTACAAATACGGACTTCATACCCGATAATGTAAGATGAACTTCTCCAAGCCGAGTTAAAACCTTTTCACAATCTTGTATATGATCAACAACATATCTGCGACACCCCCTCGTATCTAAAGTTTCATCCTTGTCTCCTTCTCTGCACCTTTTTATAGGAACATCATCCAGAAAAGGCATAGTCTTTTCCGAAATAAAATCTCTCAATACCTTATTCATCCCATTCATCATATGCGCAACCGAGTTGGTCGCGCCTTGAGGAAGAGTACACATTCTAACCAATCCAAGTGGTGTCCTCATCGTTGTCATATCTCTACTTCCTTCGGCAAGTTGAAATTGATCATAACCTGAATACAAATCACCCATTGAATAGATCGCCCTTCCAGCAAACGCCTCAGCAAATTCATCCACAATAGGTCAAATTCTTGCATTCCTGACAGTTACAGCATTCACCGGCTGCATATCTTGAATAAACCGTAGTGACCCATTCTTCTTAGGTACCGTAAACCATCGACTAGAATACGGTGCAAATGAGGGTTCCAATATTTTCATCTTTATCTTTTCTTTCATCAGTTCAACCAATTTAGGTAAATGTGCCCTCGGTACTAGAATCGGTCTTAGATTCCAAGGCACATGCGGTACAGTGAAGATAACCATAGGTGTTATAATATTTGGATCCACACACCCAATTTCATGAGATTCGAAGGCAAACGATCTACCTTGTTTAGCCAACATCTTTTTGAAGCAAGTAATTTCCTCCGGCAATAAAGAACCATCAAAACCAATCTTCAAATCTTCAAAAGTCTCTTTAGTAAACTGATGTCCAATACTCATTGGATCTCTTAAACTTGCTTCTTTTGATGCTTCTCCCATTTGTTCTTTAGAATCTTCTGGTAATGGTCCGGCAACAGGCTTTATTTTCTTATCTATTGTTTTATATCTCATCTCTACTGTGACTACTGGTGCTTGAAAAGATTCAAGCATGGTATAAACCTCTCTCGAATGAATCTCAACAATCTTATCATTATCCCCTAACCCAATAGATGTAATCAATTCCAATGAATCTTCCATTCCATTTTCTTCATAAATACCTAAAATCCTCTCATCATCTTGCAATGTACCTAACTTGCGTAATTGTCCTTCAATATCATATAATCTTTTTCTTTCTTTTCTTTTAAAATCATCAACTTTCTTATACATAATATTTCTATTCTCCAATATACCAATAAAACTCGCATCAAAGGCACCTTCATCTCGCGAGAGTACCTCCTCTTTTGTACCTCCATAATCTCACTTTACAGTGGTACCTCCCCAAAATCCTTAAATCCTTCAACAATCTTTGGCAATGGTTTCTCTCTCAACCTATCTCGATTCCGTTCATGGTTAAGAGATACTGTTAGAAATTGTACAGCTTTCCTCCCATCCTCGCTACGTACCCTTGCATAAGTAGAACCATCGTCCAGTACTTTTGTTTCCATCCGTGTTGGCGTAATATAAGATTGTCCTAAAATCAACGGATAAGACGTTGTATCTTGAACGAAGAAATGTTGCTCCGTCGCAACATCCCCAATCCAAATTTTGACATCTGGACAAGCTCCATATAATTTGCCCCGTGTGTTATTTCCAACTTGTATTGCCCATCCATGTTCCATATCAATTGGCCTTTTTTGCTTCTTATAAAGATCTTTAGACATGAGATTTATTTCAGAACCATGGTTGACCAAAGCAACTATTGGTTCTACTATATCTCCTACTTTCACCAATACCTCAGTAGTTGCCCTTGCCTAATGCTTTCGAGTATAATGGCTCAAAGTTTCCATTTCCTTGTCACTAGAATCTTCAAAATGGACTCGTTGATTATATCCATTCTTTTCATTTATTGGTTGCTTGTAACCCATATCAACCTCTTCTTCATCTTTATATATTCTTGCATCAATAGCATGACTCATTCCAGTTTCGTCCATTAATTGCCTCTTTCGCTTAATGCTGTCAATGATGATATCATGAAACTCCTTGTTTGCAATTCCCAAGACTTCTTTCAGAGTGAATTCCACCTTAGCGTTTAATATACGTTCTTCCAGCACCCCTTTCAAATCTGTTTCCACTTCAATGTCAGAAAGTAGCTTATATGCAATTGATTTGCCTTTATCTTTTGTTTTTTCTCCCAGTGATGTTGAGATATGCTTCACAGGCAATTCTTGTGAAGCTGCATCCCGAGCCTTGTCTCCTCGAGCTTGCCTCTTAGAAGAATTTTCTTCTCTAGTATCATAAAAATTTCCTCGTCTCTTTTCTTCCATCAAAGCTTCATGTTGGCTCTTAGCAATATATGCATGAACTGAAAGAGACTCAACAGGATCCTTCCAACCTGTTCTACCTCGTATTGTAGCTGCAGTTCTCAATAACGCTTCTCGAGGTAATTTCCCTTCTTGCATTGTAGAAATGGCAGAAGCCCAAAACTCACTAGTTTCCATACTTCCACCAATTTCATCATCTACTCTAGCACCATAACTTGCACTTTCTCGTACTACTATTTCATGCTCTTTTAAGTAATCTTGAACCAATGCTCTCATTCCTCCCTTGCCAAAATTGGTTTGAAGAAGATCCTCCCTATCTTTCAATGCTATCTTTCTATCTTTCCAGCAAATAATTCCTTGCTGTATCATATTATTAAATTCATTGCAATCTTTTCTAGTGTGTGAAGCATCATCACACCAAATGCATCTTTGTACATATCCTTGTTTTGAAACATTCTTCGAATTGTTCATAGATGTATTCTCTTCAAGTCTTGCCAATTTGATTTGAAGATCTCGCATTCCTCGTATAATTTCTTCCATATCCATATCTGCTTTCTTTGACAAGGATGTCGAAGGTTGAACTGTAGGCATTGTTGGTGGTGTTGTACGTACTGGAGCTTTGGGTGCTTGTACTGTTTTTGGAATATTGCTCCTATCTTTCCTCCTTTCTTTTTTTGTAAGCAACCTCATCGCATTTTCAACGTTCTTCCACTTTGTTGTCAATCCTTCATCTTCTTCTTTGTCTTCAAGAAGGGGTTCTAATTTCTCTTGCAATTCTCCATCAACAGCTTGAAGAAATAGATCAATTTTGTTCGGCTCCAATGTCAATTTTTCTACCTTCGATAATTGAGAGTACTGCCTCCCAAATTCTCTTAGTAGCTTTGTTGCTTGCAAATTCTTATTGGGCCGTTCAATCCATCGTAGAAACAGCTTCTTAGTAACGCGATCAGCATCTTTGAAGAAATATTCGTCTTTCAATGCATGTGAAAAATCCTTCCATGAATTCCCATAACGATCCGTAATCTATGTAATGTGGTCTCTTATCTCCGGTCTCATGGCAAGTCCAAATAGTGCAACCATTTTCTTCTCAGAAACCCGATTTAATTCCATTTCACGAACATAACATCTTAAATACCTTGAAATATTCCTCCCATCAAATTGATCAATTTTATTGACCACTGCTTGCAATGCTTTGGTTGCCAAGGCTTCCTTTTGATCATTGCTTTGTTGTTGCTGCATTGACAATGAGAAGGCTTGAAACATACTAGCAATAGACGGATCCATGTGCATATCTTGTCCTTTAGAAGACTCCCCACCAAAAACTCCTCCCAGAAATCCTTCAAAATTTTTATTTTCGTTTTCCATAAAATAAAGATAAAAGCAACCAAAATCCAATACCTTCTACCTCAAGCTTTCACGTCGGGTTCACCACTTATGTCGTATTACGTGCCTTCCTGCTCATGAACGCGCCGGGCGTTTGGCTGTAGAAGGTGGTATGGAGATTCGCCAATAATCAAGCAGTCTATCAGTTTTTGACTGCTGGAATATAAACGACCTCAAGAATACATCGTAAATCTATACGGATGCCCTTCGACTGCTTGTCGAAGTCCTTTTTGCCCCAGCCGATAGGTCTCTAGACGTTACAGAGAACCTCGAACAATCCAATCTGCTAATCTCCGATACTGCTTTGTACTTACAATCTTGTATCCACTGACTGTCTTGTTAGATTAATCCAATAAATTTCATTCACTCCACATACTCAATCCTATAGACACCCTTTTAATCCTTCAATGACAGACGTAACTCGATTTCACAAAACAGTCAGGAGTGATCATATCCACTTCATTAAAAATCCCGATTCACCATTACAACACTGACTTCAGCAACGATTGCCTCAGTCTTCCCAAAACTCTATGAAGATGAAAAATCCAATTTTCCGTCTTTTCTTCCCCGACCCAAAGCATGAAGCTCCTCTCTAATCCCCTTGATCTTCAAAAAACCTCTAATGAAACTGAACTAGTAACCTTGCCAAGAGCTTGAAGCTAGCTCTTCCCTGATCCCCAAAAAAAAAACCCCCTCCCTCCAAATCTGAAAAAAAAAAAAACCCCCCCCCCAAAACTTATTCCCCCTAACCTTATCCTCTGAATTTCTTCAATCTTCCGTTTTAGATCCGGAATTGGCTCCCATCGTCAGAGCTTAGATCCGAAATCGGCTCCCGCTGACAGAGCTTTCGAAACGGCACAGAGAATAGGACAGCCTGAAACAGAATCGAATCCCGTAATCGGGACCACATTGAGTCGCCCGACCAATTCAGGTCTCATATTGGATAAGAGTCTAGTAGTAAGATCCGGATTTTCCCGTAATCAGACTGCATTGGGTTGCCCGACCAATGCAGGTCTCATATTGGGTAAGATGCCCGTAGTAACCTGGATGTTCCCATAATTACTCTGCATTGGGTTGCCCGACCAATACAGGTCTCATATTGAGTAAGAGGATCCGGATTAGATTCTCGAAATGAGACTGCATTGGGTCGCCCGACCAATTTAGGTCTCATATTGGGTAAGAAGACCCGGATTGGATTCTCGAAATTAGATCCAATTGGCTCTTCGAACCAAGCTCACCCGTCGCATGAATTGGTCCTTTCCCTTCCTGCTGACTCCCGTTATTGGAATCGAATGGAGCATTTTAGTATGCCCCGGCTGACTCTAACGGGGTGACCGAACCTGGCCACTCAGTATTTGCACTGGAGTTGGTCGTTGCTCCCAATATTCGGGGTAACTGATCATTAATAAAATTCCTCTTTCTTTTTATTTTCACTGTATACTCGTATTACAACACGACACCGGAGAGGGCCAGTTATGAACTAGGGTCGTAATCAGATCCTATGGCACAAAACTGAGTCTCGATGACGACTTCGGGACTCTTAGGCAGATCGAAGAGTAGAATTTGATAGAAGATTGGATAGGATTTTTATGGGCATTGATTTTGGATGATTTGGAGTTTATATGACTTTTTAAGAGCTTTGTAAAAAAGAAGATTGATTTGGATGACTTGGATTTTATGAAATAAAATAGGGTTTATGTTTTGAATGATTTCGAGAGTTTTGTTGCAGATCTATAGGTCAATTATTTTGGGTTCATGATTATAGTTGTGTTAAATACATGTTGTAAATTTGAGCTCGATGTAACGGTTGAAGTGAGAGATATTGAGGTTTAAGTGGGTCAAGGTCTCAGAAAGTAGAATTTTAGATCTAGTGAGGGTATTTAAGATTTCATGAAATCTACAAGTTGGATTGGAGTAAAAATTATGTGAAAGGGTATAAGACTTGTTTTTCTTTGTCTATGAGAAATTTGAAACCAATTAAATGGCGCAAAGAAGAGAAATTGGCTCTGGAAGGTTGGCATCAAGATTGGAGAAGGAGGTTGGATAATACCGGAACACATTTTTGAGGTTTTCGTCAATTTGGTAACTCCGATCCTTTTCAAATTTTTTTGTGCTTGTTTTAAACTTGATTTCTAAGAAGCATGCAAATTTTGAATTGAGATCAACGGTTAATTCATTAGATATTGAGGTTTAAATCTATCATAGGAATTACTAGGATTTGGATTAGGATTTGGTTAGGGTTCGATTTAGGGTTTGATTAGGGTTTGATTTAGAGTTCGGATTAGGACTTGGATTAGGGTTTAGAGTTTGGATTAGGATTTAGGGTTTGGTTAGGATTTGATTTAGGATTTGATTTAGGATTTAGGATTTGGATTAGGATTAAAAATTAGATTAGAGTTTGGATTAGGATTTAGGGTTTGATTTAGGATATGGTTTAGGATTTAGGGTTTGAAATAGGATTTGATTTAGGGTTTAATTTAAGGTTTATTTAGGATTTGACTTAAGATTTAGGATTTATTTGGATTTAAAATTTAATTAGGTTTGATCTAAAGTTTGAGTGAAATTCAATTAGATTTTAACTAGAATTAAATTAAGATTGAATTAATATATATTTGAGTAATATTTGTGATCATTCTAATATTTCTTTAAGAATTTTGTTATTTGTTTGAAATTTCTTTGAGTTATTTTGAATTTGATTATGTTTGTTTACCATTATTATAGTCTAATTAGAATATTGTTAGTATTCTATTAGAATTAGGATTTTGTTATCACAATTTCTATTCTTCCTTCTATAGCTAGGTGCTCTGAGCATTCTCAAGCAAGACTTCACACATTACGACATATTTGGTGAACCCGACGTGAAACGCTTGAGGTGGAAGGAATTTATTATTATTTTTTTTATTTGAATTTTGGAGAAGGAATTCAAGGAGAATGGGAGGAGGTAATTTGGATAGTGCTTCAAGTGGAGTTGGAAGAAGAGCTTCATTTGGAGGACAAGGTATGCATTTTGATCCTAACTCCGTAAGCATGTTTGAAGCTTTGACCTTTGTAGAACGGGTAAATTAGTTAGTGCTAAAATTTTGACTTTAGTAGATTAGAACCAGTATTGATGAAATCAGGAAACCAATAGTCATGTGAAAGGTTCCAAGATACAGTTAACTGACAAAAACCGGTTGGAATCTAAAAAAGGGTATAGTAGGAGAAAGATTGATTAGCTTAGGGCCAGACTTGTGAGTCTTAGAGCCGGGGTATGCTTGGGTGCTACCTCTATTTTTTCTATTTCTTTCTTTTTATATTTTGATGTTTCGTTGTATTTATAAAGAGAAGTTTATGAGAATTGTGTGTTGATCACAGTATTACAGTGAATGCTGTATTGGACCAGAATTGGTTCTATACATTGCACATGAAATAGTGTTATAGATTGAGAGATGATAGTTTGGAAATGATTGAATGACCATTGAGTTGGAAAATATAAATGAAGTTAGAATTACAGAGAATTGATAAGAAATTGAGAATGTTGTAATTGAAGTTATTAAATTAGACATGGTACTGAAGAATTAATATTATACAATTCAATGATTGGGAATTAACTTATTGAATATGAAATGATTATATTCAATTAATGGTGATCTTAACAATTAACTCATGCAACAGTTCTTTCCCTTGTGTTTGAACCGATTTAAACTATACTTAATTCAAAAATTGTGGCAATTCGGATTTCTTGATTACATTTTGGCACCGCTGCCGGGGAAAGACAACAGTTATGAGTGTTGAGCATTAATTGAGAAATTTGATATTGAATGAGGAGTTGTAAGATTGGAGAATTGTGGTAATTATGAAATGATTAAGAAAGAAGGAGATTATGAAATAAAAGGGAAATGATGTTATGATACATCAACATGATTTCGATTATGAAAGACGTATTAAACAAAAATGAAATCGACAATTGAGATTGGCTGCAAGGAATGTAAACCGTATTGTGGGAAAAGTATTACAGAAAAGGAGGAGACGACAGAGTTGGATTAAACCGTGGTTGCATGTATGTCGACATATATGATCATATTCAGTTCCTGAGAGGGAGGCAATATTTCAGAATTACATTCCTTTATCTAAATTACGTCTTTCATTGGCAGGAGACTCTTCTAGTTTAATAGTTAAGTCTGTCAAACGATTTGTAAAGAAAAGAATATTTACCAAAGAATTCGGCTCATTATTTCAAGGAGCATTATTGCCAAATAAATTTAAACAATTGGAGTTACCTGCTGAGGTATTAAGTAGCCCGGTGGAAGAGATTATTAAAGACATTGAACGAATTATGGAATCAAAAACTATCACACTTCCGATTTTACCACCAATTGTATTATTACCAATGGCATCGGGAGGTGTACCCAGTGTTCCTACAGAACCACCGGTACCACCAATAGGGCCAATTGGACCAGCAGTACCAATTTCTGTTCCAATGGGCCAAGTAGGAGATCGAACAAGTATAGCACCACTACCAATTTTTAGCGGATGGCCCGGTGCTGATCCAGATCAACATCTATCCCAATTTTTGACCGCTTGTGTAGCCAATAATGGATGAACAGAAGATGTGTGGTTAAGATGGTTACCTGCAACTTTGAAGGATACCGCTTTCGAATGGTATAATCGACAACCAGTGGGTTCGTTTCCAAATTGGGAAGCTTTAAGAGCTGCTTTTCTTCTTCATTTTAGACCAATCGGATATGAAGATCAATTGAGAGAACAATTAATGCGAAGTCAAATGATACCAGGAGAGGCTGTGGAGTCATATTATGGGTGAGTAGCTGACATAATTTGCCGTTGGCCCAATAATCATTTACCTAAAAATTTTATTTTATCAATATTGATCAATGGGTTCTACCCACCAGAATTGAAAATGTTTGTTAAAGAAAATCAACCCGCCACAGTTGCATTATCGCTTGTTAGAGCCAAAGTGTGGCAGGAATGTCATTATGACCGAATCCTAAATTCAAACCCGACACTAATTCCTACTCAAGGATCTTCTAAGTTTCCAAATTGGAGTAATTTAGCCAATAGTATTACTGGAGCAATGGCACCTGCGACCCATTCTACCGTACCAATCCAAGGGGTACTTAACCCAGTTCCGTTACAAGCTGTACCATCTCCGATGGCGAGCACTTACCCTCAATTTACACCGTATCAACCGCCTGGCGTTAATACGTAGGAATTATCTATGTTACCAGGTTCGAAAAAAACCAACGAAACGCTATTATTGAATTTAACCAAGAAAATGGAAGAGTTGGCAGTAAATATGGCCAAAGAAAAAGAGAAACGATCAAAGCAGACCAATTTCCGAGCCAGTGTATGGTATACCAATTGTAAGGGACAAGGTCATATGGTTCAAGATTGTCCTTCACCAGGAAACATGAAAATTCAATGTATGAATTGTGGGGGGAAGCATCCAACTAATAACTGTTGGTATTTGTCAAATCCACATTTTAATAATACCATGTCACCACCAATGTCATGGGATGTAAATCAAATTCAAGGGAGCAACCGTAATGGATGGAATGGTAATCGATTTAATAATCAAAACCGCAATTATTCTAATAACCAAAATTTTGGACCTAATTCTCAGAAGTTCCACCCAAATCAACGAAATTATCAAGGAAATAACGGGTTTATGCCTAAGCCTTCCTTACAAACGGGTCAACCAGGATCATTTACTCAGGCTACTTGGAACATACCAAGTCGTTACATCTCAATTGAAACTTCCAATATACCCAGTGGGACGGGACGAAAACCAGTTCGTTGTTTTCGATGTCGCCAGTATGGGCACTATGCGAATGAATGTTCTACGAAGGAAATTGTAAACAATCGGGACATACAACAGCCCAATGTAACACACCTTTTAATTTTAATAATCGCAATCAGCAGGTTCAAATTCAAAGTTCCCAAGAGGATACCAATCCAGTTCTTCAAGACTCTCCAGTTAATCATATTGAAGTGGTCCAAGCAGTAAAAACTCGAGGTCAACGGTACCTTCAATCAATTCTTAAAAAAGATAAAATTATTGAAGAACAACCTGAACCAATTCAAAAGAAGGTGACTATATTTGTAAAACCAGCGAACCAATTGCGACCAGTATTGGTTCCTATCGATTCATTCAATTCGACTCCGATTGCACCAGGAGGAGTCAATTCTCAATGTCCAGTACAATCAATTCCAATAGAAACAATACCAACGTTATCGCGTATTCCAATATCCGCACCAATCGAACCACCTAATTCTGTTTCGCAATCCAATAAGGTTCCGATATCCAATCCAATTCAGAGTATGCCAATTTCTAAGGGATTGAAGTTTCCAAAGACTCGACGGAAGAAAGCGTTGGACATTACTACTGATTTAACTCCATATGATATATTAAAGGATCTTGATGAAATCCAACCAGCTATTACCATGAAGCAATTATTGGCTATAGCACCAGAGTGTCGTTCTACTCTAACTTCTTCATTGATATGACGAAGACATCGAGACAAAGAGATTCATGAGGTGAGTTTAAATCCGGATCCTGGAGCACCTACAATTGATGTTATTATTGACGGAGTTTTAATCTTAGGCGTCCAAGTAGACGATGGTTCTAGCGTCAATCTGATGACAGAGGATACCATGGAGAAATTGGGTTTGACTAGGTTATTGCCTACTACTTTATTACTATGTATGGCGGATCATAGTAAAGTCCATCCGATGGGAGTTCTAGTAGATGTGGAGACAATTATTGCGGGAATTGCATACAAGATCGACTATGTAGTCTTTCAATTGAAGAGTTCTGCGTTATCATACCCAATTCTATTGGATAGACCTTGGTTATTTCATGCGAAGGCTCGTAATGATTGGGGACGGGGAACCTTGACGATTGGAAAAAAGCGCAATAAAATTGTTTTGCAAATGTATCCAGTTTCCTATCATGGCGAATCACAAGTACCCTGCACGGAATTTACTTCAGAAGGACATAGTGAATCAAGCGATGATGAGGATCCATTTCATGGAAACGAACAATATGAACAAATTCAATCTCTTACAAAACATACAGGAGTTATTTATCAATGTGGTGGAATAGGAGAGTACTTAATTCACCAAGAAGATACTGACAATTCTGACCATGCCATTGCAAGATGGATGAACAATTACGCAGTCAACTATATTAGTGCAATAGAGCCAGAAATGGATGGTGCCAATTCATCAGAATTGGTAACGGGTTCAGAACCGGATGAACAACTGGAAGCACCGGAATTGGTAGAACCAGTTTGTCAGGAGATTAATCTGGGATTAGAGACCCAGAGTCAACCCATTCAAGTTTATGGTGGTATACAAGGACGAGAGCTTCAAGATTGGATCAATTTTTTTCATAAGCATAAACCTGTATTTGCTTGGACTTACAACGATTTACGAGGGATACCGGCGGAAATTGCAGAACATAGAATTGTGTTAGAAGAAACTGCGAGACCAATTCGCCAAAGACAACATCGGTTGAATTCGAAGTATTCGCTGTTAGTAAAAGAAGAATTGGATAAATTATTACGAGTTGGATTTATTTACGAAGTTCCATATAGTGAGTGGGTTTCCCCAATTGTAATGGTACCTAAAAAGAATGGGAAAATCCGCATTTACCAAGATTATCGCAAATTGAATGCTGTTACTAAGAAAGATTATTTTCCATTACCCTTTACGGACAGTATATTGGATGCAGTCGCTTGACATGAGTGTTATTCCTTTTTAGATGGGTTTTCAGGGTATAATCAAGTAAAGATTGCTAAGAATGACCAATTAAAGACCATGTTTACAACTGATTGGGGTACCTACGCGTATACAGTTATGCCATTTGGGCTATGTAATGCTCCAGCTACATTTCAACGTGTTATGACTCAGGCTTTTCATAAATATTTGCGTAGTTCCATGGAAATTTTCCTGGATGATTTCTGCACATTTAGTAAACGTTGTGACCACTTGAAATGGCTAGGCAATTGTTTGGATCAATGTGATCACTTCGGTATATCTTTGAATTCTGAAAAATGTACGTTTGGTGTTCCTTTAGGGAAACTATTGGGGCATATTGTTTCCAAAAAAGGAATTGCTACTGACCCAGATAAAGTGAAAAAAATAGCCAATTTACTTAGACCCGATACAGTTGCTGGTGTGCGAGGTTTTGTGGGACATGTTAGTTATTATCGAAGATTTATCCAATCATTTGCAGTAATTTACTAACCCTTAACTAATCTTTTAAAGAAGCCAACATCCGATGGGATGAGTCCTATTTGGACACATGAGTATACCGTTGCTTTCGAGAACTTAAAACGCAGATTGGTATCCGCTCCAATATTGGTCTCTCCTTGCTGGACTAAAGTTTTTCATGTATATGTGGATGCATCCAATGTTGCAATTGGTGCAGTCTTAAGTCAAAAAGATGAAAAGAATTGTGATCATCCAATTTATTATGCAAGTCGGCAATTGGTTGCTGCTGAACGTAATTATACCACCACTGAGCGAGAAGCTTTGGGAATGATTTATTCAGTTCAAAAATTTCAGCATTATCTATTGGAATATTCTTTTGTATTCCACGTAGATCATGATGCTTTAAAATATATGATTAATAAACCTCAATTAAGTAGACGAATTGCTCATTGGGTATTATTGCTACAAGAATTTAATTTTACAGTTATTGTCAGACCTGGTAAATCTCATGCCAATGTCGATCATTTGTCACGATTAACTAAGGAGATGGGAGATGACCCCATTCCAGATTCCCTACCTGATGCTAATTTGTTTGCTGTTGATATAATTTCGAAAGAGTATGCCGATTTAATTCAATATTTAACATCACAAACATTTTCTATAACTTTTACGGAGACAATGAAGAAGCAATTGCTTTATAAGAGCACTCCTTACACAATGATTGGAAATGTACTGTATAAAAAGGGCAAAGATGATGTCTTACGATGGTGTATATATCAAAGTGAAGTTGACTTAATTTTAGAAGGGTGTCACATGGATAGTTGTGGTGGTCATTTTGCTGGAGATGCTATGGCCCGAAAGGCCTTATTGGCTGGTTATTGGTGGCCTACAATGTTTGCGGATGGCCATCAATATGTCCGGCATTGTGACCCATGTCAGCGAATTGGTAGACCAACTGTTACGTCTGCAATGCCACTAGTACCAATTCTAGCTCAAACACCTTTTAAAAAATAGGGTATTGACTTTGTGGGACCAATTGCACCGGCTTCTCGCAATGGACAAAAGCGATATATATTGGTCGCTATGGATTACGTTACAAAATGGGCTGAGGCTGTTGCTACTCGAACTGATAGTGCTGCCACTGTAGCCAATTTTCTGTATGAAAATATTATTACCCGGTTTGGATGCCCTAAAGAATTGGTCAGTGACCGTGGAACTCATTTTATTAATAACACTATCGCTGCGTTAACAAATAAGTACGAGATCAAGCATCGTAAAACTTCTCCTTATCATCCTCGTGCCAATGGTCAAACTGAAAAGACTAATAGAATTTTATGTAAAATATTAACTAAGACAATTTCGGATGCTGGCACCGATTGGGACACAAAATTGTTTGCAGCTTTATGGGCTTATCGTACTGCTTATAAGGTTACGACCAATTCTATGCCTTTCCAATTGGTGTATGGGCAAGAGGCTATTTTACCAATTGAATTGGAAGTACTCAGTTTACAGATTGCAGTGGATGAACGCTTAGATGATACATCGTCGCTTCAATTTAGGTTATCTGAATTGGAGAAATTTGATGAGAATCGAGCTCACGCTTTGATGGTTATGGAAGCCATTCAAAAACGATGGAAAAGTTATTACGTTAGCAAATTACAATTGAAAACTATTAAATCCAATGATTTGGTTTTGCTGTATGATAGCTGGTTTCAGAATTTTCCAGGAAAATTTCAAGTATGATGGCATGGACCTTACAAAGTTATTGACTGTTATCCTAATGGATCAGTACAATTGGAAGATTTTTCTGGCATTAAATTGCCTACACGTATTAATGGTTATCGATTAAAGTTATATCAAATGTAATTGTCTAATCAGTCCAAATTCATTATTATTTCCTCTTAACCTGAGGATGGGTATGTTTAATGATGAGGAGGGGAGACTTGTTAAGTACGCCGTAATTTTGATGTTACCCATTGCAATTGATAGGAGAGGGGCACTTCTGAATTAGTACCTCCATTCTTGCAATTGTAGCCGAGCAATTGAGTACACCGAAAGAGGTGTTTTTGTATTAGGGTGAGAGGTTTTGTTATTAAGGTTTCACAATGGCGAGACGTCTTAAGCGAACAAAAGAGAGGGATGATAGGTCAAGGAATGTGAGGTTTAGGAATGAGTTACCAGAATTGGAGCTGGTAACGTTCACAAATATGGAGAATTGCCAGATTGACTTGCTGTGGCAGAGAAAATTCGAGAAAGATTTCAAGGAGGCGGATGTTTATGGTTTCTTACGATATTCAAGAGTTTTACTGCCATTAGATCCGTCTATTGTAGAAGAATTTGTGTGACATTATGACCCATCAGATGGTTCGAGTGTGGTGCATAATCGTATGGTAGGATTGGAGGCGCCCATTCTACACAAAGTTTTGTATTTGCCAATTGGAGAACTGGCCGTAGGATCGGAGGTGACGGTGGAGTTCAATCTGGAGCTATATTTTCGTTCGAAGGCCGACGCGTTTGTGAAGGGCCAGGGTTGGAAGGTACTGGACGTTCTTAAACCAGAAGTGGGAGAGTGGTTACGATTTGTTCAGAAGAGAATGGCGTTAAATAGACATACAACATATATTGTCAAGAACTTGTTTTTCGTAGTAGTAGCTTCAATGGATGGTATGAAGTTTAATTGGGCAGAGTTTGTAGCTCAACGTATGCATAACGAGTTATCATACAAGAGGACGTTAGGGAAGGTTACTACATTACTTTGTTCGAATTACATTTCTAAGGTAGTGAAGTATCAGTTGAAACTCCCTCTACAAGAACAAGAGAAGGCGAGGTTGAAGAAATCAGGGAAGGTAGTCACCCTTGAAGAAAGACAGAAGGAGACTGAGCGAGCCAAGTCACCTGAGTAGATAGTGCAAAATCAGTAGGAGCAAACCAATCAGCCATCAATCGCGGTGGGTACCAGTTCTAAGGGCAAGGAAAAATTGGATCAAAGACCAGAACCATCTTTAGCTTTGGTTTTACCAAACCGGTTGATTGGAGAGACATCTACCCAATTCGAGGGTCAATATAGTTCTAGTGATAAATGGAAAAGTGCTAAAGAGATGCTGTTATATCAAGTGGAGACACTGTTACCCCAATTCAACAGGTTGTATAGAATGGTGCACGAATTACAAGATAGTGATGAGCTGAGTAAAGATTTGGAGAATCAGAAGAAATTGGTTGCAACTCAATAGAAGACAATTGCAGAATTAGAGGAGAAGTTGGCTGAGAAAGTGACGAAGTATACAGAATTGGAGGTTAGGTTAAACAAAATGGACAAGGATTGGCGGATGGATAGAATGCTTCATCAAGCTGCAGAAGATCTTTCGAAGCAGGAACGAGATCTAGCAAGGACACAATTGTAGGAATCCCTAGAGAAATGTGCAAAATTGGAGAAAGACCATCAACAGACGTTGTTAGAAGTTGCTACAATACGGGATCGCATTAGAAATTTGGAAGCAGAATTGGATTTAACAAGACAACCGGTGAGTACTTCCAATTCTGAAGAAGTTGCAGAATTGAAGACCAAGCTTGATGACCATCAGAAGTATATTGCAAAGTTGGAAGAGCAAGTGCGAGTGCTGGGATTTGCCAATGAAGACTTAACTGAGCAATTGAAAAAGGCAGAAGAAGAAGAAAAAGAAGAGGAAATCAAAGAACCCAATTTTCAGGCGCAAGCACCAGTTGAAACGATCTTATTGGATGAATTATCGGAGCCAACCAATGCTGACAACCAATAATATTAAGAGAATTGGTTCTAAAATTGGATGTTTGCGAGGACGCGGCACAGTTAGGAGTGGGGCTATGTAGAACGGGTAAATTAGTTAGTGCTAAAATTTTGACTTTAGTAGATTAGAACCAGTATTGATGAAATCAGGAAACCAATAGTCATGTGAAAGGTTCCAAGATACAGTTAACTGACAAAAACCGGTTGGAATCTAAAAAAGGGTATAGTAGGAGAAAGATTGATTAGCTTAGGGCCAGACTTGTGAGTCTTAGAGCCGGGGTATGCTTAGGTGCTACCTCTATTTTTTCTATTTCTTTCTTTTTGTATTTTGATGTTTCGTTGTGTTTATAAAGAGAAGTTTATGAGAATTGTGTGTTGATCACAGTATTACAGTGAATGCTGTATTGGACCAGAATTGGTTCTATACATTGCACATGAAATAGTGTTATAGATTGAGAGATGATAGTTTGGAAATGATTGAATGACCATTGAGTTGGAAAATATAAATGAAGTTAGAATTACAGAGAATTGATAAGAAATTGAGAATGTTGTAATTGAAGTTATTAAATTAGACATGGTACTGAAGAATTAATATTATACAATTCAATGATTGGGAATTAACTTATTGAATATGAAATGATTATATTCAATTAATGGTGATCTTAACAATTAACTCATGCAACAGTTCTTTCTCTTGTGTTTGAACCGATTTAAACTATACTTAATTCAAAAATTGTGGCAATTCGGATTTCCTCATTACAACCTTATTCATACAACAACAAGAACAACAAGTTAAAGATCACAAAGAGAGTATGGCTAATAAAGCATTACAAGCAGTTGTGGACAAGAACAATCAATTTGAAGGAAAAGATATTATAAAATATTTAAGATGTTATATAAAAGAAATGGAGTTGAAGCATATTTTAGAAAGCGAGATGGTTCAATTATTTGAATTAGCCTCTGCAGGAGAGTTAAGAAATCAAGTTAAGTTTCTTATACAACACTTTGGAGGTTCATGGGAGAAATTTTCTCAAGCTTTGAAGGATGAGTTTTTCTTAGAAGATAGTGATAGGATTACAAAAAGGTCTTTTTTTGAATGGATTAAAAAACCAGAGAAGGATCTTCTAGCAATAGAATTATTAAAGGAGTTTGAAAAGCAATATTCTTCTTTATCAAAGAAAGAAAGATAATTATTGGATCCAAGTAAGGTGGAGCTCTTTCTTCAAGCAGCTGATGGAAAGTTGTAAGAGAAGTTGGAATTCATGCTTGAAGATAAAAAAGAAGATGAAGCATTGACAATAAATTGGAAAATAGTAGAGGATGTTATAAAGACGTTGAAAAAAAGAGAAAGGAGAAAAGATATGGGAGGTGATCAAAGACCATTACAAGCATCTAAGGTAAAGGTGCCTAGTATCCATCCGACATCTTTGATTCAACCTTCAATGGCTACAACAAAGAAAGAAGAAACGGAAATTGATGAAATCATACGTGGAATGAGAGATTTGTAAATAAAATTTGCAAAACTTGAAGAGAAAGGTCAATCATCAAAAATATCAATAAAACAAAGATCAAGGCCAATGGAGGGTGTAGTACATAGATGCATGTGGTGTGACAGCATAGATCACTCGAAGAGGGAATGTGAAGAATTTATAGAGGTATTACGTAAAGGAGTTGTTTTTTTTAGAGATGGAATGATACACTCAAAAGAAAATGGAAAAAAATTAGAAACAAATTTTCATAAAGGAAGAATGAAGTTATTTATTGGAGATACTTTTAAAGTGCAGACAATCTCAAGCAATGAAGCATCAACATATTGGGTGGAAGCAGATCCTAGTAGATGTTTAAGTATAAATCTTGAGTTTTCAAGAGAATCTAGTCCTTTGTGGACAAGTGCAATGAGGTATGCTGAAAGGGTAAATTTTACTAGAGATGATTTAAAACGTGTTGGTAATAACATTCGATAAATTACTGGGTGGGATGATCCAGTAGATAGATTATCTGTACATGCTCATATTGCAAGGAGTCAACATGAAGCATTAATAGAAGAAAAATGAAGGAGAGATGAAAATAATGAAGAGCCCTCAAAAAGAACTACAAGGGGGGAAAAAGCACGACAACAAAAGAATTCTATTCATGAAGAGACAATGGAGAATATTTCTATAAAAGAGAGGGAAATTGGAAAAAAAAAAGTAAAGGCTCCTGCTTATAAATTACAATCAGATATTGAAGTAGCTATAGATTTGAAGAAGGTTTTGGAGGAGCGGATTTTAAGTAGAAAGGTTGAATTCACAATTGGTGAAATTCTAGGAATTGCAAAGCGTGAGTTTCATGAAGTTATTATTGATACAATAAAGAGAAAACGATAATCTTTAGGAGACTCTATAACATAGAATGCATAAGGAATAAGAGCAATAGAAAGAAATGAAGATGAAGAAGATGAAATACAAAATTTTGGAGATGTCTTGCGAGTAAGGTTTGCAGAAAAAGAAGATGTCATTTAAGCTTCTAGCCATTATTCTAGAAGTCATTGGACAAGGGTTACAACAGAGTCTTTAATAAAATTGGAAAATTTAGAAGAATCAGTTGTAGCATTAATTGATCATGGTTCTGAAATCAATTTGATATCAAAGGAATTATATAACAAGGAAAAATAGCCTATTGATACTGAACATGGGTGGATGATAAGAGCTGCGAATAATTCTAAGGGAGATTTGTATGGAGCATGTCCAAATATCAAAGTGACAATTGGAGATGTTATTCATGAACAGAATTTCTTTGTACAAGACATGTCTACATACCCTATTATATTGGGACAACCATATATTATTTCCACACGAATGGAAACAAAAGTAATGGATGATGGTTTAACTTATGCAAGAATAAGAAGCCAAGATGGAATGAAAGTAATTCAATTTTTAACTGTTTGTGCTAATTGTAATCGTCGTTTGACTCGGACTCAAAACACCAAGATATTTGATCAGTATAGGTGGGTTCGATCTCGGGGAAAGACTCGTTGTATGAATTGGATATGTTATGTCACAATTGATTATGTATTAATTATCTAAAACTTCCAAAGTTCTCTTCCTCATCTCAATTCAATCCCTTCACAATCTCTACAATCGTTCACTGCCCTGCAGCTACTCAATATCACTGACATTCCTGACATCTACAGGATGCTTAATCTCTTTCCACAGTACTTCAATTCTCAATTCCTTTACTTTTACTCAATCTTCCAGTACTACTAACACAATGCAATAATCTCTATTATCACAATCACACTTTTTTTCTCCAAATTAATTAATTCGAATTCATAATTTTCAATATCTCAATCACAGTTTCAGCAATCTTTTTTTTAAATCCAATACTAAAGAAAAACACAAAAGCAAAGAAAACAAAAGGGTAACTCCAAGCTTTACCCTAGCTCACGACTATCACAGTCTGGCCTGGAGGTCATCTTCCTCAACCCACTTATCCTACTCAACTGACATGGCAGTTAACAGATTCCAAAAGGTACGTATTTTGGCCTGTTAATCGCTTTTCCCACTAACTACCAATTCCTACCAATACCAATTGGTAACCATCTGACCAATTCCAGATTTTACTAATAAAGAATTGGTACGGGGTTTCGAAGACCAATTACCAATTCTACATAGTCCTACTCCTACCTGTGCAGCGTCCTTGCAAACACCAATATACACCAATTTTACAACATTTGCACATCATCTTCTTCCTCCAATTCTTGAACTTGTTGTTCGCCTTGTTCTGTTCCAATATGCTTTGCTATTGGGTTGGCTTCGTCTTCCTCTCCCTCTTCTGTCTGCTCCTCTTTAAGTTGGACTGTCAGATCTTCGTTCAACGCTCCCAATGTACGCACCTGAGATTCCAATAATGCGATTTGGTTGTCTCGCTCCTTCAGCTGCTCTTTGAGTACATGCACCTGTATCTCCGATTCTCTTGACGATGTATTGGCGGGATTGGCTGCTTCTTTCTGCTTATTCAATGTAGATACCTCGGCTTCTAATTTCTGAATCCGGAGTGTTAACTTCTCATTCTCCACCTTTGAACTCTCCGATTGCCTACGTAAATCGTCCTCCGATTTAGTCTTCTCGGCTGCCAATTCTTCTGCCCGATTCATTTCCTTCTGACACTGGTTCCGCAACTCAATACACTCTTGCTTGTTAAGCTCCGCCAGAGTCTTCATCATCTTGTGCTGCCTGGTTTATTCCCCTTCTCTCTCTTTGATCTGGTGCTCCAATTTAGCATACTTGAGGGCGTCCATTACTGAAACGCGTTGTAAATCCTCGATCTTCTATTGTTGCTTCTCCAAAATCTTGTTCTTCTCCTCCAATTTCTGTCGAAGACTCAGCTCGTTGTCCATCCTTACAACTGCCAAATGTAGCTGGTTAATCTGTGCCGAGATCAACTCTTTAAGCTCTCCTGCCTGCTGACTACCTCCCAATGAATCCACCCGTTGAAAATATTGCACTAATACTGGTGTTGCTTCTGCCCTATTGGTGCTGGGGGGGACCAATTCCGTTGATGATGAACTCGCATTGGTCCGATCGCGATTCCTAGCTTGATTGCATTCTGCTATCGGCGCTCCTTCTACTGGTGTTGATGGTATTGGTACTGGCTCCGGTCTTGTCTCCGTCGCTACAGGTCCCGATCTCGCCACCAATACTAGTTGCTGCAGCTGATACTTAATGGCACTACACACGTAATTGGAACACAACAACGTGGTAACCTTCCCTGTTCTCCTCTTCGTGTCCAATTCCGTATGGATCCTTGTTGCAACATATGCTGTCCAATTGAAGACCATCTCCTCCAACGTCACAATTGCCAAAAATAACAATCTTCTCGATATATATGTCATATGCCGATTCAACCCTAATCTCTTCTGCACAAACCGCATCCATTCTACTAGCTTTGGCGAAAGTGCATCCACTGTTTTCTACCCTTGACTCTTCTCAAATGCTTCATTTCCCGACTCGAAGTAGTTGCTTGGAACAAAATCAAACTCTAGATCTCCCGATATTGGCAACTCACCCATGGGAAGATATAATACCTTGTTCAGCACCACCTCATCTATACCAATAATTCTGCCATGCGCCACACTGGATCCATCCTCCGGATCATAATTCTTCAAATATTCTGTTACCAATGTTATGTCAATTGGTGGCAGCTTTTGCGAAAACTTCAAAAATCCATACACCTGCGCCGTGCAAAACTCTCTCTGTCTCTTCTGTGACCAAAAGATGTCCATAGCTATCGGCTCCATATTGGTCACTATAACACACTCTATTGGTGGCATTTCGCCCTTCGACCTGATTGAACGCTGTCTCTCATCTCTCGTAGCTGTCCTCTTCTTACAAATCACCATCTCTTCTACTCACAACAATACTCTAAACTCACACTCAAGAATACGGCTCACAAAAATTGCAATTTAAACAATGCAAAAAATGGAGTCCCACTCCTAACTTCTACCATGTTTCTCCTCCTGAATTGATGTACTCTGACGTGCTCTTGACGCCTAGCCTATTAGGATCTTCGTAACGGCCTCTGTATTGCACTTCCTGTCTTAATCGCATTATTACCCATGTTACAATTCCCATCATAACACTTGCGCCGTCACTTCAGCACGTAATGACCACTCGTTCCTCCTCCCCACCAATATAGAAAAAACCCGTCTCGGGTTTATGTATTATACAAGCATAACCGATTTCCTAAATTGTCGCATCATTGGCTTCTTCCGTGGATATTGGTGCGCCAGGCTTCAAATTGGTAACCTCCTCCTCCACTTCTTCATCTTCTATTTCAGTGTTCAAGTCTTGATACTGGTGCATTGGTCTTCCCAATAGTTGGAATTGGTTCTGGAATTGGCTTGATCCCGTTTGTAAAATTGGTTCTCTTACGAGTTAAGACTGGCCACCCACATTGGTTGAAATTGGCTCCTTAAAATTGGTGAACAACCCAATATACTGGTCGAATTGGTTAATAAAATTGAACCTGCTATTGGTTCTGGTATCAGACTTTCTTTTTTAAACAGTATTGGAGTACCTTCGCCATGTATTGGTTCTTGTTGATTTTCAATAATTGGGTCTGTTCCAATATTTGAATTGGTCCTTCGTCTTTCAATATTTAAATTAGGTCTTTTCCAATCTGAAATTGGATATTTTCTAATTTAATTGGGTCATTTCCATCTTTGAATTGGGTCATTTCTAATCTAAATTGGATCTTTACCAATCTGAATTGGCTTGTTGATTACCATTAGACTAGATTTCCCATTTATAAACTGATTTATATCTTTATTTTGTTCAGTGCATGAATTTCTTTCCTTTCAAATATGCCAGGATCCCATATTTTTTCATTACTTGACACTTGTAGAAACAAATTCTTCAAACTGCCATTTGATGCAATAATATTGCTTGAAAATAATATATGATAATACTTTGAATTCATTGCACACATACTTTGCTTAATGTTTGGAAAACATCCTTCATAAGATTTTGTAAATCTTAAACCACCAATATTGAGTATAGTCGTACAGTTATCAATTAAACATGTCATAGACGTCTTAAGATCCATAATTATTTTATTAATTTTGAGATTAAAGGTTTGAGAATATAAAATTTCCTTCACACCTTCTAAATTTGAATGAAAATTCTCATAAAGAAACGCTGATATTTTAGTTTTCACAATTGATTTTTGAGTTGCAAAAGTTTTTCTTTTCCACATGTTGAAATCCATTGTCCTCTTTAAAACAATTTTTTTCAACAGCTTTGGTTCTTGCTTATCTACTTTAAGCAAATTTGACATGGTTTCATTCTTCAATTTAAAATTTGGTAAATAATGATGCCTCCAAGTACTAAAGATTGTAAATTTGTTGAATTTGACTTCAAAATATTTTATTAAGCAACCTTCATTGGCTTGATTGCAAAACAATGGCTTAACTTTTAATTTTGCCAAAGCTTCACCTCTTTGTCTAGCTAGAAATAAAATCTCTTTATTCTTTAAAATCTTTGATTGCAAATTTTCTTCAACTCCTTTTGACAAAACTTTGTTTACAATGGCCTCAACTTAATTTTGAATCTTGATTTTTCTTCATTTAGTTGTGAAACTAAATTACTATTATTATCAATTAATATAGTAATCTCAATTTCCAATTTTATATTCTTATCTTTATATTCCAAATTGTCATAATTCATATCCTCATGTAATTGTTTGAATGTTGCTTCTTTCCTTTCCATACATTCAAGGTTTCTTTCTTCTAATTGTTGAAATTTTTCATGCTCATGTTGCAATTTACTTTTCAAATTATAAATAATCTTTTTTTGATTTGAAGTTTCTTCCAATAAATCATCTTTTTCTTCCAATGAATTGATCATGTCATTTGTTTTTGTGCATAATTCATTTTTTAAAGATTCAATACACAATTCATAATTCTTTTTATTTTTCTGCACATTATGACTAAATTTGGTAAGATTATCCTCAGCCATATCACGTTGTGCTGTAATTGTATCACAAAAACTTTGAAGCATTTCCAAATTTTTTTCCATAACTTCAATATTTAATTGATAATTTTGCTTCTTATAGTCATTATCAAGGTTAATTTTTTTCATTTCTTCCAATTGACTACTTAATTCTTCATTTTGTTGAGTCAATTTTGAAATATCAGTTTTCAATTGTAAAGTTTTACTTTCAAATGTAGAATATACCTTTAACAATTCTTCTCTTTGATATTTCATATCGAACTCTTGTTGTTTTATATCCCTAAATATCCTTTCTTCTTGCAATTGATTTTTCCGAATTTGAAAAGTTTCATGTTCTTTCTGCAATTCCAATTTTAAATCATTGATCATTTCATCTCTTATTAAAATTTGATCAATTAAATCTTTTCTTTCACCTTGGAATTTTTCAAGTTTGTACAAAAATTGCAAGCCATTTTCATGGAGATAACTTTCTCTTGATGACCTTGGCCAAAAATTCTCAAAGTCTAAATCAAACATTCTTATAATTCTTTTATTTAACTTCCAATATTTTTATTATTGGAATTATTTCCCTTTTCTATTTTACATTCAATTTTTAATACTTCGTACTGTTGTTCTTTCCCCGACAGCGGTGCCAAAAATGTAATCGTCGTTTGACTCGGACTCAAAATACCAAGATATTTGATCAGTATAGGTGGGTTCGATCTCGGGGAAAGACTCGTTGTATGAATTGGATATGTTATGTCACAATTGATTATGTATTAATTATCTAAAACTTCCAAAGTTCTCTTCCTCATCTCAATTCAATCCCTTCACAATCTCTACAATCGTTCACTGCCCTGCAGCTACTCAATATCACTGACATTCCTGACATCTACATGATGCTTAATCTCTTTCCACAGTACTTCAATTCTCAATTCCTTTACTTTTACTCAATCTTCCAGTGCTACTAACACAATGCAATAATCTCTATTATCACAATCACACTTTCTTTCTCCAAATTAATTAATTCGAATTCATAATTTTCAATATCTCAATCACAGTTTCAGCAATCTTTTTTTTAAATCCAATACTAAAGAAAAACACAAAAGCAAAGAAAACAAAAGGGTAGCTCCAAGCTTTACCCTGGCTCACGACTATCACAGTTTGGCCTGGAGGTCATCTTCCTCAACCCACTTATCCTACTCAACTGACATGGCAGTTAACAGATTCCAAAAGGTACGTATTTTGGCCTGTTAATCGCTTTTCCCGCTAACTACCAATTCCTACCAATACCAATTGGTAACCATCTGACCAATTCTAGATTTTACCAACAAAGAATTGGTACGGGGTTTCGAAGACCAATTACCAATTCTACACTAATACTCACGGATTGGCGATGAATCAACCAGGATACTATCAATATCCACCCATGGCGAAGCCAATGCCAGACTCTACAGTAACAATGGGTTAACCAGGATCCTTTACTCATCCGACATGGAACAGACCTAGCCGTTATATACCAATAGAGACACCTAATATCCCTGAAGGAGTTGGCAGGAGACCACTTCATTGCCATCGTTGCAAACAAATTGGACATTATGCAAGTGAATGTCCTAATCCATGGGCCAGTGATGACTATGCTCCAATATATGGATATTGTAAGCAGTTTGGTCACACTTATCAGCAGTGCAATACATCCTTTAATTATAATAATCAAGACCAACAAATACAAATAAGCCAACCGGCGGAGGACAAAGGTCCTGTTCAACGAGTCTCACTAGTACATCGTCTCGAGGTGGTGAACGCAGTGCTTACCAGAGACCAATAGAAAGACAAGAATCTAATTCTGGACCTAGATAAACTAATCACAGGAGAGCAAGTAACACCGTCTATGGGGCTAAACGAACCAATATCAGTATTGGGACGTATCTCAATATTGATACCTCAACAAACTGAGAAACCCAATTCCGTTCCACGTGTCAATTTGTCGAGACCATCAAGAACGATCCCAACTAACCAAATACCAATACCTATACAGCCCAATAAAAGATCTTATGCATTAAAGGAACCTTTAGTAGTAGAAAAGTTGGCAAAGTTACCAGTGGCAATTCAAATCGCCAGGAAGAAATTGCTGCCAAACGGAGTAAAATTAAAACCAATGAAATGTAAAAGAACATTGGGAATTACTCTCAATATAGAACCCTACGACATTCTGAAGGATTTGGATGTTATTCAGCCTTCAATTATAATGAAGCAACTTTTGGTTGTAGCACCGAAATGTTGATCTATATTGAATTTAGCTCTAATATGACGAAGATCTTGTACTAAAGAAATTCATGAAGTTAGCTTAAACTCGGATCCGGGAGCACCAACAATCAATGTATCAATCGATGGCATTTTAATTCCAGGGGTATAAGTCTATGGTGGCTCCAAAGTGAATTTAATGAACGCAGATACAATAGAGGACTTGGATCTAAAGCAATTGCTACCTATGACATTGGTCTTGTAAATGAAAGATCATAGTTGGATAAAACCAATGGGAATCTTACGTAATATTGTCAATGTAATCGTGAGATTGACATACAAAATCGATTATATTGTATGTCAATTATAGAGTTTTACGTTATTATATTCCATTTTACTGGGCAGACCTTGGTTTTATCAAGCTTAAGCTAAGAACGATTGGAGTCGAGGCACATTGACAATTGAAAAAGGCCATGACCAGATTGTTCTACAGATGTACCCGGTATAATATCATGGAGAATCTCAATTGCCAGAATCAGAATTTACATCGGACAACGAGAGTCAATCGATTAAGGAAGTTGACGATGCTATAGGTTCACCGTAATTTGGGGTAGGACAAAATACTTCAACAGCAAAGGCAGGAGTCTACCAATGTGGAGGTCCTGACAAATATTTACAGCATTAGGAGGATGCGACTAACTCGCATCATGCTATTGCCGAATAGATGAACAATTTTGCAGTCAATAGAATCAGCACATTAAAACCAGAATTGGGTAGTTCTCATGTGTCGGATAATACAAGATATTCAGATCAGGAGAAGACGATTAAATTAGAGATTGTTGAAGACCCTGTATGTCAATCCATTAATCTGGGTACCAACGTAATGCCACAGCTAATTAAAATATATACCGGTATTATAAGTACAGAATTGGATGCTTGGAAATAATTTTTTGTCTATCACAAATTTACCTTTGCGTGGTCGTATGCGGATTTGAAAGGGATTCGAGCCGACGTGTGTGAGCACCAGATTATTTTGGAGGAGGGTGTTATGGCAGTTCGTCAAAGACAACCCATGCTTAATCCAAAATATTCCCTTTTAGTAAAAGAGGAATTGGATAAACTTCTCGATGTGGGTTTTATTTATCCTGTTCCACATAGTTCATGGATGTCGCCAATCGTGATGGTTCCGAAGAAGAATGGAAAAATCTGGATATGTCAAGATTTTTGAAAGTTAAATACGGCTACTAAGAAGGACTATTTTCTGTTACTATTTACAGAGAGTATGTTGGACGTAGTGGCCGGACATGAATGTTACTCATTTTTGGACAGATTTTTGGGGTATAATCAAATTAAAATTGTCGAAGAGGACCAGTTGAAGACTACGTTTACCACAGATTGGGGTACATTTGCCTATAAAGTAATGCCATTTGGGTTATGTAATGCCCCAACTACTTTCCAACAGATAATGACACAAGTATTTCAAGATTATCTACGTTTATCAATGGAGATATTTTTGGACGATTTTTGCACTTTTAGTACAATGGCTGAATATCTACCATGCTTGGATAACTGTTTGAATTAATACAATAAGTATGGATTATCTCTAAATTTGGAGAAGTGTCAATTTGGCATACCATCGGGAAAGCTATAGAGAGACATTGTCTCTGTTGAAGGTATTACTATGGACCCCGATAAATTTACTCGTATATTAGATTTATCAAAGCGAGATACGATGTTAGGCGTGCGTGATTTCATCAGCAATATCAACTACTATCGGTATTTTATTGAATCCTTTGCAGTTATCTGTCAACCTGTTAATCCACTTGTTAAAGAAACCCCTGTTAAATAGATCTAGCCCAATATGGACTGAAGATTGTACTTTTGTATTCGACGAATTGAAACAAAAATTAGTATCTACCCAAATTCTTGTAACACTTTGTTGGACAAAACCATTTCATGTCTATGTGGATGCGTCCAATGTTGCTATTGGATCCATTCTTAGTCAAAAGGATGAAAAAAGATTAGATCATTCCATATATTATGTGAGCCAACAATTTCTTACTGCAGAACGAAATTATAATACTACCAAGCAAGAAGCCCTCAGAATGATCTACTATGTACAAAAATTCTGCCACTATCTACTTGGATACCCATTTGTGTTCCACGTTGATCATGACGTGCTTAAGTAAATGATAAATAAACCTCAATTGAGTGGATGAATTGCTCGATGGGTATTACTTCTCTATGAATTCAACTTTACGATTAATGTTTGATCCGGCAAGAAACATGCCAATGCAGATCACTTATCCCGTTTATCTAATATACTGGGTAATGAGCCAATAAACGATGCTCTTTCGGATGCACAACTATTCGCTGTGGATATCATTACACCCGAATATGGTGAATTGATCCAATATCTAACGTTTCAGACTTTTCTAAATTCTTATAATAAAAAATTAAAGAAGTATCTGATTTTAAAAGTGCACCATATACCATGATTGGAGATGCCTTGTACAAACAAAGGCGGGATGGAATTTTATGCCGTTGCATCTTTCAAAGTGAAATTCGTACAATTTTGGAAGGATGTCATTTAGACAGTTGTGGACGATATTTTGCGGGTGATAGCACCACACGTAATGCTTTAATGGCTAGATATTGGTGGCCAACAATGTTTTTGGATGCATACCAATATGTTCGTCGTTGTGGTCTTTGTCAATGAATTAATCGCCCTACTGAAATTTTTGGAATGCCATTGATACCAATTTTGGTACAGGCACCATTCAAAAAATGGAATATTGACTTTGTCGGACCCATTGCTACTGCCTCTCAAAATGGCCATAAACATTATATTCTAGTAGTCACTGATTATGTCACCAAATGGGCGGAAGCCATGGCAACAAAAACTGATAATGCCAATACCGTAGCAACATTTTTATATGAGAACATTATCACTCATTTTGGTTGTCTAAAAGAATTTGTTAGTGATCACGGCACACATTTTATTAATACAACAATTGAAGCATTAACAGCAATGTATGAGATCAAGCACCGCAAAACTATACCTTATCATCTACGAGCCAATGGGTAGATAGAAAAGACAAACGGCATCCTATGTAAGATCTTAAGAAAGACTATTTCAGGAGCGGGAAACGATTAAGACACTAAATTGTTTGTAGCTTTATGGACATACCGTACTACGTATAAATTAACTACCAATTTTATCTCATTTCAATTGGTATACAGTCAGGAGGCAATTCTATCAATTGAATTGGAAGTCCAAAGTTTACGAATTACGTTGGATGAACATCTGGGAGAAAGAGAATCTCTTCAATATAGGTTAATTCAATTGGAAAAATTGGATGAAGCTAAGGCTACGGCTCTCTTGATCATGGAAGCTACACAGCACCGTAGAAAGAGTTATTACGATAGTAAGTTACGGCCAAAATATTTTATGTCCAATGATCTGGTGCTACTTTATGATAGTCACTTTAACAACTTTCTTGATAAATTTTAAGTAAGATGGCATGAGCCATATCGGGTGGTGGAAAATTTTTCTAATGGTTCAATTCAATTGGAAGATTTTTTGGGAACCCAATTCACAACACACGTTAATAGAAATCAGTTATGTCTGTATTATACGTAAACCCAAGATGGGTTTACTTAGTGGAAGGAGGGAGTCTCTATAATAATGATTATCGACAGTATTAAAAAGGTTGTGATAGTTAGAAAACAATTGATGGTTAGTTTTGGGTACTGAAACTGACTAGTCAGGAAATTAGACATTCTTGATTAGATGTGAGATTAAGATACACTGGATTAGATGTTCTTGATTTGGATCTTGAGTAAGTAGTTAGGAGTGGGGCACTCATAAAAGATTTCATTGTTACAAATTTCAGACATTGTGCTTTGAATTGTAAGCTTTACGACAATAATCAGTAATAGTATTAGTGCGAGGAAGTATTGAGAGATTGATTTTCACAATGTCGATGGAAAGAGCAAAGAGAGCACTAGAACGATCGAAAAGTCACAACAATGTGAGGTTTAAGTACGATCTGGGATCGTCATCTCATGTAGTTATCACCAACATGGAACCGATGAAGTTAGATATCTTTTGGTCATTGAAAAGGCAAAAAGATTTTAGAAATGCATAGTTATTTACGTTTTTGCAAGGATCGGATAAACTACCACCAATTGATGTAGAATGAGTGGCGAAATATATAGAAAATTATGATCTAGAGGATGGTTTGAGTGTGGTAAGAGGACTCTTGATTGGGATAGATGAGAATATCTTACACAAGGTCTTGCATTTATCAACCGGAGAGCTTGAGGTGGAGGGAGACACGTCAAATGACTTCTAGCGAAGAAGCTACTTCAAAAGAAGAATATCGTCTCTCGAGCAAAGTCAAGGATGGAAGGTACAAGAGGTACTTATGCTTGAACTTATAGAATGGATGGGATTCGTTCAGAAGCGATTAACATTGAATCGGCATACCACCTACATGACAAAGCGATTACTATTTTCTGTGATAGGAACACATGAAAGCATAGTATTCAATTAGGTAGCTTATGTGGCTACAAGGATACATGCAGAAATGAGAGCTAAGTGGAAGACGGGGAAGTTTGCTTCACTATTATGTTTCAATTATGTAAACTCCATGATTGAGTATACATTGAAACATGAATCTCAACTAGTAGTTCCAAGTTTACAAACGGGAATAGTTAGTCAAAGGATAATGGTATATGAAGTAGGAGAATCTAACAGAGTGGCAGAACAAGAAGCAAGACCAAAGTCTACACCAAAGCAAGTTCCAATTCGGCCGACAATAGAGATGACTACACCAATATCAGTTCCAAGGAAAAATAATCAATTAAGTTTTAACGAGGTGTAACGGAAGGGTGAAATCTTAAAGAAGTTATATTGGGTCAAATTTTCCAGCTGCAACTTACGGTGTCGTGTTGTAATACGAGTATACAGTGAAAATAAAAAGAAAGGGGAATTTTATTAATATTCAATTACCTCGAATATTGGGAGCATCGACCAACTCCAGTGCAAATACTGAGTGGTCAGGTTCAGTCACTCCGTTACAGTCAGCCGGGGCATACTGAAATGCTCCATTCGATTCCAATAACGGGAGTCAGCAGGAAGAGAAGGACCAATTCACACAACGGGTTCGAAGAGCCAATTGGATCCAATTTCGAGAATCCAATCTAGGTCCTCTTATCCAATATGAGACCTGAATTGGCCGGTCAATCCAATTACGGGAAATCCAGGTCTTACTACGGGTCTTTGCCAATCCGACGTGAGGACCAATTTGACCCAATAAAGGGAACATCCAGATTACTACTGGATTCTTATCCAATACGAGACCTAAATTGGTCGGGCGACTCAATGTGGTCCAGATTACGGGGTTCGATTCTGTTTCAGGCTGTCCTGTTCTCTGTGCCATTTCAGGGAACGTTGTTTTCGGTAAATGGATTTCTTAAAGGTAAAAATGGAGGAGAAAGCTTTGACGGCGAGAGCCAATTTCAGATCCAAGCTTCACGGTGGGAGCCAATTCCAGATCTAAGATGGAAGATTGAAGAAATTCAAAGCATAAGGTTAGGGGGGATAGAGTTTTGAAAAAAAAAGTTTTTGAAGGAGGGGATTAGAGAGAGGAGCTTCATGCTTCGGGTCGGGGAAGGAAAGACATAGAATTTGGATTTTTCTTCTTCGTAGAGTTTTGGGAAGACTGAGGCAATCGCTGCTGAAGTCAGTATTGTAATGGTGAATCGGGATTTTTAATGAAGTGGGTTTGAATACTCTTGACTGTTTTGTGAAATCGAGTTATGTCTGTGATTGAAGGATTAAAAGGGTGTCTATAGGATTGAGTATGTGGAGTGAATGAAATTTATTGGGTTAATCTAACAAGACAGTCAGTGGATACAAGATCGTAAGTACAAAGCGGTATTGAAGATTAATAGTTTGGGTTGTTCGAGGTTCTCTGTAACGTCTAGAGACCTACCGGCTGGGGCAAAAAGGACTTCGACAAGCAGTCGAAGAACATCCATATAGACTTACGGTACATTGTTGGAGTCGTTTATATTCCAGCAGTCAAAATTGATAGACTGCTTGACTATCGACGAATCTCCATACTACCTTCTACAGCCAGACGCCCGGCGCGTTCTCGAGCAGGAAAGCACATAATACGACAAAAAGTGGTGAACCCGACGTGAAAGCTTGAGGTGAAAGGTATTGGATTTTGGTTGATTTTATCTTTATTTTTATGAAAAATGAAAATAAAAATTTTGAAGGATTTTTGGGAGAAGTTTCTAGTGGGGAGTCTTCTAAAGGACAAGGTATGCATATGGATCCATCTATCGCTAGTTTGTTACAAGCCTTCTCATTGTCAATGCAGCAACAGCAAAGCAATGATCGAAAGGAAGCTTTGGCAACTAAAGTATTGCAAGTAGTGGTCAATAAAATTGATCAATTTGATGGGAGGAATATTTCAAGGTATTTAAGATGTTATGTTCGTGAAATGGAATTAAATCGGGTTTCAGAGAAGAAAATAGTTGCACTATTTGGACTTGCCACGATACCAGAGATAAGAGACCACATTACATCGATTACGGATCATTATGGAAATTCATGGGAGGATTTTTTACATGCAATGAAAGACGAATATTTCTTGGAAGATGTTGATTGCGTTACTAAGAAGCTGTTTTTGGGATGGATTGAACGGCCCAATAAGAATTTGCAAGCAACAGAGCTACTAAGAGAATTTGAAAGGCAGTACTGTCAATTATCAAAGGTAGAAAAATTGACATTGGAGCCGAACAAAGTTGATCTATTTCTTCAAGCTGCTGATGGAGAATTGCAAGAGAAATTAGAACTCCTTCTTGAAGACAAAGAAGAAGATGAAGGATTGACAACAAAATGGAAGAACGTTGAAGATGCGGTGGGGTTGCTTACAAAAAAAGAAAGGAGGAAGGATAGGAGCAATATTCTGAAAACAGTACAAGCACCCAAAGCTCCAGTACATACAACACGACCAACAATGCCTACAGTTCAACCTTCGACATCCTTGTCAAATAAAACAGGTATGGGTATGGAAGAAATTATACAAGGAATGTAAGATCTTCAAATCAAATTGACAAGACTTGAAGAGAATACTTCTATAAACAATTTGGAGAATGTTTCGAAACAAGGATATGTACAAAGATGCATTTGGTGTGATGATGCTTCACACACTAGAAAAGATTGCAATGAATTTAATAATATGATACGGCAGGGAATTATTTGCTGGAAAGATGGGAAGATAGCATTGAAAGATAGGGAGGATCTTCTTCAAACCAATTTTGGCAAGGGAGGAATGAGAGCATTGGTTCAAGATTACTTAAAAGAGCATGAAACAGTAGCACGAGAAAGTGCAAGTTATGGTGCTAGAGTAGATGATGAAATTGGTGGAAGTACGGAAACTAGTGAGTTTTGGGCTTCTGCCATTTCTACAATGCAAGAAGGGAAATTACCTCGAGAAGCGCTATTGAGAACTGCAGCTACAATACGAGGTAGAACAAATTGGGAGGATCCTGTTGAGTCTCTTTCAGTTCATGCATATATTGCTAAGAGCCAACATGAAGCTTTGATGGAAGAAAAAAGACGAGGAAATTTTGATGATACTAGAGAAGGAAATTCTTTTAAGAGGCAAACTCGAGGAGACAAGGCTCGAGAGGCAGCTTCACAAGAATTGCCTGTAAAGGATACGTCATCATCATTGGGAGAAAAAACAACAGAGACAAAAGATAAGGGCAAATCAATTGCTTATAAGCTACTTTCTAACATTGAAGCGGCAACAAATTTGAAAGGGGTGTTGGAAGAACGTATATTAAACGCTGTCGTGTTGTAACACGAGTATACAGTGAAAATAAAAAGAAAGGGGAATTTTATTAATATTCAGTTACCTCGAATATTGGGAGCATCAAGCAAGTCGAGTACAAATACTGAGTGGTCAGGTTCAGTCACTCCGTTACAGTCAGTCGGGGCATACTGAAATGCTCCGTTCGATTCCAATAACGGGAGTCAATAGGAAGAGAAGGACCAATTCACACGACGGGTTCGAGGAGCCAATTGGATCCAATTTTGATAATCCAATCCGGGTCCTCTTATCCAATATGAGACCTGAATTGGCCGGTCAACCCAATGCAGTCTAATTACGGGAAATCCAGGTCTTACTACGGGTCTTAGCCAATCTGACGCGAGGACTAATTTGACCTAATTACGGGAACATCCAGGTTACTACGGGCATCTTTCCCAATATAGGACCTGAATTGGTCGGGCGACTCAATGTGGTCCCCATTACGGGGTTCGATTCTGTTTCAGGCTGTCCTGTTCTCTGTGCCGTTTCAGGGAACGTTGTTTTCGGTAAAAGGATTTCTTAAAGGTAAAAACGGAGAAGAAAGCTTGATGGCGAGAGCCAATTTCAGATCCAAGCTTGAGGTGGGAGCCAATTCCGGATCTAAGACGGAAGATTGAAGAAATTCAGAGGATAAGGTTAGGGGGGATATAGTTTTGAGGGAGGGAGGTTTTTTTTTTTTCGGGGAATCGGGGGGGGAAGCTAGTTTTCAAGCTTCAGCAAGGTTACCAGTTCGTTTTTCATTGGAGGTTTTTGAAGATCAAAGGAATTAGAGAGAGGAGCTTCATGCTTCGGGTCGGGAAAGGAAAGACATAGAATTTGGATTTTTCTTCTTCGTAGAGTTTTGGGACGACTGAGGCAATCGCTGCTGAAGTCAGTGTTGTAATGGTGAATCAGGATTTTTAAATGAAGTGGGTTTGAATACTCTTGACTGTTTTGTAAAATCGAATTACGTCTGTGATTGAAGGATTAAAGGGGTGTCTATAGGATTGAGTATGTGGAGTGAATGAAATTTATTGGGTTAATCTAACAAGACAGTCAGTGGATACAAGATCGTAAGTACAAAGGGGTATTGAAGATTAACAGTTTGGGTTGTTCGGGGTTCTCTGTAACGTCTAGAGACCTACCGACTGGGGCAAAA
Organism: Physcomitrium patens; assembly: GCF_059467195.1. Classification (NCBI taxonomy): domain Eukaryota; kingdom Viridiplantae; phylum Streptophyta; class Bryopsida; order Funariales; family Funariaceae; genus Physcomitrium; species Physcomitrium patens. Next base: position 10,700,565 of record NC_143423.1, on the reverse strand, counting down.
AAAGGACTTCGACAAGCAGTCGAAGGGCATCAGTAAAGATTTACGGTGTATTCTTGCAGTCGTTTATATTCCAGCAGTAAAAACTGATAGACTGCTTGACTATCGGCGGATCTCCATACTACCTTCTACAGCCAGACGCCTGGTGCGTTCTCGAGCAGGAAAGCACGTAATACGACATAAGTGGTGAACCCGACGTGAAAGCTTGAGGTAGAAGGTATTGGATTTCGGTTGATTTTATCTTTATTTTTATGGAAAACGAAAATAAAAATTTTGAAGGATTTTTGGGAGAAGTTTCTGGTGGAGAGTCTTCTAAAGGACAAGGTATGCACATGGATCCGTCTATTGCTAGTTTGTTTCAAGCCTTCTCATTGTCAATGCAGCAACAGCAAAGCAATGATCGAAAGGAAGCTTTGGCAACCAAAGCATTACAAGCAGTGGTCAATAAAATTGATCAATTTGATGGGAGGAATATTTCAAGGTATTTAAGATGTTATGTTCGTGAAATGGAATTAAATCGGGTTTCTGAGAAGAAAATGGTTGCACTATTTGGACTTGCCACGATACCAGAGATAAGGGATCACATTACATCGGTTACGGATCGTTGTGGGAATTCATGGGAGGATTTTTCACATGCATTGAAAGACGAATATTTCTTGAAAGATGTTGATTGCGTTACTAAGAAGCTGTTTTTGGGATGGATTGAACGGCCCAATAAGAATTTGCAAGCAACAGAGCTACTAAGAGAATTTGAGAGGCAGTACTCTCAATTATCGAAGGTAGAAAAATTGACATTGGAGCCGAACAAAGTTGATCTATTTCTTCAAGCTGTTGATGGAGAATTGCAAGAGAAATTAGAACTCCTTCTTGAAGACAAAGAAGAAGATGAAGGATTGACAACGAAGTGGAAGAATGTTGAAGATGCGGTGGGGTTGCTTACAAAAAAAGAAAGGAAGAAGGATAGGAGCAATATTCTGAAAACAGTTCAAGCACCCAAAGCTCCAGTACGTACAACACCACCGACAATGCCTACAGTTCAACCTTCGACATCCTTGTCAAAGAAAGCAGATATGGGTATGGAAGAAATTATACGAGGAATGCAAGATCTTCAAATCAAATTGGCAAGACTTGAAGAGAATACTTCTATAAACAATTCGAAGAATGTTTCAAAACAAGGATATGTACAAAGATGCATTTGGTGTGATGATGCTTCACACACTAGAAAAGATTGTAATGAATTTAATAATATGATACGACAGGGAATTATTTGCTGGAAAGATGGAAAGATAGCATTGAAAGATAGGGAGGATCTTCTTCAAACCAATTTTGGCAAGGGAGGAATGAGAGCATTGGTTCAAGATTACTTAAAAGAGCATGAAACAGTAGTACGAGAAAGTGCAAGTTATGGTGCTAGAGTAGATGATGAAATTGGTGGAAGTACGGAAACTAGTGAGTTTTGGGCTTCTGCCATTTCTACAATGCAAGAACGAAAATTATTTCGAGAAGCGTTATTGAGAACTGCAGCTACAATACGAGGTAGAACAGGTTGGGAGGATCCTGTTGAGTCTCTTTCAGTTCATGCATATATTGCTAAGAGCCAACATGAAGCTTTGATGGAAGAAAAAAGACGAGGAAATTTTGATGATACTAGAGAAGGAAATTCTTTTAAGAGGCAAACTCGAGGAGACAAGGCTCGGGAGGCAGCTTCACAAGAATTGCATGTAAAGGATACCTCAGCATCATTGGGAGAAAAAACAACGGAGACAAAAGATAAGGGCAAATCAATTGCTTATAAGCTACTTTCTAACATTGAAGCGGCAACAAATTTGAAAGGGGTGTTGGAAGAACGTATATTAAATGCTAAGGTGGAATTCACATTGAAAGAAGTCTTGAAAATTGTAAAGAAGGAATTTCATGATGTTATCATTGATAGCATTAAGCGAAAGTGGCAATTAATGGACGAAAATGGAATGAGTCATGCTATTGATGCAAGAATATGTAGAGATGAAGAAGAGGTTGATATTGGTTACAAGCAACCAACAAATGAAAAGAATGGGTATAATCAGCGAGTATGTTTCGAAGATTCTAGTGACAAGGAAATGGAAACTTTGAGCCATTATACTCGAAAGCATTGGGCAAGGGCAACTACTGAGGTATTGGTGAAGGTAGGAGATATAGAAGAACCAATAGTTGCTTTGGTCGACCATGGTTCTGAAATAAATCTCATGTCTAAAGATCTTTATAAAAAGCAAAAATGGCCAATTGATATGGAACATGGATGGGCAATACGAGCAGCTAATAACACATGGGGCGAATTATTTGGAGCTTGTCCAGATGTCAAAATTCGGATTGGGGATGTTGCGACGGAGCAACATTTCTTCATTCAAGATACAACGTCTTATCCATTGATTTTAGGACAACCTTATATCATGACAACACGGATGAAAACAAAGGTACTTGACGATGGTTCTGCTTATGCAAGGGTACGGAGCGAAGATGGGAGGAAATATGTACAATTTCTAACAGTTCCTCCTAACCATGAACGGAATCGAGATAGGTTGAGGGAGAAACCATTGCCAAAGATTGTTGAAGGATTTAAGGATTTTGGGGAGGTACCACTGTAAAGCGAGATTATGGAGGTACAAAAGAGGAGGTACTCTCGCGAGATGAAGGTGCCTTTGATGCGAGTTTTATTGGTATATTGGAGAATGGAAATATTATGTATAAGAAAATTGATGATTTTAAAAGAAAAGAAAGAAAAAGATTATATAATATTGAAGGACAATTATGCAAGATAGGTACATTGCAAGATGATGAGAGGATTTTGGGTATTTATGAAGAAAATGGACTGAAAGATTCATTGGAATTGATTACATCTATTGGGTTAGGGGATAATGATAAGATTGTTGAGATTCATTCGAGAGAGGTTTATACCATGCTTGAATCTTTTCAAGCACCAGAGTCACAATAGAGACGAGATATAAAACGGGAGATAAGAAGGTAAAGCCTGTTGCCTGACCATTACCAGAGGATTCTAAAGAACAAATGGGAGAAGCATCAAAAGAAGCAAGTTTAAGAGATCCAATGAGTATTGGACATCAGTTTACTGAAGAGACTTTTGAAGAATTGAAGATTGATTCTGATGGTTCTTTATTGCCGGAGGAAATTACTTGCTTCAAAAAGATGTTGGCTAAACAAGGTAGATCGTTTGCCTTCCAATCTCATGAAATTGGGTGTGTAGATTCAAATATTATAACACCTATGGTTATCTTCACTGTACCGCATGTACCTTGGAATCTAAGACCGATTCCAGTACCGAGGGCACATTTACCTAAATTGGTGGAACTATTAAAAGAAAAGATAAAGATGAAAATATTGGAACCTTCAATTGCGCTGTATTCTAGTCAATGTTTTACGGTACCTAAGAAGAATGGGTCACTACGGTTTATTCAAGATATGCAGCCGGTGAATGCTGTAACTGTCAGGAATGCAGGAATTGGACCTATTGTGGATGAATTTGCTGAGGCGTTTGCTGGAAGGGCGATCTATTCAATGGGTGACTTGTATTCAGGTTATGATCAATTTCAACTTGCCGAAGGAAGTAGAGATCTGGCAACGATGAGGACACCGCTTGGATTGGTTAGAATATGCACTCTTCCTCAAGGCGCGACCAACTCAGTTGCGCATATGATGAATGGAATGAATAAGGTATTGAGAGATTTTATCCCGGAAAAGACTATGCCTTTTCTGGATGATGTTCCTATAAAAGGGTGCAGAGAAGGAGACAAGGATGAAACTTTAGATACGAGGGGGTGTCGCAGATATGTTGTTGATCATATACAAGATTGTGAAAAGATTTTAACTCGGCTTGGAGAAGTTCATCTTACATTATCGGGTATGAAGTCCATATTTGGAGTACGAGAGGTTGTAATTGTTGGACATTTATGCGGATCTTACGGAAGAAAATCAGATCCGACTAAAGTTGATGCAATTGGAAGGATGAAATAGGATTGTGATTCTTTAATAGAGGTTCGCAGGTTTTTGGGTGCATGTGTATTTTATCGAATCTGGATCCCTCATTTTGCTCACATAGCGGATCCATTATATGAACTGTTACGCAAGGATTACCGATTTTAATGGGAAGAAAGGCATATTCAGGCAATGCAAAGATTGAAGAAATTATTGATGTCACCTCCAATATTGAGGAAGGTTGATTATAAGTGCAATAGACCAGTGATTCTTACTGTAGACGCTAGTCCAATTGCCGTTGAATGGGCGGTGGGTCAAGATGATTCGAATGGGAGTAGATTTGCAGTTCGATTTGGGGCTAAAGTTTTAAGTATTCGTCAGCGTGCATGTTCGCAAGTCAAAAGAGAACTTTGGGAGTTGTTTCGGCTATGAAAGCTGAAAAGGACTATTTGATTGGGGCAGTAGTAGTAATTAAAATAGATTGCTTGCCATTGCTTGGAATGATTATTAACTATTTAACGCCAGATATTGCAATGTTGAGATGGATTGCTTATATTAAGTCACTAAATCCAGAATTTAAGCATATCACTGGGAAGGACAATTTAGTAGCAGACATGCTATCTTGAGCAAGATGCGAGAGGGAGGACGAAATGGTTGAAGACATTGATGATGTCGGATTGAAATTCTATTCAATATCAAATCTCAACAGAGAAGACAAGCTATTTCTTGAAGAATCTTATGAAGGAGAATTATTGGATGTTGGTCATTATTTGAATACCTTGACTAAGCAGGGGAATTGGTCTACAGAAAAATTCAAACAAATAAGAAAAAAAACATATGGATTTTTACTTCGAGATGGATTCTTATGGAAGAGACCAAAGAAAGGAATTGGGATGCCACAGCGAGTGATAGGCAAAAAGGAAGAAAGACTAAAATTATTAAAAGGGTTTCATGATAGTTTATGGGCAGGGCATAGAGGAATCTGGGCTACTTTTGCTAAACTCAAGGAATGATATTGGTGGAAAAATATGTATCGAGATGTGCTCTCATTTGTAGAGTCATGTGAAATCTGTCAATCGTATTCTAATATCCGACATCGAGATGGTCTTCATCCTACGTATCCTCTGGCTATTCATTTTAAATGGGTTGTTGATTTGGTTATTATGCCGGCTGGGTTATGGCAGATGAGATATTTGGTTTTAGCTTGTGAAGATTTATCAAATCAAGTAGAAGGAAGAGCATTGAGGACAAAATCTACAGAGGGGATTTGTAGGTTTTTGCTTGAAGATGTCATTTGCCGTTATGGATGCGTAGGAAAAATCAGTGCAGATCGTAGAGAATTAAATGCACAAGAAGCTCGTAAGTTCTTTGAAAGATGTGGAGTTAAACTATCACTGACTACTGCTTATAATCCGGAAGGGAATGTAAAAAGCAATCGCGGTCACCCGCCGATTGTGAAAGCATTGGTTAAAGCTTGTAATGGGAAAGTGAAAGAGTGGCCAGGGCTATTGTCATTTGCATTATGGGCTGATCGAACAACACATAGCTCGGTGACAGGATATATGCCAGTAGAACTTATGACAGGTCAAAAACCAATTATGCCAATTGAAGAAAAGGTACTTACTTGGAGTATGCTACCATGGGAAGATGGATTGACAAGAGAAGAACTTCTGGCTATTAGAATTCGACAATTGGAGCAAAGAACGGAAGATGTCCAGATAGCATTGGGAAGGTTAAAAAGAGCAAGGTTACAAAACAAGGCGCGATTCGATAAGCAACATCGATTGAAATCAAAAGCAATCGAGGAAGGTGACTGGGTACTTATTTATGACAATAGTCTGGATAATCAACATAGTACTTTGCGGAAATTTTTAAAACGTTGGTTTGGACCATATGTTGTAACAACTCTTCATGATAATGCGACTTACTCATTTCGGGAGTTAGATGGTACAAAATTGAAAATACCAATTGTAAGAAAGCGAGTAAAAATATTTAAACGAAGACACGTAGAAATGAATATGGAAGACCTTAATGAAGGTATAGAGATTCCACAGCAAGAAGATGAAAGTGATTTGGATAATGAAGGTGACGAAGACGAACTGGACAAAGACGTAGAGGATATATTTTGAAGCAAATAGTAATTTAATAAATTGGTGTAAACCGGAGGATGCATAGGTTCTGAGGAGGTGGATGTCATGTTCTAACACGAGTATACAGTGAAAATAAAAAGAAAGGGGAATTTTATTAATATTCAGTTACCTCGAATATTGAGAGCATCGACCAACTCCAGTGCAAATACTGAGTGGTCAGGTTCAGTCACTCCGTTACAGTCAGCCGGGGCATACTGAAATGCTCAGTTCGATTCTAATAACGAGAGTCAGCAAGAAGAGAAGGACCAATTCACACGACGGGTTCGAAGAGCCAATTGGATCCAATTTTGATAATCCAATCCGGGTCCTTTTATTCAATATGAGACCTGAATTGGTCGGTCAATCCAATTACGGGAAATCCAGGTCTTACTACAGGTCTTAGCGAATCTGTCGCAAGGACCAATTTGATCCAATTACGAGAACATCCAGGTTACTACTGGACTCTTATCCAATATGAGACCTGAATTGGTCGGGCGACTCAATGTGGTCCCGATTACGGGGTTCGATTCTGTTTCAGGCTGTCCTGTTCTCTGTGCCGTTTCAGGGAACGTTGTTTTCGGTAAATGAATTTCTTAAAGGTAAAAACGGAGGAGAAAGCTTTGACGGCGAGAGCCAATTTTGGATCCAAGCTTCACGGTGGGAGCCAATTCCGGATCTAAGACGGAAGATTGAAGAAATTCAGAGGATAAGGTTAGGGGGGATAGAGTTTTGAAAAAAAAAGTTTTTCAAGGAGGGGATTAGAGAGAGGAGCTTCATGCTTCGGGTTGGGGAAGGAAAGACATAGAATTTGGATTTTTCTTCTTTGTAGAGTTTTGGGAAGACTGAGGCAATCGCTGCTGAAGTCAGTATTGTAATGGTGAATCGGGATTTTTAATGAAGTGGGTTTGAATATTCTTGACTGTTTTGTGAAATCGAGTTATGTCTGTGATTGAAGGATTAAAAGGGCGTCTATAGGATTGAGTATGCGGAGTGAATGAAATTTATTGGGTTAATCTAACAAGACAGTCAATGGATACAAGATCGTAAGTACAAAGGGGTATTGAAGATTAACAGTTTGGGTTGTTCGGGGTTCTCTGTAACGTCTAGAGACTTACCGGCTGGGGCAAAAAGGACTTCGACAAGCAGTCGTAGAGCATCCGTATAGATTTACGGTACATTGTTGGAGTCGTTTATATTCCAGCAGTCAAAATTGATAGACTGCTTGACTATCGACGAATCTCCATACTACCTTCTACAGCCAGACGCCCGGCGCGTTCTTGAGCAGAAAAGCACGTAATACGACAACGGTGATTAAGCTCGTAGATGAGGTTAGCTTAAAAAGGCAAGTGGAAGCGAGCCAGAAAATAATATTGGAGAAAAATTATAAAATCAGGGAATAGGAAGAAGTCATGACGGTAGAATCGGAATCCAAGATGCGAGTGAAGCATGAATTGGATGAGAGATTGGAAAACTCGTCAAAAGAGAAAGAGATTCAACATATCCAAGAAAATCAAAGGTAAGAATTACTATAAACTTGTAAATTGTGTAGATTAGAACAAGAGAAGATGAACGCTCAGTTGAAGATGGAACGAGAGAAGAAAGAGGCATTGGAGCTTGAAAAAAAACAATTGGATGACCAATGTCGAAACAAAACAGATGAGATACAGGCAAAAATTATTGTTTTGAAGGAAACAATAATGAATTTGGAGAGTGATTTAATCAATATTGGTCAATCACAGACATTTGCCTCAACGGGAGTAAGAATTGGAAAATTGGAGGAGGAATTGCAGTAGCAATAGCAACAACTGGAAGCTAAAGATGCTAGAATCTTCCTATTGGAAGATCAGGTTCAAGAATTAGGAGTATATAATGAAGATTTAATAGCTCAATTAAGGGTACAGATTCAAGACGAGTCGGAAGAAGAAGATATAGTGTTGGAACAAGACCAACTGGAGCCAGCGCCAGAAATTGAAGAGATTGAATAATCCAGTTAAAAGAAAAAAAAAATGGTTTTTGTTTATCAATACTGTGTTTGCGGGGACGCTGCACAGTTAGGAGTGGGGCTATGTAGAATAAGTAGTTATTTTTTGAATTTAGATATCTAGTGTATAATGTAAACATAGATAGATAACTGTTGAAAATGTGGTTTAGCATGTAGATAGGATGAATAGTCAAAAAAAGTAGCTGTCATTTGTAGTATAGGAGTTGGTATCTTGGGATAATATAAAGAGGATGGGAGAGGGGAAAAAAGGGCTAGACTGCAATAGTACTGAGCCAGAGATAAGCTTGGTGCTATCTCTTCTTCTTAGTTTTTTTTTATTTCTTTTGTATTAGTGTTGATTCTAGTGAAGAGAATCGATTTAATGAATCAATATTTGATTTACGAAGTTATTTATGGATCATTGTTTTTCAATTGTTGTAAAAGATTGATGATGTATGGAACTTTCCAGCCACTGTTTATTACAAGGTTGTAAGTTCAGTAGAGAGAAATTGTAATTGAAGGAATTATCTCGATGAGATTTTGTAGATTGAAAGTTGTTTGTTCGAGGGTTTAGATTGTGCTTGTGTGTTTGTGAATTATACAGGGTACTGAAATTGATGTAGTGGTTGTTATCATATTGATATGAGAGAGTGGACAATAGGAGGAAAAGTTAAGTGTTCTTCGATATTGTAAGCATTCAATAGTAGCAGTTAATTGTGTGATCCTAACAATTGGAGCTCATATATATGGTCTTTCTCTGTGTTTGAATTCCCCTATATGAGTTTATTCTAAGAGGTTTCTTCCAGAATAAGTAAAATGACAATCATAGCCTTCTATATTCAATACTCGCACCATACAATGTATTTGTGAAATGAGCTTCTATAAAGTATTCTTAAGAGGTATTCCTTTGGGCAATCGACCTTATAAAAATACCAATTGCTTAATATCCATCAAAATTGGAATTTCATTCTCCTCTTCTATCGCTAAACGAATTGGAACCCATTCTGATTCAATAACTGGAATGTTCCCTTGTGCCACTGTACGACTTGACTCCTCAATTTTGTATATTACATCCCTTGTATTGACATTCTGTGCTAACAAATTTTGTTCTCTCTGCGGAGGCACTGGCACTAGTATTGGTACAAGACTTTTTTCTACTGGCATTGTTTGACGCAATGTGTGTACGATTACAACATACACATAATTGGAACAAAGCAAATAAGTAAATTTCTCCAATTTCTACTTGGTTCCTATCTCTGCATGAATATAAGTGGCTACGTATGCTGCCCAGTTGAACATCATCCCTTTCAGTTCCCCTACCGCTGCATACAATAACTGTTTCGAAATATATGTGGGGTGTCGATACAATCCTAACTACCTCACCACAAAACAAAAACATTCCACAAGTTTTAATGAAATTGCCTCAGCAATCTATCAACCTTGGCTCCTCTCAAAGGCCAACATACCTCTCTTGAAATATCTTCCTGGATTGAAGTCGCTTGAGTCATTAGCTCTTACCGCAATTTCTCTAATGGGAAGACACAGCACCTTTTTCAAGATTGTTCTATCAATTCCAATAATTCGTCGTTGTATCATACTTGATCCATCCTCCAAGTCATAGTTCACGACATAGTCCTCCACTAATGACACATTAATTGATGGTAAGCGATCTAACAGGTGTAAAAATTAGAACAACTGTGCATTCCAAAAGTCTTTTATTCTTTTCGACGTCCAACAGATATCCAACTTCATTGGCTCCATTTTAGAATTTAATTCCTTGAGGTAAGATATTCTTCTGTCCTAGATTCGGAATTGAAACAAAAGATGGAGCTTCCTTGGAATTCAAGCCTGCTAGAGGATCTTTCAATGGACATGACGTTTTTTGGAACAACATCGAGAACGAAATAGGTTGAAACGGATCCGAAGCCTACATAATCTGTACTTCATTGGATAGCCCAATTGAATCAGGTCACATACTAGATAAGAGGTCCGTAATAAGATCTGAATTAGATGTCCCCATAATTGAGACAAATTGGCCCTTTGCTTCAAGATCACCTAAATATTGAATTGGTCCTTTCCCTGTTAGCTGACTCCTTGTAAGAATGGCTTGGACACATTCTACTCGATTTACTAGAGAATCTTGAGGCCCTTGATGTATCTCCTTCATTTTTTCTTGGTTTTGGATCTATTGATGTCGATTATTGAAATAGAACGGAACATTAAACTACTGATAAGTATGCCCTGACTGCTTGCTATTCCCACAAACTGACGCATAATCATCACTGGTTTTGGGATTGGGACATTCACTAGCATAATGGCCAATCTGTCTATAATGAAAACAATGAAGTGGTCTTCTTGTACTCCCATCAGGCATATTCGGTGTCTCTATTAGTATATACCTACTAGACTTGTTCCATATAGGATTAGAAAATGATCCTGGTTGTCTTGTTGGAATGGAAGGAACTTGGTTTGATAATATCGGTGGAGCATATTGCTGATACTTCTATTGCTCCTTCTTGTAATTCTAGGGGTTTGATATAGATCCTTGATTAAAATTGGAACTTTGAAAGTTATTGAATGCTTGATTTTGACGATTAGATCTATTTTCATTCTATGTAAATGTATTTGTCCATTAAACTCGATTGACGTCCCAATGAGTTGGTGGAATCATGGTCTGATTATTGAATTATTGTTACCTTTGCAAATTCCAACAATTAACTATTAAGTGCTTTCTTCCGCAAAATATACATTGACTCATTATTTGTGAGGGTGAAGGGCATTCTGTTACCAAATGACTGTGGCCCTTATAATTACTGCACCAAATATTGGTTCTATTATTGGTAGGCTTTTGTCTCTTCTCCTTATCCTTGGCCATATTGATGGCCATTTTCTCCATTTTCTTTATCAAGTTCAACAACAAGGCTTCATTGGAATCCTTTGGAGCTGGTATTATTAGTAACTCTGTCGTAGTTAATGCTTGTTGTTGATATAAAAAATAGGGAGCATACGTTATTGTCATGTTCGGTAGATAGCTTGCAATGGGGTGACATTAACTGGCCCCTGAATATTGGCATTAGAATTGGCCACTATTTCTAACCTTCGTAGATAACTACCTATTGATTTGTTCCAAGTCGGATTTTGATAACTGCCTTGATTTAAAATCATCGTAGCTCCCATACTTAAAAACTGATCATAATGGCATTCCTTCCAAACCTTGGCTCTATTAAGGGATGCAGACACCGTAACGGATTAAGCTTCCTTCACAAACATTTTTAATTCTGGTGGTTGCAAACCATTGATTAATATGGATAAGATAAATGCCTTTGACATTTGGTGATTTACCTTTTTACTGAGTATATCAGCCACCCGGCCATAATATGATTCGACCGCCTCTCCTAGGATCATTTTGCTGTTCATTAACTTGTCTTGAAGACGATCCTCAAAACCTATTGGCCGAAAATGGGTTAAAAATGTATTCTTCAATGCTTCCCAATTCGGAAATTGACCCATTGGTTGGTGGTTGTACCATTTAAATATCATGTCTTTTAAGGTTGTTGGCAACCATGGTAACCAAATATCTTTGATTTTTCTATTATTGGCTATACATGCTGTCAAAAACTGAGACAAATGTTGATCAAGATCCACACCCGAAAAGCCCCTAAAAGTAGGTAATGGAACCACGCTCGTTGTGCGATCGCTCACGTCACCCATTTGTATTGCGATTGGAACCGATAGACCACCCGTCGCCATTGAAGAGGACAATGTGTTGCTTAATCTCTTATTAAAATTATCATTGCCTTTTCCAATTATCTTTTTTAGACTTTCTAATCTCCTCAATTTACTATTATTATCCCTAAATACGTTTATTAGTTGAATTGGAGGTAAAAATAATAGATTTTGAAATACGCTGAATTGGCCCTTATTGGCAAGTAATTTATGCCATTCTACAGAACCAATTTTTATAGAATCGATAATTTCTGCTATTGAGAAGGTATCCAACAGAGTACCCAATTCTTCTATGTTTCCTCCACTTGCAGTTGACGAGCTCAAGAGATACGTTGGACTGTTGACATAATTTCATGAGAGTGCTCTTGGCAATTTTCTTAACGGTATATATGTTTGAAATATTAGAGAACGATTAGCTTTTGGGTATGCACGGATATGCCGACAAGCATGCAACCATGGCTTAATCCAACTTTATTGATGCTTCTTTTTTAACTTGCATTCTTGCTCATTTTGCAACGATTTTCTTACTTGCGCTCTTTCTTGTCTTTCTTTCGATTGGTGTGTTTTCTTTACTGCAATGTTTTCATTCTTAATCATTGTGATTTCTCGTTTTACTTATTCCAAAAGAAACCTCCCAAAATAAATCCATATAGGGAGATTCGAACACGGGGAATGACCATGTATATGAGCTCCAATTATTAGGATCACGCAATTAACTGCTATTGCTGAATGCTTACCATATCGAAGAACACTTAACTTTTTCTCTTATTGTCCACTCTCTCATATCAATACAATAACATCCACGACAACGATTTCAGTACTCTGTATAATTCACAAACACACAAGCATATTTCAAACCCTAGAACGAATAACTTTCAATCTACAGAATCTAATCAAGAAAATTCCTTCGATTACAATTCTTCTCCACTAAACTTACAACCTTGCAATAAACAGTGATTGGAAACTTCTATACGTCTTCAATCTTTCACAACAATTGATAAACAGTGATCCATAAATAACTTCGTAAATCAAATATTAATTCATTAAATCAATTCTGTTCACTAGAATCAACACTAATACAAAAGAAACAAGAAAACTAAGAAGAAGAGATAGCACCAAGCTTATTTCCAGCTCAATACTATCGCAGTCTGGCCCTCAGCTTACAACTCTCACAGTCTGGCATTTTCTTCCCCTCTCCCTACCTCCTTATACTACTCCAAGATACCAACTCCTATGCTACAAATGATAACTACTTTTCTTGACTATTCATCCATTCTACATGCTGAACCACCTTTTCAACAGTTATCTATCCTTGTTTACACTATACACTAGGTATCTACATTCTCAAAATAATTACTTATTCTACATAGCCCCACTCCTACTTGTGCAGCATCTTTGCAAACACTCAATTGATACCTATCTAAAAATTATCTAACAAAACTCTACAAAAATTACAATCCCTCTAGCCTATCTAATTAATCAATTGCCACAGTATCTGTTATTAGTTCCACAGATTCCGGTTCCAACTGTAAATCTTTGTCTTCCTCCAATCATTCCATCGGCTCCTGCCTCAACTGAGCTAAAAGGTCTTTATTGTAATCGCCCAGTTCACGGACTTGAGCTTCCAATTTCGGGATCTGGGCATCTCTCAATTCCAACTAGCGCTGAAAGTGACTCCTCTCTTCTGGAACTTCAGGAACTGGCAACGCCGATACTTGTACTTGACCAATATTGACTAAATCCTCTACCAATCTTGTCACCTCGATGTTCAAGGCCTCAATTTTAGCCCTTAACCGCTCCGTTTCACATCTGTATTGGTCACTCAATACCAATTTCTCTTGCGCCAATAACTTGGTCTTTTCTCGTTCCATTACCAACTGACCCTTCACTTTTTTCAGTTCCAAAATTGAATTATTGCAAGTCCGGAATAGTTCTTGCCCATGAGTCTCCACCATGCATTCTCTTTCTTGTGACTGACTCCTCACTGTTAACTCTTAATTGGAACTACTACTCTCAAAAACACAAGAAATACAAGAAAATGGCACTCCAGCCAATCCAAAACAACACCATAGAATGACTTTAACTGGTGCCCCACTCCTATTCTTTTATTACTTGGTGATAATGACAACATGTTATCCATACTATCCGTGAAAGGTAATGGAAAGTAATCTTTCTTGGTGGCTGCATTAAGTTTTTAGAAATCCTCACAAATTCGGATTTTTCCATTCTTTTTCGGTACCATCACGATTGGCGACATCCATGCACTATGCGGAACAGGATAAATAAAATCCACGTTGAGAAGTTTATCCAATTCTTCTTTCATTAAAAGGAAATATTTTAGGTTAAGCCAATGTTGTCTTTGACGAACTAGCGTAACACCCTCCTCCAGAATAATCTGGTGCTCACACAGGTCGATTGGAATTCCTTTCAAATCTGCATACGACCATGCAAAGGCAGATTTGTGACGGACGAAAAACTGTTTCCAAGCATCCAATTCTGTATTTATAATATCGGCATATATTTTAATTAGCTGTGGTGTTTCATTGGTGCCTAGGTTAATAGATTGACACACAAGGTCTTTAAAAACCTCTGATTTAATTGTCTTCTCCTGATCTGAATTTCTTGTATTATCCGACATATAGGAACCACCCAAATTTGGTGCCAATGTACTGATTCTATTGACTACGGAATTGTTCATCCATTCGGCAATAGGATGATCCGAGTTAGTCGCATCGTCCTGATGCAATAAATATTCGTTAGGACTTCCACATTAGTAGACTTCTGCCTTTGCTATTGAAGTATTTTGTCCTACTCCAAATTGTGATGAACCTACAGCATCATCATCTGCCTCAATCGATTGACTCTTGTTGTCCTATATAAATTCTAATTTTGGCAATTGAGATTCTCCAGGATATTGTATCGGGTACATCTGTAGAACAATCTGATCCGGCCTTTTCCAATTGTCAATGTGCCTCGGCCTCAATCGTTCTTAGCTTTGGCTTGATAAAGCCAAGGTCTGCCTAGTAAAATAGGATACGATAATGTAGAACTCTGTAATCGGAATATAATATAATCGATTTTATATGTCAATCCCGCAATTATAGTGGCAATATTGCGTAAGGTTTCTATTGGCTTTACTCGATTATGATCTGCTATTCGCAAGACCAATGTCGTAGGTAGCAATTGCTTTAGATCCAAGTCCTCTATTGTATCCGCATTTATTAAATTTACACTGGAGCTACCATCGACTTGTACCCCTGGAATTAAAACACCATCGATTGATACATCGATTGTTGGTGCTCCCGGATCTGGGTTTAAGCTAACTTCATGAATTTCTTTACTGCGGAATCTTTGTCATATTAACGCTGAATTCAATGTAGATCATCATTCTGGTGCTACAGCCAAAAGTTGCTTCATTGTAATTGAAGGCTGAATAACATCCAAATCCTTCAGAATGTCGTAGGATTCCATATTGAGAGTAATTTCCAATGCTCTTTTGCGTTTCATTGGTATCGATTTTATTTTGTGAAGTAAGATATTCTTCCGCCCTAGACTTGGAATTGGAACAGTAGTCGAGGTTTTCTTGAAATTTCTGCCCCCGAGAGGATCTTTCAACGGATAGGACGTTTCTCGAAACTGCATAGATATTGGAATTGCTTGGAACGAAATCGAAGCCTCCGTAATTGGGACCTCGTTGGATTGTGCCATCGATTCAGGTCTCATATTGGGTATAGAATCCATAACAGGACCTGGATTGGATGGTCCCGACTAATTGGCACATGGAACCGAATTGGATTCCTTAGTCTGTTGAGGTGTCAATATTGGGATACGTCCCAATACTGATATTGGTTCGTTTAGCCGCGTTGACAGCGCTACTTACTCTCCTGCAATTCGTTCATCCATGTCTTGAATTAGATTCTTGTCTTTTTATTGGCCTCTGATAAGCACTGTATTCACCACCTCGATATAATTTACTAGTGAGTCTCGTTGAACAGGGCTTTTGTCCTCCACCGATTGGCTTGTTTGTATTTGCTAGTCCCGATTATTATAATTCAAGGATGCATTGCACTGCTGATAAGTGTGACCAAACTACTTACAATTTCCACATATTGGAGCATAGTCATCACTCGCCCTTGGATTAGGACATTCACTCGCATAATGTCCAATTCGTCTGCAACAATAGCAACGAAGTGGTCTCCTACCAATTCTTTCAGGGATAATGGGTGTCTCTACTGGTATATAACGGCTAAGTCTGTTCCATGTCGGATGAGTAAAGAATCCTGATTGACCCATTGTTACTGTAGAATCTGACATTAGCTTCGTCATGGGTGCATATTGATGGTATCCTGGTTGATTCATCGCCAATCCATGAGTATTGAATACACCTTTTTGGTGAAATTCAGAGTTGAGGAAATTAGAATAATTCCTGTTTTATTTATTTGCTCGATTTCTATTCGAGCCAAACCTATTATTCATCTGTACTTGATTGACATCCCCCGAAGTTGGTTGAAGCATTATCTGGTTACTGAGTTGTTGTTGCTTCCGTAAATTCCAATAGTTGGTGGTAATATACTTGCCCTCACAAAAGATACATTGTATAGTCATTTGGAGTAGTAAAGGACATTCTGTTACTAAATGACCTTGCCCCTTAAAATTATTGCACCAGACATTGGGACGCATATTGATTGGTTTATGCCTTTTTTCTTTATTCTTGGCCAGATTCACAGCCAATTCATCCATTTTTTTCGTCAATGTTAATAACAATGACTCATTGAGATCCCTTGATACCAATACATTTGGCAATTTTTTTGTAGGTATTGATTTCTGATACACGGAATAAGGTGCATACGGGTGTGATGATGATGGTGGTATAGCTTGTAATGGAACGACATCTACTATTCCTTGTGGAATTGTACAATAATCATTCCTTCCCAGATAACTTCCCGATGCATCATTCCAATTTGTCATTTGATAACCTCCTTGAGATGGAATCATCGTGGCTCCAACTGTTAAGTTCTGGTCGTAGTGACATTCCTCCCATACTTTTGCTCGCTCAAGAGATGATGCAATGGTGGCTGATTGGGCCTCCTTTACAAAAAATTTTAATTTTGGTGGATGTAGTCCATTAACCAATATGGACAACACAAATGATTCTGGCATTTGGTTATTTGGCCATTTTTGAAGTATATCCGCTAGACGACCATAATATGGCTGTACCGCTTCCCTTAGAACCATTCTGTTATTCATTAATTTTTCTCTAAGACGTTCTTCAAAACCAATTGGTCGAAAATGGGCTAAAAATGTATTTTTTAATGCCTCCCAATTGATAAATTATCCCACAAGTTGGCGGTTATACCACTCAAACGCTATATCTTTTAATGTAGCTAGCAGCCATCTCAGCCAAATATCTTCTATTCTTCTATTATTGGCTACACACGTTGTCGAGAATTGAGACAAATGTTGATCTGGATTTGCACCTGACAAACCCCAAAAATTAGATAATGGCGTGATGTTAGTCGTTCGATCGCCCATTGCATCCATTTGAACTGCAATCAGAACTGCTAGTCCTCTGGATGTCATTAAAGATGTTGGTGTTCCGCTCAATTTCTTATTAAAATAAAAACTACCTCCCGTAAAAGTCTTTTTCGGACTTCCAAGCCTTCCCAATTGACTATTATTATCTCCAAATAATTTTATTGGTTGAATATGAGGTAAAAACGACAGGTTTTGATATACTTTGAATTGGTCTTTATTGGCAAGTGATTTATGCCGATCTTCAGAACCAGTCTTGTTAGGATCGGACGTATTTTCAATTGAGAAGATATCCAGTGGAATACTTAATTCCTCTATGCCTTCCACGTTTTTCGTTAACGGCTTTGAGAGGTTTGCTGGACTATTAGCAGTGCTCTCTACGAGTGCTCTTGGCAATTTCTTTAATGATATGTACTTCTGAAATATTAGAGGTTGATCGTCTTCTGGGTACAATTGAATATGCCGACAGGCATGCAACCACGACTTAATTCTATTTTTTCGATGCTTCTTTTTTAATTTGCGATCTCGCTCATTACACAATAAATTTTTTCCTTGCAATCGCTCTGTTCTATCCTTTGATTGCTTTATTCTCTTTGCTGTTAAATTTTCATTCTTAATAACCATACTCTTTCATTATTTCTACTGAGTTTGTTTCCTAATCTCCTTTACTGCTTCGACAGTTAATTCCTAACACTGAATAATGTTCTAAATTTTTGGCAGCGACACCAAAATGTGATTGCTTGTTTTACTTATTCCGAAAGAAACCTCCCAAAATAAACCCGTATAGAGGAATTCGAACAGGGGGAATGACCATGTATATGAGCTCCAATTGTTAGGATCACACAATTAACTGCTATTGCTGAATGCTTACCATACCGAAGAATACTTAATTTTTTCTCCTACTGTCCATTCTCTCATATCAATACAATAACATCCACGACAACAATTTCAGTACTCTGTATAATTCACAAACACACAAGCATATTCCAAATCCTAGAACGAACAACTTCTAATCCACACAATCTAATCAAAATAATTCCTTCAATTATAATTCCTCTCTACTAAACTTACAACCTTATGATAAACAGTGACTGGAAACTTCCATACGTCCTCAATCTTTCACAACAATTGATAAACAGTGATCTATAAACAACTTCGTAAATCAAACATTAATTCATTAAATCAATTCTGTTCACTAGAATCAATACTAACACAAAAGAAACAAGAAAACTAAGAAGAAGAGATAGCACCAAGCTTATCTCCAGCTCAGTACTATCGCAATCTGGTCCTCGACTTACGACTCTCACAGTCTAGCATTTTCTTCCCCTCTCCCATCCTCCTTATATTACTCTGAGATACCAATTCCTATACTACAGATGATAACTACTTTTCTTGACTATTCATCTATTCTACATATAGAACCACCTTTTCAGCAGTTATCTATCCTTGTTTATACTATATACTAGGTATCTACATTCTGAAAATAACTACTTATTCTACAATTACCATAATCTTTCATTATATACTACTAAATTTGCTTCCTATTTTCCATCTATTCATCCAACAGTTAATTTCTAACACTCAATGCTATTGTCAATCCTTGGCAGCGGTGCCAAAAATGTGATTGTTGTTTTACTTATTCTACAATTCCTTCCAAAATAAACCTGTATAAGAAAATTTGAACACAAGAAAAGACTAAGTGCATGAATTTTATTTGTTAGGATCACACAATTAATTGTATTCTGAACCACTAAAACACTAAGAAATACTACAATGCTTCCTTCCAGTAACAATACTCCTTCATCAACTCATAATCACAATGTACAACCTTGCACTCTCAAAAGACCTCTCAAAACTCAATAAATTCCATCCAACACCAAATATAACAGACTTCGCTCCAACCAATCTGAATTCACAAAATTCTTATAATCACAGACTTCCTCTGTCAAAACACACACACACAACTCTCAATAAACAATAACTATAATCTTCCATCTATAATCAATCTTCCAATAACTTCTCATATAATTCAATCACATAATATTCCAATTACATAATCAATAACTCATAAATCAATCTCTGATTTATTCCACAGACTCACTTCTCAGTATTTAGAAACTATCCATTATTCTTCAACAACAAAGAAAACAAAAGAAACAAAGAAGAAGCACCAAGTTTAATCCTGGTTTATGACTATCACAGTCTGGCCCCCCAACAAACTTCTACAACTTCTATATAATTGCTACTGATTTCTAGATTCTAACCGTAATCCTATAATAACCGCTTTTAATAACTGAATCAATCATCCGTCTTCCTAAATTGACTATTCTATGGACTATTAATCTATTTTACCAATATCTTACAAAAACAAACTAATATCTATTTTACAACTACTTTATGATTTGAATTCATTCTTAGAAGTGTTTACAGCCACATTTTGAGAAAGTGATTGAAAATGAGTAGCAAAGACTAAACTCTTATCTTTACAATAAGGATCATGATCTGCCACCACATATGGTGTTGAATTCCAAAACCTTGTTTATGATGTGGGTTAGAATGACAAAGTACTTATCAATCAATTTTGATATGGATTGAATGATAGTGTCAAAGATTTGTTATTAACAATGCCAAAAGCAAAATCTTTAGAATAATTTATTGCTGAAACTATTGCATGCGATAATCGATTATTTGAAAGGTATCAAGAACAAAGATTTGGCTTGAGAGGAACAAGTCAAGTAATGGCGATAACTTTCAAATTTTTTGAAATATATTCATCAAGGCCGAAACCAATGCAAATTGATACTATACGTTTTAAATCTCTTACTGAGCAAAAAAAGACTTGACGTTGCCAAGAAGGTTTGTATTTATATTATGGAGAAGCTAAGCACACTCTTCAATATTATCTAAAAGAACGACGTAATTACAAAATAAGAAGCATAATTGTCCAAGAAGATAATGTGTTTGAAAATGAGATTCTCCAACTACAATAAGAACCATGCAGCTTGAATCATGTACAATATCTAGTAAAGGTTCTATTTTCTCTTCAAATCCCTCATCTTGTTTTATAATAGATGTGTATTTAGGACCTAAAAATCACAAAGTCTTTGTCTTATTAGATTTAAGAGCCTTAATCTATTTTATAGACAAAGATTTTGTCAAAAATCAAAAAATATCTTTAGTAAAGAAAATTAAATCCATCCATATAGAAGTCATAGATGGTTGTTCATTCTCTTTTGAAAATGTTATCAATGAGGCTGTTTCTTTAGATGTAGCAATTAAAGATCATAACAATGTAGTAGTATTTAATGTAATAAAATCTCCCTCTAATTCGATTATTTTAGGATTATCATGGCTAGAAAAATATAATCCTCAAATAGATTGGATTTTTTGTAACCTTAACTTTTCTGGTAGTATAATCCAGGATTGAGTTAGTGAAGTAAAAGTACTTAAGTCCAGTACATCCAAATCTTTACTACTTGATGTGAGAACTTTCATGCATGTTGCATGTTGTTCTCGTTGTGTTCAAGCTTTAATATACCAAAGTAATTGAACAAATAGAGGTGGATTTGAACACAAAAAAAGATTGGTTATATGAATTGGGTCTATTAGTGTTACAATTGACTATACTTTAGCTATCTGAAATCAATTATCAAACTACAAAACACCAAACCTTACTACTTCCATCTTAATTCAACACATAATCCATTCTACAAATATCAATTTAACAATACTTTCATATTCTTATCAGTTCATCTCCCACTTACTCTCTTTGCGGTTTATATATATTCAATTACTGATCTCCAGTTTACTTATTATATTTAGTTTCTCAATTTATCACACAAAATTCAATATCTTTACTTAACACAACACAATTCGATAATCTCAATTCTTAAGGTCACAAATTTTTTCCAAAACGATCAGTCCAAAGTCATATTCCATAATATTCTAATTACAGTTTCAACAATACTTCTCTCAATCACAATTCTTAATAAGAAAATAATAAAATCAAAGAAAATAAAAAAGATAGCACCTAGCTTGGCCCGGCTTACGATTATCACAGTCTGGCCTCGATCTCCCTTTCTCAACTTCTTTATCCTACCAAAAGTTGGACCATTGGCTAGCAGATTCCAAAGGTTATGAACCTTTGAATTCTTAACCATTTGTTCCACTAACAACTTACTGTTATCAACTAAACTGCCTAACCATAAGTCTAATTCTCAAGGTTATCAATAAGCAACCAATAACTTATCACAAAATTTATTTACATATTCTACATAGCCCCACTCCTAATTGTGCAGTGCCCTTGCAAACTTTATTTTAGCCTCAACTTATAAAGATATAGCAAAATTGGCTTCTTTAGTCAATGGCATTGGCTTACCATCCTTTGAATTGGCGACCTCCTCCTTTGCTACATCTTCATCGTCTGCCTCGGTGTTTGAAGGTTCTCTATCCAAACGCGTCATCAGATCTAAATTCAACAAACCCAATTCCCATACTTGAGACTCAAGACGGTATTGTAATGTATGAAGTCTTGCTTGAGAATGCTCCGGGCACCTGGTTGTAGAAGGAAGAATAGAAATTGCGATAACAAAATCCTAATTCTAATAGAATACTAACAATACTCTAATTAGACTATAATAATGGTAAACAAACGTAATCAAATTCAAAACAACTCAAAGAAATTTCAAACAAACAATAAAATTCTTAAAGAAATATTAGAATGATCACAAATATTACTCAAATATATGTCAATTCAACCTTAATTTAATTCTAGTTAAAACCCTATTGAATTTCACTCAAAATTTAGACCAAACCTAATTAAATATTAAATCCTAATAAATCCTAAATCCTAAGTCAAATCCTAAAAAAACCTTAAATTAAACCCTAAATCAAACCCTATTTCAAATCCTAAACTCTAAACCAAATCCTAAATCAAACCCTAAATCCTTATCCAAATTCTAATCCAATCCTAAACCCTAATCCAAATCCAAAATCCTAAACCAAACCCTAAATCAAACCATAATCAAACCCTAAATCCTAATTCAAATCCTAAATCTTAATCCAAATTCTAATCCAAACCCTAAATCAAATCCTAACCAAATCCTAATTCAAATCCTAAATCCTAATCCAAACCCTAAATCCTAAACCAAACCTTAAATAAAACCCTAAATCAAACCTTAACCAAACTCTAATTCCAACCCTAAATCAAACCCAAACCAAACTCTAAATCCTAATCCAAACCCTAATCCAAACCCTAAATCAAATCCTAACCAAACCCTAACTAAATCCTAACTAAACCCTAACTAAATCCTAATCCAAACCCTAAATCAAATCCTTATAAAATCCTAAATCCTAATTCAAACCTTAAACCCTTATCCAAACCCTAAACTCTAAATCAAACCCTAAATCGAACCCTAGCCAAACCCTAATCCAAATCCTAGTAATTCCTATGATAGATTTAAACCTCAATATCTAATGAACAAACCATTGATCTCAATTCAAAATTTGCATACTTCTTAGAAATCAAGTTTAAAACAGCACAAAAAAATTTGAAAAGGATTGGAGTTATCAAATTGACGAAAACCTCAAAAATGTGTTCCAGTGTTAGCCAACCTCTTTCTCCAATCTTGATGTCAACCTTCCAGAGCCAATTTCTCTTCTTTGCGCTATTTGATTGGTTTCAAATTTCTCATGGATATAGAAAAATAAGTCTTATACTTTTTCACATAAGTATTACTCCAATCCAACTTATAGATTTCATGAAAACTTTAATATCCTCACTAGATCTAAAATTCTACTTTTTGAGACCTTGATCCACTTAAACCTCAATATCTCTCACTTCAACTGTTAGATCGAGCTCAAATTTATAACATGTATTTAACACAACTATAATCATGAACCCAAAATAATTGATCCATAGATCTGCAACAAAACTCTCGAAATCACTCAAAACATAAATCCTATTTTATTTCATAAAATCCAAGTCATCCAAATCAATCTTGCTTTTTACAAAGCTCTTACAAAGCAATATAAACTCCAAATCATCCAAAATCAATGCCCATAGAAATCCTATCCAATCTTCTATCAAATCCCACTCTTCGATCTGCCAAAGTGTCTAGGAGTTGTCATTGAGACTCGGTTTTGTGGCTCAGGATCTGATTTCGACCCTGGTTCATAACCGGCCCTCTCCGGATATCAACTTTCGTCTTCTTGAGGTAATTTTTACTAATTTGCACTGCTAACTCCTCCCTATATATGTCTATATCCTTTATTTTTCTAATTTGCCTTGTTTTGCCTTATTTATGGCCTTACAAAGTAAATAGAAGCATAATTTGTAAAAAGGCAGTATTAGCACCTTTAATTTTTCTATCCTTTTACTAATCTATTTTTCCAAGATAATTTGCTACAATATTTTTGAAGTGAGATCCTCAAAACATGATATATTTCTTCACCCTTTCACCTAATAGTCATATTACATCACGACGATGGACAATTTGGTTATTGCGCTCCTTCAATATCTTCTGCCATTCTTCTGTCAGTTTCAAAGGTATCTCCAAAGGTGTTGTCGCTGGAATTGGCATATTGATCTGCACTAAATTATTGGCCTCCTTTTCTAATGCGGCTACTTTAGTCTTCAATATCGCAACCTCTACTTGTTGCCACTCTTGCTATTCCTTTGAATCAGTCTCCATCTTTGCTTTCTCAGATACCATGTTCGCCACCTTCTTCTTTTCCGCCATCTACTCTCTTTAATCCTAACCTCCTCTAGTGCAACGTCAATTGGTGGTAAGTTTTATGAAATGCTCAAAAACCCATGCATATAGGCTCCTTGAAAATCCTACTACTTCTCCTTAGTCCAACAAATATCCAATCGGATCAACTCTATATTAGTCACAATAATATACTCCAATGGTGGCAACTCATCCTTGCACCTTACATTGCGTTGTTTCTCCTCCCTATTTAACTGCCTCTTAGTCTTCTCAATCGCCATTGTATTCTAATACAAGCAAGCACTCACAATTAATCTCTCAAAATACACATATTTTGCTGCTTACACAAAAGAAAATACGATGCTTACCAAGAGCCCCCCTCGTACTTCTTACTATGGTCCAATCAATTAGATCGACTCTTCTTTATTTTCCATGATTCATCATGATGAAATACCCTACTAATTAGGTCTGACAACCAGTCTTTACTACCACCATCACTAATCCCATCCATATTCTTCTCACTTCTTATCACCTTACATTTACTACCCTATCATCATCATTATTTACTCCTCCCCCCTTTGTAACAGAAAATCCCTCCCGAGTTTATGTATAATAAATTTTAAGCTGATTGCCATTGATCCGTATTGTAAATTTAGTATCCATAAAATCTTCTAATTGTATTGAACCATTTGAAAATCCATCGATAACTTGATATAATCCATGCCATTGAACTTGAAATTTTCCTGAAATTTTTTTAAATCAACTATGATAAAGAAATATCAAATCATTTGGCATAAATGCCTTTGGTCTAAGCTTACTATCATATTAAGTCTTCCTTCATTTTTGTATAGTTTCCATTATCATTTATGCATTGGCTCTAGTTTCATCCAATTTTACTAATTCTTCTAAACAGTGCCATTATGAATCATGATCTCTCAATCTATTATCTATAATAATTCCTAAACTTTGGACTTCCAATTCAATAAGTAATATTGCTTCCTGGCCATAAATCAATTGAAAAGAAATAGCATTAGTAGTAACTTTATATGCAGTATGGCATGCCCATAAAGCTGCAAACAACTTAGTATCCTAAATTGTTTCTGCTCCTGAAACTATTTTTGTTAAGATTTTACATAAAATTCTATTAGTCTTTTTCGTTTATCCATTGGTTCTAGTGTGATACGCTGTAGTCTTACGATGTTTTATCTCATATTTAGCTGTAAGTGCTTTGATTGTACTATTTATAAAATAAATTCCTCGATGACTTACCAATTCTTATGGACAACCAAACTGTATAATAATATTTTCATACAAAAAGGTTGCTACTATACTTGTACTATCGATTTTTGTAGCTATGGCTTCAGCCCATTTTGTTACATAATCCGTTGCTACCAATATATATTATTTTTGTCCATTTCTCAAGGCTAATGCAATTGGTCCCACAAAATCAATTCTCTATTTTTTAAAAGGCGCTTGAGCCAGAATTAGTACCAATGGCATTACTAAAGTTTCAGTAGGTCGACCCGTTCTCTGACATGGATCATAATGATGGACAAATTGGTAGGCATCTGCAAACATTGTTGGCCATCAATAACTAGTTTGTAAAGCTTTACAAGCCGTACTGTCTCCCACAAAATATCCACCATAACTATCCAAGTAGCAACCTTCCAATATAGTACTCACTTCAGTTTAATAAATATAGCGTCGCAAAACTCCATCCTTGCCTTATTTATATAAAGCTTCACCAATCATTGTATAATATTAAATTGTACATTTTAATATTAAGTGTCGTTTAAGCTTTTCATTAAAATTGGGTGAGAAGGTTTGAAATGTCAAGTATTGAATTATTTCACTATACTAAGGAGTAATTATATCTATCACAAATAGTTCTGCATCGGGTAGTGCATCGTTAATGGGTTCATTACCCAATATATTGAATAATCGAGATAAATGGTCCGCATTGGATTGTGATTTTTCTCGTCTTACCTAAATAGTAAAGTTAAATTCCTGCAAGAATAAAATCCATAGTGCAATATGACCACTCAATTGAAGCTTATTAATCATATATTTTAAAGCATCATGGTTGACATAGAAAACAAATTTATAACCAAGAAGATAATATCAAAACTTTTGTACAGAATATATCATCCTCAATGCTTCTCTTTTGATTGTTGTATAATATCTTTCAGCTGCTACCAATTGACGACTTGCATAATAAATAGGGTGATCAAAACCCTACTCATCTTTTTGACTTAGCATAGAACCAATCGCAACATTAGATGCATCCACATAAACTTGGAATGGTTTTGTCCAACAAGGTGCCACCAATATTGGTGCTGAAATCAATTTTTGTTTCAATGTTTTGGAATGCAATTATACATTCCTTTGTCCAAACTGGACTAGTCCCATTGATTGGTGGTTTTTTCAAGAGATTTGTCAAGAAAATGTATATAACTACAAATAGATACATAAATTATCAATAATAATTGACATGGTCGACAAATACTTGAACACCCATACCAATTTTTTATTGCTTTAATTCTATTATAATCTTTATTTTATCCGGATCTATAGCAATGCCTGCTATCAAAAATATATGATCCAATAGTTTACTAGAAGGCACACCAAATTGGTACTTTTCTGAATTTAAAGAAATTCCATATTTGGTACATTGATTCAAATATTGACCTAGACATTCTAAATGCCTGGTTCTCATACTAAATGTACAAAAATCATCTAAAAATATTTCTATTGAAATTTGTAGATAATCCTGGAATGCTTGCATTATCACCCTTTGAAATGTAGCTAGTGCATTACAAAGCCCAAACAACATAACCTTATAGGTAAAGGTCCCCCAATCCATAGTAAAAGTAGTTTTTAACTGGTCTTTTTTTGCAATTTTAACTTGATTATAACCAGAGAATCCATCAAGAAATGAATAATATTTATGTCCAGGGACAACATCCAATATATTATCCTTGAATGGTAAAGAAAAATAATCTTTCTTGATAGTCACATTTAATTTGTAAAAATCTTGACAGATATAAATTTTTCTATTTTTTTTTGGTACCATAACAATTGGTGAAACCCATTCACTAAAAGGAACTGGATAGATAAATCCAATCTCCAAGAGTTTATCCAGTTCTTTTTTTACCATAAGTGAGTATTTTGAATTAAGTCGATGTTGTCTTTGATGAACTGGTGTACCATTCTCTTCCAATATAATTTGATGCTCACAAACTTCATGTGGAATTCTTTTCAAATCTGCATACAATCATATGAAAGCAATTTTATGCATTGTCATATGGCGTGATTTACTATCTGGGAATACACTAGGTATCTAGCTGTAGAGAGTGTAGCTTAAACCTTTATATGATTCTTGTCTTAGCTTCCAAAACTCCTTTATTTTTGTATAAAACTCCAAATATAATAAAATCTCTTCAAAACATATTTTTTCCGCAAAGGGTTTTCTTACCCCAAACTTTAGAAAATCATAACTATTGATCTAACTTTTCAGTTTGTCTCAAATTTACAGGATAGGTAGAATTCACCCTTAAATTTTACCACAAAAAAACCAACTACAAATTCACTCCCGATCTTTTGGCATCTAAGAAATCCTAGCAGGTACTCTAAACCCTAATTTACAAGCACCCGAAAAACTATTTTCTTTATATCTCAAAAACCCAAATTCCAAATGTCATAAAACTTATGCACAAAGTTCACTAACATGAAATTATACATTCCCTGAAATTTTGAGCAAAACCTTGTCAAATTGCTCAAGATATAGCTCAAGAGACAACCACTAGTAAATCGGTTTACTTACTACCTTTAGATTGTATGCACTGACTTAAAAATCCAATAATTCCTTCACTTCAACTTAGAATCTAGTAAGTATTACATAAAAAGTATAGCCGCAAAAGTTCTCTCTCCAATTGCAGTCGCCGATCCTCAATTGCTGTCCGTGCACGTGAGTTATGCTCAAAAGAGTGACAGTAGGTCCAAAAGTAAGACCTTAACTTTGAGTGCCTATAACTTCTTCATAAAAATTCCAAATGACACAAAAACTTGTTCCAAAACCATAGCCAAAAACCTAAATCTTTTGACCCTAGCCTTTGAAACTCAAATGGCCTTGAGAAACTAACCCTAATCCCTAATATGGCCTCGGGCAGCCTCCTCAAAGCCCATTGGTCATGATTTTTGACCAATAGGAATGGAGATTTTCATTATTCATCTCCATTCATCTATATTGGTGCCGTAATTACTCCTTTTGCTACCAAAACTCTTCTTCAATCCTTTTTTTTATAAGATTTACATAATTTATGTTCTAAATATCAAATAAAAGAACTAAAAGAAGTTTTGAAAGATCACCAATGTCTAGCAAAGGTGATTTTAAATATTTAGAAGTTACTATCAACCAAAACCAATCTTAAAAGCCACTATCAAAAGGAAATTAAAATTATACAAATTCTATAGTAATCTTTTTAAATAACCTCTTCTCAAGGTAATAATCAAATTATATTCTACAACCAACTAAAATCTACTAATATGGCTCTCACCATGTTACTTAATAAATTATATATTAAGTACATAATTACATTATTTTAATACAGTTGCCAAACCACAACACGACAACATTAAAAAGTAATCCACCTAAATTTTTTTCTACTTGCGTTATATACTATCGTAAATTTTGAATGATTTGGAGAGCATCCCCTGTACCTAAATTAATTGGTTAACATCATAGAATTTTAGGAGTCTTTGGATTAATGTTCTACTCAATTCCAAAATCTTTTATAAAATTTGAGAAATTAGAACTTTCTAACTGCAATTCTATTGTACTAACGTGATGAATATCATATCTATTCATCTAATATGCAATCATATGATCATAATCGTCAATAACATCTGGAGGAACTAAGTCCTCTCCTGGTCCCCTGCACTGGTATTTCATTCTAGTGTGCTTGACAACTTACCTTGTATCAGCATAAATTGGGTCAGGTGCACCAATTTGTTCTTTTATAGACTCACCTTCATAATTCGACGTGAATTTTGAACTAGTAAATTAAATTTCTCCATCATATTGGACAAGGTATATTTGAAGCATAATTTTATCATTACCTTTTTGAATTATCAATGTACCACGATCCTAATCATTTTGAGCTTTAGCTTGATACAACCACGATCGCTCCAATAAAATTGAGTATGATAATATAGAGCTTTGTAATTAAAAAATAATATAACCAATTTTGTAGGTAATCCCTACAATTATTGTATCAATACTTCGTAAATATCCATAGGTTTAACTCGACTGAAGTCAGCTATTCTCAAAACTATTGTAGTAAGCAATAAGTGATCCAAATTCAACTCCTCGATTGTAGTGGCATTTATAAGATTTACACTAGATCCTCCATCTACTTACACTCTTGATACTAACACTCCAACAATTGAGACATCAATTGTTCGTGCACCCGGATCGAGATTCAAACTTACTTCTTAGATTTCTTTATTTTGAGATCTGCGAAAAATTAATGAGGAATTCAAGATAGTTTGGCACTCAAAAGCTACTGCCAATAGTTGCTTCATGGAAATCGTGGACTCTATGGTACCCAAATCTTTTAGAATATCATATGGTTCTGTATTAGTGGTAATTCTTAATGTCCGATTCTTCTTCCCAGTCCTAGACACCGACATACATAAATTGGTTTTCTCTATATTAAAAATTGATAAAGCTACTAGAATTAAATTTGATGGAGCCTATAAAATTGGTTCTTTCAATGGATAAGATTGTTCTTCCAGTTAGGTTGACATTGGTTCCATGAAATTCGGTGGTTGACCAAATATACTAATAAGATTAAATGGAGAGGAATATATCTACTAGGCCTATTGTATCATTAGAATATATCTACTAGGCCGATTGTATCATTCGAATATATCTATTAGGCCCATTCTAGGTAGCCATAGTAAATGATCTTGGCTGACCAATTGCTACTGGTCAAAAATTGGATTACCACCTTGATTATTTCTACCGTTTTGCATATTTGTTCTATAAACCAGATTATAATTAGTATTTTAAAAATTTCCAAAGCCATGATTAGGTCGATTTGGATGATTACTATTTTAACCATTCATATTTTTAGTTTGTACTTCATTAACATCCTATTAAGTTGGCTGTATTAATGTCTGATTATTGAATTGTTGTTGCCTTTGTAAATGCCAACAGTTTTAGGTAAGGTACTATCTTCCACAAAATATACATTGAATATCCATTTGTCTGGCTCATAGACATTTCGTATCAAAATGACCTTGTCCCTTACAATTATTACACCATACATTAGATCTCGTATTAAGAGGTTTATGTTATTTCTCCTTATCTTTAGCCAAATTCATGGCCAATTCTTCCATCTTCTTTGTAAGATTTAATAACAAGGCTTCATTTGGATCTTTAACAGTCACATTTGTGAACAACTCCGGTTGTTGATAGCTTAGCGATGTAAAATAAAGTGTCATTGTTATTGGCGCTATTGCTTGGAGTGGGATAACATTAATTGGTTTTTACAACATAAAATTCTTCATATTGGAGGTAACCATTTGTAGAGAATTATCCATCGACACATTTTCCAACTATATTTGTTGGCTTCCTGAACTTGGAATCATCGTGGCCCCCACTATTAATAATTGGTCATAATGACATTCTTCCCACACCTTTGCTCGTGCGAATAATGCCTCTATTGTAGTTGGACGAGCCTCTTTTACAAACATTTTTAATTCTGGTGGATGCAAATCGTTAACTAATATCGACAATATAAACGCATCTGACATTTGATTATTTGGCCATTTACAAAGTATATCCACAATCCGGCCATAATAAGACTCTATTGATTCCCCTGCAAACATCCTACTATTCATAAAACTTTCTCTAAGCCGATCTTCAAATCCAATTGATCTAAAATGAATTAAGAAGGCATTCCTCAAGGCCTCCCAATTGAAAAATCTACCTACTGGTTGCCGATTATACCATTCAAAAGCTGTATCTTTTAAAGTTACTGGCAACTATCTCAACGAAATGTCTTTAGTTCTACCATTATTAGGAACATAAGCTATCAAGAATTGAGATATTTAGTGATCGAGATCAAAGCTCGACCAACCACTAAAAGTAAGTAATGGTGCCATACTTATAGTGCGATCTCTGTAGAATAGATATTAGTTTGTTTTTATAAGATATTAGTAAAATAAATTAATAGTCTATAGAATAGTCACTTCAAGAAGACGGATGGTTGATTTAGTTATTAAAAGTGATTAATTAAAAGATTACAGTCAGGATCTAGAAATCAGTAGCAATTATATAGGAGTTGTAGAAGTTTGTTGAGATACCAGACTATGATAGTCATGAACCAGAGTTAAGTTTGGTACTACCTCTTTGTTTCTTTATTTTTTTTGTTGTTGAAGAGTAATGGATAGTTTTTGAATACTGAGAAGTGAGTCTCTGGAATAAATCAGAGATTGATTTATGAGTTATTGATTATGTAATTGGAGTATTATGTGATTGAATTATATGAGAAGTTATTGGAAGATTGATTATGGATGGAAGATTATGATTGTTGTTCACTGAGAGTTGTGTGTGCATTTTGAGAGAGAAAGTCTTTGCTTACAGAAATTCTATGAATCCAGATTGGTTG
Source organism: Physcomitrium patens (assembly GCF_059467195.1). Taxonomy (NCBI): domain Eukaryota; kingdom Viridiplantae; phylum Streptophyta; class Bryopsida; order Funariales; family Funariaceae; genus Physcomitrium; species Physcomitrium patens. Next base: position 10,668,845 of record NC_143423.1, on the reverse strand, counting down.
GAGTGAAGTCTGTTTTCTTAGTATTGGATGGAATTTATGAGTTTTGAACAGTCTTTTAAGAGTGCAAGGTTGCACACTATTGATATCAATTGATGAAGGAGTATTGTTAATGGGAGGAAGCATTGTAGTATTTCTTAGTATTTTAGTGGTTTGGAATACAGTTAATTATGTGAGCTTAACAAGTGAAATCTATATGCTTAGTCTTTCCCTGTGTTTGAATTCCCGTATACAGGTTTATTATGGAAAGAATTGTAGAATAAATAAAACAACAATCACATTTTTGGCACTGCTATTGGAGATTGATAATAGTATTGAGTGTTAGGAATTAACTGCTGGATGAATAGATGAAAAATAAGAAGCAAATTTAGTAGTATATAATGAAAGATTATGGTGATTAAAAATGAGAACATTGCAGTAAAGAAAACACACCAGTCAAAAAAAAGACAAGAGAGAGCGCAAGCAAGAGAATCGTCACAAAATAAACAAGAACACAAGTTAAAAAAGAAGCATCGACAAAGTTGGATTAAGCCATGGTTGCATGCTTGTCGACATATCCGTGCATACCCAGAAGCTGACGTTTTCTAATATTTCAGACATATATACCATTAAGAAAATTGCCAAGAGCACTCATAGGAAATTTTGTCAACAGCCCAGCATATCTCTTGAGCTCATTGTCGTATTACGTGCTTTCCTGCTCGAGAACGTGCTAGGCGTTTGGCTGTAGAAGGTAGTATGGAGATTCGTCGATAGTCAAGCAGTCTATCAGTTTTTGACTGCTGAAATATAAACGACTGCAACAATGTACAATAAATCTATACGGGTGCTCTTCGACTGCTTGTCGAAGTCCTTTTTGCCCCAGCCGGTAGGTCTCTAGACGTTACAGAGAACCCCGAACAACCCAAACTGTTAATCTTCAATACCCCTTTGTACTTACGATCTTGTATCCACTGACTGTCTTGTTAGATTAACCCAATCAATTTCATTCACTCCGCATACTCAATCCTATAGACACCTTTTTAATCCTTCAATCACAGACGTAACTCGATTTCACAAAACAGTCAAGAGTATTCAAACCCACTTCATTAAAAATCCCGATTCACCATTACAATACTGACTTCAGCAGCAATTGCCTCAGTCTTCCCAAAACTCTACGAAGAAGAAAAATCCAAATTCTATGTCTTTCCTTCCCCGACCCAAAGCATGAAGCTCCTCTCTCTAATCCCTTTGATCTTCAAAAACCTCCAATGAAAACCGAACTAGTAACCTTGCAAAAGCTTGAAAACTAGCTCCCCCCGATTCCCAGAGAAAAAAAAAAAAACCCCCCTCTTCAAAACTATATTCCCCCCTAATCTTATCCTCTGAATTTCTTCAATCTTCCATCTTAGATCCGGAATTGGCTCCCACCGTCAAGCTTAGATCCAAAATTGGCTCTCGCCGTCAAAGCTTTCTCCTTCGTTTTTACCTTTAAGAAATCCATTTATCGAAAACAACGTTCCCTGAAATGGCACAGAGAACAAGACAGCCCAAAACAGAATCGAACCCCGTAATCGGGACCACATTGAGTCGCTCGACCAATTCAGGTCTCATATTGGATAAGAGTCCAGTAGTAACCTGGATGTTCCCGTAATTGGGTCAAATTGGTCTTCGCGTCGGATTGGCTAAGACCCGTTGTAAGATCTGGATTTCCCGTAATTGGGTTGACAAGCCAATTCAGGTCTCATATTGGATAAGACGACTCGGATTGGATTCTCAAAATTCAATCCAATTGGCTCTTCGAACCCGTCGTGTGAATAGGTCCTTCTCTTCCTGCTGACTCCCGTTATTTGAATCGAATGGAGTATTTCAGTATGCCCCGGCTGACTGTAACGGAGTGACTGAACCTGACCACTCAGTATTTGCACTGGAGTTGGTCGATGCTCCCAATATTCGAGGTAACTGAATATTAATAAAATTCCCCTTTCTTTTTATTTTCACTGTATACTCGTGTTACAACACGACATCCACCCCCTCTGAACCTGTGCATCCTCCGGTATGCACCAATTTACCCAATTGCTGTTTGATTCAGAATATATCCTCTACGTCTTTGTCCAGTTCGTCTTCGTCACCTTCATTATCCAAATCACTTTCATCTTCTTTCTGCGGAATCTCTATACCTTCATTAAGGTCTTCCATATTCATCTCTGCATGTCTTCGTTTAAATATTTTTACTCGCTTCCCTGCAATTGGTATTTTCAATTTTGTACCATCTAACTCCCGTAATGAGTAAGTCGCATTATCATGAACAGTTGTTACAACATATGGTCCAAACCAACGTTTTGAAAATTTCCGCAAAGTACTATGTTGATTATCCAGACTATTGTCATAAACAAGTACCCAGTCACCTTCCTCGATTGCTTTTGGTCTCAATCGATGTTGCTTATCGAATCGCGCCTTGTTTTGTAACCTTGCTCTTTTTAACCTTTCCAATGCTATCTGGACATCTTCCGTTCTTTGCTCCAATTGTCGAATCCTAATAGCCAGAAGTTCTTCTCTTGTCAATCCATCTTCCCATGGTAGCATACTCCAAGTAAGTACTTTTTTTTCGATCAGCATAATTGGTTTTTGACCTGTTATAAGTTCTACTGGCATATATCCTGTCACCGAACTATGTGTAGTTTGATCAGCCCATAATGCAAATGACAAAAGCCATGGCCACTCTTTAACTTTCCCATTACAAGCTTTAACCAATGCTTTCACAATCGATGGGTGACCACGTTCGCTTTTTGCATTCCCTTCCGGATTATAAGCAGTAGTCAGTGATAGTTTAACTCCACATCTTTCAAAGAACTTACGAGCTTCTTGTGCATTTAATTCTCTACGATCTGCACTAATTTTTCCTACGCATCCATAACGGCAAATGACATCTTCAAGCAAAAACCTACAAATCCCCTCTGTAGATTTTGTCCTCAATGCTCTTCCTTCTACTTGATTTGATAAATCTTCACGAGCTAAAACCAAATATCTCATCTGCCATAATCCAACCAGCATAATAACCAAATCAACAACCCATTTAAAATGAATAGCCTGAGGATATGTAGGATGAAGACCATCTCGGTGTCGGATAGTAGAATATGATTGACAGATTTCACATGACTCTACAAATGAGAGCACATCTCGATACATATTTTTCCACCAATATCGTTCCTTGAGTTTAGCAAAAGTAGCCAAGATTCCTCTATGCCCTGTCCATAAACTATCATGAAACTCCTTTAATAATTTTAGTTTTTCTCCCTTTTGCCTATCACTCATTGTGGCATCCCAATTCCTTTCTTCGGTCTCTTCCATAAGAATCCATCTCGAAGTAAAAATCCATATGTTTTTTTTCTTATTTGTTTGAATTTTTCTGTAGACCAATTCTCTTGCTTAGACAAGGTATTCAAATAATGACCAATATCCAATAATACTCCTTCATAAGATTCTTCAAGAAATAGCTTGTCTTCTCTGTTGAGATTTGATATTGAATAGAATTTCAATCCGACATCATCAATGTCTTCAACCATTTCGTCCTCCCTCTCGCATCTTGCTCGAGATAGCATGTCTGCTACTAAATTGTCCTTCCCAGTGATATGCTTAAATTCTGGATTTAGTGACTTAATATAAGCAATCCATCTCAACATTGCAATATCTGGCGTTAAATAGTTAATAATCATTCCAAGCAATGGCAAGCAATCTATTTTAATTACTACTACTGCCCCAATCAAATAGTCCTTTTCAGCTTTCATAGCCGAAACAACTCCCAAAGTTCTCTTTTGACTTGCGAACATGCACGCTGACGAATACTTAAAACTTTAGCCCCAAATCGAACTGCAAATCTACTCCCATTCGAATCATCTTGACCCACCGCCCATTCAACGGCAATTGGACTAGCGTCTACAGTAAGAATCACTGGTCTATTGCACTTATAATCAACCTTCCTCAATATTGGAGGTGACATCAATAATTTCTTCAATCTTTGCATTGCCTGAATATGCCTTTCTTTCCATTCAAATCGGTAACCCTTGCGTAACAGTTCATATAATGGATCCGCTATGTGAGCAAAATGAGGGATCCAGATTCGATAAAATACACATGCACCCAAAAACCTGCGAACCTCTGTTAAAGAACCACAATCCTCTTTCATCCTTCCAATTGCATCAACTTTAGTCGGATCTGGTTTTCTTCCGTAAGATCTGCATAAATGTCCAACAATTACAACCTCTCGCACTCCAAATACGGACTTCATACCCGATAATGTAAGATGAACTTTTCCAAGCCGAGTTAAAACCTTTTCACAATCTTGTATATAATCAACAACATATCTGCGACACCCCCTCGTATCTAAAGTTTCATCCTTGTCTCCTTCTCTGCACCCTTTTATAGGAACATCATCCAGAAAAGGCATAGTCTTTTCCGGAATAAAATCTCTCAATATCTTATTCATTCCATTCATCATATGCGCAACCGAGTTGGTCGCGCCTTGAGGAAGAGTGCACATTCTAACCAATCCAAGTGGTGTCCTCATCGTTGTCATATCTCTACTTCCTTCGGCAAGTTGAAATTGATCATAACCTGAATACAAATCACCCATTGAATAGATCGCCCTTCCAGCAAATGCCTCACCAAATTCATCCACAATAGGTCCAATTCCTGCATTCTTGACAGTTACAGCATTCACCGACTGCATATCTTGAATAAACCGTAGTGACCCATTCTTCTTAGGTACCGTAAACCATCGACTGTAATACAGTGCAAATGAAGGTTCCAATATTTTCATCTTTATCTTTTCTTTCAATAGTTCAACGAATTTAGGTAAATGTGCCCTCGGTACTGGAATCGGTCTTAGATTCCAAGGTACATGCGATACAATGAAGATAACCATAGGTGTTATAATATTTGAATCTACACACCCAATTTCATGAGATTTGAAGGCAAATGATCTACCTTGTTTAGCCAACATCTTTTTGAAGCAAGTAATTTCCTCCGGCAATAAAGAACCATCAAAATCAATCTTCAATTCTTCAAAAGTCTCTTCAGTAAACTGATGTCCAATACTCATTGGATCTCTTAAACTTGCTTCTTTTGGTACTTCTCCCACTTGTTCTATAGAATCCTTTGGTAATGGTCCGGCAACAGGCTTTACCTTCTTATCTGCCGTTGTCGTATTACGTGCTTTCTTGCTCGAGAACGCGCCGGGTGTCTGGCTGTAGAAGGTAGTATGGAGATCCACCGATAGTCAAGCAGTCTATCAGTTTTTACTGCTGGAATATAAACGACTGCAAGAATACTTCGTAAATCTTTATTGATGCCCTTCGACTGCTTGTCGAAGTCCTTTTTTTGCCCCAAACGGTAGGTCTCTAGACGTTACAGAGAACCCCGAACAACCCAAACTGTTAATCTTCAATACCCCTTTGTACTTACGATCTTGTATCCACTGACTGTCTTGTTAGATTAACCCAATCAATTTCATTCACTCCGCATACTCAATCCTATAGACACCCCTTTAATCCTTCAATCACAGACGTAACTCGATTTTACAAAACAGTCAAGAGTATTCAAACCCACTTCATTTAAAAATCCCGATTCACCATTACAACACTGACTTCAGCAGCGATTGCCTCAGTCTTCCCAAAACTCTACGAAGAAGAAAAATCCAAATTCTATGTCTTTCCTTCCCCGACCCGAAGCATGAAGCTCCTCTCTCTAATTCCCTTGATCTTCAAAAACCTCCAATGAAAACCGAACTGGTAACCTTGCAGAAGCTTGAAAACTAGCTCCCCCCCCCGATTCCCCGAAAAAAAAAAACCTCCCTCCCTCAAAACTATATCCCCCCTAACCTTATCCTCTGAATTTCTTCAATCTTCCGTCTTAGATCCGGAATTGGCTCCCACCTCAAGCTTGGATCTGAAATTGGCTCTCGCCATCAAGCTTTCTTCTCCGTTTTTTACCTTTAAGAAATCCATTTACCGAAAACAACGTTCCCTGAAACGGCACAGAGAACAAGATAGCCCAAAACAGAATCGAACCCCGTAATCGGGACCACATTGAGTCGCTCGACCAATTCAGGTCTCATATTGGATAAGAGTCCAATAGTAACCTAGATGTTCCCGTAATTGGGTCAAATTGGTCTTCGCGTCGGATTGGCTAAGACCCGTTGTAAGATCTGGATTTCCCGTAATTGGGTTGACAGGCCAATTCAGGTCTCATATTGGATAAGACGACCCGGATTGGATTCTCGAAATTCAATCCAATTGGCTCTTCGAACCCGTCGTGTGAATAGGTCCTTCTCTTCCTGCTGACTCCCGTTATTGGAATCGAATGGAGCATTTCAGTATGCCCTGGCTGACTGTAACGGAGTGACTGAACCTGACCACTCAGTATTTGCACTGGAGTTGGTCGATGCTCCCAATATTCGAGGTAACTGAATATTAATAAAATTCCCCTTTCTTTTTATTTTCACTGTATACTCGTGTTACAACATGACATCCACCCCCTCTGAACCTGTGCATCCTCCGGTATGCACCAATTTACCCAATTGCTGTTTGATTCAGAATATATCCTCTACGTCTTTGTCCAGTTCGTCTTCGTCACCTTCATTATCCAAATCACTTTCATCTTCTTGTTGCGGAATCTCTATACCTTCATTAAGGTCTTCCATATTCATCTCTGCATGTCTTCGTTTAAATATTTTTACTCGCTTCCCTGCAATTGGTATTTTCAATTTTGTACCATCTAACTCCCGTAATGAGTAAGTCGCATTATCATGAACAGTTGTTACAACATATGGTCCAAACCAACGTTTTGAAAATTTCCGCAAAGTACTATGTTGATTATCCAGACTATTGTCATAAACAAGTACCCAGTCACCTTCCTCGATTGCTTTTGGTCTCAATCGATGTTGCTTATCGAATCGCGCCTTGTTTTGTAACCTTGCTCTTTTTAACCTTTCCAATGCTATCTGGACATCTTCCGTTCTTTGCTCCAATTGTCGAATTCTAATAGCCAGAAGTTCTTCTCTTGTCAATCCATCTTCCCATGGTAGCATACTCCAAGTAAGTACTTTTTTTTCGATCAGCATAATTGGTTTTTGACCTGTTATAAGTTCTACTGGCATATATCCTGTCACCGAACTATGTGTAGTTCGATCAGCCCATAATGCAAATGACAAAAGCCATGGCCACTCTTTAACTTTCCCATTACAAGCTTTAACCAATGCTTTCACAATCGATGGGTGACCACGTTCGCTTTTTGCATTCCCTTCCGGATTATAAGCAGTAGTCAGTGATAGTTTAACTCCACATCTTTCAAAGAACTTACGAGCTTCTTGTGCATTTAATTCTCTACGATCTGCACTGATTTTTCCTACGCACCCGTAACGGCAAATGACATCTTCAAGCAAAAACCTACAAATCCCCTCTGTAGATTTTGTCCTCAATGCTCTTCCTTCTACTTGATTTGATAAATCTTCACGAGCTAAAACTAAATATCTCATCTGCCATAACCCAACCGGCATAATAACCAAATCAACAACCCATTTAAAATGAATAGCCTGAGGATACGTAGGATGAAGACCATCTCGATGTCGGATATTAGAATACGATTGACAGATTTCACATGACTCTACAAATGAGAGCACATCTCGATACATATTTTTCCACCAATATCGTTCCTTGAGTTTAGCAAAAGTAGCCAAGATTCCTCTATGCCCTACCCATAAACTATCATGAAACTCCTTTAATAATTTTAGTTTTTCTTCCCTTTTGCCTATCACTCGTTGTGGCATCCCAATTCCTTTCTTCGGTCTCTTCCATAAGAATCCATCTCGAAGTAAAAATCCATATTTTTTTTTTCTTATTTGTTTGAATTTTTCTGTAGATCAATTCTCTTGCTTAGACAAGGTATTCAAATAATGACCAATATCCAATAATACTCCTTCATAAGATTCTTCAAGAAATAGCTTGTCTTCTCTGTTGAGATTTGATATTGAATAGAATTTCAATCCGACATCATCAATGTCTTCAACCATTTCGTCCTCCCTCTCGCATCTTGCTCAAGATAGCATGTCTGCTACTAAATTGTCCTTCCCAGTGATATGCTTAAATTCTGGATTTAGTGACTTAATATAAGCAATCCATCTCAACATTGCAATATCTGGCGTTAAATAGTTAATAATCATTCCAAGCAATGGCAAGCAATCTATTTTAATTACTACTACTGCCCCAATCAAATAGTCCTTTTCAGCTTTCATAGCCGAAACAACTCCCAAAGTTCTCTTTTGACTTGCGAACATGCACGCTGACGAATACTTAAAACTTTAGCCCCAAATCGAACTGCAAATCTACTCCCATTCGAATCATCTTGACCCACCGCCCATTCAACGGCAATTGGACTAGCGTCTACAGTAAGAATCACTGGTCTATTGCACTTATAATCAACCTTCCTCAATATTGGAGGTGACATCAATAATTTCTTCAATCTTTGCATTGCCTGAATATGCCTTTCTTTCCATTCAAATCGGTAACCCTTGCGTAACAGTTCATATAATGGATCCGCTATGTGAGCAAAATGAGGGATCCAGATTCGATAAAATACACATGCACCCAAAAACCTGCGAACCTCTGTTAAAGAACCACAATCCTCTTTCATCCTTCCAATTGCATCAACTTTAGTCGGATCTGGTTTTCTTCCGTAAGATCTGCATAAATGTCCAACAATTACAACCTCTCGCACTCCAAATACGGACTTCATACCCGATAATGTAAGATGAACTTTTCCAAGCCGAGTTAAAACCTTTTCACAATCTTGTATATAATCAACAACATATCTGCGACACCCCCTCGTATCTAAAGTTTCATCCTTGTCTCCTTCTCTGCACCCTTTTATAGGAACATCATCCAGAAAAGACATAGTCTTTTCCGGAATAAAATCTCTCAATATCTTATTCATTCCATTCATCATATGCGCAACCGAGTTGGTCGCGCCTTGAGGAAGAGTGCACATTCTAACCAATCCAAGTGGTGTCCTCATCGTTGTCATATCTCTACTTCCTTCGGCAAGTTGAAATTGATCATAACCTGAATACAAATCACCCATTGAATAGATCGCCCTTCCAGCAAATGCCTCACCAAATTCATCCACAATAGGTCCAATTCCTGCATTCTTGACAGTTACAGCATTCACCGGCTGCATATCTTGAATAAACCGTAGTGACCCATTCTTCTTAGGTACCGTAAACCATTGTCTAGAATACAGCGCAAATGAAGGTTCCAATATTTTCATCTTTATCTTTTCTTTCAATAGTTCAACCAATTTACGTAAATGTGCCCTCGGTACTGGAGTCGGTCTTAGATTCCAAGGTACATGTGGTACAGTGAAGATAACCATAGGTGTTACAATATTTGGATCCACACACCCAATTTCATGAGATTCGAAGGCAAATGATCTACCTTGTTTAGCCAACATCTTTTTGAAGCAAGTAATTTCCTCCGACAATAAAGAACCATCAGAACCAATCTTCAATTCTTCAAAAGTCTCTTCAGTAAACTGATGTCCAATACTCATTGGATCTCTTAAACTTGCTTCTTTGATGCTTCTCCCATTTGTTCTTTAGAATCCTCTGGTAATGGTCCGGCAACAAGCTTTACCTTCTTATCTGCCGTTTTATATCTCGTCTCTACTGTGACTTCTGGTGCTTGAAAAGATTCAAGCATGGTATAAACCTCTCTCGAATGAATCTCAACAATCTTATCATTATCCCCTAACCCAATAGATGTAATCAATTCCAATGAATCTTCCAGCCCATTTTCTTCATAAACAACCAAAATCCTCTCATCATCTTGCAATGTACCTATCTTGCGTAACTGTCCTTCAATATCATGTAATCTTTTTCTTTCTTTTCTTTTAAAATCATTAACTTTCTTATACATAATATTTCCATTCTCCAATATACCAATAAAACTCGCATCAAAGGCACCTTCATCTCACGAGAGTACCTCCTCTTTTGTACCTCCATAATCTCGCTTTACAGTGGTACCTCCCCAAAATCCTTAAATCCTTCAACAATCTTTGGCAATGGTTTCTCCCTCAACCTATCTCGATTCCGTTCATGGTTAGGAGGAACTGTTAGAAATTGTACAGCTTTCCTCCCATCTTCGCTTCGTACCCTTGCATAAGCAGAACCATCATCAAGTACCTTTGTTTCCATCCGTGTTGCAGTGATATAAGGTTGTCCTAAAATCAACGGATAAGACGTTGTATCTTGAACAAAGAAATGTTGCTCCGTCGCAACATCCCCAATCCAAATTTTGACATCTGGACAAGCTCCATATAATTTGCCTCGTGTGTTATTAGCTGCTCGTATTGCCCATCCATGTTCCATATCAATTGGCGATTTTTACTTCTTATAAAGATCTTTAGACATGAGATTTATTTCAGAACCATGGTCCACCAAGGCAACTATTGGTTCTTCTATATCTCCTACCTTCACCAATACCTCAGTAGTTGTCCTTGCCCAATGCTTTCGAGTATAATGGCTCAAAGTTTCTATTTCCTTGTCACTAGAATCTTCGAAACATACTCGCTGATTATACCCATTCTTTTCATTTGTTGGTTGCTTGTAACCAATATCAACCTCTTCTTCATCTCTACATATTCTTGCATCAATAGCATGACTCATTCCATTTTCGTCCATTAATTGCCTCTTTCGCTTAATGCTGTCAATGATAACATCATGAAATTCCTTCTTTGCAATTTTCAAGACTTCTTTCAATGTGAATTCCACCTTAGCGTTTAATATACATTCTTCCAACACCCCTTTCAAATTTGTTGCCGCTTCAATGTCAGAAAGTAGCTTATAAGCAATTGATTTGCCCTTATCTTTTGTCTCCGTTGTTTTTTCTCCCAATGATGATGACGTATCCTTTACAGGCAATTCTTGTGAAGCTGCCTCCCGAGCCTTGTCTCCTCGAGTTTGCCTCTTAAAAGAATTTCCTTCTCTAGTATCATCAAAATTTCCTCGTCTTTTTTCTTCCATCAAAGCTTCATGTTGGCTCTTAGCAATATATGCATGAACTGAAAGAGACTCAACAGGATCCTCCCAACCTGTTCTACCTCGTATTGTAGCTGCAGTTCTCAATAATGCTTCTCGAAATAATTTTCCTTCTTGCATTGTAGAAACGGCAGAAGCCCAAAACTCACTAGTTTCCGTACTTCCACCAATTTCATCATCTACTCTAGCACCATAACTTGCACTTTCTCGTGCTACTGTTTCATGCTCTTTTAAGTAATCTTGAACCAATGCTCTCATTCCTCCCTTGCCAAAATTGGTTTGAAGAAGATCCTCCCTATCTTTCAATGCTATCTTCCCATCTTTCCAGGAAATAATTCCCTGTCGTATCATATTATTAAATTCATTACAATCTTTTCTAGTGTGTGAAGCATCATCACACCAAATGCATCTTTGTACATATTCTTGTTTTGAAACATTCTTCGAATTGTTCATAGATGTATTCTCTTCAAGTCTTGCCAATTTGATTTGAAGATCTCGCATTCCTCGTATAATTTCTTCCATACCCATATCTGCTATCTTTGACAAGGATGTCGAAGGTTGAACTGTAGGCATTGTTGGTGGTGTTGTACGTACTGGAGCTTTGGGTGCTTGTACTGTTTTCGGAATATTGCTCCTATCCTTCTTCCTTTCTTTTTTTGTAAGCAACCCCACCGCATCTTCAACATTCTTCCACTTCGTTGTTAATCCTTCATCTTCTTCTTTGTCTTCAAGAAGGGATTCTAATTTCTCTTGCAATTCTCCATCAGCAGCTTGAAGAAATAGATCAACTTTGTTCGGCTCCAATGTCAATTTTTCTACCTTCGATAATTGAGAGTACTGCCTCTCAAATTCCCTTAGCAGCTCTGTTGCTTGCAAATTCTTATTGGGCCGTTCAATCCATCCCAGAAACAGCTTCTTAGTAATGTGATCAGCATCTTCCAAGAAATATTCGTCTTTCAATGCATGTAAAAAATCCTCCTATGAATTCCCATAACGATCCGTAATCGATGTAATGTGGTCCCTTATCTCCGATATCGTGGCAAGTCCAAATAGTGCAACCATTTTCTTCTCAAAAATCCGATTTAATTCCATTTCACGAACATAACATCTTAAATACCTTGAAATATTCCTCCCATCAAATTGATCAATTTTATTGACTACTACTTGCAATGCTTTGGTTGCCAAAGCTTCCTTTCGATCATTGCTTTGTTGTTGCTGCATTGACAATGAGAAGGCTTGAAACAAACTAGCAATAGACGGATCCATGTGCATACCTTGTCCTTTAGAAGACTTCCCACCAGAAACTCCTCCCAAAAATACTTCAAAATTTTTATTTTCGTTTTCCATAAAAATAAAGATAAAATCAACCGAAATCCAATACCTTCTACCTCAAGCTTTCACGTCGGGTTCACCACTTATGTCGTATTACGTGCTTTCCTGCTCGAGAACGCGCTGGGCATCTGACTGTAGAAGGTAGTATGGAGATTCGTCGATAGTCAAGCAATCTATCAGTTTTTGACTGCTGAAATATAAACGACTGCAACAATGTACAGTAAATCTATACGGGTGCTCTTCGACTGCTTGTCGAAGTCCTTTTTGCCCCAGCCGGTAGGTCTCTAGACGTTACAGAGAACCCCGAACAACCCAAACTATTAATCTTCAATACAGCTTTGTATTTACGATCTTGTATCCACTGACTGTCTTGTTAGATTAACCCAATAAATTTCATTCACTCCGCATACTCAATCCTATAGACACCCTTTTAATCCTTCAATCACAGACGTAACTCGATTTCACAAAACAGTCAAGAGTATTCAAACCCACTTCCTTAAAAATCTCGATTCACCATTACAATACTGACTTCAGCAGCGATTGCCTCAGTCTTCCCAAAACTCTACGAAGAAGAAAAATCCAAATTCTATGTCTTTCCTTCCCCGACCCGAAGCATGAAGCTCCTCTCTCTAATTCCTTTGATCTTCAAAAACCTCCAATGAAAAACGAACTGGTAACCTTGCTGAAGCTTGAAAACTAGCTTCCCCCCCCGATTCCCCGAAAAAAAAAAAACCTCCCTCCCTCAAAACTATATCCCCCCTAACCTTATCCTCTGAATTTCTTCAATCTTCCGTCTTAGATCCGGAATTGGCTCCCACCTCAAGCTTGGATCTGAAATTGGCTCTCGCCATCAAGCTTTCTTCTCTGTTTTTACCTTTAAGAAATCCATTTACCGAAAACAACGTTCCCTGAAACGGCACAGAGAACAGGACAGCCTGAAACAGAATCGAACCCCGTAATCGGGACCACATTGAGTCGCCCGACCAATTCAGGTCCTATATTGGGAAAGATGCCCGTAGTAACCTGGATGTTCCCGTAATTGGGTCAAATTGGTCTTCGCGTCAGATTGGCTAAGACCCGTAGTAAGACCTGGATTTCTCGTAATTAGACTGCATTGGGTTGACCGGCCAATTCAGGTCTCATATTGGATAAGAGGACCCGGATTGGATTATCGAAATTGGATCCAATTGGCTCCTCGAACCCGTCGTGTAAATTTGTCCTTCTCTTCCTATTGATTCCCGTTATTGGAATCGAACGGAGCATTTCAGTATGCCCCTGCTGACTGTAACGGAGTGACAGAACCTGACCACTCAGTATTTGTACTGGAGTTGGTCGATGCTCCCAATATTCGAGGTAACTGAATATTAATAAAATTCCCCTTTCTTTTTATTTTCACTGTATACTCGTGTTACAACACGACATCGTTAACTGCAAGTAGAGGATACACTAAAGAATTGATTACTTTATTGGATACTTTCTTAATAGAGGAAATTGTCGATTCTGTAAAAACTGGTTCCGTAGAATGGCATAAATTGCTTGTCAATAAGTACCAATTCAGCGTATTTCAAAATCCATCGTTTTCATGTCCAGTTCAATTAATAAACTTATTTAGGGATAATAATAGTAAATTAAGGAAGTTGGAAAGTCTAAAAAAGATAATTGAGAAAGGCAGTGGTTGTACCATTCAAACGATTGTACCATTCAAACGCCATGTCCTTTAAGGTTGCTGGCAACCATCATAACCAAATATCTTCAGTTTGTCCATTATTGGCTACACATGCTGTCAGAAATTGAGACAAATGTTGATTGGGATCCACACTCGGAAAGCCCCTAAAAGTAGGTAATGAAGCCACGCGTTTTCTTGAGACAAACTATCTCTACTCCGAAAATGGGGAGTCTCAATTGCCAACATCTGAATTGATGTCAGATGATGAACTTAGCTCTAATGATGATGCAGTTGCATTGATTACAGAAGTGCCTGTGGAAGTAGCGTAATACCCTGGAGTGGTGTACCAATGTGGAGGTCCGGGGGAGTACTTGATATATCCGATGGATTTGGAAAGCTCTGATTATGTTAGTATTGATTGAATGACCAAGTATGATGTGCATCATCTTAGTGCCATGGACCCAGGATTCAATACTTTGCACATGTCAAACTTATCGACTGATTTGAAACTTGCGTAGGAGTTGAAATAGAACATCGCCACCATAACTTTATGTCAAACTATCAACTTGGTAACCACAGGAGAGCCTCGATTAATTAAGGACTATGAAGGTATTAAAGAACAGGAGTTGATCTGCTGGACAAAATTTTTTTTGCATCATAAATCCGCTTTTGCTAGGTCTTATGATGATTTAAAAGGTATCCCCTTTGAAGTTTGTGAGCATCGTAACATTTTAGAGGACAACGCTAAACTGGTATGGCAAAGACAACATCGCCTTAATCTTAAATATTCCCTCATGGTGAAGGAGGAATTGGACAAGCTTCTTGCAGTGTTGTAATACATGAATTCTTGCTTGAGAATGCTCCAGGCACCTGGCTATGGAAGGAAGAATGGAAATTATAATAACAAAATCTTAATTCTAATAAAATACTAACAATACTCTAATTAGACTATAATAATGCTAAGCAAGCTTAATCAAATTCAAAAAACCTCAAAGAAATTTTAAACAAATAATAGGAATTTTTAAAGAAACATTAGAAAGAACACAAATGTCATTCAAATACATCTCAATTTAATCTTAATTTAATTCTAGTTAAAATCCTATTAAACTTCATTCAAATTTTAGGCCAAAACTAATTAAATCTTAAATCCTAATAAAATACTAAACCCTAAATTAAACCCTAAACAAACCTTAAACCAAACCCCAACCAAATCTTAAACCAAATTATAACCAAATCCTAAAACAAATCCTAAACCCTAAACCCTAACCCTAAATTAAATCCTAACTCAAACCCTAATCCTAAATCCAACCCTAATCTAAATCCTAAATCGTAATCCTAAACCAAACTCCAATCCAAACTCTAAACCAAATCCTAAACCAAATCCTAACCAAACCCTAACCAAATCCTAAACCAAACCCAAGTAATTCCTACAATAGATTTAAACCTCAATAACTAATGAATAAACCGTTGATCTTAACTCAAAACTTGTAAAATTCTTAAAAAATAAATTAAAAACAAGCACAAAAAAATTTGAAAAGAATCGGAGTTACCAAATTGACGAAAACCTCAAAAATGTGCTCAGGTATTGGTCGGCCTCCTTCTCCAATCTTGATGCCAATCTTCCACAGCGAATATCTCACTTTTGCACCGTTCGATTGATCTCAAAATTCTCATACACATAGAAAAATAAGTCTTATATCTTCTCATATAAGTTTCACTCCAATCCAACTAGTAGATTGTACGAAATCTTAAAAACCATCACTAGACCTAAAATTCTACTTTCTGAGACCTTGATCCACTTAAACCTCAATATCCTTCAACTCAACCGTTAGATCGAGCTCAAATTCACAACACATATTGAAAACAACTATAACCATAAACCCACAAAATTTCACCAATAGATCTGCTACAAAACTCTCGAAATCACCCAAAACATAAACCCTATTTTATTTCATAAAATCCAAAACTTCTGAAACAAACCTTGACTTTGCAAAAATCTTTCAAAGTCATAAAAACTGCAAATCACCCAAAATCAATACCCATAGAAACCTTATCCAATCTTCTATCAATTCCCATTCTCCGATCTGCCAAAGAGTCCTAGAATAGTTGTCAAGACTCGGTTTTGTGCCTTAGGGTCTGATTTCGACCCTGGTTCATAACCGGTCCTCTTCGGGTATCAACATCTAGTTTTTCTAAGTAATTTTTACTGGAATTTACTCTTAACTTCTTTCTTAATATTTCTACACTATTTATTTTTCCAATCTACCTTGTTTTGCCTTATTTATGGTCCTACAAAGTAAGTAGAAGTCACCTTTCTAAAAAGGTAGCATTGCTACTAAAAGTTTGACTACCTTCCTATCTTTTATCCATATTTTTCTACTTTTTCTTTTAACTTGGATCTTCTATAATAAGATCCATGTTATCATCTTTTACTATATAATCGTCTTAGAACATGATAGCAATTGGTTTTATTTACTCGGAACCGAATAGCAAGAAGGTTTCTTCAATCATGATGGTGTTGAAAAAGATCAGAAAAATCCAAATTTGTCATGATTTCCGGAAACTTAATGTGGCCACCAAGAAAGATTACTTTCCATTACCTTTCACAGTCAGTATGGGTAACCTGTTGTCATTATCACCATGTAGTAAAATAAATAAGAGTGGGGTACTAGTTAAAGTCATTCTATGGTGTTGTTTTGGATTGGTTGGAGTGCCATTTCTTATGTTTCTTATATTTTTGAGAGTAGTAGTTTCAGTTAAGCACTTGAGAGAGGGAACATCATGGCAATTGAAAGTGCAAAGAGAACTACAGACAAAAAAGATAGCAAGAAGGTGATATCAGAGCAGAACCGGAAAAAAAAAAAAAAAAATCATAGAGAAAGAACGGATACTCTAAGAGAATGTGGAATCCAAGTTGACATTAGAGAGGGGATTTTTAAAGAAACAAGAAGCTTGGATGAAAGAAAAAGAATACATCTTACGGATTGTAGAAGGACAATGGGACGAATTGATTCAAAATCACAAGACATGGGATTTGGAACAACAAAAACTCAAATGCCAATTGAAGGCGGAAGGAGACAAGGTAGAATTATTGATGAAAGAAAAAGAGACATTGAGTGACCAATCCAGATGTGAAACGGAGAAGTTGAGGTCTAAAATCAAAGTTTTATAAGCTAAGGTGGCAAAATTGACAGAAGTGTTAACAGTGAGGAGCCGATCACAAGTGTCAATTGAAGATATTCCAAAATAGATGAGTCAGCAACAACATCAGTTGGAACTCCATGATGCCTAGATCTTAAAACTAGAGGCTCAAGTCCATGTATTGGGTGTGTATAATGAAGATCTATCAAACCAGTTGGGAAAAGAGTCGATAGATAGATTGGAAGAAGAAGAAAATTTGAATTTAGAACCAGAATTGGTGGAACCTACATTTGATAATATAGCAAATGATTAATTAGATGGGCTAGAGAAAATAGTAACTTTTTAGAGTTTTGTTAAGTAGTTTTTAGATAGGAATCAATTTTGTGTTTGCAAAGACACTGCACAGATAGGAATGGGACTATGTAGAATAGATATTAGTTTGTTTTTATAAAATATTGATAAAAAAGATTAATAATCTGTAGAATAGTCAGTTCAAGAGGAGAATGGTTGATTTAGTTATTAAAAGTAATTAATTACAAGATTATGAATTAGGATCTGGAAATTAGTACCAATTATATAAGAGTTGTAAAAGTTTGTTGGGGTACCAGACTGTGATAGTCATGAATCAGGGTTAAGCTTGGTGCTACCTCTTTATTTCTTTATTTTCTTTGTTGTTGAAGAGTAATAGATAGTTTTTGAATACTGAGAAGTGAGTCTGTGGAATAAATCAGAGATTGATTTATGAGTTATTGATTATGTAATTGGAATATTATGTGATTGAATTATATGAGAAGTTATTGGAAGATTGATTATGGATGGAAGATTATGATTGTTGTTTACTGAGAGTTGTGTGTGTGTTTTGAGAGACAAAGTTTCTACTTATAGAAATTTTGTGAATCCAGATTGGTTGGAGTGAAGTCTGTTTTTCATGATATTGGATGGAATTTATGAATTTTGAACAGTCTTTTAAGAGTGCAAGGTTGCTCACTGTTGTTAATAGTTGATGAAAGAGTATTGTTACTGAAAGGAAGTATTGTAGTGTTTCTTGATGTTTTAGTAGTTTGGAATATAGTTAATCATGTGATCCTAATAAGTAAGTTTATGCGCTTAGTCTTTCCATAAGTTCAAATTTCCTTATATAGGCTAAATTTAGAAAGAAATTTATAGAATAAATAAAATGATAATTGCAGTCTCCTACAGCTCTCATTTATACTACAATTGGTACTTCTGGCACTCCCACAACCATTGGTATTATCACTGATCTCCTTGCTATTTGAATTTAAATTTTTCTTTCTTTGGTTTTACTTCGACCTACAATTCCTTTTTGTCATTTCCGTAGGAGATTTCTTATGCATAATTGGTCTTGTCTTTCTTCGCTTATCGATTAATTCTTAGATCATCTTTTTCTTCATGATTATCATTCATAATCTTTCATTTTTCTTTACAAAATCAATATTGCCTTGAATTATAACACTTATATTTGTAATCCTAAAACTAGTTCTTCTCAAATTCTCATTCAACATATAATTCCATCTCCCATACAATCAATTTCTAACATTTCATATTGTTATCATTTCTCCAACAGCGGTTCCAAAATGTTATTCTCGTTGTGTTCAAGCTTCAATATATCAAAGCAATAGAACTAATAGAGGTGGGTTCGAACACAGAGAAAGATTGGTTATATAAATTGGGTCTATTAGTATTACAATTGATTATACACTAGCTATCTGAAATCAATTATCAAACTACAAAACACCAAAGCTTACTACTTCCGTCTCAATTCAACACATAATCTATTCTAAGAATATCAATTTAACAATACTTTCATATTCTTATTAGTTCATCTCCCACTTACTCTCTTTGCGGTTTATATATATTCAATTACTGATCTCTAGCTTACTTATTATATTTAGTTTTTCAATTCATCACACAGAATTCAATATCTTCACTTAATACAATACAATTCGATAATCTCAATTCTTAAGGTCACAGATTTTTTCCAAAACGGTCAGTCCAAAGTCATATTCTATAATATTCTAATTATAGTTTCAACAATACTTCTCTCAATCACAATTCTTCATAAGAAAATAATAAAAGCAAAGAAAACAAAGAGGTAGCACTAAGCTTGGCCCGGCTTACGATTATCACAGTCTGGACTCAATCTCCCTTTCTCAACTTCTTTATCCTACCAAAAGATGGACCATCGGCCAGCAGATTCCAAAGGTTATGAATCTTTGAATTCTTAATCATTTGTTCCACTAACAACCAACTGTTACCAACTAAATTGTCTAACCATAAGTCTAATTCTTAAGATTATCAATAATCAACCAATAACTTATCACTAAATTTATTTACACATTCTACACTATACATGAAGGATCATCTTTTGTTATATATGCTACATCCATTTCTAGTAATGGAAAAATATCAAGTGATATTTGTAACGAATATCAAGAATTTCAAGACATTCTTGAAAAGAAGAATACAGATATTCTTTTAAAGCATCAATCCTATGATTATTTAATTGATCTACAAGAATGAGCTCAACCACCATTCAGATCCATTTATATCTTATTGCTATAATAATTTGGTTGAATTAAAAGAGTATATTGATATAAATTTGGCAAAAAATTTCATACACCATTTTAAATCTCCAACTAGGGCTCTTATCTTATTTGTGAAGAAAAAAGATGGATCTCTATGGATATGTGTAGATTATCAAGGACTCAATAAGATTACCATCAAGAATAGGTATCCTTTAGTTTTGATTTTAGGACTTCTTAACTAACTCAATCAAGTAAAGATCTATACCAAAATAGATTCATAAGGAGCATTTAATTTATTGCATATCAAAAAAGAAGATGAATAGAAGTTTGCTTTTCAAACTAAGTATGGACATTTTAAATATAATGTCATGCTTTTTAGACTCACAAATGTACCAGCCACTTTTCAACATCTTATGAATGATGACTTTTGTGCATTTCCAGATGATTTTTTCATTTGATATTTAAAAAACATTCTAATCTATTCTAAGAACACAGAAGAATATGAATTTCATATTTGTCGCATCTTGTAGAAATTTAGAGATATAGAATTATATGCAAAGTTAAAAAAGTGTGTATTGCATACTACTCAAGTTGACATTTTAGGATACATCATTTGTAACAAAGGCCTTATGATGGATTCTAAGAAGGTCCAAACTATCATAGATTGGATGTCAAGGACATGAATTTAAAAAAAAAAAATCATCGATATACTATTGTGTCACTGAAGAGACCTATAGTCACTCAAAAGATTATATAATATTAATTAGAATGGCTATTGCCAAAAAAAAGAAGACTAAAAAGTCTTAAAACAATACTAAGGATTAAAATAGCGTTGACAAGAGTGAAGAAGGCTTCACTTTTGCCTCTATATATACTCTTAATTAGGAGCTACGTGGTAATGTCCTATAGGACCTCCAAAACATACTGACTTTGCTAGCCATATATCTTAACTTGCAAGGCAAGTTATCTATGTATGTGACACATGGTTAGCTTGTTTCACAAGCTATTATGTAGAGTTAATTTGTTCCAAAAGCTACCAATATGTGGTTAACTTGTTGGCCAAGTTTTTGACCTATAAACATATCTAAAGTCAAAACCACATCTATGAAGCTTTTAGGAAGCTTCACTAAAAGACTTTATGAAATTATTCTATATTTATCTATTTCTACTTGATTATATAAATAATTATTGAAATAAATGTATATGTTGGTGACATTACCTTCTCTTTTAGGGACGAGTTCTACAAGGAGCGGTCTTTATATATTGAAGAAGTCTAAGATGCGGCAAATTATATTTGCCACATACTCCAATCTTTGATCTCTTTGAAGATGGTTGATAGGCCCTTCCAGCCATCAATAATGTCTCATATCAAGGCGAGAAGACCACCCTGTTATTTGGTGGTTGTTGAGGGCTTTATAACTTCTTTCAAATAAAATATTTGGAATACCATCAAGTATTATTCCTACCTCTAATAAAATCATCAAATAGCGAGAGTCTCTTCCAAGGTTGTGATATCAAACACATTATCATATTACATGTTGTTTTGCTCAGGAATGCACCGCACACCTAGCTGTAGAGGGTGAAATTATATTTCACAAGTAGCCAAGAAATCCTAATAGGTTTTACCGATACGAGAAGAATATAATCTGAATTTCAATTCAAAAGTGCTAAAAACACTCTTCTTAGTAGTCTTAACCATACATAAATCCTAATTAACTTATTACTTTAATATTTAAGCAATTTAGATTTTTCTTGTAAGCTCCAATCCTAATCAATGAACTTTAACAAGCTGTAACATCCAATCCGACCATCCACTTGATGTAGAATTTTGCATACAATTGTTGATGTAAGTCTTTTATATGGTCAAGAATTTTTAGTCCAATCCAACTTATAGATTGTGAGAAAACCTCTAAAAATTGCACTGATGTCACTCGGCTACCAACTTAAAAAGTGAAGTAGAAATCCTAGCAATGATTGCTTCCTTTCCAACCATTAATTTTATCTCAAAATTGATGTGTAGCTTGGTCTTCAAGTCATCTCTAGAAGGAACTTCAAGCTAACTCTCAAACCCTAACCTCTGATCTTTGAATGACTCCCTATTTTATCCTAGGCTGTCATTTTAGTGGCCAGAGGTCTGATTTCGATCCTATCTCACAAATAGTCGACCCCTGGGTATCATTCTAATCTATCCTAAGGTATTTTTAGCCCAATTCTACTCTCAACTTAACCTTAGTACCAACTATATTAATTATTTACCTCTTCTAATCTGATTTTATTAATTTATGGTCTTTTTAAGTTAGTAGAAGAATCTCTACAACCTAGAAGGTAAAATTACTAACTAACCTTCAACCTACAAACTATTAAGATAAAAAAATAACCTAAGAGGCTTTTATAAAAGTAATGTTTAGATACTTCAAATTATAATTGAACTAAGATAATTAGATATTAATTAGAAATTCAACTTTGATTACAATTTCACTATATAGTTGCATTACATGATGACAACATTGTATCTTGCCATATATTCAAGGAATGACATATTATTTTTGAGGATCTTCATCTTGATTCCATTATCTTAAAGATTGTCACAATCACAATATTTTATTAGATAAATCTGCAAATGAAAGCTCTTGAGTTGAATCTGCTAATTGTTGGTTCTCCATCTCCTTAGCATCACAAATACATAAAAGCTACAAAGAAAGATAGTAGATAGAGTATTATCTTCCTTTCATCTTGTTTCTTTTATAGCAAAGATTTATTATTCTTCATCTTGATTTTGATGGATTTTATTGATGAAAAGTTTCAACTTTTTTTATTGCATTTATAAGATTCTTTGATGGCTCCTATGTACATTCACTAATATCATATTCATGTGAATAAAAAAGATATTCCAATCTATTTTGGCATCGCATTGAGTCTAAGACTTCTTCCACCTTGAGCTCTTGATTATTATCTACTTCTATAAGAGGAGGTGGCATTTGTCTTCTTTCTAAAATATTCACT
Organism: Physcomitrium patens; assembly: GCF_059467195.1. NCBI lineage: Eukaryota > Viridiplantae > Streptophyta > Bryopsida > Funariales > Funariaceae > Physcomitrium > Physcomitrium patens. The sequence goes on along the minus strand of NC_143423.1, from coordinate 10,646,095 downwards.
GTCTTGTACAACTCAAGAAGAGACGTGAAATACATGGTGGATCTTTATAGACTCTAGAAGATATAATCGATAAGTAACAAGATTGATTTATTCACAAATAGAAAAGGTATCAGCCTATGATAGTCTAACTTATCTCAAGGGCGAGTAGTCTTGATATTTCAATGAAGTAACTGTACCTTATCACCTATGTTGAATTATGGTTGCTCCTTGCGATAGGCATCCGTGTTGGTCTTTTGCCATCTTTGAGCTTCTTTTAATTGTATCTTCATTGTTGCATGTAGCTTTGATAAATGATTTGCTAAATCTTTTACCGTTAGATTATCAACTTTTAAAAAGTCAAAAGTATTAAGTCATAGATGATAACCATAATTAGTAAAAATAGATGTTTATTAAATAAAAAAATATACTAAATTAGTATATACAAACTCTGCCAATGGCAAAAGAATTGTCCAATCATCTTGATGATAATTGATAGTACACCTCAAATATTGTTCTAAAATTTGATTCACCCATTTTATTTGCCCATCAATTTGAAGATAAAAAATCGAAGAAAGTTTTATATCCACCTTTAGAATCTTAAATAAGATTTTTAAAAATCTTGATATAAATTGAGTCCTTATATCTGATATAATATCCTTTGATAATCCGTGATAGCGATAGATATTATCAATAAAAAGCTTAGCTATTTCTTTACATGAAATAGATTTTATACATGGTACAAAATATACTATTTTGGTGAAGCAATCTATAATTACAAATATAGAATCATGTGAACTTGAGACTAGAAGATTCATGATAAAATCCATAGAAAAAGAAGACCATGCTTATTCTCGAATTGGTAATAGTTGAAGTAGTCTATAAGGTCTATGGCGAGGAGTTTTGAATCTTAAATAAATATCACATGATTGTACAAAGTCTTTTATCACCTTCTATATTTGCGGCCACTAAAATTCTCTAGATATAAGCTCTATAGTCTTGTTGTATCCAAAATGTCCTACTGTTGGAAAGTCATGATGTACTTGAATAATACTTAAATGTATTTTTGCTTCTGAAACATATATGCATCCTTTGAAATAGAGAAGATTGTTCTTGAATTTGAACTTTGAAATATCATGAAACTTAGAAGAAAGTTTTTTGATATAATGAACAAGAAGATCAGTGAACATACTTAATTCAATTTGCTTGATAAAGGTTGAATCAACAGTCAATGTTGATTTTATTGCTTGAAGATGAAAATGCTTGGGCTTCAAGGAAATCATTCTTTGTTGATTAAAAGATGTAGCTGCTTGTTTTGATGCAAAATAAAAATATTTATAAAGAACGTTTGATAGATCTTGTTATTTTTTGGATCGTTAAGTGATCATGAAATTGAATCTGGATAAAGACATGCTCCAATGGGGTAGATGATGATTCAAAATACATGGTGACATGAAGTACTCGAGGTTCTTATGATTTATATACATGGTAATTAGACTTGAAGTGCTTTCTAGATAATGATGCCATTCTTGAGATGAATCCATGATTGCAAGGAGTTCTTTGTCATGGATCTCACAATGAATTTTGGGTGATGAAAATTTCTTGGAATGAAAAGCTTCTGGGTGAAGTTTATTATCTATTCCCATTTGTGACAATACGACACCTATAGCAAAGTCTGATGCATCTATTTCCATTAAAAATGCCTTAAAAAAGTCAATGTGGTACAAGATTGGTGCAAAAATAAATTCCTTGTTTAAAGCATCAAATGATGATTTTGCTTCTTTATTCCACTGAAGTTTGTGTTTACAAGTCAAACATGTAAGTAGAACTGTAACTTGAAAAAATTTCTTGATGAAAATTTTGTAGTAATTAGCAAAGTCTAAAAAGCATTGCACATCTCATACTGTTTATGAAATCTTCCAATCTATGATAATTTGGATCTTCTTGGGATCTATCATAAGGCCTTTTTTGGAAATGATGTGTCCTAAAAAGTCAACTTGAGTAGTATAGAATACATACTTTTTAAACTTGAAATATAATCCTGCATCTTTAAGTTTTTGTAACACATGATGAATATGAAGTTCATATTATTCTGTGTTCTTAGAATAGATTAGAATTTTTTCTAAATAAAAAATAAAAAATCATTTGAAAATTCACAAAAAATATCATTCATAAGATGTTGAAAAGCAGTTGATATATTTGTGAGTCCAAAAGACATGACATTATATTCAAAATATTCATACCTAGTTCAAAAAGCAGTCTTTGATTCATCTCCTTCTTTGATAAGAACTAAGTTGTATGCTCCTTGTAGATCTATTTTGGTATAGATCTTTACTTGATTGAGTCGATCAAAAAGGCCTAAAATCAAAGGTTAAGGATACCTATATTTGATGGTGATCTTATTGAATCCTTGATAATTCACACACATTTATAGAGATTCATCTGTCTTCTTCACAAATAAGATAGGAACTCTGGCTGAAGATTTAGAATGGCATATGAAGTTCTTTGCCAAGTTCTCATTAATATACTTCTTTAATGTAGCTAATTCATTCTGCGATTAATTATAGATTGGTCCAAATGGTAGTTGAGCTCCTCTTTATAAATCAATTGAACAATCATAAGGTCGATGTTCTTGAAGGATATCTGTATTTTTCTTTTCAAAAAAAGTCTTAGAATTCTTCTTATTGGCTAGGAATACCTCTTGACATTTTTTCACCATTAAAAATAGGCGTAGTATATATAAAAAAAGATAATTCTTCTTTTGTAGCATGCATAAAAGCTCTTGTATCTACCAGCAAAGGTTTGGAAGTACTAAAATTTTGTATTTCTACTTTGCTAACCCAATCTTGAATTATACTACCAAAAAAGTTATGGTTACAAGAAATCTAATCTATTTGAGGATTATATTTTTTTAACCACGTTAATCCTAAAATAATTAGATTGGAAGGAGATCTTATTATATTAAATACTACTATACTTTTATAATCTCTAATTGATATATCTAAAGGAACAATCTCATGGATAATATTTTCAGAAGACAAAGAACAACCATCTATGATTTTCACATGTACAGATTTAGTTTTTTTTGACTAAACGTATTTTTTGATTTTTGACAAATCTTTTTTTGTAAAAGAGGTTGAGGCTCTTGAATCTAATAAGACAAGGACTTTGTGATTTTTAGGTCTTAAATGTATATCTATTATAAAATAAGATGAAGGATCTCAGGAGAGAATATATCCTTTATTAGGTGTTGCATATAATTCCAGCTACACGGTCCCTATTGTAGCTAGAAAAATTCGTTTTCCAACACATTATCTTCTTTCGTAATTGTGATCCTTATTTTATAATTGAGTTGCTTCTTTGGATAATATTGAGCCATGTACTTAGTTTCTCCACATTGTAAACACAAATCTTCTTGGCAACGTCGAATCTTTTCTTGCTGTGTGAGAGTTTTAAAATGTATCATATCAATTTGCATTGATTCTGGCTTTGATGAATATGATTCAAAAAATTTGAAAGTTGCTGTCATTTCTTGACTTTTTTGTCTCTAGCCAAGTCTTTATTTTTGATACATTTCAAACAATCAATTGTCGCATGCAATGGCTTGGGTAATAAATTATTCCAAAGATTTTATTTTTGACATTGTTAATAACAAATCTTTAACACTATCCTTTAATCCATATCGAAATTGATTGATGAGTGCTTTGTCATTTTAGTCCACATTGCAAGCAAGGTTTTAGAATTTAGCAGTATATATGGTGGCTGATTTAGTCTCTATTTTTTATTCTCGTTCATTTTCTTTGAATGTCATCGTAAACACTTCTAAGAATGAATTCAAATCATAAAAGAGTTACAAATCTTTTTCTATTAAAAGTGCAAACTAAAATAGAGCCTTTCTTAATAGAAGTACACATATTAATCCAACTTCAGTAAATCCAACATATTGAAAAGAATGAAACTTTAGAGAGAGCTTGACTTGTTGTAAAAATCCTTGAAATTTTGATCTTATTTCGTCAAACTTCTCAAGCATATTAATCCTCATCTCCGTCATATTTATAGAAGCAAAACTTCCTAAATTTGGTTATAAGGTTGATCTACTTGCTTCCTTCAATTGCACAACTTCTTGTCGTAGATTCTAAACTTCTTCCATAGGTGTAGGTATAGTACTGTGCACTCTAGATTATGTTCTAAGTTTAAATATTATATTTTTTTTCATATTTTATAGTAATTTAACAAGTTAGATCATGATTTATATAAGTAAAATTTAGTTTTGTAGAATTTTGAAGGTTATAACCTTTGCTGGTATAAATCTTAATCTAATTCTTTAAATTGGATTAATTAGGAAATAAATCATAGAATTTAGAAAATTAGAATAGTAAATTAATTAGTTTTAGTAATTTAAAAATTATAGTTATTGCTATAAGAATTGATTGAAAGCCTATGAATTCACTTACAATCATTTCATATGATTTAGAGTGAATTAAAATCATAAGCTTTTAAAAAAGATTCTAGTGAAAATTAGCAAGGGCAATTTGAATTTTTTTTCCTAATTCAACAGATTCAAGCATTAAGATGGCTTTTCTAATTAATGGAAGCCTTCTAAATGCAATGGATAGATGAGTAGTCAATCTTAACATAAAAAGGTGTTTCAAACACAATGGTGAAGTTAAATTTATAATTTTTTTTGACCACTTACAAGAGCCATCAGTCTTAGTGATAGGATGAATGAAGGCCATAGATCTATATTAGGGATCTTAGAGATCAAGGGTGGAGATGTGGTTGCCCTCCCACAAGCCACTACTGAATAGTATAAGAGTGGCTTGGTTTTCCAAGCCCTCTCTCTCTTTTTTTTTGATGAAAGGTGAAGCCATGCCAAATCTTGGCCTAAAACCGTAATTCTAATTTTATTTTGGTTCCTAATGCTTATCATGCACCTTATGAATGTGTGATCATTAATTTTGTGTTGTAGGTGGTGCTTATTGTGGTTTAGAAGGCACTTCCTTAGAATTAGTGGTTTCCAAATACTTACATGGTTAAGTGGGTTTGAAGGGCCTTGGATTTTTTCTAATCAGTCTTTGGTCCTTTTAATTTTTATAGTACATATTTTTGAGAACATACCTCTTACTATCAGCTTTTCAACGAGCTTAGGCTGGCTCAATTTGGAGCTAAAACAAAATTTTTGTGAATTTTTGAATGCGAGGGGGTTGGCTGCCTTGGCAGTTTGGGTCACCAATCTTTGAAAAGACATTTCTCAGTGCCGTTTACTTAAAACATTCTGAAATTTTAAGAATAAGAGCACATACAAGTTTAGCTTCTGATGGCATAGGTCTGATTACATTTAAAATAGATCCAAATTTTTGGTGTATTTTGGAGTGAAGGGTGGTAAATTGCCATGGCGGTTTCAGTTATTCAACTTTGATGGAGCATTGTGCATGCCTCAGGTATTGAATTGCCACATAGTTCCTTGGAGCAGGAGCATTGTCATACTGTAAAAGCTTACAATATGTAAAAATTAGTTAAAATATATTATATATTAATAAATCTAGATGTATGTTAGAATGATTAATAGATTAATTTAAAAAGAGTGGATTTAAGAAACTTTATTTTGAGTTTTATCTTTTTTGATTAAAGCATTTAAAATAATTGTAAGATCTAAATTTTTAGTATAAAGCCTTGAGAGGAGATTAGAGTATAAAGAAGAAAATCTTAACTAATAGGAGGCTTATTGGAAGGAATGAAAGCAAGGCATGGTTGGATGAAGGCAAGGAATAGAAAACTTCATTCCTATTGGTCGAAAGCCTTGTCTAATAAGCTTCAAGGAGGCTGCCCGAGGCCTTATTAGGAATTAGGATTTCTCTTTCAAAGTCATTCAAGCTTTAGAAGCTAGGATCAGCAAGTTCAGGGTTTTGGGTATAATTTGGATGAAGAGTTTGTGTGATTTCGAGTTTTTTTGAAGGAGATATAGGTGTTCAAAGTTAAGGTGTCAAAGTTGTATCTACTGTCACTCTTTGAAGCATAACATATGCGTACGGACAGCAATGAAAGATCGGTGACTGAAGTTAGAGAGAACATTTTCTTGGCTACACTTTACATATATTGTTTGACAAATTCTACTCTGAATGAAGGAGTTATAGGGCATTGAAAACAACACATGTAATTCAAAGGTAGTAAGTGAGTCATTTTGTTGATAGTAATGGTTGGAGCCATATCTCAAGTTCCTAAACGAATTTTTCACTTAAAATTTCTATAAGTGTGAGCTCTTAAGTTAAGAAGCTATAGACCAAAGTTTCATGGTATTTGAATACTTATTTTGTGAGATATGAAGAAATTAGCACATAGGTGTATGTAAGCTAGGGTTTAAAGCTAATGTTAGGGTTTTGATGATATCTCAAGATCCGTAATGAATTTGCATTTGAATTTTTTTGTGATAGTATTTGAAAGTATATTAGTACTTCATGTAAAACTTTGGATTGTTTGGACGGTCCAATCGTAGGATATGAGCTATTGAAGTTTGAAAAACATTTCTTATAAGGATATATAAGATTTTAAGATACTTTATCATACATTTGGGCATTTTCTTGGTACTTGGCTTATATTTTGATGTAATTGTCCTAAAAGGGAATATAATATATATATAAACTTTGTACTATTTATATCTTAGACTTGATTGAGCATTTAGTGGCAGCTAAAAGTCTAACACTTTTTTGAGGTAAACTCTCTCTATTGCGACAACATCTTCAAGTTAGGTTTTCAACTAAGCAAAAATCATCAGAATTAAAGCTGATATAAATGGTTGGAAAATTTTGGAGTAGAAAGAAGTTGTTGCCCTAAATTCTTAGTCGTTATCAATGTGCCTTCTCTTCATGTCCTCTTAGTTTTGATTTTTTCTTTTATTTTTATAATAACTCATAATTTCTATATATAAACTTTGAACTTTAATTTTTACTTATTACTTTTAAATTTTATTTTTTTATTTTTATTTTTTACTTTTTATTTAATTGGTAACTATATTTTTTATTTTTAATTTATTAAAATTTAAAATTTTATTTTTTACTTAAGATTTTATCTTTACCATGGATTAATAATAATAACTTAATTAATTATTCTTACTACCAATTATTTAAGAAGTAATAATTTATATATTTTAAAAAAAATAAAATAAATTATTTAAAATTAAATTATATAATTAGAATTAAAAGAAAGAATTATTTTGCATGAAGTTTAATAACTGAATTATCATTATGAATGTAAATATTGATTGGAAGATTTGATTAATAACTTGGTATTTTAACAATAACAACTATTGATTGGATTAAAATTTGAATAATGGCCTTACTTTTTAATTCACCTACTCAAATCACTTTTTATGAACTAAAACAAACTTCTTACTAGTGGAGGCTTATTTGAGTTCACAAGTACTTCCATAATTCATGTTAGAAATACATGAGATTTTTACTCTAAGAGTTTTGACAAGCTCATGAAGATCTGCAATAGTGACAAATCTATTCTCACTTGTGCTAAATGTAGCGTCCATAATCTTTTCTTCAATAGGCAACTCAAAAAAATCCAAAAAGTTAAATTAAAGGAGGGCAATCCACAACCTCTAATAAAAATTTCTACAAAGAGGAATAATCTACTTTGTTTAAGTAAAGATCAGTGCTAGAAAATAAGTTTTTTTTTCTTTAAAAGGTGGATAGTCCAAAACATTTAAAATATAAAAATAAAAATGGAATAATCCACTTACTTCTATAATAAGATAAAAATAATATGTTAGTACTCTTGTCAAATTGTCAGAGATATGAATCTCAAAAAAAGAGAATCCTTGATACACTCTTGTATCACTGAAGAGAATTAGACAGTCATTCAAAAGGTAATATAATATTAAATAGAATGGCTTTTGCCAAAAAAAAAACAGACTAGAAAGTCTTGAAACAAGACTAAGGACTAGAACAATATTGACAAGAATAAAGAAGGCTTGACTCTAGCCTCTATATATACTCTTAATTAGGAATTACATGGTCATGTCCTATAGGACCTCCAAAATATGCTGACTTTGTTAGCCATATGTCTCAACTTGCAAGGCAAGTTATTTAGGTATGCTCCACATAGTTAGTTTATTCTTTAAGCTATTATACAAAATTAACTTGTTCCATAAGCTACCAACATGTGATTAACTTGTTGGCCAAGTTTTTAACCTACAAACTTATCTAAAGTCAAAATCACGTGTATAAAGCATTTAGAAAGCTTTACTAAAAGACTTTATGAAATTAACCTATATTTACCTACTTCTACCTAATCATATAAGTGATTATTGAAATAAATATATATGTCCATGATATTAGAAGATTCTAAGAATAATATGAGATGTACAATGCTTTTTGGGCTTTGCTAATTACTACTAAATCTTCATCAAGAATTTTTTTCACATTATAGCTTAACTTACATGTATGACTTGTAAACACAAATTTGAGTAGAATAAAGAAGTAGAAGCATTATTAGATGCTTTAAAGCAAGAGTCTATTTTTATACCAATCTTACATTACATCAACTTTTTGAAGATATTTTTTGTGGAAATAAATGCGTCAGACTTTGCTATGGATATTATATTGTTACAAATAGAAACAAATGACAAACTCCATCCAAGAACTTTTCATTCCAAGAAATTCTAAGCAGTCAAGATTAATTATGAGATTTATGACAAAGAGCTCTTTACAATTATGGATTCATTTCAAGAATGGCGTCATTATCTTGAAAGCGCTTTAAGTCTAGTCATCATTATTATATCACGTGATTTACTATTTGAAAATACATTAGATATCTAGCTGTAGAGATTTTAGCTTAAACTTTTATATGTATCTTGTCTTAGCTTCTAAAACTCCTTTTATTTATATAAAATTCAAAAAATAGACAAATCCCTTCAAAATATATTTTTTCCACAAAGGATTTTTTCTTCTTGAACTTTAGAAATTCATAATTCTTGATCTAACTATTAAATTTGTTTCAAATTTATAAAATAGGTAGAATTCATTTTTAAATTTTATTACAAAAATATCCAACTAAGAATTCACTCCAAATCTTTTGGCATCTAAGAAACCCTAGCAGATATTCTAAATCCTAATTTACAAGCACTTGAGCACTATTTTCTTAATATCTTAAGAATCCAATATTCAAATGTCATTAAATTTATATAAAAAGTTTACTAACATGAATGTACACATTTCCTGAAATTTTGAACCAAAACTTGTCAAATTGCTCAAGATTTAGTTCATAACACAACCATTAGTAAATCAGGTTACTTACTACCCTAGATTGCATGTGTTGACTTCAAAATCCAATATCTCCTTCATTCCAACTTAGAATCCAGTAAGCAATATACAAAAAATGTAGTTGCAAAAGTATTCTCTCAAATAGCAGTTGCCGATCCTCAATTGCGCTCTGTACACCTATGTTATGCCAAAAAGAGTGATAGGAGCTCCCAAATCAACACCTTAACTTTGAGCATCTATATTTCTTTCATGTAAATTCTAAAACATATGAAATTTTCTCCAAAACCATAGCGAAAAACTTGAGCTCTCTAACATTAGTCTTCAAAGTTCAAATTCCTCCAAAAAACTAACCCTAATTTCTAATATGGCCTCGGGTAACCTCCTTGAAACCAATTGGTCATGATTTTTGACTAATAGGAATGGAGATTTTCATCATCCATCTCTATTCATCTATATGGATGCCCTAAATTCTCTTTTAACTACCAATATCCTTCTTCAATTCTTTTTTTTACAAGATTTACTTAATATATGCCCTAAATATCAAATTAAAGAATTAAAATAAGACTTCAAGGATCACTTATGTCTAATAAAGGTGACTCTAAATATTTAAAGTTACTACCAAAAAAATCAATCTCAAAAGCCACTATCAAAGGAAAATAAAGTTATACAAATTCTAATAGTAATCTTTTTAAACAACCTCTTTTCAAGGTAATTATTAAATTATATTCTACAACTAACTAAAATCTATTAACATGGCTCTCACCATATTATTTAGTAAATTATATATTAATTACATAGTTACATTATTTTTATATGGCAATTAAATCACAACACAATATAGTGTATATAGATCATAAGAACCTCGAGTACATCATATCAGTGTATTATCATAGTACTTATTTTTCTATCCACGAATATACTAGGTACTTGGCTGTAGAGAGTTTATTTTTGGTTTAATGGCTTCTTATTCAACAACCAATTTATCTTCATTGGAGGATAAAAACAAACAACTAAGAAAAGAAATTTACATAAATTAACCAAACAAAGCTTTTATATATCATAAACTTTTGTACATAAATTTTGTCTATATAATCTAAGAAAATTCTTTATATTCTTAACTACACCTTCAACTTCTTGAGTTTATCAAACTATCTTTTAGATGGTATCTATAGTTAAAATTACTCAACCTGAATTTTATTTATAGCACTAAAAAATTATTGAAACTCCATAAATACAGTAACTATAGTAGTAATAATAACCAATAGCAATAGCAATAATCAGAAATAGTAACAATAATTATCTTTGGTAACAATAACTAGTAGTAACAGTAACCAATAACAATAATCAATAGTAGTAACAGTAATCTCTCCAAAATTATAGAACTTTAGCACTCAATTTTTTCCAATCCAATTATTGGATTGAGCTCAAAATTTCTAAGAAACAAGATAATACTCTTAACTTCTTTCATACAAAAAATTAACTATAAATTCATTACCAAACTTGAGATATTGTCTATTTAGTAGCAGGTTTGGTACATATCATCTTTACAGACATCCATATACTAATTTTATCATATTTTACTAATTCAAAACTCAAATGCCATAAAACTTATATATAAAATTTAGCAACATGAAAATATACATTATAAAAAAAATTTAGTCCAAATTTTATCAAATTGCACAAGATATAGCTCAAAACACAACCACTAGTAATTCGAGTCACTTACTACTCCTTAGATTCCAAGCATTGACTTCAACTTCCAATATCTTTATTGTCCTAGCTTAAAATTTATTAAACAATATATATAAAGCATAGCTAAAAAAGTGCTCTCTTTAATTCTAATTATCAATCCTCTGTTGCTTTCTATACATATGCATTATATCTAAAAGAATGATAACTAGTACAAAATTGATACTTCGACTTTGAGCACCTATATTTCTTTCATAAAAATTCCAAATAATTCAGAATTTTTACCAAAATCATAATAAAAAACCTAAACTTACCAAATTTAGCCTCTAATATCCAAATCTCCTTGAAAGACTAATCCTAATCTCTAATTTGGCCTCAGGGAGCTTCTTTGAAGTCCATTGGGCATTCTTTTTGACCAATAGGATTAGAGATTTGTATCATCTATCTCCATTCATCCATATGGAAGTCGTAACCACTGCTTTTGCTACCAAAATTCCTCTTCAACTTTTTTTTGTATAAGATTCACATAATATTTGCTCATGTTACTAAGCAAATTTTACATTAAATATATAATCATATTATTTTTATATAATATCCAAATCACAATACGACATCCACCTCCTCCAAACCTATGCATCTTCCAGTATGCACTTAGAAGAATTAAAGTTGTGGTTGGTGTCATACTACCTCATCTACATTTTTTTTTTTTGATCTATTTTTTTTTTTCATTTACAAAAAAAATAATATTTTTTCTAATACCTTCATATGTTAATCCATCATCCAATATCTTTAGCTTCCATTTTCATAGCATTAATATATTATTGTCTAAGAATCACTAGATATGAAGTATTGTCTTGAACAAAGAAATTTTGTTTAATGGTCACATCATTAATTTTTACCTTCACATCAAAAGAAACACCATAAAAATCTCTTTGTATATTATTTTCTACCTGAATCACTCAACCATGGTCAATATCAATGGACCACTTGCCAAGTTTTTAGATTTTTTTTGACATAATATTAATTTCAGATCCATTATCAATGAAAGCAACCACTAGATCTACCAAGGTCTCTGTAGTTGCTTTGATCCAATGTCTTTTAGTATAGTGTCCACTGTCCTTGTTATCATCGTCACATTTATTGTATTGTAATTACTTATAGTATGTAAGAATTAGTTAGAACATATAATATTTTTATAAGTCTTGGTGTATGTTAGAATGGGTAATAGATTGATTTAAAGAGAGTGGATATAGGAAACTTTATTTTGAGTTTTATCTATTTGGATTATAGCATTTAAAAAAATTATAAGACTTAAATATTTAGTATGAAGCCTTGAGAGGAGATTAGAGCCTAAAGATAAAAATCTTAATTGATTAGAGGCTTATTAGGAGGAATGAAAGCAAGACATGGTCCGATGAAGGTAAGGAATAGAGATCTTCATTCCTATTGGTCAAAAGACATGCCTAATAGGCTTCAAAGAGGTTGCCTGAGGTCTTATTAGGAATTAAGATTTCTTTTTTGAAGTCATTTGAACTTTAAAATCTAGGATCAATAAATTTAGATTTTTGAATATGGATTGGATGAAAATTTTGTATCATTTGGGGTTTTTATGAAGGAATTATTGGTGCTCAAAGTTAAGGTGTCAATTTTGTACCTACAATCACTCTTTGGGTATAATATATGTTTACAAAGAACAACAAAGGATCGACAACTAGGATTAGAGAGAGCACTTCTTTGACTACATCTTTTATATATTTTTTGATGAATTTGGAGTTTGGATGAAGAAGTTATAGAGAATTGAAGTCAGCCCATCTAAATCAAAGGCAGTAAGTAAGTGATGGTTGGAGCCATATCTTACATTTCTCGACAAATTTTTTGCTCAAATCCTACAAAGAAGATAGATTATTATGTTAAAAAGCTATACATACAAATTTTGTAGCATTTAAGTACTTAGTTTATAAGATATGAAGAAAATTACATGCAAGTATATAAAAACTAGGATTTGAAGCTACTGTAAGGATTTTGGTGATATCTTAAGATCCGCAATAAATTTGTAGTTGTAATTTGTTGTGATAGTTGTTAGAAGTACATTAGTACATGTAAAATGTGAGTATGTTTGAATGGTTTGATTGGAAGATATGAATTGTTAAAGTTTAGAAATAATACTCCCTAAGGATATATAAGGATTCAGAGTTTTTTTTTATCATATTTTGGATGTTTTTGGAAACTTAAGACTTATATATTTTATGCAATAGCTCTGAAAAGTATTATATATATACTCAAAAGTATTATATATATATATATATATATATATATATATATTTGGTCTTATTCATCTTAAGACTTGATTGAGTAATTAGTGGCAGCCAAGAGCTTAGTGCTTTTGTGAGCCTAGTGCAAACTATTTCTATCCCAATAGCATATTTTGAATCCTTATTAAGCCCGCTAGAGCATGTCTTTATCTAGATTCAATTTCAAGATCAGTTGTCAATCTTGAAAACAACAAAACCTATCAAACGCTCTTTCTAGACATTCCTATTTTATACCAAAAGAAGGAAATGCATGTTTTGAATAACAAAGAACAATTTTCTTGAAGCCCTAGCATTTTCATCTTCGAGCAATAAAATCAACATTGATTGTTGATTCATCCTTTATCAAACAAATTCAATCAAGTATGTTCTTTGATCTTCTTGTTTATGATATCAAGAATAATTCATCTAAGTCCTATGACACTTCCAAGTTTGAAATCAAGAACAACCTACTATATTTCAAAGATCACCTATATATTTTAGAAGGCAAGGTACAATTATATGTCCTTCAAGCTCATCATGATTTTCAAGTAGCTGAATATTTTGGATATAACCTTTAAGATGACAAAATTGAGATGAAGATCCTCAAGAATAAGATGTCTTTCTTTGAATAGATGGCAAGATACAACGAGTTTGGAATCATAACTTTGAAAGAGACTCTCAATGTGTGGTTATTTTATTAGAAGTAGGAACAACTCCAAATAGTATTCCAAATGTTTTATTTGAAATAAGTTACAAAGGCCTCAACAATGACTAAATAATAAGGTAATCTTCTTGTGCTAGTATAAGATACTATTGATGGTTGAGAGGACCTATCAATCATCTTTAAAGAGAGAAAAGATCAGAATATGTGGCAAATATAATTTACTGCATCTTAAACTTCCTAAACTTATAAAGGTTGCTTCTCATAGAACTTGTTCTTAGAAAGAGAGGTAATATTACGAACATATACATTTACTTCAATAATTACTTATATGATTAGGTAGAAGCAAATAAATATAGATTAATTTTATAAAATCTTCTAGAAAAGCTTCCTAGAAGCTTCATAGATGAGGTTTTGACTTTAGATGTGTTTGTAGGTTAGAAACTTAGGCAATAAGTTAACCACATGTTGATAGCTTATAGAATAAATTAACTCCATATAATAGGTTGTGGAACAAGCTAATCATGTGGCTCATAAATATATAACTTGCCTTACAAGTTTAGACACGTGGCTATCAAAGTCAACATATTTTTGAAGTCCTATGTGACATCGCAACATAGCTCCTAATTAAGAGTATATATGGATGCAAGAATAAAGAATTCTTTACTCTTGTCAACACCTTCCTAGTCCTTTTTCTTGTTACAAGACTTTCTACTCTTCTTGTAATTGACAATAGTCATTTTAGTTTAATATTATCTCACCTTTTGAGTAACTTTCTAATTGTCTTAAGTGATACAAGAATATATTAAGGATTCTCTTCCTTTGAGATTCATATCTTTAACAGATGCACATATAGAAAACTTACCTTATAAGTTAAGATACATATCTTGTAAATTAAGATACATGCCTTGTAAGTTAAGATACATGCCTTGTAAGTTAAGATACATGCCTTGTAAGTCAAGATATGTGCTTTGCAAAGTCAAAACCTTTTAGAGGTCTTATAAGACATTGCCATATAACTTTTAGTTTAGAGTATATAAAGAGGCAAGAGTAAAACCTTATTCACTCTTACCAATACCTTTCTAGTCCTTAGTCTTGTTTCAAGACTTTCTTATTTTTGGCAATTTCCATTTAAGTTCAATATTATATCATCTTTAAGTAAATTTTTAGTTTCTTTCAGTGATATAAGAGTGTGTTGAGGATTTTCTTTCTTTAAGTTTCATATCCTAAATAGTTTGACAAAAGTGCTAATATATTATTTTTTTCTTGTTTTAAAAGTGAATGGATTATCCTACCTTTATTTTTATATTTTGAAGGTTGTAGACTACCCACCTTTAAACAAAAATTCTTATTTTTTAACACTAATCTATTCCTTAATAGGAGTAGATTACTCTTCTTTATAGAAATTTTTATTAAAGATTACAGATTATTTTCTTCTAATTTAATTTTTCAAATTTTTTTGAATTGTATATGGAAGGAAAGATTATGGATGCTATTCTAAGTAAAAGTGAGAATAGATTTATAATTATTATAAATCTTCATGAACTTATCAACACTTTAAGAGTCAAAATTCCATGTATTTTCAACGTGAACCATGGAGGTACTATACCTACACCTATTGAAGGAGTTCAGAGTCTGCATATCAAAGATATAAATCTCAAAGAAAAAAAATCCTCAATACACTCTTATGTCACTTAAGAGAATTAGAAAGTCACGTAAAATGTGATGTAATATTAAACTAAAATGGTTATTGCTAATAACAAGAAGAGTAGAAAGTCTTGTAACAAGAATAAAGACTAGAAAGATATTGACAAGAGTAAAGAAGGCTTCACTCTTGCCTCTATATATACTCTTAATTAAGAGCTAAGTGGCGATGTCCTATAGGATCTCCAAAATGTATTAACTTTACTAGTCATATGTTTTAACTTACAAGGCAAGTTATCTATGTATGCACCATATAGTTAACTTATTTTACAAGTTACTATACAGAGTTAAGTTGTTCTACAAGCTACCAATACATGATTAACTTATTGGCTAAGTTTCCATCTTAGAAATACATCTAAATTTAAAATCGCATCTATGAAGCTTTTAGGAAGCTTAACTAAAAGACTTTATGAAATAAATTTATATTTACATACTTTTACTTCATTATATAATGAAATATTGAGATAAATATATATATCCATGATATTAACCTTCCTTCTAGAAACGAGTTCCACGAGGAGTAGTCATCATCTTTCATAGATCTTTATAATTCTTCATTTTGGTTTTGATGGGTGTCGTCAATGAAAGGCCTTAATCTTCTTGATTGCATTTGCAAGATTCTTTTTTGGCTTCTATATACATTAACTAATATCATATCTATGCTAATGAATAAGATATTTCAACCTATTTCAGTACTGCCTTGAATCTAAGACTTCTTCTATCTCAAACTCGTGATTATTATTCACTTCTATAGAAAGGAGTAGCATTTTTCTTCTTTTCAAGATATTTAATGTCTTATATGGCTCAAAAAGAGACATGTGAAATATAGGATGGATCTTCATAGACTCTGTTAGATGTAATTGATAAGCAACATGATTGATTTATTCAAAAATAAGAATAGGTCCTATCCTACTATAGTCCAACTTATCACAAAGATGAGTAGTCTTGATATTGTGATGAAGTAATCATACCTTCTCACTTACGTTGAATTGTGGTTGTTTCTTGCGATAGGCATCCACGTAGGTCTTCTGTCATTCTTAAGCTTCTTTTAATTGTATCTTCATTATTGTATATAACTTTAACAAATAATTTATTAAATTTTTTGTACAAGATTATCAACTTTTGAAAAGTCAAAAGTATCAAGTCGTGGATGATAATCATAATTGACAAAGAAAGGTGTTTATTGAATAAAAGAATATATCAAATTATTGTATGCAAATTTTACCAATGATAAAAGAATTGTCTAATCATCTTGATAATAGTTGATGGTATACCACAATTACTGCTTGAGAACTTGATTCACCCATTCTGTTTGTCTATTAATTTGAAGATAAAAAGTCAAAGAGAGTTTTATATCCACCTTTAGAATCTTAAATAGAATTTTTTAGAATCTTGATAAAAATTGAGTCCCTCTATTTGATATAATATCCTTTGACAATTCATAATAGTAATAGATATTATCAATAAAAATTAGTTATCTTTACTTGAAATAGATTTTGTACATAGTACAAAATGTTTTATTTTGGTAAAGCAATCTATGATTACAATTATAGAGTCATATGAACTTAAGACTGAAAGATCTATGATAAATTCCATAGAAACAGAAGATAATGGTAGTTTTAAAATTGGTAATGCTTGAAGAAGTCCACAAGGTTGATGGCAAGGAGTTTAAGATCTTAAGCAAGTATTACATGATTACACAAAGTCTTTGACTGTCTTCTATATTTGAGGCCATGAAAAATCTCATGATATTAGCTCCAAAGTCAGGTTGTATCCAAAATGTCTAGCTGCTCAAAAATCATGACAAGCTTAAAAGACACGTAATTATGCCTTGCCTTCTGGAATATATAGGCAATCTTTGAAATATATTAGATTGTTCTTGATTTTAAACTTTGAAGTGTCACAAGACTTATAGGAAGCATTTTTGATATCATGAACAAGAGAATCAAATGACATACTTGATTGAATTTTCTTGACAAAGGTTGAATCAATAGCCAATGTTGATTTCATTGCTTAAAGATGAAAATGCTTGGGCTTCAAGAAAATCATTCTTTGTTGATCAAAAGATGCATCTCTTTCTTTTGGTGCAAAATAAAAATATCTAAAAAAGGCATCTGATAGACCTTGTTATTTTTTGTATTGATAAGTGATCTTGAAATTGAATCTGGATAAAGATATGCTCTAATGAGCTTGATGATGATTCAAAATACGTGCTGATATGAAATATTCAAGGTTCTTATGATCAAAATATATAGTGATTGAATTGAGGTACCTTTTAGATAATGATGTCATTCTTAAAATGAATCCATAATTACAAGGAGCTCTTTGTCATGGATCTCATAATTAATCTCGCCAATTGAAAATTTCTTAAAATAAAAAGCTATTGGATAAAGTTTATCTTTTATTTCTATTTGTGAGAACAGAGCATCCATAGCAAAGTCTAATACATTTGTTTCCACAAAAAATACTTTGAAAAAGTTAACACAAAGCAAGATTGGTGTAGAAGTAAATTCCTTCTTTAAAGCATCAAATGATGTTTTTACTTCTTTATTCCACTCAAGTTTGTCTTTACAAGTCAAACGTATAAGTGAAGCTATAACTTGAAAAAAGTTCTTCATGAAGATTTGGTAGTAATTAACAAAGTCCAAAAAACATTGTACATCTCGTACCGTTCTTGAAATCTTCCAATCTATGATAATTTGGACCTTCTTGGGATCCATCATAAGGCCTTTGTTGGAAATGATGTATCCTAAAAAGTCAACTTGAGTAGTGTAGAATACACACTTTTCTAACTTGATATATAATCATATATCTCTAAGTTTCTATAACACATGACAAACATAAAATTCATGTTCTTCTGTGTTCTTAGATTAGATTAAAATATCATTTAAATAGCAAATGATAAAATCATCTAAAAATACACAAAAAATATCATTCATAAGATGTTGAAAAGTAGCTAGTGCATTTGTGAGTCCAAAAGGTATGACATTATATTCAAAATGTCCATACCTAGATTGAAAAGCAATCTTCCATTCATTTTTTTTTTTTAATATGTACTAAGTTATATGCTCTTTATAGATCTATTTTGGTATAGATCTTTGCTTGATTGAGTTGATAAAGAATTTCTCAAATCAAAGACAAAGGATACCTATTTTTGATGGTAATCTTATTAAGTCCTCGATAATCCATTTATATCCATAGAGATCCATCTTTTTTCTTCTCAAATAAGATAGGAGCCCCAATTGGAGATTTAAAATGGTGTATGAAGTTCTTTGCAAAGTTTACATCAATATACTCTTTTAATACAATCAACTTATTTTGCAACAAGATATAAATTGATCTGAATGGTGGTTGAGCTCTTTCTTTCAGATTAATTGAATAATCATAAGATCGATGCTTTAGAAGAATATCTACATTTTTCTTTTTAAAAATGTCCTGGGATTCTTGATATTGGCTACAAATACCACTTGATATTTTTCCATCATTAGAAAATGGATGTAGCATATATAAAAAAAGATGATCCTTCTTTTATAGCATGCATGAAAGTTCTTGCATCTACTAATAAAGGTTTGGATGTATTAGACTTATGTACTTTTATTTTACTAACTCAATCTTGGATTATACTACCAAAAAAGTTAAGGTTATGAGAAATCCAATCTATTTGAGGGTTAGATTTTTCTAGCCATGATAATCCTAAAATAACCAAAATAAAAAGAAATCTTATTATATTAAATACTACTACGTTGTTATGATCTTTAATTCTTACATCTAAAAGAATAATTGCGTAGATAACATTTCCAGAAGACAATGAACGACCATCTATGACTTCTACATGTATGGATTTAGTTTACTTGACTAAAGTTATTTTTTGATTTTTGACAAAATCTTTATTTATAAAATAGTTTGAGGCTTTTGAATCTAATAAGGCAAAGACTTTGTGATTTTTAGGTCCTAAACACATATCTAATGTAAAACAAGGTGAGAGATCTAAGAAGAAAATAAGACCTTTATGAGGTGTTGCACATGATTTGAGCCGCATGGTTCTTATTGTAGCTAGAGAAACTCATTTTTTGACATATTATCTTCTTTGATAATTGTGCTTATCATTTGTAATTGCGTTTTTTTTTTAGACAATGTTGAGTAGTGTGCTTAGCTTCTTCAGAATATAAACACAAACCTTCTTGGCAACATCGAGTCTTTTCTTGCTCCGCAAGAGGTTTGAAAATATATCGTATCAATTTGCATTGATTCAAGCCTTGATGAATATGTTTCAAAAAACTTAGGAGTTGCTGCCATTACTTGACTTGTTCCTCTCCAACCAAGTCTTTGTTCTTGACACCTTTTAAATAATCAATTGTCGCATGCAATGGCTTAAGCAATAAATTATTCAAAAGATTTTATTTTTGGTATTATTAATGTGAGTATAATTAAAAGCTCTAATATTTAGTTATAATTTTATTTTTAATTTTTAACATATTTTTATTAATTTTAATGCTAATATAATGAATTAATAGATTCAAATTAGTTTTTTAGTTAATTATGACTTTCATCATATCTTTAGATTTTAATTAGATGGATGGTTCTAATTATTAGATTGATTTACTATTTTAAAACTCAAAAGAAAAAAATAGTAAATTTAGAAGATCTATGATTTCTTTTTCTTGAATTACTTTAAATCTTTTTTTTAGTGATAAAACTACAATTTTAGTAGAATTTTTCTTCTAATTTTTAAAAATTATATCTTAAATTAATTCAAAATCTTAATTTTAATCCAAAAGCTAATTTCTAATTTGACTATAGTTAGAAAGTTTCTTAAACCTAATTTCTCTATCTTCTTAATTAATTTTAAAAACTTTTATCTTAAAAATCTTAATATCATGTTAGTGCAGAATTTCAATATTTACGGCTATTAATTACTAAATTTCCAATTTTAAATGAATTTTTTTCATCAATACTTCATCCATAGATAACTTCCTATTTAGAACTCTGATTTACATAGTTAATATCATCTTGAAAAGTCCTAAACTAGCACTCTAACATGATAATCATTATTTTTTGTTTTTTTTGTTTTTTGTTTTTTTTTTAATTCTAATTTTTAATTTTCAAAATTTAAGTTTGATGGGATAAGTTTTGGAAGGTACTTAATTAAATGTACTACAAATGTTAAAAATTAAATCATAAAAATATGTAACTAACTTATTATGTTGTTGGATTAATTTTGATTATTATATTATTTTATTTTTTCTATCTTATATATGATTTATATTTCTACATCAATTAATATTGAGTTCTAATCTAAGTTATAAACTAATTAAATCAAATTTAAGTGAGGGGAGAAAAATCCACTCATAAGTAATAACAAATCTTTGACGCTATCCTTCAACCCATATTGAAATTGATTGATAAGTGATTTATCATTCCAATCCACGTGATAAGCAAGGTTTTGGAATTTAGCAACATATAAAGTGGCTGATGGTATCCTTATTGTAAAGATAAGAATTTGGTCTCTGCTACTTATTCTTGATTAGTTTCTGAGAATGTAGTTATAAACACTTCTAAGAATGAATTTAAATCATAATCCTTTTCTATCAAAGGTACAAATCAAAAAAGAGTACTTCCAGATAGAATTGTATCTATGAAGTCAACTTAAATAAATCCATCCACGTATTGGAAAAGGTGTAACCTTAAGTAAATCTTAACTTATTATAAAAACCCTCAAAATTTTGATCTTGTTCCATCAAACTTCTCGAGCATACTAATTCTTCTTTCTCTTGAGCTTGTAGAAGTAAGATTCCTTTGAATTTGGTTGTAAGGTTGATTGACTTGTTTCTCTCAGCTGCACAACTTCTTGATGTAGACTTTGGACTTCTTCCACAGATATAGAAATAGTGCTTTTATAGTTGATATTGGTGTTGTGTGAAATTTTCTTCCTAAGAGTTTTGACAAGCTTGTGAAGATCCACAATAGTTACAAATTTATTCACTCCAAGTAGGAGTAGTATCCATAATTATTCCTTCCATAGATAACTTAAATAAATTCAAAAATTTAAATTAGAGGAGGATAATCCACAACCTCTAAAAATAATTTCTACAAAGAAGAGTAATCTATTCTCTTTAAGAAAAAGATCAGTGTTAGAAAATAAATTTTTTTGTTTAAAAAATGATAGTTTGTAACCTTTAAAATATAATAATAGAAGTAGAGTAATGCATTCATTTCTAAAAGAAAATAGAAACAATATGTTAGTACTCTTGTCAAAATATCAATGACATGAATCTTGAAGGAAGAAAATCTTCAATATACTTTTGTATCACTATAGATAATTAAAAAGTCACTCAAAAGGTGATGTAATATTAAACTAGAATGGCTATTGCTAATAACAAGAAAACTAGAAAGTCTTGTAATAAGAGAGGACTAGAAAGGCATTGACAAGAATAAAGAGGGCTTCACTCTTACCTCCATATATACTCTTAATTAGAAGCTATATAGCAATGTCCTATAAGACCTCCAAAACATATTGACTTTGGTAGCCACATATTCTAACTTACAAGGCAAGTTATTTATGTAAGTACCACATAGTTAGCTTATTTCACAAGCTACTATATGGAGTTAACTTGTTCTACAAGCTACTAACAAGTGATTAATTTGTTGCCAATTTTCTATCCTAGAAATACATCAAAAGTCAAAACCATGTCTATGAAGCTTTTAAGAAGTTTTTATAGAAGACTTTATGAAATTAATCTATATTTATCTACTTCTATCTAATCATAAAAGTTACTATTGGCATAAATATACATATTTGTGATACAAAGTAAATACGTTTTGAGATCCTATATGACATTGTCACATAGGTCCTAATTAAGAATAAATATGGACGCAAGAGTGAAGCCTTCTTTACTCTTATTAATGCCTTTTAGTTCTTAGTCTTGTTTCAAGACTTTCTAGTATTCTTATTTTTTACAAGAATCATTCTAATTCAATAATACGTCATCTTTGAGTGACTTTCTAGTATTTTTTAGTGAAATAAGAGTGTGTTAAGGATTTTCTTTCTTTGAAATTCATATCTTTGATAGTACCTCTCCAACTCCTCTCTGATATTAAATAGTCATTATATTATTTGCTTCTACATTTGTGGCTAACTTCTTTCATTTAAACTTTTTGTTTATTTTTCCTAAGTTGCTTTATGTAGTTCTTTTTAGAAATTTTATTTTCTATTTTTTGTATATTTTTAATTTTTATTTCAAGTCTTCAAGACCGTTCTAATCTATAGCAACATAAAATCTCATCACAAGATAGAATAAACTTGATCAGAATAAAACTAAATAGAACTAAATAGAATAGTATACAAAAGATAAAACTAAGCAACTCAAATTAAGATAGGACAAAATAAAATAGATAGATACAAAATCCAACTGTATTAAGAAAAAAGGTCCAAAGCCATACCTGATGAGATACTCCAAAAGACCTTCTTTAGTCCTATTTTTACTTTATTCTATCACCTTGGAATTTCTAGAATGTTCCTAGGTGGTGGACCTCTCTTATATAACCGCCTTAAACTCCCTCTAGAAGGTTTTATGGTGAGCTTACCTAAATAACTACTTTAAGTCTTTTTTAGAAGGTTTTATGGTAGACTCCACCTAAATAATTATCCTATATTCTTTCTAGAATATTCCATGATGGATCATATCTAGTCAACTAACCTAATTTCAATTCTAGAAACTTCTATAGTATGAGTGGTTTTTTTTCTTCGCACTTAAGTTTAATTTAATTAATTTGTAACTTTGATTGGACTCCAATATTAATTAATATAGAGATGCAAACCATAGATAAGATAAATAAAAAAAAAATACAATGATATAATAATCACAATTTATCCAACAAAATACAACCAAGTCAATTACATATTTTTATAATTTATTTTTTAGCAGTTGTAATTTATTTAGATAAATGCCTTCTAAGACTTATCTGATTAAGCTCAAACTTTGAAATTTATGAGTTAATATAAAAATAAAAAGAATTGGTACCATACTGGAGTGTTAGTCTAAGGCTTTCCGAAATGATATCAACTATGCAAATTAAAGTTACATCCAAGAAGTTATCTATAGATGAAGTTTTGATGGCAAAACTTCATCCAAAGTTGGATATTCTTTAAAAATTAGCTTCAAATATTAAAATTCAGTATTAATACGGAGTTAAATTTTTAATATAAAAAATAAAAATTAAAAGATAAAAATTAAAACCAATAACAAAGTTAAAAGTTGGAAATAAAAATTAAAAGTTATAAATTAAGATTAAAAGTTAAGTAAAAATAGAATAACATAAAGGTCAAAAGTTGAAGGTTGGAAGGTAATTAGAAGTTAAAAATTAACAATTTATTATTAAGATGAGGTAAAAGGTTTACTAAAGTAGTATTAATTAGAGGTAATAAGATGAGTGAAGACTCAATCAAGCAATCCACACACTAACAAGTGTAATTAGGAGGTGATTAGAGAAGAAAGGTTATCTTCATCATGCTGAATTGAGATAGCAAACCTTGATCAATTAGAAATCCATCAATAAATATTCTTTAGCTCGTATATATTGGAACTCTTTTTTGTATTGAACCTTCACTTGGATGAGGCCCTATCCCTCAATTTTTGCAATATTCCAGTATGCGATAGTTGAGATATGATTTTTTAAAGTTGGCCTCCCGAACTGCCAGGGCAGCAGATCTCCTTGCACTTAAAAAATCACTAGAGATTTGTAAAAGCTTCAAAATTTCCAACTTAATTTTTTTAAATTTTTTTTTTTGAGGTGCCTTTGTTTGAATAATTTTTACAAAAAAATATTTAACAAGCACCATGCTAAAAAATTCCAAAGCTAACTCTAATGTATTGCCTTTGTACCAGCCGGCAATGGATCCCTTTTTACTTAAGAATTTACTGAAAATTCATAAAGATTCAAGTATTCCAATCAAAAAATTTCTGAAAACAAGACTTTGGAATGCAATAAAAATTACAAACCTCTTAAGAAGAAAGATAGAGATCATTAAGAAATGATTTTTTGAAGTTGGTAGTTCTCCGAGGTCATGAAAGTACACCCTTTTTCACTTGAAATTCTACCAACAACTCATTAAAGCTCCAAATTCTACGTGCTTAGTGTCCTTCAAACTTTAGTAACTAGAATAAGGTGGTCACAAAATATTGCAAGAAAAAAATATAACTAAAGAAATTGAGAGGCAGAAACCTAAGCAATTACAAAATGGAGGGAGTTTTTATTTAAAAAAAAAAAAAAAATTAGCATAGCTTCGCCATAAAAAAAAAGAGAGAGAGATGGCTTGGAAAACCAAGCCACTCTTGTAAAATTTAGTAGAGACTCATAGAAGGGTGGCCACATCTCTACCCTTGATTTATAGGATCTCTGATCTAAATCTACGACCTACAGTAATTCTACGCCTAAACTCGATTTTAAGGCTAGAAATACCATAATTCAAAAATTAATGGTTTTTTGGCAAAATTAATACCAAAAATATGTCCAAAATACATTTTTATTCTGAGATTGAGTATTCACAAGCTCAAATCCGAGTTCTAAATCATTAAAACCAATTAATTTACTAATCTAGTTGTAAATTTTAAGTTAATTTTAATTCTAATTATCCTAATTAGGAGATCAGCAAAGATTATTGCCATGAAAGCCTTCATAATCACCATTCTTTAATTTGAACTCCCTTAAGTACAAACTCTTGATAAATCATAATTCTTAATTTTAATTTGGCCTTAAATCAATACACTTTTGATTTTTGATTTATTTATTTTTTCTCTATTCTTCAACTCCAAATAGTGATAAAAATAAATATGAAAGGAAAATTCACCATAAAAATAGCTCATCTCCATCTTCTAAAGATCATCATTAATTTAACAATTATATTTTATAAATTTTAATCCATTTAAATTACAAAACGGAATTTAAGCTTCAAAGTCTTGAAATTGATTAAGAAGATAGAACAATTAGATTTAAGGAGTTTTTATAACCATAGTCAAATTAGAAATTAGCCTTAGAGTGAAAAATTAAGATTAAGGATTAATTCAAGATATAATTTCTAAGAATTAAAAGAGAAATTCTACTAAAATTTTAATTTTAGCACTAAAAGAGAATTTAAACCAAATCAAGAAATAAGTCATAGATCTTCTAAATTTACTATTTTTAGATTTTAATAATCAATAAATCTAATAATTAAAAGTATCTATCTAATTAACAAACTAAAAATATGATGGTCATAATTAACTAAATAAATAATTTGGATCTATTAATTAATCATCTTAATATTAAAATTAATAAAAATATGTAAAAAACTACAAAAGTAATTAGAACCAAGTATTAGAGCTTTTAATTATACTTATATATGGTTCTAAGTATCTTATTTATACTTTGTTACAATTAATTCTCTTCTACTAATGTAAAACATCCTTATTTTGCTTTTGATGGTATCTTTAAATTGTCACTTGGTAATAGGTAAGATTTTGTACAGGTTCCCACATTGCATTGTGAATGGAATAACATTTTCAAAGAACTTTGTACTAACATTATAGATGTCCACTACCATGGTAAAAGTAGTGATGCTCCAAAATGTTGTCCATTTCATATTCTTGTTGGTCATCAACTACAACTAGTAGGGTGGTGGTTGGTGTCAATCCGGAAAGCGCTTTAGCTTCGTATAAAATTCCTTCAATTGTAAAACATGGAAGACTAGATGGACCCAAATATGTGGCAAAAGCTTGAGGCAGTAAGCCACATTAGAAATTACTATAGAAATGTAGAAAGGTCGAAACCTCTAAGATATTAGTTTACAAATTTGGATTGAAGTAACTAGTGGCAAATTGCCATTGAAGAATAATACCTGATTATCCATTTAGAAAGTCTTGTATTGTTGATGGTTATTCATATATTACTTTTGTCAATTTTGTGCAGTAAAGAAGCAATACCATGCCTCTTGTAAGGCCATTATAATCTGTTGTATAGATTCTTCTATTATCAAATTATTCATGTTGATAGAGCGATGGAGAATTATTGGCATAATTTGATATTGACTACTATTAAGGAAAAATGATGAATGATTGGTACTTACTTGAATATTATCATTGTAAGTAAACTCAAAGAGCATCAAGTATTCATCCCAATCATTATAATAAACCACCACAAATGTCTGCAGCTTATCTTCTAAAATTTGATTAGCTTGCTATCATATTGTGGTTCGGCTACTATATAAAAATATTATATTTATATGTTTGATATATAAATTATTAAGTAACATGATAAGAGCCATAATAGTGGATTTTAATTGATTGTAGAATGTAATTAGATTACTACTTTAAAAGAAAGTTCTTTAAAAGAACTACTATTAGAATTTATATAACTTTATTTTTTTTTGATAGTAGCTTTTAAGATTAATTTTGATTAATAATGACTTTTACATATTTAAAGTCACCTTTCTTAGACATTGGTGACCCTTGAAGTTTTATTTTGGTTCTTTTATTTGATATTTGAAGCATATATTATATAAATCTTATAAAAAAAAAGGATTGGAGAAGGATCTTTGTAGTAAAAAAGAGAAGTTAGGGCATCTATATGGATGAATGGAGATAGATGATATAAATCTCTATTCCTATTGGTCAAAAATCATGACCAATGGGCTTCAAGGAGGCTGTTTGAGGCCATATTAGAGATTAAGATTAGTCTTTCAGCGAGATTTGAATATTGAAGGCTGAATTGGCAAGCTCAACTTTTTGGCTATGATTTTGGTGCAAATTTTGAGTCATTTGGAGTTTTTATGAAGGAAATAGAGGCACTCAAAGTCAAGGTATTGGTTCTATACCTATTGTCACTCTTTTGTATATAACGCACACGTATATAAAGCAATTAAGGATCGGCAACTAGAATTAAATAGAGCACTTTTTTGGCTATATTTTATGCAATTGCTTGATGAATTCTAAGCTAAGATGAAGGAGATATTAGAAGTTGAAGTTAGCACTTCGAATCTAAGGAGTAGTAAGTGATCCGAATTACTAGTAGTTGTGTTTTGAGCTATATCTTGTGCAATTTTACAAGATTTTGTCTAAAAATTTTTAAAAATGTGTATTTTTATGTTACTAAAATTATACACAAAGTTTGTAGTATTTGAATTTTGATTTTGTGAGATATAAAGAAAATAGTACTAGAATGCTTATGAAATAGGATTTGAAGTACCTGCTAGGATTTTTAAGATACCAAACGATTAATAGAAAATTTATAATTAAATTTTTTTATAGTAATTCTTAAGGATAAATTCTATATTATTTATAAATTTGACAAAAATTGAGCAATTGAATCAAGAGATATGAATTTCTAAAGTTTGAAAAGAAAAAATCCTTTACGGAAAAAATATGTTTTGAAGGGATTTCATTATAATTTTAGCATTTTATATAAAATAAAGGGGTTTTTTTGAAAGTCAAGATTGTATATATACATTGAAGATGGATATATGGAGTAATAATTAAATTTGGATATAAAGGTAAACTTTTGACAAGAGATTATAGATTTTTTTTGGAATTATTAAAAATCTAACTTATCAGCAAGTAGTTAGTTATGATTTGGTATAGCCAAGGATGTTAGGGAATTTTTAGATATTTTAGAAAGCCTTATGTACAAATTTACTTAAATATAAAAGATTTTATTAATACAATATCTTTTTGATATTATAATATTTATTTGTCTTGTACTTTAAAGGTTAAATAACTTATAGGAGCTTGGCCAATAAGTTAAAACTAATTTTCTACAACTAGGTACCTTGTGTATTTTCAAATAAAAAATCATGCAATATAATAATGCTCTATTTGCCTATTTATTTGGAGATGGAAGACTATAGATATAGTAAGTTATGTGCCTAGTAGCTTGAACAAGGCTTGCCAAAAACTTCCCATGAAACGTCGATTCCAATCTGAGATAATGACACAAAGTAATCCATGGTGATTGTGGTTATTGTTTTACTTATTCTACAAATTTCTTTCAGAATAAACATGAATAGGGAGATTTGAATGCATGAAAAGACTAACCGCATGAGCTTATACGCTAGGATCACATAATTAATCATATTCCAAACCACTAAAAATACCAAAGAATATTACAATTGTTTTTCCTACTAACAATACTTCTTCATCAATTCATAACAACAATGATGTACAACCTTGCACTCTCAAAAGATTGCTCAAAACACATAAATTCCATCCAACATTAAGAATAATAGATTTTTACTTCAAACAATCTCGCTTCATATAACTTCTGTCTTCACAAACTTCTTCTCCCAAAATATAAAACTCTCAAAAAACAACAGATCATAATCTTCCATCCATAATCAAACTTTACAAAATCTAATAACAATCTTCTAAATCTTCTCATATAATTCAAATATATAATAATTCAATTACTTACTCAATATCTCATAAATCAATCTTTGCTGTTATTTCATAATATCACTTCATAGTAATCAAATTCTATTTCTTCTTTTTTAAAAATATAAACAAATAAGAGATAGCACCAAGTTTATCCCGGCTCATGACTATCATAGTCTGGCCCTTCCACCATCTTCTACAACTGCTATATATTTAGCCCTAAAATTCCAGATTCTAACCATCATTCCTTACTTAATTATTTTTCACAACTAATTCAATCATCTGACCTACTGAATTGACTAATCTAGGAATGATTAATCTACTTTATCAATACCTTACAAAAATGAATTTCTATCCATTCTACAGTGACAAAAGATGGTATCAAAGAAAACTTATGCAAGCATTAAGATGTTAATATTTGAGTGCACCACCTCTAAGTAAAGTTGCTTGAAGACTCGATCTACAAAGATGGCAACTATAATATAATTTTGAAGCATTTGTCACAAAAATATAATGAGATCTATAGTCACTTACTCCCAACATGCCGTAAGTAGTAGAATTGGGTGTAATAATCTAAGAGATGCTACGTTATCCCATTGTAACATGACTATATGATAAAAGATGATAATATGGATTTTATTATAGAAGATCCAAGTTAAAAGATAAAATAAAAAAATTCAGTAAAAGATAGGAAGCTAGTAAAACTTTTAATAGTAGTACTAATTTTTTTATAAAAATAACTTTTATTTACTTATAGGACCATAAATAAGACAAAATTAGGTAGATTAGAAAAATAAATAATATAAATATCTTTAGGAAGAAGTTAAGACTAAATTCTAGTAAAAATTATCTAGAAAAATTAGATATTGATACCTAAGGAGGGCCGGTTATCAACTTGGGTCGAAATCAAACCTTGACACACAAAACCGAGCATCTATGGCACCTTGGGGTTTTTTTTTGTAGATCGAAGAATTGAATTTGATAGTAGACTAAATAAAGTTTCTATGAGCATTGATTTTAAGCAATTTGGATTTGTAATGACTTTGTAAGAGCTTTACAAAGTCAAATTTGTTTTGAGATGACTTGAGTTTGTGAAATAAAATAGGATTAACGTTTTGGATGATTTTAAGAATTTTGTAATAGATCTACAAGTAAAATTTTGTGGATTAATGGTCATAATTGTGCTTAATATGTTTTATGAATCTTAACTTGATCTAACGATTTAGTTGAGGATTATTGAGGTTTAAGAAGGTCAAGGTCTCAGAAAGTAGAATTTTAGGTCTAGTGAGGGTTTTTAAGTTTTCTTGTAATCTACTAGTTGGATTGGAGTAAAATTTATGTATGAAGATATAAGACTTATTTTTCTATATATATATATATATATATATATATATATATATATATAATTTTAAAATCAATCGAATAGTGAAAAGGAGAGATATTACCTCTAGGAGATTGGCATCAAGGTCAGAGAAGGAGGCCGACCAATATCCAAGCATGTTTTTGAGGCTATCATCTATTTGATAATTTTGATCCTGTTCAAATTTTTTGTGCTTGTTTTCAACTTAATTGTTAAGAAGTGTGTAAATTTTGAGCTAAGATCAACAGTTCATTTATTAGTAATCAAGGTTTAAATTTGTTATAGGAATTATTAGAATTTGATTTAGGATTTGATTTAGGATTTGATTTAGGATTTGGTTAGGGTTTGATTTAGGATTTAAGATTCGATTAGGATTTTATTTAGGATTTAGAATTTGATTAGGATTTGATTTAGAATTTGGTTAGGATTTAGTTATAGTTTGATTTAGGATTTAGGATTTAATTTGGATTTTATTTAGAATTTAGGATTTAGGATTTAGGGTTTGATTTGGATTTTATTTAGGATTTAGGATTTAATTAGGATTTGATTTAAAATTTGGTTATGGTTTGATTTAGGATTTGGTTAGGATTTGGTTAGGATTTGGTTATGGTTTGATTTAGGATTTGGTTATACTTTAATTTAGGATTTAGGGTTTGATTAGGATTTAAGATTTAGTTAGTTTTTGGTCTAAAGTTTGAATGAAGTCCAATAGGATTTTAATTAGGATTAAATTAAGATTGAATTGAGATATATTTGAAATATATTTGTAATCATTCTAATATTTCTTTAAGATTTTTTATTATTTCTTTGTAATTCTTTTGAGGTTTTTTTGAATTTGATTAAAGCTTACTTAGCATTGTTATGGTCTATTTAGTATTTAGTTAGTATTCTATTAGAATTAGGATTTTTTTGTTGTAATTTCCATTCTATCTTCCAAAATTAGGTGTCTAGAGAATTTTTAAGCAAGACTTCATATATTACAACAATGTTGCATACTTTATTATATTGACATGACTTGCATGAGTGTACAAAGGTTCAAACATCATAATCCAAATCTATCCAAAATCATGTCCTTGAAATCCGTATAAGAATCTTTTCTTATCTTAACTATCCATATATTAAGATGTCATGTCCCTCTTAGAGTATGCATGTCCAGAATAAATCATTGTTGAATATATAAATTCACTTTTTGAAATAGAATAAGCCATCGCTAAGATTGTAATCTTGATATTATATATTACCTACCTTTAACTGATTGCTAATCATTTTGAAATAAGCATCTTGATGTATAATTTCTTTCCATTCTACCTCTTTGGTTAGATTTTAAATGATATTATTTATAATAACAAATCTTACCTTGTCTCTCCATTCATCTTTTAAGTTTGGTCTTCATAATAAGCTATCTAGCATAGTATGTTGTTACCTTTGCTTATACTCAAGCTAGATATCAAAAAATTATAATTATTCTTTTGATCAATGATATCATGATTTTATATTTTTTAGATACAAATCATGAAGCAAGGATCAATGGTCAATCCGAATAACCATTGGCTTATCCAACAGAGAGTATTGCCACACCTTTGTGGCAAGTACAATCTCTAATTACTCTCGATCACATGCAGAGTAATTGCGCTCTATCCTTCCAAGCTTATGTGATTCATATGCCATAGGTTGAAGGCCCCTATCAAAGTCTTGTTGAAGGACCGTTCCAATAGCAAAGTCAAAAGCATCAATGTCAAGCATACAAAGAAAGTTAGGATCATACAATTGTAATATTAGAGCAGTAATGAG
Source organism: Physcomitrium patens (assembly GCF_059467195.1). NCBI lineage: Eukaryota > Viridiplantae > Streptophyta > Bryopsida > Funariales > Funariaceae > Physcomitrium > Physcomitrium patens. The sequence goes on along the minus strand of NC_143423.1, from coordinate 10,613,957 downwards.
TGTCTTCTTCAACTTATCAAAGGAGCTTTGTTGCTCCAATTTCTATTCAAATGAGGCACCTTTCTCTAATAGGTTTGTTAATGAGATAGTAATGTGAGTAAATTGCCAAATAAAATAACATTAATATCTAACAAGGCCTAAAAATGAGCAAACTTTAGAAGCCTTCTTAGGAGTTGGCCAATCTTGCATTATTTTTATCTTATCTTACTCCATACGTACACCTTTGAAGGACATCTTATGTCCCAAAAAGATGACTTTTGACTTCCAAAGTTTATATTTTGATTTCTTGTAATAGAACCGATCATCTTATAGCCAACTTAATACTTTTTATAGGCATTATTCAAGCTCTTCAAAAGTTTTACTATATACAAGGATACTACCAATGAAATCAACTATATACTTATTCAAAAGATTCAAAAATAATATGTTCATATGACCTATGAAAGAAGGTGGAGTATTGGTGAGGCCAAAGCATAAAATCAACTATTTAAAATATCCATAGTGTGTAGAAAATGCTGTCTTTTCTACATCTTTTCTTACAATAGGTGTTTGCTAATAGCTGCTCCAAATATCCAATTTACTAAAGATGGATGTACTTCAAAGTTGATCAAAAAGATCATCCATATATACATATGGATATGTATTCTTAACAATCTACCTATTGAAGCCTTGATAGTTGATACAAAGGCAAAGTCCACCATCTTTCTTAGGTGCAAAGAATACATGTGCTCTCCATAGTGATGTGCTTTTTCAAATGAAGCCTTTCTTTAAGAATTTATCCAATGGCTTCTACAACTCTTTAAGTTCTTTTGGTGTTAGGTAATAAATTGGTCAACTTGCTGATTTGGCTCCTAGCAATAGTTCTATTTAAAAGAGGGCATCTCGATGAAGAAGCATGCCACTAGGTAGGTTGGTTGAAAAAAAATTCCAATATTCTCGTATAAATTGTTCTACCCATTCTGCTCCTTTGATTGTCTTATCTACTACTGATGTAAGATTTGGAACCACCATATATATTGGTTACTTATGTTATATTTGCTTCTTCATGAAGGTCGTCCTTACAAGTAAGTCTTTGGTTGGAGATTGATTTTTTTTTCTTATTTGATATGGATGTATAAAGAATTACCTTGCATCCACTATCATTAAAAGAAATTGTCCTTGATATCCAATCAACTTGCTTATTTTCCATCTCTAGCCATGATATACTAATGATAATATCATATCTTAACTTTGTCACCTTGAACCTCTCTCTTAAGATGTAGTTATCAATCAACCTTAAGGTTTCTTCTTCACATGTTTTACTTAATACAATTTCTTGATCATTTGTAAGATATATATTTCTTTCCTTTATTGCTTTAGTTTTAATTCCAATCTAATTAGCAATTTCAGTTGAGATAAATTTTTTTGTAGAGCTACAATCTACAAGCACTGAATATGGTTGTCCTCTTAGTGTACACCAATCAATTCTTTTTATAGTTATTTGAGGCCATGCCATTTATCTTTGAGAGATAAAAGCTATCTCCACTACTAGCCCTCAATACCTTTATTGAAGAGCCTCATTTTCTTGCTTTGTCTCATTATTGATTTCATGAATTTTGAGATTGTGAATCCACCTTGTCTTATTGGTGCTTGAATTTTGACGTTTTGAACAACCTCCAATCTGATGGTTTGACTCCTGACAATAAAAACACAATCTCTTTTGTACTATATTTGTTATTATTGTGGTGTCAATCATCCTTGTATGGCATCAATCTCTATTGGCATTGATTGCTGTATTATAGTATTAGATAGTGGCATAGAACTTTGTACTATAGGATTTATTCCATGATTTCTAAAATCTATCGCATCGATCCTCTTTGCAATCTAGATTACTTCTTCAAATGTTTGTAGATTCTTTAGTCCCACCTCTTGTTGGATCCTAGATTTTAAACCTTGTAGGAATTGTTCTATCATCTCTACCTCCAAAACATTATCAATTTGGAGATATAGGGATTTGAATCCAAAGATATAATCTTACACCAACCTAAATTATGAAAAATTTGCCAACTGATCGAGTGTTATATTCTTTGTATTGATGGGCCGAAATTAATTTCTACACTTGGTCTCAAACTCCTCCGAATCACAAATCCACCTTAAGCTCTATAACTTTGAACTCAATGTAGCCACCAAATGGTTGCCGCATCTCTCAAATAGCTGGCTGCATATATAATTCCTTCAGTGGTATATGCCCTAGATAATTGGAGGTATTATCACATGTTGAAGAGCCATTGATATACATCTTCTTGTCTTCAAGTTTTAAAGTATGTACTAGGCTAATTCAATTTCTACTTAACAAATGTTGACTCCCTTGTTCTCGAGGCTTTTATTTGCTTTAGCAAAGTAGCTATCTGGCCTAAAAGGTGTTGTATTTGAGCCTCAATTTGAGATTGCTCTGCCATATCTTCTGTAGAATAAGTAGTTATTTGTTGAATTGTAGATACTTAGTTCATAGTGTAAACAGGGATAGATGACTGTTGAAAAGGTAGTTCAGTAGGTAAAATGGATGAATAGTTAGGAAAAGCAGTTTTCATTAGAGATGTAGCAGTTGGTATCTCGTGGTAGCATAAGGAGGATGGGAGAGAGGAAGTAGGGGCCATTACTGTGATAGTGTGAGCCGGGGTAAGCTTGGTGCTACCTCTTTTCTTTTGTTGTTATGTTCTTTGAAATAAGAGTATTGAGAGTTTCTGAATATTGTGAAGTGAATCATGGAATGAAAGTGTGAATGGAATTATATGTTATTGAATGAGAAGAAGAGAGATTGAATGCTGAAATCTGAATGTAGTTCAGCAGAGAGAATGAGTCTGTGTTTGTGTGAAACACTGTAATGTGAAGGCAGTTAATGGTGAAGAACTCCAGAATTTGGATTATAGTATGATTATGTCCTGTCATTTAGGATAGTGCGGGATTACATGTTGTTGTTATCAGTGATGGTGGAGTATTATTAGGAAGTGGAAAACATTGTAGTGTTTCCTGGATGTTTTAAGTAGTGCGGAATACAGTTAATTGTGTGACCCTAACGTGTAAGCTCATGCGGTATTCTTTCCCTGTGTTCGAATTCCCCTATACAGGTTTACTCTGATTAGATAAGTTAGAGTAAGTAAAACGACAATCACATCTTCCATGCTATAATTTCTTAATTGAACTCTACTATTATAATGCCTTCTCACCTCCTTGTTGATTTTTTAAGAATAGCTCATGGTAGCTTCAACACAATATCCAATTTGACTACAATAACTAATCTTGGAGTAGGTGATGAGTGTTGATACACTACCAAAATTAAATAGTCTAATACTCGCTTTCATACCAATGAAACATCACTAGTCTATCTCAAATTTTCAAGACCCTTCTAATTCATATCAACATAAAACCTCATCACAAGGTAGGACAAATTGAACCAGAATAAAACTGAACTAAATTGAAGAGAATGGAATATGAAAGATAAAACTGAGCAACCAAAATTAAGATAGGAAGATATAAAATTAAGATAGGAAGATATAAAATAAAATAGAAAGATATAAAATCAAATTGTATTAAGAGAAAGGGTCCAAAGTCATACTTGACCAGATGCTCCAAAAGGCCTTGGTCAGTCCTATTTATACTTTAATCTATCACCGTGGATTTTCTAGAATATTCTTAGGTAATGGACCTCTCTTCAATAACCACCTTAAACTCCCTCTAGAAGATTCTATAGTAGGCCCTACTTAGATAACTGCCCTAAGACTTTTCTAGAAGGTTCTATGCTGGGCCTTATTTAAATAACCGCCCTAAACTCTTTCTAGAATGTTTCATGGTAGATTCTATTTAAGACACTAATTTAATCTCAATTTTAGAAACTTCCATAGTTCTTACTATCTATTCCTATACAAATATCTTATCTATACCATGTTATACAAATTATACAAGAGCAAAGAAATAAAATTTGAAATTTAAAAATTAGAATTAAAGATATTTTTAATAGAAGAATTTATATAAAAATAATTTAATTTAATATATCTAAAAAATATAAACATGAACATAAATAGAATCTCGATTGATATACATTTTTTTTTTTTTTTATTTATTTTTTTTTTTTTACAAAGAGATTATTTCATCAATTGCATCAAACATATTAAAAGTTGAAATTCCTATAATAAATTTTGATTATTCTAGGTGCCATAATTTATTAATTATATATATTTTTTAATTAACTAATATGTTATTTCAGAAATGAACATCTTTTTTTGCATTGAAAAATAAATTATTTAAAAAATATTTCATATATATATATATATATATATTTTAAGAATCAAAATTATGATAATTAATCATGTCATTTAATAATATTTGAATGGTACTTTTAAATAAATTTAAGCATGTATTACATAACTAGTTTTAAGAATATATTATAAAAATATATAAATTAGTCATTTTTAAGTTGGCACATTAATTACTACAATCTCAATTGTTATATTGACTTTATTTATCAAAAAAAATATTATATTTTCTTTAATTTATTTTGTATTATATTAAAGTAGCAAATATAACTTAAGTGGCATTACACTTAAACTATGAGACATTAATATTAACCTTAAAATTATACATACCACTTAATCTAATCTAAATATAAAATAAAATATTTTTCACTCTTTAAGAGATGTAATTTTAGGATACTCTTGGGTATAAATTATTATAAAAAAAGAAAGAAAAAAAACTAAGTGATAAAGAATTAAAACAAGAAGAAATGAATAAGAAGAAGAAGAAGAAAAAATATTGGCATGAAAAAGAATTAAAACAAGAAGAGAAGGCTCGGTGTAAATAGAGTTAAAAGAAGAAGAAGAGCTGATGTAAAAAAAGATTAGAAGGGAGAAGTTAGGAAACTAGTGTGAATAGATAAAGTGATTAGCCCACCATGTATTATAAATGAGAAGGTGGTTAAGTCACCTACACTTTAGTATGATTTGATAATAAAAACAATTATTTTTTAAAACCTTCCTCCACAAATAGAGCTATGGATCTAATTATAAACAAGTTGGTTAATGTTGCAATATGTATTTACAAAAATTATTATACAAACTAAAAATTGAACAAATGATTTATTTAAATATACTACTACTAAATTTGTAATTAATTTTATTCATCATGTATTAAAAAAAATGCATAGACAACCAACAACACTGAGTTATTATTATTATTATTATTATTATTATTATTTTCATTTTCATTTAAATAACAAACATCATAAGCATACAGCCATGCACAATAAGAAGTACAAAAGAGTCGCCAAAAACAAAGAAAGGTGTTTATGATTATTTATTTTATTTTTTGCATCAAGAATTAAAGTTTCTAACAAACCATTATAAAATTACCAAGAATACCATTATCAAAGGAAACTGCGTCACAAAATGGCACTTTGTCTAAGAATATTCAATATGAGATTCCAATAGATTCCCCTCCACAAGTATTGAGTCAACTCAGATCGACGCTTCAAGCCTCGCGACACGTGGCGTGCATCCGAGGGATCGCATGGGCAGCTGAGGTGGCAGCCAAGGGGTGTCAGCGTGGCTCGCCGTAGCAGCAGCAGCGACGCTTTTGAGGACGCGGCCATTGCCAGCTCCTGGCTCGGCCTCAGCTCGCCTTCATTCACGCGAGTGGTGTCCGACCACTCGTAAGCTCTGCGCCTCTTCTCATCCCTTCAAACAAACCTCCGATCATGCTACACTTGGCACACCTGCAACACGCCTTGTGTGGTATCGTTTCATTGTCGACTGGAAACTTCGTTTTTATTAAAACATCGGAGTGAGTCTTTTTAAAATTTGTGGCAGTTCGGGGTCTGCGTTTGGTCTGTTGAGTACTCGGCAAGGAGGGAATTGGAACTCCCAGGGTCGTCGTCGTCGAGTAGATTTGTTTCGCATGAACGCTGCGGGGTTGGAAAGGTGGTATCGGAAGCGGAGGTCGCATATCGAGAGAGGGTAAAAGCGTTTTTTGTGTTTTCTTGATTCAGCTGCGTGATTGGGAGTTCTCATGAGAAATTTTAGTTCAGTTGCAGTGTGTCTGTGCTCCTGGTGTACCTTTTGGTTTGGTGAGCGAGTGTTGTTTCTCTAGCCCTGCGTGATATGAGTTTCTGTGAATGGCTTTGCTGTTGACGCTGGGTGGTAACCTGCAATATCTTCTCAGATTAAGCTGAATCTCCTGCTCTTGGGTTCCTCACATTGATTCCGTTATTCTCCAACTCCCACTGTTGGTTACTTACTGTCAAAATAGCTTTGGTGGCATCGTAAAAAGGAGATGTCTTGCTTAACGAATTTTTGCAATAATAATGAGGTCCTGGCTTTAATCTGCATTTGTTTCTTTCAGCTTTGTGGAGTGTCAGCGGTGTAATTGTGATGACTAATCGACCTTGTGTGCCCTCCACTTTTGTTTTGTGCTTGGCATGAGTTGTGATGGTGCTGCTTACCAAATATCACATGGTAAACTCAAATCTCTAAGCTATTGTTGTACCTTGCAGAATATATCATTTTGAACTTTGGAGAACGTACTCTTGGATCGTAAGACCTAAAGTGAGGCCTGCGAGGACAACATTTAGAGTTTTTTTTTTTTTTTTTTTTCTTTTGCCTTGTAGCAAGTGGAAGAAGACTCTGCGGAGATGGTTGGTACATTAGTTCCACGAGAGAACATGGCGACAATGAAACATACAGTGGCTTCTTCTAACTCAATGTGCAATAGAAGCATTAGAGCAGCGGTTGCAAATTCTAGGGTGAAATTGCAAATTAGAAAAAGAGTATGTTACCAAAGGTCACAAGTTGGGGTACGAGACAACCTGCCAAAATCACTAAGGATAAGTGTTGGGAAGCCACGATTTCGCAAACTTCATAGCTTTGGATCTCACGATATGGGTCAATCAGCCGGATCTAAAAGTGGCATGCTGTTAAGTGGTAATATGAATTATTCTAAATACTCTACTCGAGCAGGTACCTTCTTCAATCAAACCTCGTAATATATTTTGGTTCTAAGTTGTTCCATTCTCAACTGTCTCATTTGGCCTGGCCAAGATATTTTCAAAATGCCGTCTAATGATGCAATTCCCTTGGTTGGTTCTGTTACACTGCTATGGGCTGAAACTGACAAATTATTGGCTTGCAGAATACAAATCTGCTGAATTTAGGCTTAATGAGCCGAAATCTTGGCTACCTGCTTCATTCAAAATTCCGAAACAAATGCGATTTTGGGAGGAAAATGAGCACAGTAAGCGAGAAGAAGCTGCACAAAAACCAGTTGTTCCACAGAAAAATGAATATACTGATTTTGAAGAGGAACTTCTGTTTAAAGAACACACAGTAGATGCTCAAACGTCAAGAGGATATCTCTCTCCAGCTGCCATAAATGTCATCGAACAATTTAGCAGGTATGTCTCGACGACACTTAATGCAGCTCTTTCGCCTTTTGCTCGCTCAATTCTTTTTACGGATTTAGGGAATAGGTGTAGGAAGTAATATGGTTGATTTGAGATGGAAATCTTGGCTTCCGGAAACAGAATGTGGTAGCAGTTTGTCATGCGGTCGCAGTGGTGAAGGCAAATTTGAACCACACCATATTTCGCAAGTACATATGCCGTCATTCATGGTTTGCTACCCTTTTGGAAGTCTGAATGATGACGCTTTTGTTGGAACAGTCAGGTTTATCGCTTGCAAGGACTTTTAGGATAATGTAGATTTGTTGTGTTAACGGATAACAACACAAATGTGGCATATGTGATTGTTATAATCCGAGCTCCTTGTTCTGTTCTTATGTACCCTAGATTAAATGGAGTGACTGGAAAGAAGATGAGGGCAGACTTTGAAGCAACTGCGTCTACTTATGTTCAGAATGATGCTCGGAATCTTGTCGAGTTTTGCGTATTTCGGTATTTGGTTCGCTCGGACGCTGATTTTCACCCTTCACTCTCAGTAAACATCCTTTCTAATCCTTTTCGCGACCTTTATGTGCTTCCTTTGTTGCAATTAAAGAAGTGCTAGTTTCAGATATGAAATTTGTGGATCAGTTTGCATTAGCAAGATCAGTTTCATCATTGACAGCTACTGCTTTGGTAGTCTAAGGGTATCTTTTACGTGATTCATAGTGCGAAAAGTTGTTAGCATAACGACGATAGAGATCTTTAAATTAGACCAATTAATTGAGATTGTTTATGGTTAAACAGGATGCAGCCTTCCGGCGTTTGACATTCACAGCAATGTTAGCATGGCAGCGGCCCTACCAAGAGGATCTTAGGTCCATAAATAATGGTAGTAAACGATCAAAACCTGTAAGTATTCAACCAAGTGCTATCATATTTTTTCGAGGATGGTGCAAGCAGATGCGTAATTGAGCTTGATTATTTTGCTTCATTGTATTGTTGATAGAAGGCGTGCAGAATCTAGGGTACTTTCAAGAGGAACAGTTCGTGATCTTGATGAGACCTCCAATATGTTCTTATAACTCGTGCCTTCGTGCTGCCAGCCAAGAGGTTTAGTTGGAGAAGAAGCATTTATTAGGATAGCTTCCTCGATCTCTGGAGCTGCGGATCGAGTGACAGCACACAGTCTGTATAAGGTCCTCACTCATGACATGAAGGGGCTATCATTTGAAGTATGGGACACATATATCCAAGAGCTGTGCGGGTAAGTACATTGACGGTGTCCAGCTGTTGGGATCTCATTATTCTGCACCACATCTCAGTTGCTTGAAGATGATATTGCTCGACAGCATCATTTTATCTGTGATCTGGCCGTGAGACATCGAGATTTTAGCTCTTAATTTGCAGGTGGTTTTCATATTTTTGTTCTGATTGTAAGTCAATCATGTATCCACAGTGTACTCGACGAAAGGAAGAACTATCAGCAGATGGAGGCCTCAACCCTTGGCCTTGAACCGGATGAAGAAGTCCTTAGTGTCGGACAAAATAAACGACAACCAGTGCAGAAATGGAATGGCACTATGGTGTGGCCTGGTCGACTTACGCTTACTAATCGCGCTCTGTATTTTGAAGTGAGCACCGTCTTTTGAATTCAGTAGTGGATTGCGATGTGATTTTGTCTTGATTGTTCCTCGTCATATGAATTTCAATTAAAGTTCAATGAGTTTTGAAACAAACATTACTGCTAGCTGTGCAGATAAATCGATTTTTTTTTCCCCTAAATTCTAAATTCAATTGGATTTTTTGATGCAATGGAGACTTCTCACTATGTGTGCCAAACATGCAAGTAGTAGCAATAAAATTTATATTGTAGTCTTATAACTTGTTATTTTCTGAGATCAAGTTTGCACTGTCCAGGCTAACAGCTTAACTTCGCACCAAGCTCCCGTCAGATTGGACTTGACACGCGGGGATGCTGTTATTGATAACAGAAGAGTTGGACCCCTTGGAGCGGAATTGTTTGACTCCGCTATCTCTATAGCATCCAGCCCAGAGTAAGCAATGCAGCTGGTGTCTTTTCACCACTTTGCCTAGTTTTGCTTCGTTGATGGTTCTCCTTTGTGCCTCTCTTGTTGCAGGCGGCCCGTGTATTCTTACAACACAGGCGTTATACGTCTTGGTTTCTGACGTCAAAATGTTGTCTTTCAATTCTCAGTTCGGAGCCATGGATACTAGAGTTTGTGAATTTTGGAGGCGAGAAACGGCGTGACATCTGGTTAGCCATCATCAAAGAAATTGTCTTAGCACATTGGTTCATTCGGGAGTATGGCCCAAGAGATAATGACCCTTCTTTGAACTACATGGATGGGTCGGTACTGGGGAGTAAGAGGGCGCTTGCATCTGCTTCGAATGGCATTGCCAGACTACAGGTATCCTCTTCGCTCTGGACCTCAGTCTAAGAGGCACTTGATTTCGTATTGATGAAGGGCGTCACATGTACCTAATGTTTGCCATTTATAACTTGTCAATGTGTTGCATTTTGGAAATAGGCTGTTCAGCACGCTCTTGGTCACTCGCCAGATGATTCAAGAAGCCTACTCCAGTTTTGTTCCACGAAGGATGCTCCAAGTGCGGAGCTGGTATTCGAGGCCCTTGCAGTCACGAATTGGGCTGGCCGCGTAGACTCAAAGGCCAAGGAGTTGTCTGCATCAAATGGGGCAGAGGAGGAGCAAGTAGGAACTGGGCAGAACGTTGTGAGCGAGGATGGTAGCATTTATCTTTCCAAATGGATGACATCGCAAACGTGGGACTCAATCAAGTCCCAGAACTTCTGGAAAGCTCATAAAGGGGGATCAAAAGGCTTAGTGCTCGGGAAGAATTTCTCAGTGGGGGGATTGACGAATTTAGACCGGGCAGTTGGAGAATGGCGTGAACAGAGCCGTGTCGTTGATAAAACGAAGGCAACCATTGATGGAGCTAAATTGAAGGGTATTCCAAACAATGTGGATCTGCTTAAGGTGGAGCTTCTCATCTCCAAGTAGATCACTTCGCCAGATTCAAAGAAAATTTGTAGAACATGTTTTCTCGTCTACATGTTGCTGGAGAGGATGTCTTACAATGAATTCATACCAACATTAAGCTCGTGTGAGGTTCACTATTTTTCAGGAGCTTTTGCTACCATTCTCAATAATTGCTACGAACGTTCAAAAATTGAAACGGTGGGAAGAGCCTGGAGCAACTGCAGGGTTTTTAATTGCAGCTCTGGGTGTGGTGTACATGTACGTTACGCATACCTCATCCGCCTCAAATGCATTCAAATATTTGGTAGCATAAACGTTTAGAGTACAATTTGCTGCTCTTCATCTTGCTGATGTGAAATGTAAATTTGTGTTGACATCCAGGAACTGGCTCCGCTACGTATTTCCCACGATTCTTCTTACTTGCGCGGGAATACTTTGCGTTTTGCGAGGCCTGAAAGCGCAAGGACGTCTTACGGATGACTTCGGAAAACTGACCATTCGGGATCAACCAGAAACAAACACAATTCAAAAAATCATGGCGCTTAAGGATGCATTGACCTCACTTGAAGACTTCCTTCAAAATACAAATATTGCTCTGCTGAAACTGCGGAGCGTTGCACTCTCTCGCGACTTGCATGTTAGTGATTATCTTCCCTCTTGCTATCCATTTTCAATCATTCACTGTTCTTAATTGTGATTTTGTACCCATATTTTCACATGATACCCGAACATTTCTAATCAATTCCGTTTTCAAAGATACTTATGTTGATCGTCTATGTGGGACAGTCTACAAACGAGGTACTCTGGTCTCTTCTTGGAGCGGGCATCGTTACTTGGTTTGTTCCTTTCCGATATCTTTTGGCCGGAGTTCTCATTGATCAATTCACTGCTGAGTTGCCCTTCCGAAGAAAAAGCGTGGAGGAATTTTTCAATCGTGTCAACGATTGGTGGTCCATGATTCCTGCGACGCCCGTGGAAGTGCTGCCCCCGGAGAAAACTTCCAACACCACAGACGCCCATCTGCCAGAGGAGTCCAGCGATGGACCGAATCAAGGAGAAGCTGTAATGCAGGCACTCTCTGAATGGTTGGGTGACGAAGAATAGACTTGCAGGCCATTTTTGCTTCTCAAAGTATACCTCGTGGTAGATTTTCAAAACGTGGATGGTTTGCCTGCTGCCTATGGGATTGTTGAAGGAGACTCTAACATGTCAGCTCAGTGAGACTGTCAGCAATGAACCGGTAAAAGTCTAATTCTCCATGACACCGCTGCAACATACTTCTCGTCTTTAGTCTCAGACTGGTTTATACTATAGTTTGATAGTATTTACCTATCGCTTAGATGTGGAGCTCAGCTCCAGACCTGTACCATAATCCTTCAGCATCTTTTACTTGGTGCAATATTTTTTAACCCCTAATGACACGATCAATAATTCTTTCAAGTTCGAAGCGAAAAATCAGTCCATTACAGCTTGTGATTTCGAATGGAATGAGGAGCTTTTCTCTTCAACACGAATTTGTACACTTAGCTGTTCACGTCAAAGTTGGAAACAGGCTCGAGCGCAGAACTCCGTTGATTCCAGTCTACTTGTTCTTGTCATCGTTAGAGCCGAGTATGTCATCCATAGTATTTTTGACCCCATTAGTAAATCTGATGATGTTGGTCGCAACTGCGGCAGCCACTTTGTTTGCACTTCTACAGTACCGTGACGTGAAATCCTCCCCAGGTGCAGCTCCAGGACGTACCAGTGGATTGCGCACATGCTCATCTACTCCCTCGTGCTTGGTATTCTGAGGTAGTTGATTCATAGGCCTTTTGTCTGCCAGAATCTCAATCCCGACGCATAGCGGGAGCTCACCATTGATCTCGGTGTCTTTATCATTCGGTGAGCTTGCGGTGACCTCCTTGTGGCGGCCGTAGCCCACGCACGCATACTTGAAATCTTTTGTAGCTTCTCTCACTTCCAAGGTTCTGTATGATTGGGGAACGCTGCGACTGAAGCCGTAACATGTAGGATTTTGATTGCTGTCTCGCAAGATGCTGGAGTAGAACAGACACCCTCGACAGCTTCTGCTGCGGGTATGAACCACGCCCCGCTCAACTGGTCTCGACTTTGTAGGACAAGGCTTCTCCTCTTCCTTCGACATTACTCACCGCATCCTCTTCTTCAAATTTGTCAGTAAGATCGAATTCTTCGATTTCAGTAGACCTTTCGAGGTTGTGAAAGATGCTCAAGGATTCAAGAACTCGCACAGGATCGTGGGGATTGCTCCCGAGGCTCGTCAAGAGCGCATGGGCAGTGCGAATCATCGCCAGAGAGAATTATCTCTGGAAAAAGAAGCCGAAACTTTTCCCCGACCACTTGTTGTCGGAGGCGTCAAAAGCATTTGAACCAATGCAGATGCCAACACATGATATACGCACCTTCTGATAGAGATTTGACGAAACGAGTGTGACGCCGTCTCGAGAGCTCAACAGCACATCCCTTCGAGACAAGCCACCGCAATGGTGCAACCATCAGTGTGGCCGCACGCGGAGCTGCATTGGGTGCGATGCATGCATTGGGTGCGATGCATGCATTGGGTGCGATGCGTGAATTGTGGCTAGAGGACACAGCCAACAGACACCACATGAGGATTGTAGCTCTTTGGTGTGGAAAGCTAAGGAGATTGCTGCGAGATGACGATTGGGAGAAGAAGACTCCATCGCGACGGTTGGCGGCCGGCAATTTCCGCTCCGTAGCTCGAATTCCACGACCATCGACTCAATGCAATGCAACTCAACTGGACAGCTTCCGATTTGCCGTGGTGGGTTGAGCTCATGAGTCCACAGTTCCAAAGATTCATCGGGTTTCCAACCCAAACGTAGACACTGGTCGTCGTCGTCGATAACGTCATTAGAAGGGAGCGGGGGTGTGATAGTTTCTCATCAATGAGAAAATGACGAGGAAGCTTCCGTTGCTCACATGAATCATACTTTGTTGTTCCTTAAAAGTGGCTCATTCTTTGTACTTTCACTACCATATCCTATAGAACTCCATGTACACACTAGTAGTACTAGAAGTTAGTGCACATGTGTTTTTGATTTTAATATGAAATAAGATATATCTAATTCTTTGATTAATTTTGAAACAACTATAAACAACATACAAACTTATATCCTATGGTAGGCAAATATAAGATTAATCAAGCTAATGTATAATGCTTGTTTATATTATTCTTCTATGTTGTTATGAATTATTAAGTTATTTTAAGTCATTCTTGAGTTCTATTTAATTATAGATTTGTTTCTTATTTTAATCATTTTTTTTAATTATTTATGTAATATTCTTTCTTTTTAAGAGTCATTCTTTATTATTTGGTTGTTTCTGTATTTTATTTTCTAAAGAATCTATCAATACATGATTTTGAATTGTGTATCAATAAGTTATTTTTTTGTATTAAAAATAAGATTTGACATTCAATTTTTTTTAAATAATTTTTAAAAATGATTTTTACTTGATTTCTTTGATCTTATTTTTAGAGCCATATTAACCTTTTAAAAATCCTTATATGTGATTTTTTACATTATTTTGATTAATTTATTTTGATTAAAAAATAATTTTTTATTATAATATAGCATATTTGATTGAAAGCCAAGTTAAGAAATTTTGATTTTAGCAAATCTATGTAAGAAAAATAACCATGAGCTGCCATCAATTCTCAAATATTGAATAAATAGTTGAAACACCACCATGAGGAGATAATTGATTTTTCTTGTATATACATTTATTCAAAGAAATATTTTTTCTAAATTTTAAAGAGATATTACAATTAGAAATAATATTAGATAGTTTTTAAATTTAATTATTGAAAGCAATTAAAAAAATAAAGTAAAAAATAAATCTTTAATTTTTTAGAGGTGATAAAAATATAAAATAATTAGTAGTCTTAATTCTATATACTTGCTCAATTAATTTGAAATGCTTTAATTTAAATAAAAGATTTTTTCTTTTACATTTAAGACATATTGATCTTATTGAATAGAAAAATGTATCGTATTATTATATGCAAAATTTACCAATAGCAAAAGAGTTGTTTAATAATATAGTACTATTAACATGATATATTCTTTTAAATCAATCCAATTGGAGGATCGTTATAAATCTGAGAAACCCTCACTAATCCTTTAAACTCCAATTTCCAAGATCCTAATATATTTAAATTCTAATAATCATTAAATAAACTATTAGATCAAGTTCAAACTTATTATACAAATTTAACATGATATCAATGATGTAATTGCAAAATTTTAATTATAGATCATTAATCAATCTTATACAATTTTCTTAAGTAGAAATTCTTTATAATTCTTAAAATTTAAAGTAATTCAAATCAATACTAACTTTGCAAAGCCGTTATAAAATTAATACAAACTCAAATCATTTATAATCGATGCCAAAGAACCTATCACCAGTTTTCTCTCAAATTCTACTCTCTAATCAACCAAAGAATTTCAAAATTACTTTAGGTACTTGATTTTGTGTCTTAGGATTTGATTTCAATCTTAGTTTATAATTAGTCTTCTTTAGGTATCAATTTTTGGCTTTTTAAGGTAAATTTTGCTAAAAACTACTTCTTTTCAAAGATGCTTATATTAATTATTTTTCTTAACTACTTTAATTTGTCTATTTTTGGCTCTTTAAAGTAAGTAGTGGTATTTTTTACAAAAAGGTGATATGAACACTTATTGTTTTTTATTACCCTTTTTCTATTATCTATGTTTTTAAGATAATTTGCTATATTATTTTTATTTAGGTTTTTTTATAATATAATATTTTTTTTCTCTTTCATTTAATGATCATATTACAATATTACACCATGATTATGAATAAACATCACATGATTGTACAAAGTCTTTAATTATCTTTCATATTTGAAGCCACCAAAGATATCTAGATATTAGTTTTAAAGTCTTGTTATATCCAAAATTTCATATAGTTGGAAAATTTTGATCAGCTTGAAGAACATGTAATTGTGCTCCATCGTTTGGAAATATAAATGTCCTTCAAAACAAAGTAGGTTATTCTTGAATTCAAACTTGAAAATATCATGAGATTTAGATTGATTATTTTTTATATCATTAATAGAAGGATTTGAAGACATATTTGATTGAAATTTCTTTAAAAAAATTAAATCAATAATTAATGTTGATTTTTTTAGCTTGAAGATGAAATTGCTTTGACTTCAAAAGAATTGTTTATTGTTGATAACAAGCTACATCTTTTTCTTTTAATGCAAGATAAAAATATTTAGTAAGAGTATCTAACAAACCTTGTTATTTTTTTCATTAGTACTTAATCTTGAATTCAAATTTTGATAAAAATATGCTCCATTAAAGGCAAATAAATAATTGAGACTTTTTTCAAAGAAAGATGACAAAATAGAAATAAAAAAGTATGTATATTTTTTTAACAAAATTGGAATGGCTATTGCTAAAAGATAAGAAAACTAAAGACTCTTGAAACTATAGTAGAAGCAAGAAAGGAATTGATAAGAGTGAAAAAGACTTTATTCTTGCCCCCATATATATTATCTAAATAAGAGCTACATGACAATGTTCTATAGGACCTTTGACATATGTTTAATTTGTAAGATATGTGTCTTAACTTGCAAGACAAGTTTCTTAAATGTATGCCACATATTTAACTTGTATCACAAGCTACCAACACATATAATACATGGCTAACTTATTAGCCAAGTATTCAACCTATTAATCACCTTTAGAGAAGTATAAAGATAAAATTATATCTATAAAGCTTTTAAGAAGCTTTTCTGTAAGATATTATTAATTTAATATATTTTTATTTATTTCTATTTATTCATATTATCTAAATAATTATTGGAATAATTATGTTTGTAGATGACTTTACCTCTTTTTTTAGGAATAGATTCCACAAAGAGTAGTGAAGACATATTGATGAAGTTCAAGATATGATAAATTATATTTATAACATACATTTATTTTTGTTTTTTTTGAAGATAATTGATAGGTCTACTCAATCAGTGATAATATCTCATTTTAAATCAAGAAGATATCCTTGATATTTGATCATTATTGAGGCCTCTCTAACTTTATTCAAACAAAACATTTGTAAAACCATTAGGAATTGTTTCTACCTTCCATAAAATCACTATATATTAGAAGTCTCTTCTAAAGTTATGATACCAAATATATTATGTCTTGCCATCTATTCAAAAATGAACATGTCATTTTTAAAATTTATTTTTTATTTTTTATTTTTATTATTATTATATTATCATGAAGATCGTGACAATTACAATATTTTTATTAATAAATCAATGAATAATAGCTCTTGAATTGAATCTCTTGAAAATTGATTTTCTATCTTATTAATATCATGGACATACATATTTATCTGGATAATCATCTAGATAATAAGAATAGGTAGAAGTAAGTCAAAATAGATAAATATGATATCTTATGAAAAGCTTTCCAAAAACTTCATAGATGCTACTTTGACTTTATACATATCTATAGGTGATTAATAGGTTGAAAACTTGGCCAACATGGAAGCCATGTGTCAATATTTTGACCACTTGTAGTACAAGTTGGACATATGGTATACACCTAAGAAACTTGCCTTATAAATTAGACATGTGTCATACAAGTTGGATGCATATTAGAGGTCCTATAGCATGTCGCCACATATTTCTTAGTTAAGTATTATATATAGAGGCAAGAGTGAGGCCTTTCTCACTCTTGCCAATTCTTTTCTTACTTTAAGTCTAGTTTCAAGAGTCTTATGTTTTCTAGTCTTTGGCAATAGCCATTCTAGTTCTTCCTTGAATATACATACTTTCTTCTATTTTATCACTTTCTTTTTGATATGGATTCTACAAGTTTATGCATCTTCTTCAAGTTTGTATCTTTGACAGATTGACAAGAGCATATATACAATATCAAAGTTTTTTCTTTTCTTGATTAAGAGTGGATTATCCCTTTCTCTTGATAAGACATAAGCATATAAGAAGTTGTGGATTACCCTCTTCTAAACTAATATTATTTTTAGATTTTTTTTTTTTTTTTTTAAATTTTTTTTTAAAAATTTTGAGTATTGTATTCTATGAAAATAGACACCTTTCTTTTTATTGTGCTATTATAGCAGAGCTTACTAAAATGAAGAGTGCAATGGCTCAAATGCAAGAATAAATCAGAGAATTAATGCTTACAATGCATCAACTCAGTCTAGCACCTCAAGAAGCATCAAGATTATTAAGCAATGAAGATATAGAAATGATTGAAGTTGCTTGAACATGTACACCAAGCTATACTACTACTCCTACAATGGAACATCATTCAAGTTTCAAGGAACCAAAAATTAGATTTTTTGAGAAGTTTAATGGTATAATATCTAAGTTTCAAGGATTTATCAATCATGTAGAAGTGGTGATTGAACTATAACCTCAAAGTTATACAACTCAAGGATCATAAGTCACTTTTATTAGAACACTACTTTCAAGTTCTGCTTTATCATAGTTTTTATCATTTCTTGAATGATGTGATCGAATATTGGATAATTTGAAAGTACTCTTAGTAGAGTTTCGATCTATGTATGAAAAATATGATGAAATCTGTGCTGCAATCAACAAAATTTGTATCTTGTGACAAGAAAATTAATCAATGATATTATATGCTTCACAATTTTGATAATTAGCAATAAATATCAAGTGGGATGATGTAGCACTCATCAGCCAATTTCTCTATAGATTACAATGTAAGGTAAAAAAATTGATGCTCAATTTTCGTGATCCTCAGTCATTGAGTCAAGCAATTGACTTTGTTGTGAAATGTGACAATCAACTTTTTGAGTTTCGATCTAAGAATCACACAAGAGAATTTCAACGTTATTACAATTCAATGACAACACCAACAACTTCTCAATCTAAGCATTTGGAAGTAAAAGATATGCAAATTGATGCAGTACGTTTTAAACTTCTTATCAAATAAGAAAAGACTTATCGTTGTCAAAAAGGACTATGTTTATATTATGAAGAAGCTAAACACACTACACAATATTATCCAAAGAAACAATGCAACTACAAAATAGGGAGTATTTCTATCAAAGATGAAAACATGTCAAAAAATGAATTTTTTTAGCTACAATAGGAACCATGCGGCTGGAATCTTGTATAATTTCTAATAAAGGTCTTATTTTCTTCTAAAAATCCTCTTGTTTTTTTACAATAGATGTATATTTAAGATCTAATAATCACAAAGCCTTTACCTTAATAGATTCAAGAGCCTCTACTTATTTTTTAGATAAAAAATTTGTTAAAAGTTGTAATATACAGTTAGTACGAAAAATTAAATCTATACACGTAGAAGTCATAGATGGTCATCCGTTATTTTTTAGAGATATTACTCATGAAATACTTCCTATAGATATAGTAATAAATGGTTATAATAGTCATGTAATTTTTAATATAATTAGATCTTCCTCTAACCAAGTTATTTTAGGTTTATCAAGGTAAAAAAAAATATAATCTTGTGATAGATTGGATTTCTTGTAAACTTGACTTTTCTTCAAACATCATTAAGAGTTTTTCTAATCCAATAAAATATCATGAGTCTAGTGTAGCCAAACCTATACTTGTAGGTACAAAAGCTTTTTTGCATGTTGTAAAAGAAAGATTGACTTTTGTTATTTATGCCACATCTATTTTAAATGATGGAAAGATTTCAAGTAAAATTCTAAGTCAATATCAAGATTTTTAAGATATTTTTGAGAAGAAGAATGGAAATATTCTCTCAAAGCATCATCCATGTGATTGTTCAATTGATCTTAATGAAGAACTCAGCTACCATTTGGTCCAATCTATAGTTTATGACAAAATGAAAAGGTTGAACTTAAGAAGTATATTGATGAAAACTTAGCCAAGAATTTCATATGCCATTCAAAAGCTCCTATATGAGCTCCTATCTTATTTGTGAAGAAAAAAGATGAATCATTGTGAATAGGCATGGATTATGGAAGACTCAACAAGATTACCATCAAGAATAGATATCCTTTGCCTTTGATATTTAGAATTTTTGAGCAATTAAATCAAGCTAAGATTTATAAAAAAATAGATCTACAAGGACCATATAATTTGGTCTATATTAAAGAAAGAGTTGAATAGAAGACTGCATTTCAAACAAGATATGGATGCTTTGAATATAATGTCATGCCTTTTGGATTTACAAATATACGAGTTATTTTTCAACATCTTATTAATGATTTTTTTTTTGAGTTTCTAGATGATTTTGTTGTTTATTACTTAAATGATATTTTAATCTATTCTAAGAATGTAAAAGAACATGAAGTTCATATTTGTTATATATTACAAAAACTTAGAGATGCGAGATTATATGTCAATATAGAAAAGTGTGTATTCTACACTATTCAAGTTGACTTCTTAAGATACATTATTTCAAATAATAGTTTAATGATGGATCCTAAAAAAGTTCAAACAATCATGGGCTGAAAGATTCTAAAAATAGTAAGAGATATACAATGCTTTTTGAAATTTGTTAATTATTATCAGATCTTCATCAAGAACTTTTCTCAAGTTGTAGTGCCACTTACATGCTTAACTTGTAATGACAAGCTTGAGTAGAGTAAAGAAGTAGAAGCATCATTGGAAGCCTTGAAGATAGTTTTTGCTTCTACACTAATCTTACATCCCTTTGACTTCTCTAAAATATTTTTTATGCAGACAGATGCATTTGACTTTGTCTTAGATGCAGTCTTGTGATAAATAGGAGCAAATGACAAACTTCATCCAATAGCTTTTCATTCAAGAAAATTTTTAGCAATCGAGATTAATTATGAGATCTATGACAAGAAATTTCTTGTAATTATGGATTCTTTTCAAGAATGCTATTATTATTTAGAAGGTACTTCAAGTCTACTCACCATGTATATGGATTACAAGAACCTCAAGTATTACATATCAAGACATATTTGGAATCATTACCAGACTCATTGAAACATGTCTTTATCAAGATTTGAGTTCAATATCACTTATTAGCTAGGAAAACAACAAAGTTTGTTAGATGCTCTTTCTAGACGTTTTTATCTTACACCATAAGAAGGAAAAATAACTTTTGATTAATAAGAGAGAATTTTATTGAAGCCAGAATAATTTCATCTTTAAGCAATGAAATCAACATTAACTATTGATTTGACTTTTTTCAAGCAAATCCAAGTAAGTATGTCCTCAAACCTTCTTATTCATGATATTAAAAATAATTCACCTAAGTCTCAAGATACTTCCAAGTTTGAATTTAAGAAGAATCTACTCTATTTTGAAGGATGCTTATATGTTCTAGAAAGAGAAGCATTATGATTATGTTCTCTTGAAGCTCATCACAATTTTCCTACAATAAAAAATTTTAGATATAATAAGACTTTGGAGCTTATATGTAGAGATTTTTGGTGGCTTCAAATGTGAAAGGCTGTTAAAACATTTGTGAAAACATGTGATGTTTGTTCAAGATTAAAAATTCCTTATCAATTGACCTTATAGACTCTTCCAACTATTACTTATACCAGAACAACTATGGTCTTATGTCTCTAAAGATTTTATTACGGATCTTTCAATTTCAAGTTTACATGATTCCATATTTGTGATTGTAGATTGTTTCATGAAGATGGTACATTTTATACCATGTATAAAATCTATCATAGGTAAAGGAACAACTAAACTCTTCCTTAACAACATCTACCGCTATCATGGATTACCGAAGGATATTATATCAGACAGAGTAACACAATTTTTATCAAGATTTTGAAGAACTCTTTTCAAGATATTGAAGATGGATATAAAACTATCTTTGGCTTTCTATCCTCAAACTGATCGACAAATAGAACAAGTAAATCAATTTTAGAGCAATATTTGAGGTATACCATCAACTATCAACAAGATAATTAGACGAATCTTTTGCTATTGGTAAAGTTTTCTTATAATAATTTAATGCATTCTTCTAGTCAACAAATACCTTTCTTTGCCAATTACGGTTATCATCTATGATTTGATACTTTTGATTTTTCAAAAGTTGATAATCATGTAGCAAAAGATGTAGCAAATCAATTGTTAGAGCTACATACAACATTAAAGGTACAATTAAAGGAAGGTCAAGAATGACAAAAAGCCAACGTAGATGTCTATCATAAGGAATAATCTCAATTCCATGTAAGGAATAAGGTATGGTTACTTTGTCGTAATATTAAAGCTATTTGTCCTTGTGACAAGTTGAACTATCATAGGCTTGAACCATTTTCTATTTGTAAATAGATCAATCAAGTTGCTTATCAATTATACCTATTGGAGTCTATGAAAATCCATCCTTTGTTCCATATGTCTTTACTTGAATCATACAAGATAATGGATATATAAAGAAGGAGATAAATATCACCACCTCTTATAGAAGTGGACAATTATAAAAAATTTGGGATAGAAGAAGTCTTAGATTCAAGGTAGTGCCAAAATAGGTTAGAATATCTGGTACATTGGTGTGGATATGACATTAATGAATACACATGGAAGCCATTTAAGAATTTAGCAAATACATGAGCCAAAGTTAATGCATTTCATCAATGACATCTATCAAAACCCAGATGAAGAGTCAAGAAATTCTTTGCTATAAAGCAAAGCAAGTCCAATGGAGATTTCATGTTATCTTATATCATTATTTCTTTGATTTTTTAATGATTAGGAGATGAAGAATTAACAATCAGCAGATTCAATTCAAGAGCTATCATTTGTTGAGCTACCAGACAAGACATTGCGACTATCACAACCTTCAAGACACTGAAATCAACATGAAGATCTTCAAGAATGACATGTTCTTTGTTGAATAGATGGCAAGATATAATACATTTGGTATCACGACCTTGGAAGGAATTCTCGATGTTTAGTAATTTTTTTGATGATATTATTAATATTTTGTTTGAAGGAAGTTATGAAGGCTTTAATATTGATCAAATATTAGGGTGGTATTCTCGTCCTAGTATGGGATATTATTGATGGTTGAAGGGACCTATCAACTACCTTCAAAGAGAACAAAGATTAGAGTACACAACAAATACAGTTTGGTGTATCTTGAACTTTATCAACATGTAATCACCAATCCTCATTGAACTCATCTCTAGAAAGGGGGGTAATATCACGAACATACATATTTATCATGATAATTATCTAAATAATAATAATAAGTAGAAGTAAGTCAAAGTAGATAAATATGATAATATCTTGTAGAAAGCTCCTTAGAAGCTTCATAGACACTACTTTGTCTTTACACATGTCTATAGGTGATTGATAGGTTGAAAACTTGGCCAACAAGGAGGCCGCATGTCGACATGTTGATCACTTGTAGTATAAATTAGACATATGGTACATACCTAAGAAACTTACGTTGCAAATTAGACATATGTTCTACAAGTTGGACATGTATTAGAGGTCCTATAGCATGTTGCTATATATTTTTTAGTTAAGTAATATATATAGAGGCAAGAATGAGGCCTTTCTTATTCTTGTCATCTCCTTTCTTGCTTTTAGTCTAGTTTCAAGAATCTTATGTTTTCTAATCTTTGTCAATAGCCATTCTAGTTCTTCCTTGAATATACATACTTTCTTCTATTTTGTCACTTTCTTTTTGACACAGATTCCACAAGTTTATGCATCTTCTTTTAGTTTGTATCCTTGATAATTAGTGCCAAAAATACAAAGAAATTACAATAAAAAATAAAATATAGAATGCAATCTTTATTAAAAATTCTTTCTTTTATAGCAAAGATTTTTTTGATGCTTTATTTTTATTTTAATAGATGTCATTGATAAAAAAATTTGACCATCTTTATTGCATTTGCAAGATTTTTTACTGGCTCTTATGTGTATTTATTAATATTGTATCTACACTAATGAACAAGATATTCTAATCTAAATTGGTACAACTTTAAATCTAATACTTCTTTTGCTTCAAACTCTTGATTATTATACACTTCTATAGAAGATGGTGGCATTTTTCTTCTTCTGAGCATAATTAGTATCTTATATGGTTGAAAAAAAGATACATGAAATACATAGTAGATCTTCATAGATTTTGATAGATATAAATAATAAGCAATTAGATTGATTTATTTATATATAGAAAATATTTTAAATCTATAATAATCCAACTTATTAAAAAAAATAGTCTTAATAGTACATCAAAGTAACCATACCTTATTACTAATGTAGAATTGAAGTTATTCTTTGCAATAAGTATCTATTATTGTATAGTAATACAATTATATAGTGAAGGAAGAAAAGAAAGATTATATTATAGAAGAGGTTAAATAAAAATACTTTAATAAATTATCTCAAAAATATAGATAATAGACAAAGAGGTAGTAAAATTTAATAAATGCTAATGGTGCTTTCTTAAAGAAGAGACTTCTATTTACTTTGTAGGAGCTTAAGTGAACGAAATCAAAATAAATGAGATAAATAATTGATATAGATGATTTAAAAAAGAGATTAATTATACGTTTTAGCAAAAATCACTACAAATTTGAAGAATTAATACCTAAAGAGAAATAGTTGTAAATTAAAGTTAAAATTAGATCTCAAGGTACAAAACCGTGTGTCTACAATAATTATAGAATTTTTTAATTGATCAAAAAATAAGATTTGAGAGTAAACTTATGAAGGGACTTTTAATTTTTTTTTTTCATATAATTTAAAGGCATATTGAGGTCTTAAGGGCTTTACAAAGTAAGAGATGTATTCAATGGATTTGGATTTTGAAAAATAAAAAAAAAACTTCACAAATTTGAAGATTTTGTGAGTGTTATAGTATATTTATAGAATTCTATCAGTTGATAATTATATTTGTTTTGAATGTATTTGAAAATTTTGATGTTAATCAAATAATTAGATCAATGATTATGAGAGTTTTTGTGGGTTATGGTCTTGGATAATTAAGATTTAGGATCAATGTAGGTTTTTGTAATTTTGAAATATCTGCCAATTCAATTGAAGCACAATTTTTTTTTTTTAAATTTGGACTTTGAAATATACACTTTAATCAATTTTTGAAGCAATTTAATGGTTTAATAATGAAAAAAATACTATTAGAAGATCAAAATTTAAGTAGAAAAAGAAAAGTGGCATACATTTGAGAGGCATTAAAAGCTTTTCTTTCAATTAATAAATTTGATTTTCTTCAAATTTTGTGCCCTTGTTAATTGTTTGTCAATTAAAATTTGAATGAAATTTTAGTCAAGATCAATAGTTCGATTAATATTTATTGAGATTTTAAAATAACTTTAAAAAGTAATTAAGATTTACTTAGAATTTTTTTGGATTATTTAAGATTTAAGATTTGATTATAATTTATTTAGAATTTGATTAAATTTTTTTTAGAATTCATTAAAGATTATTAGATTTCTATTAGAATTTGATTAAAATTTATCTAAGATTTACTTAGAATTTATTTAGGATTTTTATTTTTAATATTTTTTGAGGATTTAATATTAATTCTTTTTATTTTCTACTTTTAATATATTTTTAAGATTATTATTTCTGAAAAACATATTTTTACACTTGTGATAGATTTTGTACATAGTAGAAATTATGCCATCTTAGTAAAACAATCTACTGTCATAAATATAAAATCATAAGAATGTGAGGTTGAAAGATCTATGATAAAATCTATAGAAAAAAAAGAAATTATTTTTTTAGAATAGATAATGGCTGAAGAAGTCAATAAGATCAATGATGAAGATTTTTTGATTTTAAATAAATATTACATAATTGTACAAAATCTTTAACTACCTTCTACCAATAAAAAACTTTGAATATTAGCTCCAAATTCTTGTATCCAAAATGTCTTGTTGTTGAAAAGTTGTGACAAGCTTAAAAAATATGTAATTATGCTTCACCTTTTAGAATATATAATTTTTTCTCAAAATAGAATATATTTTTAAAAAATTCAAACTTAGAAGTATCATAATATTTAGAAAATATATTCTTAATATCATGAATAAGAGGATTAGAGGACATACTTGATTGTACTTGTTTAAAAAAGATTGAAACAATAGTTAATGTTATTTTCATTGCTCAAAGATGAAAAAATTTTGGTTTCAAGAAAATAATTTTTTGTTGATTAAAAATTATATTTTTTCCTTTTGATATAAGATAAGAACATCTAAAATAAGGCATCTGATAAACCTTGTTGTTTTTTTTGGATTGATAAGTGAACTTGAAATAAAATTTTAATAAAGATATGTTTTAATAAGCTTAGTAATGATTTAAAATATGTGCTACCATAAAATATTGAAGATTTTTATGATTTTTATATACCATAATTAAATTAGAAGTACCTTCTAAATAATGACTATTCTTGAAATGAATCTACAATTGCAAAAAGCTCTTTGTTGTAGATCTTATAATTGATTTTGGTTCTTAAAAGTTTTTTAGATTGAATAGCTATTAAGTAGATTTTTTCATTTATTTTTATTTTTAATAATAAAATATCTAAAATAAAGTCCAATGCATCTATTTCTATAAAAAAATACCTTAGAAAAGTTGATACAATATAAGATTGGTGCAAAAATAAATGTTATCTTTAAGGCTTCAAAAGATGCTGTGATTTCTTTGCTCTACTCAATTTCATCTTTACATGTTAAATATATAAGTATAGCTGTAATTTGAAATATATTTTTGATAAATATCTACTAATAATTGAAAAATATTGGACATCTTTTACTATTATTGAGACCTTCTAATCCATAATAATTTGGACCTTCTAAAATCTATTATAAAGTCATTATTTGAAATGATATATTTTAAGAAATTAACTTAAATAGTATAAAATATACCTTTTTCTATCTTGGCATATATTCTTACATCTTTTAGTTTTTGTAATATATAACAAATATGAAGTTCATGCTATCATATGCTCTTAAAGTAGGTTTAAATATTTTTTAAATAATAAATAATAAAATCACCTAAAAATTCTCAAAATAAATTATTTCTTAGATTTTGAAAAGCTATTAGTGTATTTGTGAGTCCAAAAGATATGAAAATATATTCAAATATCCAAACTTGATTTAAAACACAGCCTTCCATTTATCTAATTTTTTAATGTCTATTAGATTATATGCTACTCCTAGATATATTTTGGTATAGTTTTTAACTTGGTTCAATAGGTTAAGAAGTCCAAATATTATGAATAAAGAATATCTATTTTTGATGGTAATTTTGTTAAGTTCTTAATAATACATACATATCTATAATGATTTTTTTTTTTTTTTTTTTTTTTCACAAATAAGATAAGAGCTCATGCTAGAGATTTTGAATGGCATATAAAATTCTTGATTAGATTTTTATTATTGTACTCCTTAAGTTTAGCTAATCTATTTTGTGATAAATTATAAATTGATACAAATAATAATTGAGCTCCCTCTTAGAAAGCAATTAAGTAATTATAGAAATAATATTCTAAAAGAGTATAAGTATTTTTTTTTTCAAAAATATCTTAATAAACTTCCTATTGGCTTAGAATGCCTCTTGAGGTCTTTTTACTATTAGAAATAGGTGAAGTATAATTAATGCAAGGTGATTCTTTTTTTTTTATAGTATGTAAAAAAAAATTGAATCCACAAATATGGATTTGGTTTTATTAGACTTATGACTTTTTATTTAATTAATAATATTCTTAATCATACTTTTAAAAAATTTAAGACTATAAGAAATCCAATCTATTTAAGGATTATATTTTTTTAGGAGTAATAAATCTAAAATCACTAGATTAAAAAGAGATTTATTGATATTAAATATTATAAAGCTACTGTGACCAATAGTTGCTACTTTTACATAAAAGATTTTATAGGTAGTATCTTCAAAAGTCAATGGACGACCATATATGACTTCTTATCAAGGACATGAACTCCAAAAAAAGATAATCTCAATACACTCTTGTGTCACTCAAAAATACTTAGAAATCACTCAAAGGTCATAATATATTGAACTAGAATGGCTATTGCCAAAGACTAGAAAACATGACGACTTTTGAAAGTAGACTAGAAATAAGAAAGGAGTTGACAAGAATGAAGAAGGCTTCACTCTTGTCTCTATATATACTATCTAACTAGGAGCTACATGGCAATGTTCTATAGGACCTCCAATATATGTTGACTTTATAAGACACTTGCCTTGACTTACAAGGTAAGTTTTTCTACGTGTGGGCCACATAGTTAGCTTGATCTTCAAGCTAACAACATGTGTGGCACATGGCCAACTTGTTGACCACGTTTCTAATCCAAAAAGTCAATTAAAGACACCTATGAAGCCAAAGCAGCATCTATGAAGCTTCTAAGAAGCTTCTATATCAAATATTATAGAATTAACTTACTTTTATCTACTTTTACTTACTTCTACTTATTTATATATGTAATTACTAGCTTACATGAGTATGTCCATGACATTACCCTCCCTTCTAGGGACGAGTTCCACGAGAAGCGATCATCATATGTTGAGAAAATCTATGATGCAACGAATTGTATTCGCCACATACTCTGAACTTTGTTCTCTTCGAAGATGATTGATAGGACCTCTCAATCATTGGTAGTATCCCATATCAGAGCGGAAAGACCATCCAATTATTTGGTCATTATTGAGGCCTTCATAACTTCCTTCAAATAAAATATTTAGAATACCATCAAGAATTGTTCCTACCTCTAGCAAAATCACCAAACATTGGGAGTCCCTTCCCAAGTTGTGATGCCAAACACATTGTATCTCGCCATCTATTCAAAGAAGAACATGTTATTCTTGAAGATCTTCATCTCGATTGCATCATCTTAAAGGTTGTGACAATCGTAATGTCTCGTCCGACAGGTCAGCAAATGAAGGCTCTTGAATCAAATCCGCTAGTTGTTGATTCTCCATCTCCTTACCGTCACAACTACAAAGTAGCTATAAACAAGAATTGAAAGTAGAATGTTATCTTGTCTAGATCTTATTTCTTTTATAAAAATTTTTTTTATCTTGGTTTTGATGGATGTCGTCGATGAAAAGCCTCCACCGCCTTTGTTGCATTTACAAGATTCTTTACTGGCTTCCATGTACATTCACTAATATTATATCCATGCCAATGGATAAGTTATTCAAATTTATTTTGGTGCCGCCTTGAATCTAAGATTTCTTCTATTTCAAACTCTTCATTATTATCTACTTCTATAGGAGGAGGTGATGCTTGTCTTCTTCTTGGTATGTCCACTGTCTTGTATGGTTCAAGAAGAGATACGTGGAATAGTGGGTGGATTTTCATTGACCTCGGTACATGTAAACGATATGCAACTGGATTGATTTGTACAGAAATAAAAAATGGTCAAAGCCTTCAATAGTCCAACTTATCACAAGGACAAGTGGTCTTGATATTGCGATAAAGTAACCATACCTTATCGCCCATGTGGAATGGTGGTTATTTCTTTCGATAGACATCTGTATTTATCTTTTGTCATTCTTGAGTTTCTTTTAATTGTGCCTTCATTGTTGCATATAACTCTGACAACTGATTTGCTATATCTTCTACTGTAAGATTATCAATTTTTGAGAAATTGAACATGTCAAGTCATAAATGATAACCATAATTGGCAAAGAAAGGTGTTTATTGTGTAGAAGAATGCATCGTATTATTATAAGGAAACTCTACCAATGGCAAAAGAGTTGTCCGATCATCTTGTTGATAGTTGATGGTACATCTTAAGTATTGCTCCAAGACTTAGTTTACGTGCTCTATCTATCCATCAGTTTGAGGATGAAAAGCCAAAGATAGTTTTATATCCACTTGTGAAATCTTAAAAAGAGTTCTCCAAAATCTTGATACAAATTGAGTTCCCTTATCCGATATAATATCCTTTGGTAACTCATAATAGCGATAGATATTGTCAATAAAAAGCTTAGCTATTTCTTCACCCGTGATGGATTTTGTACATGGCACAAAATGTGCCATCTTAGTGAAGCGATCTACCATCACAAATATAGAGTCATAAGAACCTGAGCTTGGAAGATCTGTGATGAAGTCCATAGAAACAGAAGACCATGGTTGTTCTGGAATGGATAATAGCTGAAGAAGTCCAAAAGGTCGATGACGAGGAATTTTCGATCTTGAGAAAACATCACATGATTGTACAAAATCTTTGATTGTCTTCCACATTTGAGGCCACCAAAAATCCCTAAATATCAGCTCTAAAGTCTTATTGTATCCAAAATGTCCTGTTGCTGGAAAGTCATGACGAGCTTGAAGAACACGTAAACGTGCTTCTCTTTCTGGAACATATAGGCGTCCTTCGAAATAGAGTAGGTTGTTCTTGAACTTGAATTTAGAAGGATCATGAGATTTAGAAGAATTATTCTTAATATCGTGAACAAGAGGATCTGAAGACGTACTTAACTGGACTTGCTTCAGAAAAGTTAAATCAACAGTCAATGTTGATTTTATTGCTCAAAGATGAAATTGCTTCGACTTCAAGAGAACCATTCTTTGTTGCTCAAAAGTTACATCTCCTTCTTTTCATGCAAGATAAGAATGTCTAGACAAGGCATCGAATAAACCTTGTTGCTTTTTTAGTTGATAAGTAATGATGAATTCGAATCTTGATAAAGACATACTCCAACGAGCTTGACGACGATTTAATATGTATGCTGACATGAAATACTCGAGGTTCTTATGATCCATGTATATGATGATTGGACTTGAGGTGCCTTCTAGATAATGACGCCATTTGTAGAATAGATATTAATTCATTTTTGAAAGATATTGATAAAATATATTAATATTTCTTATAATAGGAAATTCAAGAGGACGGATGAGTGATTTAGTTATTAAAAGTGGTTAATTACAAAATCACGATTAGAATCTAGAAAATCAGAAGAAAATATATACGAGTTGTAGAAGTTAATTAGAGTGCCAGACTGTGAGAGTCGTAAGCCGAGGGCTAGACTGTGATAGTCATAAGCCGAGGGCCAGACTGTGATAGTCATGAGTCGAGAGCCATCGCTGTGATAGTGTGAGTTGGGGTAAGCTTGGTGCTACCTCTTTTCTTTTATTTGTTATTTTCTTTAAATATGAAGATTGAGAGTTTCTGAATATTTTGAAGTAAATTATGGAATGGAAATGTGATTGGTATTATTTGAGAAGAAGAAAGATTGAATGCTAAAATCTGATTGTAGTTCAGCAGAGAGAATGAGTCTGTATTTGTATAAAACATTATAATGTGAATGGCAGTTCTGTATGAAGAATTCCAATAATTGGAACGAGGGTAATTGTATGCTGAAAGTTGTGACGGCAAAATATTACAGTTGGAGATTATGAGGGTGAATATATTAGTGGAAATAGCAGTTATTGGTATGACTGAATTACTGTAAGGAAGAGACCGATAAGGTGAAGGAGGAGATTATAGTTTCCTTGTATGTTGAGATATTGGAAATAGAGACTATACATTCAGGAGGTAATTGATTGTGTGACCCTAACGTGAATGCTTAAGCAACTAGTCATTCCCCATGTTCGAATCTCCCTTTACAGATTTATGCTGGGAGGTTTCTTCCGAAATAAGTAAAACGAGCAATCACACCATTCTTGAAATGAATCGACAATTGCAAGAAGGTCTTTATCATGGATTTCATAGTTAATCTCGGCTGCTAAAAATTTCCTAGAATAGAAAGCTACTAGATGGAGCTTGTCATATTCTCCCATTTGTGACAAAACAATACCCATGGCAAAGTCTAATGCATCTGTTCCCATAAAAAATATCTTGGAGAAGTTGATGTGATAGAAGATTGGTACAAAAATAAATTCCTTCTTTAATGCATCAAACGCTACTTCAATTTCTTTATTCTACTAAAATTTGTCTTTACAAGTCAAACGCGTAAGTGGAGTTGTAACTTGAGAAAAATTCTTGATAAAGACTCGATAGTAATTTGCAAAGCCCAAAAAGTATTACACATCTCATATTGTTCTTAGAAACTTCCAATCTATGATAGTCTGGACCTTCTTAGAATCCATCATTATGCCTTCGTTGGAAATGATGTATCCTAAAAAGTCAACTTTAGTAGTGTGGAATACACACTTTTTCAACTTGGCATATAATCCTGCATCTCTTAGTTTTTGTAACACATAGCAAACATGGAGTTCATGTTCTTTTGTGTTCTTAGAGTAGATTAGAATGTCGTCTAAATAAAAAAATGACAAAATCATCTAAAAACTCACAAAAAACATCATTCATAAGATGTTGAAAAGCAATTGGTGCATTTGTGAGTCCAAAAGGCATGACATTATATTGAAAATGTCCATACCTAGTTTGAAAAGTAATCTTTTATTCATCTCCTTCTTTGATGTAGACCAAGTTGTATGCTCCTCGTAGATCTATTTTTGTGTAGATCTTTGCTTGATTGAGTTGATCAAGAAGTCTTGAAATCAAAGGTAAAGAATACATATTTTTGATGGTGATCTTGTTAAGGCCCCAATAGTCTATGCACATTTGTAGAGATCCATCTTTTTTCTTCACAAATAAGATCGATACTCCTGCTAGAGATTTTGAATGGCGTATGAAGTTTTTAGCCAAGTTCTTGTCAATATATTCCTTTAGTGCAGCCAACTCATTTTGTGATAAGCTATAGATTGGTCCAAATGGCAGTTGAGCTCCTTCTTGAAGATGAATTGAACAATCATAAGGTCGATGTTCTAAAAGAATATCTGCATTCTTCTTCTTAAAAACATCTTAGAATTCTTGATATTGACTAGGAATATCACTTGACGTCTTTTAATTATCTGAAATGGGCGTGGCATATATAGCAAAAGATGACCCTTCTTTGGTTGCATGCATGAAAGCTCTTGTCCCTACTAGTAAGGACTTAGATGCACTAGACTTATATAGTTCCTCTTGATTAATAGAATTTTGAAATAAACTACTAGGAAAGTTAAGATTATGAGAAATCCAATCTATCTAAGGGTTATACTTTTCTAACTAGGATAGTTCTAAAATGATTGGATTCAAAGGAGATCGTATCACATTAAATATTACTACACTATTATGATCTTTAATTATTACATCTAAAAGAATAGTCTCATGGATAACATCACCAGAAGACAATGAACGACCATCTATGATTTCCACATGTACGGGTTTGATTTTCTTGATTAACAATTTTTCTTATTTTTTGACAAAGTCTTCGTCTATGAAACAAGTTGAGGCTCCTGAATCTAATAATACAAAGACTTTATGATTTTTGGATCCTAAATATATATCTATTATAAAACAATGTGAGGGATCTAAAGAGAGAATAGGACCTTGACTAGGTGTTGCACATGGTTCCAGCCACACGATCTCTATTGTAGCTGGAAGAACTCATTTTTCGACACATTGTCTTCTTTTGCAATCGTACTCCTCATTTTGTGATTGCATTGCTTCTTTAGATAATGTTGAGCAGTGTGTTTAGCTTCTCCGTAATATAGACATAAGTCCTCTTGATGTCGTCAAGTCTTTTCCTGCTCCGTGAGGGATTTAAAACATACCGTATCAATTTGCATTGGCTCTGGCCTTGATGGAAAGGTTTCCAAAAACTTAGAAGGTGTTGCCATGACTTGACTTGTTCCTCTCCAGCCATATCTTTGTTCTTGACATCTTTCAAATAAACGATTATCACATGTAATAGCTGGAGCAATGAATTATTTTAAAGAATCTATTTTTAGTATTATCAATAATAAATCTTTGATATTATCCTTTAATCCATAGCGAAATTGATTGATAAGGGCTTTATCATTCCAATCCACATCACAAGCAAGACTTTGGAATTCAAAGGCATATGTGGTGGTTGAAAGTGATCTTTGTCATAGTGATACAAGCTTGGTCTTTGCTACCCTTTCTCGATCACTTTCTCCAAATGTAGCTGTAAATACTTCCAAGAATGAGTTCAAATCATAGAGTAGTCATGAATCTTTTTCCATCAAAGATGCAAACCAAAAGAGAGCACTTCCAGATAGAAGTGCGCCTATGAATCCAACTTGAGTAAATCCATCAGGGTATTGGAAAGGATGCAACCTTAAGTAGAGTTTAATTCATTGTAAAAACCCTCAAAATCTTGATCTTGTTCCATCAAACTTTTCAAGCATACTAATCCTTGCCTCCCTTGAGCTTGTAGAAGCAAAACTCCTAGAATATGGTTGCAAGGCTAATCAACTTATTTCCTTCAACTGCACAACTTCTTGGTGTAGACTCTGAACTTCTTTCATAGTAGTAGGAATAGTGCTTCTATGGTTGGTGTTGGTGATGCATGAAATTTCGGTCCTAAGAGTGTTGACAAGCTCATGAAGATCTACAATAGTTGTAAATCTATTTTCACTTCCACCAAGTGTAGCATCCATGATTTTTCCTTCCATAGATAACTCAAAAAAATTCAAAAGTTAAATAATTTTTTTATATTATCTAATATTAAATTTTATCATTTAAAATAAAGATAAAAATCATAATAATATAAAATTTGAAATAATATTTCGATAAACTTGAATTGTGATCTTGGAATTAAATAACTTTAGAATTGAAAATCAATGAATAAATGTATATGATTAATAAGTCCTTAAATATTTGATCTTGTATAGTCAACCTTTTTTGATAGCACAATTCCTGATTTTTTAATTCTTGAACAATGTTCTATCATAAAAGAAGTACCATGATTTGGTGTAGATGTTGAAGTAGCTTATCTTTATATCTTTACTTCTTGCTAATTTTGTTATTTTATGTGATGGTAAATTGAATTGATTGTGAGTACAATTAATAGTTTTAATGATTAATTATAATATCTTTTGTGATTTTTAATATATTTTTATTAATTTTAATACTAAATTGATTAATTAATGGATTCAAATTATTTTTTAAATTAATGATGAATTTTATTGTATTAATTAGGTTGATAATTAGATAGATACTTCTAATTATTAGATTGATTGATGATTAAAAATTCTAAAATAGTAAATTTAGGAGATCTATGATTTTTTTTAATTTGGTTTAAATTTATTTTAGTACTAAAATTATTATTTTAATAGAATTTTTCTTTTAATTTATAGGAATTATATCTTGAATTAATTTAAAATTTTAATATTCAATCTTAAGGTTAATCTCTAATTTAACTATGGTTAGAAACATCCAAAATCTAATCACTCTATTATTCTAATTAATTTTAAGATTTTAAATTTTAAATTCTATTTTTAAATTTAAAATATATCAAAAATATAAAATCTAATTATTAAATTAATAAAAATCTTTAAAAGATAGATATAAATTATTCTTTGGAAGAAAGTTTCTTGTCTTAGTAATTTTAATCACTATTTGAAGTTAAAAAAAATAATTAAAAGTATATTAATTTAATACCAAATTACAATTAGGATTTTGATTTGCTAAGAGTTCATGCTTAAGGGAGTTTAAATTAAATAATAGTGATCATGATGGCCTAAATGGCAATAATCCTTGCTAATCTCCTAAATAAGCTAATTAAAACTAAAATTATAGTTAAAGTTTATAATTAAATTAGCAAATGAATTAATTTTAATAATTTAGAATTTAGATTTGGGCTTATAAATAGTCAATTTCAAAATAGAAATATATTTTGAATACATTGATGATATTAGTCTTACTAAAAAGGTATTAATTTTTGAGTTATAAATATTTCTAGCCTTAAAATCAGATTCAAGCTTAGAATTACTATAGATCCTTGATCTTAGTTAGTGATTTGGATCTAGATAGTGGAGTTGTGGTTGCTACCTATCGGCTTATTCCCACTTGATTAAAGGGGTGTTGAATAGCCAATCTCCAACTCTCTTTTCTATTAAAAATGTAAATTTTCACTCCTCAATCCAAGTTACAAGATGGACTCAATTAAGAGTTGCTTGTAATTGGTCGTGTATAATGAAGTAAGAAAATAATAAGAACAAAAAAAGAAAAATTACAAAGCAATTGAAATAAATGACATGAAGCAATTACAACATCTAATACTAAGTCATAGTTTTTTCATTGTATTTTCATCTAGTAAAAAATAAAAGTGAAAAATTAAAAATATTTTTTTATATAAATAATTTTATTATCATGATTTTATTATTTTATATCCTTTAATTTCTCAATGCAATTTTATTATTATTTATCCTTTAATCTCTCAGCTGTAATTTGTAGGTCTTTAGGTAACCTTCGCAACTGTTGGATTCAAAGTTCCAATAATCTTTCTTTATTAATATCATCTTTTCAAAATAAAAATATCTATGTAGGATAGATTTTATCAGCTGGCATGATAGGTTTTTTTCCTAACATTAATTCCATTGGCATATAACCAGTGACACTATTGTGAGTATTTTTATCAGTCTATAAAGCAAATAGAAGTAATTTAGGCCATTGAATTGAATTATCTTTATATATGTTAACCAATGCATAAATGACAAGAGAATCATCTCTTTTACTCTTTTCAGTGGCTTCGAGATTATAAGAAGTAGTCAACTTCAATTGAACTGTGTACCTGTTGAAAAAATTTCTTACTTCAACAGCATCCAATTCTCCTCTATCAACTCTCATCTTTTGAATGCTACCATATCTACTGAATATTTCTTCTAGTATAAATCTCCATACTGCTTATGTGGTCTTGGTTCTTAAAGTCCTCCCTTCAATATAATTTGATAGCTCCTCTCTTGTCAAAACCAAATATTTCATATCCCAAAGTCCTAATGGCATAGCTACCAAATCAATTACCATTAAAAATATATTGAAGGTGAATAAGTAGGATGTAATCCATCTCTATATCTAACCTTAGATTGTAGTTGATACTTTGTGTATGAGCTCACAAAGTCTTTTACATCCTTGTATAAGCCTTTTTACCAATATCTTTTTTTAATCTTAGTATATGTGGTCCAAACTCCTCTATGTCCTACCCAAAGTATATCATGATATTTTCTCAAGATCTTAAATTTAGTTTCAAGATCTCTTACTATCTTCAATGAGATTTTGCCACCTCTTTTTAGTCTCTTCCATGGAAATCTATCCCTAAGCAGATAACCATAGGATTGATGTCTTACATCTTTGAAGGTTTTATTCATCTACCCTTTTTAATTTTTTCATCGTGCTTAAATAAATTTTGATATCCTTCAATTTTTTTTATACAAACCTTCATAAAAATTTTGAATCTTATTACCAAAGTCCATTCTATCAATAGCAAATGAATTTCCATAATTCTTCTCTTCTTAATCTTCACCTCTTTTATATGCCATCATCTCCTCTTCAAAGGTATATTTAGCTCTAGATAATATATCTACCACTAAATTTTCTTTATTAGTAATATATACTAAAATAAAATTCAATGTTCTTATATAGACTATCCATCTTAACATGACAATGTATAAAATAGGACAATTAATTGTTATTTCAAGTAATGCCAAACAATCTATTTTTAAAACCATACTTGCTCTAATCAAATAATTTTTCTTAGCCTTTATGATGGTGAATGCTCTTCAAAGCTCCTTTTTAACTTGTGGATAAGTCTTTTGTCTCTTTGTAAGAACCTTGGTCTCAAACCTTATAGCAAATCTTCTCTGTTTGATAACATCTTGTCCAATAGCCCATCTAATTACTATAGGACTTGTATCTACTATTATAACCACTAGTCTTCCATATTGATAATCCACTTGTCTAAATACAAGTGATAAATTCAACATCTTTTTCAAATTTTCCATAGCTACCTCTTATTCTTTTTTTCAAAAAAATCTCTTATCCTTTCTAATAACTTATATAGTGGCTTTGAGATATGAACAAACAAAAGCACCCAAATGTCATAAAATACACATGCTTCTTTAATATTTTTACAAGCCTTTATTCTAGATATTACATCAATTTTATTAGGATTTGGTTTCCTACCATATCTGCTATATATGTGTTCCACCACTACAATTTCATCAACTCCAAAGCTTGATTTCTCCAAAGATAATGTGACATTAACTGACTCCAATTTCTCTAATATTCAAGCTACATCTTTAATATGCTTCTTGACAAATTTTCTAAAACCTTCAACTTCTATAGTCTCATCTTTGTTTTTTTTTCTATCTTTTTTTTATAGGTATATCATTCAAAAATGGAATGATTTTTTTAGGTACAAATTCTTTCAATATTTGGTTTATAGAATTTTACACATGAACCACTGAGTTAATTGCACCTTGAGGTAAAATATACATCTTCATTAAATCTAAAGGAGTCTTCATAGTAGTTAAATTCCTACTCTCTTTAGCCAATTGAAATTGGTCATATCTAGAATATAAGTCTCTAATAAAATAGATGGTATAATTTATAAATTACCATGTCACTTTATCTACTATAAGACCTGATTACATGTTCCAAATAGTTACTCTATTTGCAAGTTGCATATCCTAAATAAATCTTAATGTTCCTAATTTCTTAGATACTGTGAACCATCTATTAGAATAGGAAGCAATTGAAGGTTCTAAAATATCCATCTTTACCTTCTCCTTTAATAATTCTATTAATTTTGGAAGCAAAGCTTTAGGCACAAATATAGGCTTTAAATCCCATGAAAATGTGGCTTTGTAAAGATTACCATAAATACTACAATACTAGGATCTATACATTCAATTTCATTAAGAAATAAGGCAAATACCTTATCATGCCTAATAAGTATTTTATCAAACATATTTTTTTTATTGATGTTAAGAAATCACCTCTTCCAATCTTTAACTTAGCTAATGATTTTTGAATAAACTAATATCCAATTTCACATCTCTTTCTTAGAATTGGCTTTTTAATTGCTTATCTAATATGTTCTATACCATCAAGTGGTAATTAGGTAGCTATAGGCTTTATCTTTTTTGCCAAAATTTTATATTTAATTTGTATTCTAGCCTCATGTTTGAATCCATAGCTTCTAGCAAGTCCACTATTTGTTATTAACTTTTCTAATTCTTCATAAGTCTCTTCTGAATATATTTCTACTATAGCATTTCAATCCATGCTTATAGCTAAATTCTCTAAATTCTTTATTAAATCATCTTCTAAATGTGTTTCTTCTATTATTTCAACTATGGCTTCATCACTTAAAACTAAATTCCATTCTTTTTAAGTTTTTTCTTTTATTTCTTCATCATTCTTTTATTTATAGAATCTAAATCTTTAATCTTTTGAATACTCACAAATCCATTATTAATAAAGTTTAAAAATCTAAAACTCATATTATCTACATTGAGATTTGTAAATGATTTATTTGCACTTATGTGTCTACATTCTACATGGGTACTTTCTAGAAATCTACAAAATTGTTTCCTAGCTCCAAAGGCATCCTTCTTAATTTTTTTCTATACCTTTCATGGATAGGTTTCACTGTAATAAATTACACAATTTTTCTTCCATCTCAATTACAAATCTTGGCATAATGTGAACCATCATCTAAGATTCTAGTTTCCATTCTTGAAGCTGTATTATAAAATTGATCAAGTATTACTAGATATGTAGTAGAATTTTACACAAAAAAATTTTGCTCCATTTTTACATCTCCAATCCTAGTCTTTATAGTTGGACAAGCTCCATATAAATTACCTTATTGATTGTTTGTAGCTCTAATTATCCAACCATAATTTTTATCAATTCGCCACTTATTCTTTTCATATATCCACCTTGACATAATGTTGATTTCAGATCCATCATCAACTAAGGCTAAGATTGGATCTTTAGAGTCTTCCAATCTCATATATATCTCCATAATAGTTCTAGCCAAATAAAGAACTGAATAGCTACCACTTTCCATTCCATCATTATCATATTTAGAGCAAGTATTTATACATGTTTCTTGTACATTCTTCTTTATCTCTATAAATTTCAAAGATGTGCATTCTGTTTGATGTTCTTTTATAGCCCCAACATGTTTAAATGAAGCTTCATTTTCCATATCAGCTTTACTTCTAATTTTTAGCATTACAAATTGTACAAATATCTGTCCTATCTCTTCTTCCTCATCCATAGTTATCCATGTATCCAATGCTTCTACCACAATAGCTTTAGCTATAATTTGTCTCTTTTACTTTATCACATTGATGATCAACTCATGGAAATCTTTCTTGGCTATACCAAGAGCCTATCTTAAATTAAATTCAATTTTTGCATCCAAAATCTTTTCCTCTAAAATACTCTTCATCTTTGTAGATGACTTAATGTTAGATTGAACTTTGTAAGTAAGATTTTTATCTATAGATTTACTTGTGTCATCTTTCTCCTTCTATTTTTTCTTCTTCTACCACTCTTTTGGTAATGGTGTACTACCAAGATGAATAGAAGAAGGCATCTTCTCTAATTTTTTTTCTTTAGAAACTTCTTTGTTTCTTAGAGACCTCTTTTTATTTTTAGGCTCAATAAAAACTTCTTCATGAATAGCTCTATCTCTTTTTTTTTTAACCATAGCATCATATAAATCATCATCATATTTATCTCTACATAAATATGTTTTAATACTAATAGCATGAACTGGATCATTCCACCCAGCCATTTTTCTGATAGCTTTAGCTTTCTTGATTATAATTTTTGAAATTGATAAGAAATTAGCCTTAATTACTTTTTGTTCAACTATAATAGAGTAAGACTTAGCTCTTTCTCCTTGTATGACATTATTCTTTGATGTTTGTTCTTCCATCAATTTTTTCATGCCACCTTTTTTAAAATTAGCTTATAAAGATTCATTTGACCCTGTGAATTTAATCCTACCGTCTTTAAAATATACAATACCATCTTTGATTGCAACCTTATAGCTGTGACACTTACAACACTTATGGTTTGGATTGTCACACTATATACATTTCTCTACAAATACCTTTGAGCCTTCAATTGTCTTTGATGAATTTGCCATGTGGAATTTCTTTAACTCACTCATTTCTACCTTCAATTCCTATATGTCCTTGATCAATTCTTCAAGAATACCACGTTGATAGTCTTGATTACTTTTTGAGATGGCACTTGATTCTAAAATATAGGCATTAGTTCCTACATTGATATTAAACTACAAGTCTTAATCTTTTGTTGCTTAGCCAAAAGCCCAACTATCTCCTTTACTAGACTCCAATTATTAGTAAAACCACTTTGAGATGTCTTATCTGCAAGATAAAAGAATAGCTTGTCTTCTAAGTATTCATCAGCTACTTGTAAGAAGAACCCAATTTTCCTTGTTTCTAAGAGTTGTTTCTCTTATGTTGGTAATTATCCAAACTTAGCCTCAAATTTCCTAATTAATTCATTTGGAGCCATTTGATTTCCTAACCTTTGCTCAATCTAGTCTAAAAAAGTTAATTTTATCATTCTTTCTGAATCTTCATTAAATAATTTATTTTTTAAGAGTTCTTCAAATTTCTTCCATGATATAGTCTCAATATGCAACTCTCGCATCTTCTCTCTGATTTTTGGTACCATTACCAAATCAAAAGTCATAATCATCTTCATTTTTGAAACTTGATACACCTCTATTTCATATGTATAAATCCTAAAGAACTTAGTGACGTTCTTCCTATCAAATCTTCCAATCTTATCCACCACTACTTATAAAGCTTTGGTGGTATTCCTATCTCCTCTATACACCTATTTCTTTTCTTTTATAAATTAAACAAATAACTTGAATAAATCATGAGCACCCATGCCACTTGTTAATGCAAATCCTAGGATTTGATCTTCCATCCTAACTTGTTGAAAAATTTAGTGTCT
Organism: Physcomitrium patens; assembly: GCF_059467195.1. Taxonomy (NCBI): domain Eukaryota; kingdom Viridiplantae; phylum Streptophyta; class Bryopsida; order Funariales; family Funariaceae; genus Physcomitrium; species Physcomitrium patens. Next base: position 10,572,722 of record NC_143423.1, on the reverse strand, counting down.
TAAGGCTCTCTCAGTAGAAGCACCAATATATCAAGATAGAGTGAATTTTCCTTAACAAAGTGTTGGGCTTTTGATTGCCACTAAATACTCAATCAAGTCTAAGATATTAAAGTTATATATATATATATATATATATATATATATATATATAATATTTTTTCTTTTAAGGTAATTACATCAATATATAAGTCTTAATATAAAAAAAATAAAAAAATAAAAAAAATATCTTAAAACCTTATACATCCTTATGGAAAAAAAATTCCAAATTTCAACACTTCATATCTTACGATTGGATCATCCAAAAAAACTAAAATTTTATAAAAACTATTGATATACTTTCAACAACTATCAAATAAATTTCAACTAAAAATTCATTACGGATCTTAAGATATTGCCAAAATTCTAATAGTAGCTTCAAATCCTAACTTACATATACTTACATGCAATTTTCTTCATATCTCACAAACTTAGTACTTAAATACTATGAAACTTTGATCTATAGCTTTTTAACCTAATAACACATATTTATAGAAATTTTGAGCTAAAAATGTATCCAAAAACTAAAGATATGGCTCCAACCATTACTATCAACAAAATGACTCACTAACTATCTTTGAATTACATATATTATCTTCAACACCCTATAACTCCTTCATTTAGATTTAAAATTCATCAAAAATATATGAAAAGTATAGTAAAAAAAGTGCTTTCTCCAATCTTAATTGCCAATCCTTTATTTCTCTCTATAAGCATATGTTATGCCCCAAAGAGTGATAGTAGGTATGAAATTGATACCTTAATTTTGAGTGTCTATAACTCCTTCATAAAAACTCTAAATCATACAAAATTTTCACCCAAATCGTATCCAAAACCTAAACTTGCTGATTCTAGCCTCCAAAGCTCGAATGACTTCAAAAGAAAAACCCTAATCCTTAATAAGACCTTGGACAGCCTCTTGGAAGCCCATTGGGTATGACATTCGACCAATAGGGATGAAGCTCTTCATCCCTTGCCTTCATCCAACCATACCTTGCTTTCATCCTTTCCAATAAGCTTCTTAATAGTTTAGACTTTCATCTTTAGACTCCAACCTTTTCTTAAGCTTTATACTAAATATCTAAATCTTACATAATATAAATACTATAATCAAAATAGGTAAGCCTCCAAATAAATTTTTTTATATCAACTCTCTTTAAATTTACTAACTAACTATTCTAATATACATCAAGACTTACAAACATAATATATATTTTAATTAATTTTTACATACTATAAGCAACTATAGTACGACAACAAAAAACTATCAACTTCAAAAAATCGTTGCTTAGTGATTTCTATCTTGATTCTTAAGTAGTTTACTGTATTTATTGCACTTTGAAGTTTAGTTTCCAAAAAAAAACTTAAATTGGAATTTTTGAAGCTTTTATAAATTTTTAGTGAATTTTTGAATAAGAAGGAATCTGTTGTCATGTTGTAATTCGGCTACTATGTGAATATATTGTGTTTATATTTTTAATATGTAATTTACTAAGTAACATAGAAAAAGACATGTTAGTAGATTTTAATTAATTATAGAATTTAATTAGATTATTACTTTAAAAAGATATTATTTCAAAGAACTATGATTAGAATTTATATAACTTTATTTTCTTTTGATAGTCGCTTTGAAGATTAATTTTAGTTGATAGTAAATTTTATATATTTAAAGTCACCTTTATTAGACATTAGTAACTTTGAAGTCTTATTTTGTTTCTTTATTTAATATTTACAATATATATTATGTAAGTCTTATTAAAAATAGAATTGGAGAAGAGTCTTAGTGGCAAAAAGAGAAGTTAAGGCATCTATATGGATGAATGGAGATGGATAATGAAAATCTTCATTTTTGATGGCCACAAATCATGTCCAATGGACTTCAAGGAGGCTGTTTGAGGCCTTACTAGGAATTAAGGTTACTCATGAGACGATCCAAACTTTAGAAGCTAGGATTATCAAGTTCAAGATTTTCGCTATGATTTTGGTAAAAAAATTGAGTGATTTGGAGTTTTTATGCAAGAGATATAGGTACTTAAACTTAAGGTGTTGATTTTGTATCTATTGTTACTTTTTTGGACATAACACGTGCATTCAAAAATCAATGACAAATCGAAGTCTAGGATTGAAAAGAACATTTTTTTGGCTATATATTTTACTTATTCCTTGATAAATTCTAAGCTGGGATGAAGGAGTTATAAGAAGTTGAAGTTGGTGCTTGCAATATAAAGACAATAAGTGATCCAATTTACTAGTAGTTGTATTTTGAGCCATATTTAGAGCAATTTGATAAGATTTTTGTTTAAAAACTTCTAAAAATGTGTATTATTCTGTTAATAAAATTTATACATAAGTTTTGTAGCATTTGGAGTTTGGATTTTTGAGATTTAGAAAAAATAGTATTTGTGTGCTTACAAATTATGATTCATATCACCTGCTAGGATTTCTAAGACTCTAAAAGATCAATAGCAAATTTATGATTTATTTTTTTTATAATAAATCTTAAGGATAATAGCTATGTTATATTAGACTTTAAGAGAAATTGAATGGTTGGATCAAGAAATAGAATATTGTAAAGTTCAAGAAAAAAAATCCTTTACAAAAAAAAATAAAAAATAAAAAATTTTGAAAGGATTTTATTATATTTTGAGCTTTTATGTAAAATAAAGGGATTTTTGGAGCCAAGACTTTGTATATAAGTTAAAAGTGAAATAAATCATTTTTTGGAGCTTAGCTAATAAGTTAATTAAACTCTCTATAGTTAGATACCTCGTATATTTTTAGATTACAAATCATGCCATACAAATCGATGTCAGATAATACAACCATAGTACAATAGAATTAGTTTGGAATTTCATAGCACAATACTTGTTAAAGATCTCTTTGTGAAAATTATTGCTATAGAGGCATCTTAAGATCTAATTCTAAGAAAAATTTAAGTTGGAATTTTGAAGCTTTTAAGAATTGTTGATGAATGTTTAAATGCAAGGGAGTCAACTGCCCTAGCAATTCCAAGAGTCTAACTTTGAAAAATCACATTTCAACCATTGCATACTGGAATACTGCAAAAAGTGGAGAATAGGAGCTCATTTAATTGAAGGTCTAGTGCAAAAAAAAAAAAAAAAAAAAAAAAAAAAAAAAACTCACAAATAGGAGCTAAAGAAGATTTTGATAGATTTTTTAATTGATAAGAAGTTGATTCTTCAATTTAGCATGATGAAGGTAAGATATTCTTTCTTAATCACCTCCTAATTATACTCTTTAGTACATAAATTTCTAGATTAATACTTCATTCATCTTATTATCTTTAATAAATACTACATTGATTGACTCTTTTATCTCATCTTGATAATTATTTGTTAATTTTTAACTTCCAATTATATTTCTTCTTTCAATTTTTAAACTTATTTTATTTTAATTTTTACTTCACTTTTCATCTTAAATTTATTTTTTTATATTCAATTTTTAACCTTTATTTTATTTTATTTTTAACTTAACTTTTTACTTTGATTTTATTTTTTGCCTTCAACTTTTAATCCTTATGTTATTTCATTTTAACTTATCTATTAATTTAAAAAAAAAATTACCTTCAAATTTTAACCTTCATGTTATTTCATATTTGATTTAATTTTAAACTTTTATTCTTACTTTAATTATCAATCTTTAACTTTTAATGTTATTTCATCATTTTAGAAATAAATCAATCAAATATTTGGACTCAAAAAAATGCGTGATTATTTATCATTCAATTCAAGAAATTTAATTTAGTTAACTTATAAGAGGAATTTAAGCCACCCTATTTAGGAAGGTTTATTTTAGCTCACATTTTTTGGTACATTTGCCAAGAGAGTCCTTCTTAGCATTTGAGGAGTTATTAGAAGATTATGATTGTTGTTTATTGAGAGCTGTGTGTCTTTTGGACAAAGAAAGTTGGTGATTATAGAAATTCTATGAATTCAGATTGGTTGGAGTGAAGAAGGTTGCATACTATTATTATTAGTTGATGAAACTTCACTCCAACCAATTTGAATTTACAGAATTGATATAAAGGTGCAACGGCGATGTTCTATTTCAACTCCCGCACAAGTTTCAAATCAGTTGGTAAGTCCGACATGTACGAAGTATTGAATCCTGTGTCCAGGGCACTCACATGGTGCACATTATACTTTGACATTCAATCAATACTAACTTTAGCAGAGATTTTTGAATCCGGGGGATATATCAAGTACTCCCTCGGACCACCACATTGGTACACCACTCCATGGTATTGGGCTACTTCTACGGATGCCTCCGTAATCAGTGCTATTGCATCATCTTTGGAGCTAAGCTCATCGTCCGGTGTCAATTCAGATGCTAGCAATTGAGACTCTTTGTGATAGTAAACTGAGTACATTTGTAACACCATTTTATCTCTACCCTTGTCAATTGTCAAAGTATCCCGATTTCAATCGTTCTTGGCCTTTGCTTGATAAAGCCAGGGTCGTCCCAATAAAATTGGATACGATAAAGTCAAACATTGTAGCCAAAAGACGATATAGTTAATTACATATGTAATACTAGCAATTATAGTTTGAACACTCCGTAAAATATCCATTGGTTTAACCCGGCTATGATCTACCATCCGTAATACCAATATCATGGATATTAAGTGTTCCAAATCTAAAACATCTATTGTATGAGCATTCATTAAATTGACTCTGGAACCACCATCCACCTGAATACTTGAGATCATAATACTATCAATCGAAACATCGATGGTTAATACACCTAGATCAGGGTTCAAACTGACTTCACAAACTTCCTTATTGCGTTGCCTATGCTGTGTTAATGATGAATTCAATGTAAAATGGCACTCTGGTGCGATTGCTAGAAGTTGCTTCATAGAAATAGAAGGCCGAATAGCATCCATATCCTTCAAAATGTCATAGGATTCCATATTTAAGGTAATTCCCAATGTCATCTTTCTTTTCATTGTATTGAGTTTAATTCCAAGAGGTAAGATATTCTTCCGTCCTGGACTTAGATTTGGAACAGTAGCCGGAGCTTCCTTGGAATTTGTATCCTCAAGAGGATCTTTCAATGGATAGGACGTTTTTTGAAAGTACGTAGAGAACGAAACAACTTGAAACAGAACCGAAGCCTCCATAATTGGGACCTCATTAGATTGCCTAATCGAGTCAAATCTCATATTGGATAAGAGGCTCGTAACAGGACTTGGATTAGATGTCCTCGTAATTGGGTCGAATTGGTCCTTCGCATCAAGCTCATTCAAATATTTAATTGGTCCTTTTCACTTTTGCTGACTTATGATAAGAACGGCTCGAACACATTCCACCCAATTTACCAGAGAATCTTGAGGACCTTGATTTATCTCCTCCATTTTTCCTTCACTTTGGATCTGCTGATCTCAATTATTCAAATTGAACGGAGCATTACATTGCTGATAAGTATGTCCCGACTGCTTGCAATTCCCACAAACTGATGCATAATCATCACTAACTCTGGGATTGAAACATTCACTTGCATAATGACTAATCTGTCTACAATGATAATGTTGATATGGAAAATAGGAAGCATATGTTGTTGTCACGTTCAGTAGTATAGCTTGCAATGGGATGACATTAACTGGCCTCTAAATATTGGCACTGGAATTGGCGACTGTTTCTAACATCCGTGGTTAACTATCCAATGATCTATTATAAGTCGAATTTTGATAGCTGCCTTGAACTGGAATCATCGTGGCACCCGCAATTAAAAACTGATCATAATGGCATTCCTCCCAAATCTTGGCTCTATCAAGAGATACAGTTATTATATTTGGTTGAACATCTTTTACAAACATTTTTAGTTCGCGTGGGTGCAATCCGTTGATTAATATGGACAATACAAAAGCCTCTAGTATTTAATGATTTGGCCACTTGCAGAGTATATCTCCAACACAACTACAATATAATTCTATTGTCTCTCTTATACCCATTTTGCTAGTCATTAATCTTTCTCGAAATCGATCCTCAAATCCAATTGGGCAAAAATGGATTAAAAATACATTCTTCAATGCTTTTCAATTGAGAAATTGATCCACTAGTTGACGGTTGTACCATTCAAATGCCATATCCTTCAAGGTTGTTGGCAACCATTGTAACCAAATATCTTTAGTTCTTCCATTATTGGCTACACATGCTGTCAAAAACTGAGACAAATGTTGATTGAAATCTGTACCCAAAAAATTCCTAAAAGTAGGTAATGGAGCCATGCTCATTGTGCGATCGCTCATGTCACCCATTTGTACTGCTATTGGAACCACTAGATCATCAGTCGCCATTGAAGAGAATAATGTTCCACTTAATCTTTTGTCAAAACAACTGGCGCCTTCTCTTATTATTTGTTCTGAATTTTTAAGTTTCCTTAATTTGCTATTATTATCCCTTAATAAGTTAATCGATTGAATTGGAGGTAAAAATAACAAATTTTGAAATACACTGAATTGGCTCTTATTGACTAGTAATTTATACCACTCTACGGAACTAGTTTTGATGGAATTGGAAGCTTCTGTTATTGGAAACGTATCCAATAGAGTACCCAATTTTTTTGTGATTCATCCACTCATAGTTAATAGCCTCAAAGAAAACACTAGTCTATTGACCAAACTTTTCACGAGTGCTCTTGGCAATTTCTCTAACGATATATAGTGTTGAAATATTTGATGACGATCAGCTTCTGAGTATATTCGGATATTCCGACAGGCATACAACCATGGTTTAATCCAACTTTGTCGATGATTCTTTTTCAACTTCCGTTCTTACTCATTATGCAACAAATTTCTTACTTCCGATCTCTCTATTCTTTTTTTTGACCGTCGTATTCTCTTTACTGTTAAGTTCTCATTCTTAATAACCATACATTTTTATTATATTCTATCAAATTTGCTTCATATCTCCTATCTAACTAAATCAGCAGTTAATTCCTAACATTCAATGCTATTGTCTATCCCCGGCAATGGTGCCAAAATATGATTGTCGTTTTACTTATTCTATAATTTCTTTTAGAATAAATCTATATAGGAGAATTCAAACACAGGAAAAGACTAAGTGCATGAGTTTTACTTGTTAGGGTCACACAATTAACCATATTCCGAACCACTAAAACACCAAGAAACGCTACAATATTTTCTCCCAGTAACAATATTCCTTCATCAACTAATAACAACAATGTGCAACCTTACACTTTTAAAAGACCGCTCAAAACACATAATTTCCATCCAACACAAGAAATAACAGACTTCACTCCAACCAATTTGAATTCACAGAATTTCTATAATCACCAACTTTCTTTGTCCAAAACACATACAGCTCTCAATAAACAACAATCATAATCTTCCAATAACTCTTCATATAATTCAATCACTCAATAATCCAATTACATAATCAATAACTCATAAATCAATCTCTCATTTATTCTACAGACTCACTTCTTAATATTCAGAAACTATCCATTACTCTTCAACAACAAAGAAAAAAAATAAAGAGATAAAGAGGTAGCACCAAGCTTATCCCGGCTCATGACTATCATAGTCTGGCCCTCCAACAAACTTCTACAACTTCTATATAAATCCTCTTGATTTCCAGATTCTAATCGTAATCCTGTAATTAATTATTTTTAATAACTAAATCAATCACCCGTCCTCCTGAACTGATTATTCTATGGACTATTAGTCTATTTTATCAATATCTTATAGAAATAAACTAATATCTATTCTATAGATTGTAATAGAAAGAAAATGGCATGAAGTAAGTTCTCTATTCTTTTTCTAAGTTAGCTTTTAATTCAAAAAAAATTAATTTCAAATGGTAGTCAAGCAGGGAATATAGTGAGACTTGTTGTCTCCAAGTATATTCTAAATCCGTTCTATTATCTTGTAGTTTAATTAGACAAAATCTATTACACTATCTAGGAATTTCTCTATTCTACCTCTTTTTGTGAAGAAAACTTAATATATTGTTGATAGATGCTATTTCATAGTTATAGTTGTTTTATGGAAAGTGAAGTCGGATTAATGGTCAACATGATTTTTTTTTGTTCTTGAGTCTATATTTGTAGAAGTTGATGATCTCTACGATGCAAAGTTAAAAGCAAAAAATTATCTTATAGGTTTTTCTTTTTTCCATGCATCATAATTTTTGTGGTTTAGTCCTGTATAATAACATTGATAGAGAATTAAAATAAATTATGCATCCTAATTTGGAAATTGCCAATAGAAGTATGGAAGTTAAAAGATGATTCTATTTGCTTATAACTTGTACAAGACTTAAGTAGGCATTCATCTTCTATCATATGTACCACATCCAAGTAAAGGTAGTATTCTTTTTGTAAATACATAAATTACATAATTATGAAATTACGTAATAAAAAAAAAAAAAAACAAAATAAAACAAAATAAAAAACAAAAACAAACAAACAAACAAAAATCTATTAATTAGAATAGCAATTATATCATTCAACCAAAAGATAGTTCTTTCATGTGTCACATTGTAGAGGAATGGAAGTAAAGTGAGGTTTCACCCAATACCAAAGAAGATAGTTCTAAGTCCTTTGATAATCTTCCTTCGTTCTTGGGTATGAATTCACTTAGGAAGCTAGGAAAGAAAAAGTTAGAGTAAAACCGATATTGTTTTATGTTGTAAAGTAGTGAGCTCTTTAGGCAAAGAAGAGTGGCTAAGTGGCCATATATGAGACAAGGTTGGTTGCTCCTTCTCTTCCAAAACGAATCACTATTCAGATAAGGATAAATTGGAGATAATAACGGAAACATATACAGTGTCATATTAT